>NC_141672.1:99916189-100574522 GCF_028749965.1 Puma concolor | reverse complement strand
CAAAAGAGCTAAGGGTGTGCCACAGGCACAGTATTATTGTGAAATTCTATTGTTGATAACTACGTATTATCCCTGGAATATCCTGGCTCCCTTCCTCTCCCCACACCCAGGCAGCAGTGAGTGCCTTCTGTATTTATTACCCTCAGGGAGGGCTGTTACTACAGAAATGAAAAGAGAGATGAGTCAATGCTCAGTTTCTAAGTTTCAAAATAGAGCTGTGAATCTCTCAGTAGAGAAAGTTGAGAAAAAGTTTTTTGAGCCTCAAAAGCCTACATTTTGACTACCAAGAGCTAAAGTTGATGTCATTAGGACTGATTTAGGTAGAAGGAAAGATGATGTGAAGCAGCCAGTTTTCCTACCCTGAAGAGAGAGTTAGAGGTGACAAGAATGTATAGATGTGTGTCTCTGAGAAAGAACTCCCTGCCTACATCCTTGCTGCTGAGTTATCAGGAGAAGGCAATTGTCGAATACCTAATAACGGAGGAGCTCTAACAGAAAACGTGGTGCGCCTCACTACTGTCAGGAGGCCTGTGAGTTGGGAAACTCCAGATAGGTCTCCTGCAGACATAGCCTAGAGGCAGTAGCTGCAGTAGAAATGACAGTATAGTGTGATTTGACAGTGGAGTGGAGTCCAGATGCCAAGATTTCTGTCTCCACAGCAGTAGGGGTGCAGCATGTGGAAGTTTCCACAATGCTAAAAGGTGGAAAACAGAGGGCCACTGAACAAGAAGAGCCCTTAGAGATGGGACAACAATCAGAGAATGGCAGGTAAACTGACAACTGCTATGTATTTCCAATATAGAAGGAGAACAGGAGAAAACCAGACCCCCTCCTCCAATGCCATGACCATACAGAAGCTCCTGGTACTCAGACTCTACTCATAAGACAACGGGGAGAAAAGAAATATCATCATTTGATTAAGTAGAAATCTGAAAAGACTACATTATTATACCTCAAATTTACCATAACTCATTACCATAACTTACCAAAATCTACCACTCTAAAAAATTTAAAGAAAAAAAGATCATCTCAAGAGGTACAGAAGACATTGTTAAATAAAATCCAATGTCCATTTATGACCAATAATCTTACTATTGAACTAGAAATAGAAGTGAACTTCTTCACCAAAGAAAGGATAGCAAACAAAACAAAAAAAGAAAACAAAAAAACCCAAAACCTTACAGCAAGTAGCATTCCCTTTAAAACCAGAAATATGTCAATTATACCCGTTATCACCATGTCTATCCAAGTATTAGACAGGACACTAACAAAAAGAAATACAAGAGGATTAGAATGGAAGAAACAATTCAAAGATGTTAATGAATGTCTACAAGAAAGAGAAGAAGTATTTTAGATGAAATGAACTTCAGGAAGTTTGTTGAATCCCAAAATAAGTATAGAAAATTCAGTTGGATTTCTGTACATCAGCAATAAACTGTTAGGATATGTAGTATTTTTAAAAGATACCATCTGTACAATAAAAAGACAAAATATAAACTGTGTTGGAATAAATATAGTAAAATATGTGCAAGACCATAGTGGTGAAAATTGTAAAACTTTTTGAGAATTTAAGATCTACTTATTTATTTATTCATTTCTTTATTTTTAAATAAACTTCATTTTTTTAGAACAGTTTAGGTTTATAACAAAATTTGTGAAGATAGTATAGAGAGTGCCTATATACCCTACATTTACTTCCACCTGTTATCAACATCTTATGTGAGTATGGTACATTTGTTACAATTAATAAATATTAATCCATTGTTATTAACTAAACTTTGCACTTTGTTCAGATTTTCATAGTTCTTACTAGTGCCCTTTTTTTTTTTCTATTCCAGGATCTCACTCAGGATATCACATTATATTACTACATTTTGTTATCCCGTCTCTTGAGACTCCTTGTGGCTGTGACTTTCGTTGTTTTCGATGGACCTTGACAATTTTGAGGAATACTGATCAGGTGTTTGCAGACCGTCTCTATAGTCAGACTATCTTATGTTTTTCTCCTGATTAGACTGGGGTTATAGATCTTTGGTCTCACAGAGGAAAAGTGCCATGTTCATCACATCATATCAAGGGTACATAGTATCAACATGACTTATCACTATTGATGTTGACCTTGATCACCTGACTGAGGCTGTGTTTGTCAGGTTTCTCCACCCCACCCCCACCCCATTTTCCCTATTCTATTTGGGAGGAAGTCGCTAAGTTTAAGCATAGCCCACAAGTAGCAGTAGGGAGTTATGTTCCCTCTCCTTGAGTATCTACATAAATTATTTGGAATTCTACATAAAACTTGTGTCTTCTCCCCTATTTATTTGATCATGTATTTACATTAGTATAGACTTGTGTATATTTATTTTATGTTTTGGGTATAATTCAATACTACTTTATTTTGTTGCTCAAATTGTTCCAGCTTTGGCCATTGGGAGATCTTTGACATACCCCCATCATTGTGGGCTTGATTTTTTTTTTCAGCATTTCAGCATTTCTTTACTTTCTATGCTTCGGGCTCATCTTGTACCTTTCTTGCCCCAGTACTAGAATCAGCTATTTTTCCAAGGGGCGCTAGCTAGTTCCTTTTATTAAAGACCTTTCTTTATTTTTAACCAGCGTAATTTCATTTTTTTAAAATCTGAAACAATCTCAAACTTACAGAAAAGTTGAAAGTATAAAGAAAATTTTTTCTTGATCCTTTGAAGATTTTATTGACTTGCTGCCCATGAACTTTCTAATACATTAGTGTGTACATCTTATAAACAAGGTCGTTTTCATCTACATAAACACAATACAGTCATCAGAATCCGGCAGTTAACATGCGTTACAATCACCTCATCCTCAGAAACATTCATGTTTCAGCAAATGCCTCAATAATGTCTTTTATAGCAATAGGGTTCAGTATTATGGGGTGCCATGTCTCTGTGATGGCTGCTTTTATGTATCAACTTGGAGGATGTTTTTGGAAGAGATTTACATTTAAACTGGTGAACTTTGGGTAAAGCAGATTGCCCTTAATAGTGGGGTGGGCCTCATTCAGTCAATTAAAGGCCTGAATAGAATAAAAAGACTGTTCTCCCCTAAGCAAGCAGGGATTCTCCAGAAGACAACCTTTGAACTTTATCTGCATTATCAGCTCTCCTGCTGCTGGGCCACACTGCACATTTTGGACTTGCCAACCTCCGAAACTGCGTGAGCAATTCCCTCTGGTAAATTTCTTTCATATATGTATATCCCATCAATATACACACAATACACCCATTGGTTCTTTCTCTGGAGAACCCTAACACAGTCTCTTTAATCTCTGTCTGCAATAGTTCCTCAGATTTCTTTGACTTCTATGTCCTTGCACTTTTGAAAATTACAGACTGGTTGTTTTACAGTAAATGTCCCTTAATTTGGGTATGTCTGATGCCTTTATCATGATTAGATTCTAGTTAGGCAGGAATAGCACTGAGCTATGCTCTGTTCTGCAATGCATTTTAGCAGATTCAAGATTTTGATCTGCCCCATTACTGATCTTCAGTTTGAATACTTATTGTGGTGCTGTTGTTCAGCCCTTCCCCCTATGTAATTAACAAGTATTTTGTGAAAAGATAAATCAAACTCTGTAAAAATCCCACTTGTCAAATTCTGAATTTACTCATTTAGTATAATTTACATCAGTATGGATTTACGGTATCAGATTTATTGTTGGATTATAATCTGATGCTATCATAATTTATTTTGGTGCTCAAGTTAGTCTGTTTTTTGGCAGTGGGAGCCAAAACTGCTGGCTTCTGTGTCCTTTTGACATGTCTCCATCATTACTTCATTATTTTCTGGCATAATAAGATGTTTCATAAACAAGACTCTATAGCAGCATCATGTGTAATAGCAAAACAAAATGAAACAACAGCAAACAAATGTCAAAAAAAGGGAAGCATTGCCTTTAATTGCTGAAGTGGAAAGTTCAAACTCCCCTTTTTTTTTTAAGTTTAAAAAAGAGAGAGAGAGAGAGAGAGAGAGAGAGTTGGGGGAGGGACGAGAGAGGGGGGGAGAGAATTCCAAGCAGACTCTGCATTGTCAGCATGGAGCCCCATGCCCCAGGTGGGGCTTGAACTCATGAACCGTGAGATCATGACCTGAGCTGAAATGAAGCGTAGGATGCTTAACCAACTGAGCCCCCAGGCACCCCTAAAGTTGAAACTTCTTAAAATGGCATGAAAGAGAAAATTAAAACTTTCTGGGTTTCAATGAGAGAAAACTTTTAGAATTTACTTCATTAAAAAAAAAAAAGTATAAATATAAAAGATAATTCTGTCCTTGAATATAATAAAACCTTGGGAAAAGCTTAGTAATCTGATGTTTCATTTATCTCAACTGACACAAAAATTTTTAAGTAATCTCTAGCCCAATGGGGGGCTTGAACTCATGGCCCCAAGATCAAGAATCGCAAGCTCTACCACCTGAGACAGCCAGGTGCTCCTCAACTGATACAAATTTTGAACTATCATTAAGTTTCAGAGACACCATTGTCATTTATCTAATCAGTGTACTGCAGGGGTGCCTGGGTGGCTCAGTCAGTTGAGCATCCGACTTCAGCTCAGGTCATGATACTATGGTTTGTGAGTTCTAACCGTGCATCAGGCTGTCTGCTGTCAGCACAGAGCCTGCTTCGGATCCTCTTTTCCCCCTCTCTTTGCCCTTCGCTGCTCATTTTCTCTCTCTCTCAAAAAATAAATAAATACACTTAAAAATTTTTAAATTATAAAAAATAAACAATGTGCTGCAAACATTTGAAACAGCTAAATCATGTAATAAGAGGTGTTTACAAATTAAAAACAAAACACAAAAAAACACGTTACCCCAATGTCGAACAACAGAAGAATGATTAATTGTGGTAGACTCATTCAATGGTATATCACACAGCAGTGAAAACAAGTTAAATACTACAACGATTTGGCATGAATTTATCTCACAAATAGAATGGTAAGAAAAGTGGAAGTCTTCTTATGATTCCATTTATATAAAGATCAAAGATGCAAAAAACAAGTCCCCTTACGATTCCATTTATATAAAGATCAAAGAGACGAAAATGAACAATATGTTACTTAGGAATACATACCCATCTGGTAAAACAATTTAAAAACCACAAGAAAACAGGGGCATCTGGGTGGCTCAGTTGGCTAAGCTTCCGACTCTTGATTTCTGCTCTGGTCATCATCTCACCATTTGTGGGTTCGAGCCCTGCATTGGGCTCTGTGCGAACAGTGTGGAACCTGCTTGGAATTTTCTCCCCCACACCCACCCCCCTGTATCTCCCCTGTTCACAGGCTCTCTCTCTCTCTCTCTTTCTCAAAATAAATAAATACACTTTATAAAATAAAATAAAAAAAATTTTTAAAAACTTTAGGAAAAAAATAAGAAAATTAAAAAAAAAAACAAGAAAACAGTAAACAGAATTCAGAATAGTAGTTATCTCTTGGTAGGGGGAGGAAAGGGGATGGAATAGGAAGGCACAGATGATGCAAAAAAATTGTTGGTAATATTCTTTTTCTTACAGTGGGTGATGAGTGCATTACTGTTCATTTTTATTCTTCGTACCTTATACATTTTTATGACTTTTTGTATGTACTCAAAATGTAATTTAGAAATTTTTCTACAATTTGAGACACATTGAACACGTTTCCTATGTTGTCTGATATGGCAGTCACCAACCACAAGTAAACATTTTAAATTTAATTGTAAAATTATTCCTTATTTGTCTTAGCCACATTTTAAGTGCTCGACAACCAAGTGAACTAGTGGCTACCATGTTGGTAGTGCAGATATAGATTTCCTTCATAACACAAAGTTTCATTAGGCAATACTGGACACAGTGCCTATCTCCAAGAAGAACACCCTTCTAGCACTTGGGTTTTTCTCTCAGGATTGGAGAATGACAAATCCCCAGACTTGGAGAATCCAAGAGCAGAGATGACCTATATCCTAAGTATAGTCTTACATCAAAAGCTTTAAAGAAGTGTCCCTCATCCCCACTGCATGCCAGAGTGTAATGTCAGCAATACTACAGAAGTGATCCAAAGCTTGAATACCCAAAGCAGGCTGGAGACAGGTACCAAGTCTCAGAAGCCACAAGATGATGCAGACGGCCAGCAGCAAATGAGAGAGGTCAGATGCCCTGAAGGGGTTTTCTTCTTTGAGCCTAAAATTCCCTGGCCTGAAGACCAGAAATGGATTGGGAGTTCTGACTTCTCCGTGAATGCCAGAGGGCAAAAATGGTAGCAGAGACTGCTAGTTTCCCTGCCTCCCCCCCCCCCCCCAATCACTGGTCTCCCTTTCCTCCCTAGTGATAGAACCCAAGGTTCCCCAGAACAGTCTGTATTTGCCAGCTTACCCTGTATTTAGATACAGCTATGTGACTCAGTTCTGTTCTATGAGTTTAAGTAAAAGACTCCATAAGCCTTTCTTAAAAAGACAAGCATGAGACCTGAACTCCCATCTTTATCCCTTCATCTGTCTTGTTGCCTGGAACAAGATGTAAGGGTTGGAGCCTGAGGCACTCTCTGGACTAGAGCATAAGGGCCACACCTATAAATGGCAAAGCAGCCAGCTTTACAGTGCCTGAATTTCTGATGCCTGTGTGGAGCAATGTAGCCTTATTTACCCTGGCCTACCTACCTCTGGACTTAAATGGGAGAACAATATAACATCTACCCTTAAATTCTGTTAGTTTGGGTTACTATTACTAACAGCCAAGTTTCGCTCTAATGGATACAGATGTCTATGATTAGAGACCAGTGGGAAGAAAAATGTTTCCATTAATGCCAGCGGGGAGTGATGAGGGCTCTGCTATGCCCTCCATCCCTGAGATGATGTAGCACCACAGCTGCCGGCTAGAATGTAGAATTAATCTTAACAAAAAGAGGGTTGAGGAAGACCAGTGAACTGATCAGGACTAAGTTTTCTACCACTGGGCAGACAGGAAGCTTAACTATAGGAACTAAGTTCAGTTACAGAAAATTATATAGCACCACTTCTTGCACTTCTGAGCTCTGAGTCTGAGATCTCTACGAGGATTGTACCTCACCATGCCAATGGCAATGTATGAGGTTCAGGGAGGGAGTTTAGAATGGAAGGAGAAAAACAGTGAACCTTAAAGATCTCAAAAATCCAGCCTTAGAGAGAGGAGAGGCAGCCAGCAGATATTAAGAGTAAGAAAGAATTAAAGAACTTTCAAACAAGGCTTTTGTATGCTTTAGAGAATAACCAACATTAAAGTATCTTTCATAAGGTTTCCCTTGTTAGATCTGTTATTCAACACCAAAGTCTTCCTGTGATTAGGGAACTATAAAATCCATCAGACATGACTATAATAAGCATGATTATTCCATAGCACAGGAGGTCCTAGTTCATTGTATTTTTCTCCCTTTTTTCGCTACCTTCCATTGCTGCTACAGGTCAAGGCTTAGTTAAGCAGGTCTAGAGGGTTAAGCCTGGAGGCTGGACGTCATTGGTAGGCTTAAAAGACAGAACATACGACAGGAAATCGCTTATGAATTGGCACAGTGTTTAAAAAAATCACAAGGAGAGAATTTCAGATCCTGAGTCCAGGAATGATGAGATCCCTTCAGGCCTCCCCATATGCTGCCACGCTCACGCTGGGCTTTCCCCCACGAGGTCCCAAGGTCCAGCTTCTATTGGAATTGGCAGCCTTTACGAAGAACGCGCTCTGATTTTTGGCTTGTGGTGAAGCTAGGATTAAGCGCTCCTGATCCCAGGCGTCTAGAAAGAGGCAGAGCTGTGGAGCGGATCTGAGTGAGACTTGTTGCTGGGGAAAACCGCAGCTTTGTTTCCCAGGGGAAGGGCTGACGTCCCCCGGCCTCCACGGCTTGCTCCACGCGACGCCTGGCGCTGCACCGCTCTCACAGGCGGGCGCGTTGGCCAACCTCCCGGGGCGGGAGCGGCCGGCGCGCCCCCGCCACGCGTGCCCCCGCCACGCGCACTCCCCACGCCCTGAGCCCCGCCACGCGCGTGCCTCCTACCGGAGCCCCTGACGCACGCTGTCCTCACGGCGCGTGCCCCCACCCCCACGCCCCAACAGGCGCGCCGCCGCCGAGGCGCTGCGGGCTCTTTCCCGCCGCGCTTCCTAGTGCCACTAGCGCCCACTGGCCGGGGGAGGCGCTGCCGCCGCCGGGGGAGCACCGCCTCCTCTTCCTCCACCTCCTCCCGCCTCCTCCCAGTTCTCCTCCTCCACCTCCTTCTCACTACAGTTCCCACTCCAGGGCGGGGGCAAGCGCGTCCAGTTTGCTGGAGCCGTTCGGAAATGGCAACTTGCGCGGTGGAGGTGTTCGGGCTCCCGGAGGATGAGGTGCGGGGGCCGAGGGGCTGCGGGGCGGGCTTCCCTTCGCGCTGCTCACCAGCCGGACCGGAGGCGGCGGCCAGAGGGTCGGCTGTCAGCCCCCGCCTCCCCATGCGCGAGCCCCGGGAGCGCGCTGGGCGCCGTGGGGACCTGGGGCGGCCCGACGCGCGCACGGGGGCGGTGGGGAGTGCTTGCTCTAGCTAGCAGCGTTTTCTTCGCCAGCCTGGAGACTCCACACCCCTCTCCGCCCGGAGCCGCCGCCTTCCTTGTCAGTTTCCTTCAGGAAGTGTAGAGGAGGGGTGCTAGGCAGCGAGCCGCATGAGTGTGCGGGGGACGCGCATCGCCCCGCCGGCCCCTTCCTGCCACCCCCCGCCGAGGGTGCGTGAGCTCCGGGGGGCGGGGGTGGGGTGGGGCGGATTTCCCTGGAGTTCAGCATCCCGGCTGTTGTTTAGCCTTCGCTGGCAGAGGCCCGCTGGACTTAACTTCATGGACTTTGACATGAAGATTTCCAAGGGAATTGTCATTAGCTATTTTGGCTTTTATTTTATTATTATTATTTATTATTATTATTTTAATCTGAAATCGTTTTTAATCTTCTAACTGGAGATGGCATTGGGAAAGTAGGCAGATAGATTGTTCTCTTCATGTTTAGCAACAAGTGCCAAGTGTGGAAAGTTCATGCTATATTTCACCAGTCTTCAGTAATATATAAAAAATAAAGCTGTAATGTATACTTTAAAGAACTTCCCACAGCTATCCAGTTTGGAAATTAAGTTCCATGATTTGAGAAGGTAAATCTGTCCCTTGCGAAATAACTTAATGCTGGTTATACCTTAACACTTACTAAAAATAAGGGCATTTGAAAAGAGTTGTTCCGTTTTAAATGAGATGTGGCTTCCCTGAATTCTTGATTCAAAATGGGAATGGGTGGGAAATGAAAGGCTATATAGTCTAACAGTGACTAGTTCAGTTTGGGGGGAAAATCAGATTTAAGCATTTTTGTTGACTGGCTAAGCTGTCACATGTACCTGTTATCAAGATTGGACCCAATTATCTAAGTACATCACCTTAATTTTATCTTTTGAGAGTGTTGGAATAGTGCCTTCTCTTAGTCACTTGGTATCTTCAAAAGTCTTTTACAAAATGTCTTTTACATTTATCTTGACAGCTCTTTGTACATAAACAGTGGGCAACTTGTTTATGCTGGCAGGTTATCTCAGAGTGTTTTGAGAAAGATCATGTGATAGATTAGAATTTAATTTCTCAGTTATTGCCACCAGAAGAGAATCAAAGCAGTGGTGGAAAAATGGTGGCAGCTTGGTAGACCCTCAGAAACAGTAGTCAGTGTGTTATGGCTAAAGATGATATTCCGGGTGAGGTCCTTTACCGTTCTGCAGAAGAGATCAGAGGAAAATAATGGAGTGTTGAACCTGTGATAGCTTTCTTCTTATCAGTCAGGTCTTCCTGCTTTGCTACAATAAGCTGTTTAATGCAGATAATGTCAAGCTGATATCCAACCCATTCAGGCTGACCTTGGACTTTCTTTCCTTGTTAATATTCAGAGGTAGGTCCTGATTCCAGATTTCTCATCTCTTTCCCTTCCAGGGAATATTGTCAAAGGTATTGTTCACTGTTTTCTCTTTGGTGCAGATTCTGTGTTTTCAGTTGCCTGCTTTTCACATCACCCTTCTACCCAGCTGAAATAAGATGAATTATGGCTGTTAGTGGGTGGTCAGTAAGCAATTGGGACTGAAGGCCAGAAACTCCACCCATTGAAATGAGGTTTTCCTGAACTTGCTTCCTGAAGGATTTGTACTTCTGGGAAGTTTCATGGCCTGAGGCCCACTCTGTTTGCCTGATGGGAGTCCATTTGTGAGTCCCAGGACTCAAAGTTCCTTGCAGCTCCCTCTGTCCACTTTGTCCACATTGAGGAAGAGAGTGAGATGGGCAGATAGGAGACATGATGGAGTGCTGTCTTCTGCTTCTCCACTGTAATTTAGATTATTCATCCAACAGACATTTATTAACTGTCTGTTCTGTATCACGCAGTATGCTGGCCACCAGGGACACAGAGAGAAAAAAAAACAGCCCCTGCCTGTTTGTGAGGAGCTCACAGTCTGGTGGGAAAGATAAAAATCACTTGTTTTCTGTTTTCTGGTAGAGGTTGCCATCTCATCACTATTATTTGTCATTTATTTTCTGGTTCATCACAAAGTAAAAGAGGGCTTAGAAGAGCTTCCCCCTCACTGGTTGGTGGTTTTTTTTGTTTTGTTTTGTTTTTGTTTTTTAGAGGAAAAACTTTGCAGATGTGTTATTTTCTAGAACTCACAGACAGTCTGGTAATAGGCAGCCCTCTGCTGTTGATTAAAAGTAAGGTAGCTTTTCTGTTACTGCAAAAAGTGATGAGTATTTTAAATTTGAAACTTGAACAAGAAGAAAAACGAACAGGCGTGGGATACAAGATGCTTGGAGAATTAGAATTTAACTGATATTTTTAACTGCTGAGTCACACCATAAGAGCATATTAATGTTGAAGTAGGCCAAAGTTTAGATCATAATTCCTCTCTATCACTTTTCAGTGAATTTTAGCTATTATTCCACATGTAAATGTCTTTTAGTGAGAGGTGGCCCTGGCTTCGCGTGCAGATTTTGTCATAAAGCATGACAAACTAAGGAAGTAGTGTAACATAAGTTATACCAGATTTGCTCTGACAGTCTCTTGGGATTAACAGTAGAGGCCAATTCCCACTTTGGTGAGGAGGAGTGTGGTAGCTATGGACACTGGAATTCAACAACCCTTCTACCCTCTTTTCATGGACTTCCCTGTTATGCAGAGATTAGAAAGCTGGACTGTATGTTTCCCATACTCTCTTGCACTTAGCATTTCTAGAAATGGGTTTTGAAATAGGTTTCCCAGTTTGGTGTACTTACTTGAGGTGTGGAAAGTAGAAATGAAGTGGAGTATAAGTTCGTTTTTCTTTGGCTCTTTCTGCTGCCAAGCATAGTCATGTAGACATTGACTTTTTCTGCCAAAGCATTTTCAGTATCTGGTATCTTGGGGCTTTGGTAGGAAGTTGCAGAACCAGTGGTCGTGGCAACTTCCTGATGACTAGATACAGTATGTTTGTAAAGCCGGCAGATCTGGTGATGGCTCCTGATTACCTACCTTCCTGACTGGGGCAGAAGTTGGCAGTTTCTTGGGTGGGCCAGTTCTCAGATGTTTCAGGATCCTGCGGGGGCCTCGCCTACAGCCTGTCCCTCCAGCTCTTCAACGATTTTGTAGGCGCCTAATTCCCTGTATTAACTTCTTTCCTTTCAAAACACCTGGATTGATTTCTGTTTCCTGCAACTGAAAGCTGACTGGAGCAAGGTGAAGAAGGAAGGAAAGGGAAAGAGTTGAGAGTGTCCAGGGCCAGTTTGGAAGTACAGGATGCACCTGTAGAGGAATGGATGCCCTGGGTGGGTGACAGCTACGGCAGCACATCAGCAGCAGGGTAGTTAAGAAGTGCATATTACTGACACTTCGAGACCCACTGATGCCAAGCGGAACCAGACCCCGTCTGCCCTGGCATCATACTGAACCGGGGAGCACAGTGCCCAAGCTTTTATTCACCGCACACAAAAGGAGAAGCACATTTGAAGCTGCACCTGTGTCAGTTAGGCCACAAACTTTCATGTATTGTTTTTGCCATTGCTCCTTTTTGGCAGCTCCTTAATTCCAGCCTCATTCTATTTTTCATGGTACCGGACTCCTTTTTGGCAGCTCCTTAATTCCAGCCTCATTCTATTTTTCATGGTACCGGAGAAGTGGATACATACAATTCATTTTCTTTTTTTTTTTAAATTTTTTTTTTCAACGTTTATTTATTTTTTGGGACAGAGAGAGACAGAGCATGAACGGGGGAGGGGCAGAGAGAGAGGGAGACACAGAATCGGAAACAGGCTCCAGGCTCCGAGCCATCAGCCCAGAGCCCGACGCGGGGCTCGAACTCACGGACCGCGAGATCGTGACCTGGCTGAAGTCGGACGCTTAACCGACTGCGCCACCCAGGCGCCCTACAATTCATTTTCTAGCAATTTGCTTTTGAGTTATTCTAAACCAAGAGAAAAGTTGGAAGCACAGTGCAAATAACTCCAGATCCTCCTCACATGGTTCTCCTGCTATTGACAAGTCACTGCCATTGCCCCATCATCCTTTTTTGCCCTTTTTATTAGTCTTTTTCTAAACCATTGGAGGCCAAGCTGCAGACACAATGCCCTCTCACCTCTAAATGCGCTAGTGTGTATTTTCCTAAAGCAAGAACACTTCTACATAACAGCCATCCAACCTCTAAGCCAGAAAATAAGCATGGATATGACACTACCATCCAATCTTCAGATCCCGTCAATCCTTGACAGGTGTTTTAATATTTCCCTTTTTCCTTTCTGGTCCAGGAGCCCATGTAGGAGCATATGCTGCATGTACTTGTCTTTGCAGTCTATTCTAATCTCTATCAGTTCCTTGGTCTTTTTTTGACAGATTACAAGCTGTACAACCTGTAGGATGTTCCTTAGCTGGGGTTTGGTTACTGGTTCTTCAGGACCATGTCAAAGTCATGCTTTTTTGGGCAGGAATCACAGAGATGATGCTGTGTTCTTATCAGTGCATCACATCAGGGGGTAAATGGGGTACATGATATTGACTTGTCCCATCACTGTCAATGGTAACCTTGCTCACTTGATCATTTGGGTGTCTGTCAGGTTTCTGTTTTGTCATGTCACCATTTTCCCCTTCCTAATGATTTGTATTTTTTGTGGGGGCATCTTCAGAGATTATGCCAGTAGCCTGTCCTTCCTCATCAGATCTCCATCCACCACTTTCACCATTCATTGATGACTTCCACCTGAATCAAACACCACTATTTTTTTTTTACTTCTATCTTTATTAATAGGCATTCTATGTAAGAAGAGCTTTCCCTTTCTCCTCCATTTATTTATTCATTTATTTACATCAGCATGGATGTGTAGAATTCCACCTTATTCAATGGGTTGTAATTAATTACTATCATTAAATATTTTGTTGCTCAAATTGTCAGAGTTTGGTCATAGGAAGACTTTTTAAGGGGGTTCCTAGGTCATTGTGACAAGTCTCCATCATTCTTTGAACACTTCATTACATTCTGGCTGAAGATGTTCCAGACTCCTCTTGTATTTTGCCTAGCCCACCATTGTCTAGAACCAGCCATTTCTTCTAGGAACATTGGTTTCATTTAGTAGAAAATGGTTTTCATTTTTTATTTTTTTTAATGTTTATTTTATTTATTTTTTGAGAGAGAGCAAGAGAGAGGGAGAGCAAGCGAGCAGGGGAGGGGCAGAGAGAAGGGGAGAGAGAGGATTCCAAGCAGGCTCCGCACTGTCAGCGCAGAGCCTAATGTGGGGTTCAAACTCACAAACCGTGAGATCACGACATGAGCCGAAATCAAGAGTTGGACGCTTAACCCACTGAGCCACTCAGGTGCCCTAGTAGAAAATGCTTTTTAGAAGCCAGGCACTAAGATCTAGGTGCTCAGTGTGCTCACACCTGCTGGATGTCATTGCTTTTCAGCAATCTCAGCAAACAGTTAAGTGTGTGTGTGTGTGTGTGTGTGTGTGTGTGTGTGTGTGTACCGTGTGTTTATATATGTACATACATAAATGTATACCTATTTCTATATCAACCTGTATTTAAAAATTATTAATTCAGGGGCACCTGGGTGGCTCAGTAGGTGAAGCGCCAGAGTCTTGATTTTGGCTCAGGTCATGACCTCACCATTCCTGAGATCAACCCCACATCAGGCTCTGTGCTGACAGTGTGATGCCTGCTTGGAATTCTTTCTCTCTCTCATGCTCTCTGCCCCTCCCTGCTCACGCACATGCTTTCTCTTTCTCAAAATAAATAAACATTAAAAAGTAAATAAATAAAAAGCATTAATTCATAGCACTTTCTTGATTTAAAATATCATGCCTCAGGGTTCTTTCCAGTCATAAGTACCTTCTCTACCAATGAAAATTCTTACTTTTCTTAGTCTCACTATATTTACATATTTTCCCAATTCATTTACTTATGTTTTTTGTGTACCTAATTTCCCAATCATGCAAGCATCTTCTCTGTCTGCCACTTGTGCACCCCCACTTTCAGCTTTTATAGTACTGTTGTTGCAACTTTGTGCAACCTCCTCTGTGTCCCAAGCCATTGGGTACCCACTGATGCATCTCTGTATGGCACCTCCCTTTTCCTCTAGTCCCCCATGCTGCTGAGCATGTTGACCATGCACTTCCATGAAACTCCCTCCTCCCCTGACCCCTGCCTAAGGTGGCCTGACGGTGACTCCTCTGCACCAAGAAGAGAAGGTTAGAAGGGATTAAATGTATGTGTGTGTATATATATATATATATATTTTACAGGTAACTATTAGCAATTCATATATCATATAGGAATAGAATCTTGGAGCTGGAAGGCACCTGTAAATAAGTCATTTATGGTGCATAGAGGTATAGAAAATTGAATTTGACTAGGATGGAATTCTGGCTCTGTCATTCTCTGTGATCTGGCATAGGTATTTGACATCTGTCAGAGCAGGATATTTACATCAGCTGATGGGGTGACCATCCCCTAGCTGTGTCTGGCATTCATATTTTACAGTACCTAGAGAATGTGAGATTGCTGATTTGAGTTGCTAAACCCACTGTTCTACTGAATTCTGTGGCCATCAGTGTTACTGGCCTCTCCCTTCTCTGTGTGGCTCCCTTGCTAATCCTATCAAAGTTTTAAGAGGATAAACAAATGCAGAAGGTAGGAGAAGTCTGTAGATAAATGCAGGGAGAAAGACACAGCAAAATGAAAAAAGGTTTTGATAAGACTTTCCTGAAGTCTTGAGGAATAAATATGTCTGTGGTGCAACATCATAACTGCATGACCTGATCCAAATGTTTGGCTTCCCCCATCTGAGATATGCTGTGGCAACAAATGCAAACAATCATGCCAGTGCATAAAGATGTTTTAATGAAAGTATTCTCCCTCAAAGTAAAAGAGTCAACCTAAATATAATCAGAGCTGCCTTTAATCGAGTGTCTGCTGTATTTCAAGTACCAGGTCACATGTTCTCATACATCAGTTATTTAAAAAAAATTTTTAAGTATATTTATTTTGAGATAGAGACAGAGAAAGTGAGTAGGGGAGGGGCAGAGAGTGGGAGAGAGAATCCCAAGCAGGCTCTGCACTGTCAGCATGGAGCCTGATGAGTGTCTTGAACTCACAAACTGTGAGATCATGACCTGCGCTGAAACCAAGAGTCGGACGCTTAACTAACTGAGCCACCCAGGCACCCCTCACACTTCAGTTATAACCATTGAATCAGTTTTGCAAATGTAGATAGTGTTATCCCCATTTTACAGATGAGGAGTCTGAGATTGTGATTTGCTCAAGGACTCAGTCCTATTAGGTAGCAGATCTGGACTTGAATCTCAGATTTCGTTAATACTAAAGATTTGGTCTTTCCAGTGTCCTGCTGCAAATAGTTGCCTAAATAAAAGAATTTAACAGAAAGAGTCTCTTTCTTAGGAAGGTTATAAATGTAACATGCAAAATTAACTTGTAACTGTTTTTATGTTCTTCCATATCTTCTGTCTTTTTGTTGTTGTTGTTAATAGGTTTTAGGTAGACCTTGAATTCTGTATTTGCTTAAAAAATATTTGTCCAGGGGCGCCTGGGTGGCGCAGTCGGTTAAGCGTCCGACTTCAGCCAGGTCACGATCTCGCGGTCCGTGAGTTCGAGCCCCGCGTCGGGCTCTGGGCTGATGGCTCGGAGCCTGGAGCCTGTTTCCGATTCTGTGTCTCCCTCTCTCTCTGCCCCTCCCCCGTTCATGCTCTGTCTCTCTCTGTCCCAAAAATGAATAAACGTTGGAAAAAAAAAAAAAAAAAAAAAAAAAAAAAAAAATTTGTCCAGCAGTGACTATGTGTAAGGCATTTGGATCAGGCCAT
Source organism: Puma concolor (assembly GCF_028749965.1). Taxonomy (NCBI): domain Eukaryota; kingdom Metazoa; phylum Chordata; class Mammalia; order Carnivora; family Felidae; genus Puma; species Puma concolor. The sequence goes on along the minus strand of NC_141672.1, from coordinate 100,558,183 downwards.
GAGGTGATAATGATGAAAGGCAGACTTCACTGAATTTATAGCCTACAGGAAGAGAAGGACAGTAATTATGTAATCACACAAACATTTTATAAATGTTATGAAGGAGAAAGAATGTGAGATAAAAACATATAACAGGAAAGATGAATTAATCTTGCATGGTATGAAGGAGGGGAGAAAGTCTAAGGAAAGACTGAGGAAGTCATCTTTAAACTGAACCTAAGGATGAATAGGAGTTAGCCAGGTGAAGAGTGAGGCAAAAAGCCTTGCAGGTAAACAGAACCGCATATGCAGGAGATGAGATGGAGAGGAACATAAAGAAGACTAGAATGGTGGAGGAGAAAGGACAGTGTCAGGACATAAATCTGGAGAGGAGAGAAGAGCAGAGCCCAGGCAGGCAGTGCCTGAAAGTCACATTAAGGATTTTGAATTGGATCCCCAGTGGAATGGAAACTCACTAAACATGTGTGCATACATGCACACATGCGCACACACACACGCACACACACCATCATCATCATTGACATTTTAATGTTAATATTTGTTCCTCACATACTTAACTTTTTCCCTACTTATTATTTCTTCATTTCTTGTCACATCTCCTGGCTTTCCATGTAGGATCACTTTTTTCTGCCTGAGGTGTATCCTGTAGAAGTTTTTTTAGTGAGTGTTTGCTGGTAATAAATTTCCTTGGTTTTGTTTTTGTCTGAAAACATCTTTATTTTGATTTTTTTTTTCTTTTTGGGGGGGAGCGGGGAGAGGAGTAAAATTTACAAACAGTGAAATGCATGATTTTAAAGTACACTTAGATGTACAGTGCTTTTTTTTTTTTTAAGTTTATTTATTTTAAGAGAGAGAAAGCATGAGCAGAGGAGGGACAGAGAGGAGAGAGAGAATCCTATGAAGGCCCCACACTGTCAGCACGGAACCCGACGTGGGGCTCAATCCCATGAACTGTGAGATCATGACTTGAGCCAAGATCAAGAGTCAGACGCTTAGCCAACTGAGTCACCCAGATGCCCCAAAGTACAGTGCTTTTCAACATGTCTAACCCACAACTCAGTTAAGATCTAGAATATTTCTATTACTCCAGAATGTCCCTTTGGGCTCTCTTCCAGTCAACTCCCCACTTCACTCTCCAGAGACAACCTTTTATCACCATGGATTAGTTTTGCCTGTCCTGGAATTTCATATAAATGGAATCATACAGTGTGTACACTTTTGTGTGTGGCTCCTTTTGTCTAATGTAATGCTTTTCAGTTGCCCGTGTGGTTGTTTGTATAAGCAACTCATTCTTTTTATTGCTGAGTAGTATTCCATTGTATGAATAAACCAGATGTTTATCCATTTTCCCTCTGACAGATACTTCCATTGTTTCCAGCTTTTGGCTCTTATGAATAAACCTACTGTGAACATTCATCTACACATCTTATGAAAGTATCTTTTCCACAAGTATAGGTTATTAGCTTGATGTGTATCTTTCCAGAGGCATTTTGTGTATAAACGTATATGGTGCCATCACATATAAGAGTAGTGTTAAAATGTGAAGTGATGATGAGCTGTTATTTTTTTGGAAATTATACTGTACTGATTGAATAAGTAAAGTGGTAGTTTTTGAGAAGGGAAATAGTCCCACAACTGCATTAACTACAGCACTTCCCTTTCTTACCTTCTTGCTCTTTACCTGTGCGTATCAACTTTTGTTAAAACACAGGCTACTGGCTCCACCACTGCCTGATTGAGTAGGCATGGGGCCTGAACTTTTGTGTTTCTAATAAATTGCCATGTGGTGCTCATATTACTGGTGCAGGGAATACACTTTGAGAACCACAGCTCTCTCTTAAATCTAAGGATTTTGAGTATTCTAGTTTATTATGGTTATTAATGCCAGACGCTTCTTAGGATCTTTGACCATGCATAGCAAATATATAGGAGTCATGTACTCCACCCTTACTGGGATAATCCTCACTTTATGTATTTTCCAGTAAGAGTGATCTAGCATTTACAATTTTGTAACAGGTTTCAAGTAAATTTACACACCAGAGGAAGAAAACTTCTGGCAGTCATAGGTTCAGATTTTTAGTTTTGAAAATATGGTCACCATAAATTACATAACATGTTGCCAAAAAAAAAAAAAGAAAAGAAAAAAGAAAAGAAAGTACATCCCTCCTTCCAACTCTAGTCATTTTTTGTTAAATAAATATGCAATATTATTACATTATGTGAATATAGTATTATTCATGTTGGAACCATTGTGCCATGTTTATAATTATGGCACATTTTTTGTTTGCTTTAGTTTTTTTTTAAGTTCATTTATTTATTTTGAGAGAGAGAGAGAACAAGTGAGCACAAGTGGGGGAGGGGCAGAGAGAAAGAGGGACAGAATCCCAAGCAGGCTCCTTGCCATCAGAGCAGAGCCCAATGCAAGGCTTGAACTCAGGAACTGTGAGATCACGACCTGACCCGAGATCAAGAGTCAGAGGCTGAACCCACTGAACCACCCAGGTGCCCCTTGCTTTAGTTTTCTGTATACTTGTCACAAATTTGCAAACTGTCTGACAGAGTTTTGAAACTACTCAATGTAAATGTCATATATATATGACATTGAGTGTATGCATGTGTATATAGAGCTATCCATTCCTTTTTCTTCATTCTTGTCAGAGACAGCCTCTTGCCACATCGCATTCTATCTGAACTGCTTGCACTCTACACCTGATGTGTAGCCATCACCTGCAGGCTTCCGTTTGCCCTTATTGTGAGAATCCCCTTTATCTTTTTTTCTGTGTTGGAGCTCCTGTTTCTGTAATCTCTTGTCTTCCTCCTCCCTAATTTATTCCATCATTTGCTAATATACATCCTCTGTACAGTAGGCAGGTACTTTTGACTGGAGTATAGCATGATAGGTTTATCTGAACTTGTCATTTCACTGTGGGGTTCTCACATATAAGTACTTACAACATTTGGTTCCTCCCCTCCCTGGCATCATTCAGTTTCCTCAAAGAGAAGTCTTCCAGTCATCTGTTTTGTGGGTATAGATCTGGCAGCCAGTGTTCTGGGCTCACTGTACAAACTTTTCCTTTCTTGATAAAATGCCTTTATCCTTCTTTCAGCTACTTCAGAAAGCTTTGTGGTTAATCAAGAATTTGTTAGCCTCCCATTCATGCTCTGTCTCTCTCTGTCCCAAAAATAAATAAACGTTGGAAAAAAAAAAAAAAAAGAATTTGTTAGCCTCTGCTATGTGCCAAGTATTCTACTGAGTTTCACAGAGGATACAAAGATAATAAAAAGATAAGTTTCCCGAGCTTCAAAATACCACAATTTTAATAGTGCAGAAAGACACATCGTTTATCTCCGCAGATACAAGACCATATGTGATAAGTGCTGTAAAAGTGGGCTTTAACATCGAGAGGGGAAAATTCATTTCAACTATGAAATCTTTTTGAAAAGATAGCATTTGGACTTTGAGGAAAAGGCGGGGCTTTCTTAAAGAAAAAACTTTAATGTAAATTTATCAAAAAGTTATAACTTAAAAAAGTTATAAATTATAACTTAAAAATTTATAATTTATAAAAGTTATAAAATTTACAAAAAGTTTAAGTAAAACAATAACCTTCATCATCTCATTATTTTAATAGTTATTATCGCTGTTAAATATTTCCTTCTAATCTTCATCCATCTGCATATCTTTTTTCAGTTATCACAGAATAAATATCACTCTGCATCCTGATTTTTCCAATTAACATTATAATTATTTTCTGTCATTAAATGATACACTCTCTCTCTCTCTCTCTCTATATATATATATATATATATGTATTTTTTTTTAATGTCCATCCACTTTTGAGAGACAGAGATAGAGTATGTGCGCACAGGAGCAAGGAGGGGCAGAAGAGGGAGAGAGAGAATCCCAAGGAGGTTCCTTGCTGTCAGCACAGAGTGCCCACACGGGTGGGGCTTGACCTGATCCAAGATCAAGAGTCGGATGCTTAACCCACTGAGGCACCCAGGTGCCCCTGTCATTAAAAAATAATAATACATTTTAGGGGCGCCTGGGTGGCGCAGTCGGTTGAGCGTCCGACTTCAGCCAGGTCACGATCTCGCGGTCCGTGAGTTCGAGCCCCGCGTCAGGCTCTGGACTGATGGCTCAGAGCCTGGAGCCTGTTTCTGATTCTGTGTCTCCCTCTCTCTCTGCCCCTCCCCTGTTCATGCTCTGTCTCTCTCTGTCCCAAAAATAAATAAATGTTGAAAAAAAAATTTTTTTTTAAAAAAATAATAATACATTTTAAATGACTGCTCAGGTGATACAGGACAGCTCTACATTTCCTATTCCTGGAAATGGGGGCATTGACAAAAGATTAAGGACCAGTTGGCAGCTATTTTCATGAATTGTGGAGAAAAATCTCAGGTCTGGAAAGCTGCTTTTAATTACTGTAGCCTCCTGCATAGATAACACATTACCATTTTATTGTGTACTGTCATTGAGAAAAGCCGCATACCTTTGCCTGCCATTTGTGACTTTTACATTTCACTTTCAAAAATCAGGAAAGCTCTCTTAGGAGTGGAGGGGAAACTCAAACTTTAGCAAACAGCTGTGGTCTGTTTCCGTTTTGAATAAGGAAGAGTTGTTTTTGTTTCTTTTTTCCTCATTTGAGCACTGTCCAAGTTTCTATTAACAGTACTTTGAATATCATGTTTCCAAAATTATTGAAGAGTTTAGTTTCTAGTTGCAGCACTTATGCTCTTCATTTTCAAGGATGATGTGAGGTATGATCTGCTTATGGATGTGATTGCAAAGACCCATTTTGACAATTTTCTAACATTAATTTGTAAAATGCACAGATGTGAATGGAAATGTGAAAATAAAGGGCATTTCTTATTTAATTTTATGACAAAATCTCAAGTCAATATAGCTTCACATTCATTAACACCAGCAGCATCGAAAATAACTAGTTCTGATTTTTGTGGAAGGAAATGCAAGAAGGTTTAAAAGTCAAATGTATTTGTCACTGTGAATAATTTATCATCCCCTGGAATTTTTAAAATCAATGCTTGTTACATTTTTCTCCAGGAGACTTCTGGGGGGCTTTTTCAGTAGAGGCTTCACCAATATGGATTAACTATTTCAGATTGTTTCCTCGATTAAATTTATATCTAAATTATAAACACTTGTCTGTGTTTACAAAAGTTGGGATTTTCAAATAACATTATTTGCTGATGGCACTTTTCATTACACTTGACCACTTGAAAATGTTTGTATTTATTTATTAAGTCATCTCAGAGAAGTGTTCTGATTTTCAGAATTCAGTGTGGGAGATCAGTACCTAATAAAGTACAGCCATTTCCCAGTCAAGTGGTATAGTGAAAATGTGGCTATTGGGGCCAGTAGAATCCTTTAATGGGCCTATTTAGTCAGTGGGACTTTCCAGGAAGAGTGACTGCAGATCTTTTCAGTTTTTTGGGAATCAGTCCCTGCAGAAAACTGAAATTTCAGTTCACATATTTTTCTCTCTGGTTTTTAATTCCATCTTTCTTCTGATACCTGAGGATTTCCCTTCTTTCTTGCACCATCAGCTCTGTATTTAGTTCTATTTAGGGATAGAGGAAACATATTTTATCTAGCATCTTTTGTAAAGATTTTTGTATTATCTGAATTTATCATCTGTTTTAGAGCTAATAGAATATTCCCATTATCATATTTATTCAGTGAACTTCCAGGAATGAGGGTGGTTGTAAGCATTTAGAAATAGAAGAAGATTGAAATAAACATTCTGTGATATGTGTATTATCTCCTTTCCAGACCTCTGCTCAGAAGGGAATATGACTGACTACTTGCTGATGGAATGATTGTATAATAGAATCCATGATGTTGCTCTCTGCTGGGCAACACTTTTTTCATATTTCTTGATCTTAGAAATACTCCTGTGAATGCTGTTGTGCTTATGTCCTTGAGTACGTGAGTGAAAGTTTATCTAGGGACTAGACCTAAAAGTAGAATTTCTGAGTTATTAATTTAGAACATTAGTAGGTTTTCCAAATGTCTCTTCAAAATGAATCTTCATTGTATACTTCCTAACAACAGTGTATTAGATTTCTCCCTGACTACTGGTGAGATTGAATATCTTTTCATGTATTAACTGTACATTCTCTATGATTTCTTGTATTAGACTGTTTATATTTCACCCCCAGGTTTTTCGGAGTTCTTTATGGATTCTAGATAATCGTAATTTGTCAGTGGCACACATTTTAGATACTAACACCTTGTCTGTCCCCTTGACTTCTCATTTTGTTCATGGCATCTCTTCTCTTGCAAAAGGTATATAATTTTAATATCAAATCTAACCACTTTTCCCATTAGAGTTTGTATTTTTTAAAATCCTTTCCTACCCCACTGTCATAGAAATAATCTAAAATTTCTTATGAAAATTTTAAAGTATTCTTTTTTTGCTTTTAGACTTTAACGTAGTTGCAGTTTGTTTCTGTATATAAGATAAGATAGTGGTTGAATGTTATTGTTTACTTCTTTACTCATTTTTACTCTTACCTATGAATTTTACAATTATTGTTAAAACCTATGAAAAAATTTGGGGGTGAGGGAGTTAGAATTGTATTGAATTTACAGGTTACTTTGGAGAAAACAGACAATAATTGGAATAATTCCATCCATGAACACAGTAAATTTCTTCATTTACTTAAGTCTTTTTGTGTTCTTCAATAAGTTTTTATAATTTTATCCATAAAAGTATTTTACATTTCTTATTAATTTTATTTCTCCGTGTCTAATAGTTTTGCTTACTTGGGAATTTTTTAAAAATAAGCATTCTGTTTTGTAATATTTTCTTACTCACCTTTTAATTTCAAACAACTTAAAATCTACAGGACAGTTAAAATAGTGCAATGAACACCTGTATAACCCTCAGCTAGATCCACAAATTGGTAACATTTTACTTATTCCTTTATTTACACACACACACACACACACACACACACACACTTTCAACATTTTATTTGCTTAGCCATTTAAACGTAAATTGTACTCTATCACATTTTATCCCTAAGTATTTCAATATGTATCTCAAAAGACATTCTTATATTAAACCTCATAACAGTATATAATACCTAGGATATTTAGTACTTGATATATTACAGTATCAATATACTATAGTTTTATTTACTGTACAATCTATTGAGTGAGATTTTTGAAACAATGAGCCTAGGGAAAAAAAGAGAGACACGACCAAGAAACAGATGCTTAACTATAAATAACCAACTGGGGAGGTGGGGGTAGGGATGGGGTAAATAGGATGGGATTGAGGAGTGCACTGGTGGTGGTGAGCACCGGGTGTTTTTTTTTATTTTTTATTTAAGTGTTGAATCACTAAATTGTACACCTGAAAGTAATATTACACTGAATGTTAACTAACTAGAATTTAAATAAAAACTTTAAAGAAATTACCTTTTGAGTAGTTATTACAAATGATTATAAGCTCTTGATTTTTATTGTGTACATAGCAACAATGATAAATATTACTACTAGGAATTTGGATGTAAATTTTCTTGGAAGCAAAGGTAAGGTCTTAATGTAATAGTTTAACACTAGTTTATTTGTGTTTTCTTTGTATATATCAAGTTATCCACAAATAACAATATAGTTTTTTATTTTCTCTCATATCTTTTTAATCAGATTAATTCTTAAAAAAGATTCCTCCAAGTAATTTTAATATCCTGAATACTTTATTTGAGATATATATATATTTAAAGGTATGTGTCTTAGATAGGTTATAAAGTACATGAAAATAGTATATAAATTTTTGTATTTTAGGAAAATTCCCGAATTGTGAGGGTCAAAGTGATAGCTGGAATAGGCCTTGCCAAAAAGGATATCTTGGGAGCTAGGTAAGTATATTAAGTCGGTTTGTAATTTTAAAACTGCACTGGTTATTTAATTTTTTCTAAACTTTGGTTTCCTGCATAATTGAATAATATTATTAATAGGTAAATTATTATGTAAGGCAGAATGATTATATTTCCAATTGGTGTTTTACTAAATTCGTTGCTATCTGAACTATCACATAGCAAGGTTGGGGATTCTGGAAGGGAAAGACGCAGAGAGTAGATTCCCAAACTGTGCCGATGGACATCTGCTGACCCTGAATCATACATGTGATAGCAGATTCAAAGCATCTCAACTAAAGTAAAAAAATCTGGGGCCCCTGTGTGGCTCAATTGGTTAAGCGTTCAACTTCACCTTAGGTCATGATTTCACAGGTCGTGAATTCGAGCCCCACTTCAGGCTCTGTGCTGACAGCCCAGAGCCTGGAGCCTGCTTTGGATTCTGCCTCCCTCGTTGTCTGCTCCTCCCCCACTTATGCGCTCTCTCTCTCTCTCTCTCTCTCTCTCTCTCTTTCTCTCTCTCTCTCTCAAAAATAATAAATAAAACATTCTTTAAACAATTTTTTAAAAATAAAGATCTGAATAGAGATAAGAGTTGTTGCCCAAGAAACATGGTTTGTAGTTCTTGTCCAAATAAGATAATTAATTATATGATAAAGAAAACAAATAATCATCAGAGAAAAATTGCAGAATCCAGAGTCTCCACAACTTAATATTTATAATGTTTAGGATATAATTGAAAATTATATGATCTATAAAGAACCAGGAAAATGGAACACGTTTCAATAGCATGCTTATACTTGATATTATACCAGTAAAGATTGAAAATCTCAGGAATGAGATAGAAACCATAAAAAATAATTCTAGAACTAAAAAATACAATATTTGAAATTAAAAGTCTTGGTGGAATTGACAGCAGAATGCCAATGAAGAGGAAAACTTAATTGCCTTAAAATTAGATCAGTAGAGATTATTTTCCAATTAGAAAATGACAGAGACAAAGATTGAAAAAAACTTTTTAAATGAACAGTGACTCAGGGATTTGTTAGAGAATATCAGACAGTCTAACATACATGTAGAGTCCTAGAAATAGAAGAGGCAAAATTTTTTTTAAGTTTATTTATTTATTTTGACAGAGAGAGTGAGAGAATGTGAGTGGGGGTGAGGTAGACACAGGGAGAGAGAGAATCCCGAGCAGGCTCTGTACTATCTGTGTAGAGTCCCACACATGGGGCTCAAACTCATGAATCGTGATTTCATGACCTGAGCCAAAATCAAGAGTTGGACACTTAACTGACTGAGCCACCTGAGGCAAAACATTTTTTAAGAAATAATGGCTGAGCTTGGGATTCTCTTCCTCTCGCCCTCTGCCCTTCTCCCCTGCTCACACTCTCTCTAAAATTAAAAAAAAAAAAAAAGAATGGCCAATTTTTAAAAATCTGATGAAAGATACAAGTAGATAGTATCCAGAAATCCCAAGCAGGATAACACTAAGAGGAACAAGTGAGGCACATCATAGCCAAACTGTTGAAAGACGAGTATAAGGAAAAATCCTGACAGAAGAAAGAGAAGAAAATGACGTATTACGTGCATGGGAACTACCAATTTGGTTAAGGGCTGACTTCTCCCAAGAAACTATGGAGGCCAGAAGAAAATGCAACAATAGAATAACAGTTGTCAATCCAGAATTCTGTATTCGGTGAAAATGTCCTTTAGGATGATGACAAAATAACAGCACTTTCAGATAAAAGAAAACTATAAGGTTTTATCATTGGCAGACCTGCAGTATAAGAAGAGCCAAAGGAAGTTCTTCCAGCTAAAAAAGAATGATAATAGATGGAAACACAGATCCTCAGAAAGGAATAAGGAAATGGTAAATATCTGGGAATATGAAAAATACCTTATGTTGTTTTTATCATAACTTAAAAAAAATAAAACGTATGCCTGTTTAAATCACAAATTACAACATTTCTTACAGGATTTATGTTATATATAGATGGAATATATATAATAACTATAGCTTAAAGGACAGGAATGGGTGTGGGTTATTGTGATGAAAGAAAAACAACTGAATTTAGTTGCCTCCTGGGCATTTTACATTATGACAACCCTGCTCACACCCAGGGTCTGGACATTTAGATAAGGACCTGAGCTTAGGATTTCTATCACAAGTTCCCCCTGTGTGTTCTCCAGGGCACCTTTTTAAAATAACCACTTAGAGTTAAGACCACAAAAAGTTAGTGACGTCCACCCCAATCACCTTATAAATAATAGGTGGTTGCTACCTTGTTCTTTATCTCTTAGTCACTCATGACCTGGTAATGGAAGACTGCCCTTCTTCTGGCTCATTGCTTTCCCTTCCACCACCCCTCCCCCCCATTTCCTCCTGTTTCTGGGATCTCTAAGTAACAAATCTTGTGACTTACTTCCTTTGTGCGGGTATATTAAAACTGCCTTAATCAAAATGACCCTGAGGTTTTTACTTCCCCAAAGCAGGAGCTCACATGCTGAGGAGCTACCTGTCAACTCCATGCGGGTGTTTTATTCCTCCTCACTCAGCACATCATAATTTGCACATTCTTAATATAATACACCAGTTCCTGCTCCTCCTCAACACAGTTATGGACCTGTTTAGTAGAGTGGTACAATATTAAATGTAAGTGGAATAAAAAATTAAGGGTGTGTTTTGTAAGACTTAGATAAGCCACTGAATATAATGTAAAGAATTATAGATAAAAAAACCAAAAGATATTTTTAAATGAAATTCCTGAGAAAATAAATAATTAAAAGGCCAAGAAATGAGTAAATGATCGAGAAAAGAAAAAAAAGAGGGAAAGAAAAGAATAAAAAACGAATAATAAATTGGTAGACCTAAATTCAATCTTATCAATAATAACATTAAACATTAATGGACTAAGGCAAATATGAGGCAGAGTCAGAAGTTGTTAGAATAGATTGAAAAACAAGACCCGATTACATGTTGTTTATAAAAGATGCATCTAAAATATAAAGGCACAGCTAAGGTGAAATAAAATGCATCCAAAGAAATATGCCATACAAACAGTAAGTGTAAAAAGACTGATGTAGATTTATTAATATCTGATAAAATAGATTTCAACACCAGAAAGTATTTGCAGACATGTCATAACAATAAAAGAGGCTGTAACCAGGAGGTTACAGGAGGCTGTAACCATCATAAATCATAAATAAATTATAAAACAATCATAAATATGTGCCTGATAACAGAACTTGAAAATAATATGCATAATGTTATGCATGATAATGTGCAGCATAATATTTTGCAGCCAAGCTGGACAGAATTAAAAGGACAAATAAAAAATTCCATAATCATAGTTGGAGACATTAACACCTCTCTCACCAGTTTATGAAACAACTAGATTAGAAAATCAACAAAAACATAAATTTGAACAATATTGTGAACTTCAACATAAGGAACACTATTTCTAACAACTGCATGTATACATTCTTTTCAAGTGGACATAGTACATAAACTAGCATAGCCCATAAACGTATTATCTATTTCAGCATGACTCTGATTACCATAAACTTAGCAGCTTAAAAGAATGCACACATATTATCTCATAGTTTCTGTGGGTCAGAATCCTTTCATGCTTTAGCTGCGTTGTCTACATTAGGTTCTCATAGAGCTGCAATCAAGGTATTGGCCAGGGGTATGACCTCATCTGAGACTTACTTGGGGAAGGGTCCACTTTCAAACTCATGTGATTATTAATAGCATATAGTTCCTTGTAGGCTGCCAGACTGACGGTTTCAGTTTTGCTGGCTGTCAGACAGAGGACACCCTAAGTTCCTTGCCTTATGACCTTCTTCATATGGCAGCTCACAAGCTAACATTTTGCTTTTTCAAAGCTAGCAAAGGAGGGGGTCTCCAAGCATACATAGTCTTTTGTAATGCAATCATATACATTTTGTCAGTTTTTCCATAATGTATTTTAGGATTGGTTAGGGTGCATAGGTTCTTCCCACATTTAAGAGGAGGATACCACAAAGGGCATGAAAAGTAGGAGGTGGAGATAATAGGAGCTACCCTATAGTCTGTCAGTCATAATATGTTGGGCCATAAAACAATAAACAACTGCAAAATTCACATTCTTTTGAAGTGTGCATGGTACATTCACCAACATAGACCATGTTAGGACAAGTCTCAGGAATTTTGAAAACATTGAAATTATATATAGGAAGTTCTCTGATAACAATGAAATAAAGTTGTTAATGAGTAACATGATGTTTTGAAAAACCCAAATATTTGGAAATAAAGCAATACTCTCCTAAATAATATGAGTCAGAGAAGGGATCACAAGAGAAGTTAGGAAAAAATTTGAACAGAATGAAAATGAAAATACACAATATTAAAATTTGTGAGATGCAGCTAAAGTAATATTTAGAGGAAAATGTATAGTTTGGAAATGCCTAACTTAGAAAAGAAGCAAAATCTAAATGAATGATTTGAGTTCTGATCTTAAGAAATTAGAAAAAGAAGAGCAAATTAATTCCAAAGTAAGCAGAAGGAAGAAAATAATAAAGGTAACGGCAGAAATTAATGAAGTAGAACATGCATGATGATAGAAAAGAATCTTTGAGGTTGGGGCATCTGGGTGGTTCAGTCAGTAAAGCAGCCGACTTTGGCTCAGGTCATAATCTCATAGTTCATGAGTTCAAGCCCCACATCGGGCTCTAGGCTGGCAGCTCAGAGCCTGGAGCCTATTTCTGATTCTGTGTCTCCCTCTCTCTCTGCTCCTCCCCCACCTACACTCTGTCTCTATCTCTCAAAACTGAATGAACATTAAAAAAAAATTTTTTTTAAGTCGTTGAGGTCAAAAGCTTATTTTTTGAAGGGACCAATAAAAATTGTACACTTATAGCTATATTGATCAAGAACAAAAGAGAAGGCACAAATTCACAAATTACCATAATGGGAATGAAAGCAGAGGGATTGCTGTAGAGCCTATGGAATTGAAAAAGACAAAAAGGGAATACTGTGTACAGCTTCATGCTAATAAAGAATTGGACACAACTTAGATGAAATAGACAAAATTCTTGAAAGACACAAATTACCAAAATCAATCACAGAAGAAATAGAAAGCCTGAGTAGCCCTATATTGAATGATATATAACAATATATGACCAGGTAGGCATTTTCCTAGAAATGTAAGGTTTGTTCAACATTAAAAAAAAAAAATCTATCAATGTAGGATATAGTGGAAGTGCCTTCACTTCCAGTCTTTTTGGTCTTGGCCGTGGAAGCAAGATGACAAAGGGGATGTCGTCATTTGGAAAGCATCACAGTAAAATGCACATAGTGTGCCGCCATTGTGGCTCTAAGGCCTACCGCCTTCAGAAGTTGACCTGTGGCAGATGTGGCTGTCCTGCCAAGTGGAAGAGAAAGTATAACTGGAGCGCCAAGGCTAAAAGATGAAATACCACTGGGACTGGTTGGATGAGACACCTAAAAATTGTATCCCAGTAGATGAAAGCATGGATTTCATGAAGGAACAACACCTAAACCCAAGAAGGCAGCTGTTGCAGCATCCAGTTCATCTTAAGGATTTCAACGATTAGTCACACAATAATAAATGATCTGATTTTTAAAAAAAAATCTATCAAGGGTGCCTGCATGGCTCAGTCAGTTAAGCGTCCAACTTCAGCTCAGGCCATGATCTCACAGTTGTGAGTTTGAGTCCCGCATCAGGCTCTCTGCTCTCTCTGCTGTCAGGACAGAGTCTACTCTGGATTCTCTCTCTCTCTCTCTCTCTCTCTCTCTCTGCCTTTCTCTCAAATAAGTAAACATTAAGAAAAAAAATCTATCAATGTAATTCATCATATTTATATGGTACAGAAATAAAAACACATTTTCACTTCAGTAGGTATGGAAAGTACATTTGACAAATCCAATACCTGTTCACGGTAAAAAAAAAAAAAAAAAAAAAAAAAAAAAATCACAGCAAGCTAAGAATAAAATGTAGGATTCATTTAACATCCAAAAATTAATCAAGGGTGTCTGGGTGGCTCAGTCAGTTAAGTGTCCAACTTTGGCTCAGGTCATGATCTCATGGTTCATGAGTTTGAGCTCCATGTTGGGCTCTGTGCTGACAGAGCCTGGAGCCTGCTTCAAATTCTATGTCTCCCTCTCTCTCTGCCCCTCCCCTCCTCACACTCTGTCTGTCTGTCTCTCTCTCTCAAAAATAAATCAACATTAAAAAAATCAAGGTAGTTCATTATATTAATAGAAAAAAAGAAAAATACATGATCATTTCAATGAAAGGAAAAAATCATTAGCACCTCTTCGTGGTAGAAACTCTTAATAATCTAGGGACAGATTGGAATGTTCTAAACCTGCTTAAGGTTATTGTGGAAAAAAACAAAACAAAAAAACAAACAATAGCTAACTTCATACTCAGTGGTGACAGTCTGAATGCTTTCTACTTAAATTCAGGAATAAGGCAAGGTTTTGTCCTTTTACAGTCAGTTCAAGACTGTACTGGATGTCCTAGCTGTGTAATATGGCAAAGAGAAGAAATAAAAGTAATGTAGACTAAAAAGGAAGAAAATTGTCTGTTTGTAGACAACATGATCATGTACATGGAAAGCCATAAAGAATCTAAAAAAAAAAAGCTGCCAGACCTAATAAGGTACAAGGCCACAAGATACAAACTCATTGAACCAAAATTGATTATATTTTTATACCCTATCAATGAACAATTGGAAAATAAATTTTAAAAATATCAATTTACAATAGCATAAAAAATAAAAACTTAGAAATAATTTTAACAAAAGATCTGTACAAACTTTACACCGAAAACTATAAAACATTGGGATGCCTGGGTGGCTCAGTCAGTTAAGCATATGACTCAACTCAGATCATGATCTCACAGTTCACAAGTTCAAGCCCCTGTCAGGCTCTGTGCTGACAGCTCAGAGCCTGGAGTGTGTTTGGATACTGTCTCCCTCTCTCTCTCTGCCCCTCCCCCGCTTGCTCCTGTGCTCTCTCTGTCTCCCTTTCAGAAATAAATAAACCTTAAAAAATTTTTTTTAAAAACCAGTAAAACATTGTTGAGGGAAATCAAAGATCTAAATCAATGGATAAATGTGCTGTGTTCATGGATTGGAAGATTCGCTATTGTTAGAGTTTTAGCTCTCTTCAAATTGAGTAGATTTGGCATAATCCCAGTCAAAATCCCAGCACGATCTTTTCTTTTTCTTTCTTTTTTTAAACATAGCCAGATTTTTTCTTTAAGTTTATTTATTTATTTTGAGAGAGAGGGAGAAAGGGAGAGATGGAGTTGGGGAGGGGCAGAGAGAGGGGGAGAGAGAGAATCCCACGCAGGCTCTGCACTAACAGTGTGGAGCCTGATGTGAGGCTTGAACTCATGGCCCCGTGAGATCATGACCTGAGCTGAAATCAAGAGTCAGATGCTTAACCAACTAAGCCACCCAGGTTCCCCCACAGAAAGATCTTTTAAAGAAATTGGTAAATTGATTCTATTATTTTTATGGAAAGTCAAAGGACATAGAGTAAACCAAAACAATTTCATAAAAGAGCAAAATTGGAGAAGTTATGCTACCTAATTTCAAGCCTGACTATCTAGCTACAGTAATCAGAACAGAGTGGCATTGGCATAAGAATAAATAAATTGTTCAACGGAATAGAAGAAAGAATATAGAAATGCACACACACATATGCGCGTGCACACACACACACATGGCTGATTGCTTTTTGACAAAAAGTATTAAGGTAATTCAAAAGGAGGTTAGTCTTTTCAGTACATGGTACTGGAACAGTGGGTTATCTGTATGGCACAAAATGAACCTTGTTCTTTATCACACATTATATAGAAAATAAGAGCTAAAATTATAAAACTTCTGCAAGGACACATACGAGAAACTCTGTGCTCTACTGGGGTACACAAAGATTTATTGAACGGGACTCAAAAAGTATGAAACACGAAGGAAAGTGTTGAAATGGACTTGATCAGAATTAAAAACTCTTGTTGTTTGAGAGACACAATTTTTTTTTTAATTTTTTTTTCAATGTTTATATATTTTTGGGACAGAGAGAGACAGAGCATGAACGGGGGAGGGGCAGAGAGAGAGGGAGACACAGAATCGGAAACAGGCTCCAGGCTCTGAGCCATCAGCCCAGAGCCCGACGCGGGGCTCGAACTCACGGACCGCGAGATCGTGACCTGGCTGAAGTTGGACGCTTAACCAACTGCGCCACCCAGGCGCCCTGAGAGACACAATTAAGAAAAGGAAAAGGCAAGCCACAGATGGGGAGGAAATATTTTCAAAACCTGTATCTGATAGAACCCTTTAATTCACAATATATATAAAGATCTTTTACAATTTAAAAATAATATGATAGAACAGCCAATTGAAAATTGGGCAGAGCTCTTAGACTTTTTAGTTATGAGTAGGAGTAATAAGAAATTGTTCTTATGATGTTAGGAATAATAGTTCTGCTGTATTGGCATAACTTATTTGAGTGTCTTTAATCTTGATACTAATATCAGCGTAAATATATTTTTGCTACCAGATGGCAGCTCTTTTCATGTGTTCAAGTTCCCTCTGCATTGTGGTAATCTACTACTCAGTGTTAGTCTTTATTTTTCCATGTTGGAAATATATATCACATAAGTATCTGTAAATCATGACAGAAACTGCAAATCATTTCCTAAGACTTTTGTTTTCGGTTATGCAGTAATAAGTTGCTAATTTATTTTGTTCATGATGATTTTATCTTACTCCATTACCCTCAGAGAATACTATTTTTTAAAAAGATATCTGTAAATCTTCTATCTAGCTGTGTATAAGATTATTTTCTGTTTAAGTCCCACCCTTCCACCCATACCCCATTCTCTCCAAAAAACTCCTAATTGGTTTATTCCCTTCATGTCGCTATATGACTGTGAATAAATAACGTGGAAAAAGGAAAAAAAAAAGGGGGGGGTAGGGGGGAAGGAAGATCAACTGAGAAACAGCCAGGTGGCAGGGTCTAGCTGGGTGGTGAGATTGAGGATATATACTTATATTTACATTTATGTTTAACATTTATATTTGAGAATACACAGTTAGTTGTTAAAACCATGGATGAGATTGTGAAGGGAAAAGGTAGAGAGAATAAAGGACCAAGGGCAATACTTAAGGGAAT
This sequence comes from Puma concolor, assembly GCF_028749965.1. NCBI lineage: Eukaryota > Metazoa > Chordata > Mammalia > Carnivora > Felidae > Puma > Puma concolor. Next base: position 100,541,106 of record NC_141672.1, on the reverse strand, counting down.
TTCAGTATTTAACTGGCAGGTAGTAGGAGCGGAGCCTAAGAAAGCAACCGAGAGAGAACAATTAGGATAGTATAAGGACAACCAGAAGGGAGTTGTGTCATGAAAGCAAATGAGATTAGTTTCAAAGAGAAACTAATCAGTAGTATTAAATAAAGAGAGGACCAGCAAAATCAGTGCCTGGAGAGTGTTGATTGTTTTAGCAAAATTGGTGATTTTAGCATTTTCAGAGGGATGGGTTAGAAAGAAAGAGGAGGCAACCAGATTCTAAGACTTTGAAGAGCAGTGGGGGTTGAGGAAATGAAGAAAGGGAGGTGGTGGGCTAGAGTAGCTAAGAACATGGCCTCTGAAGCCAGGTGCTTGAGTGTCAGTTCTCACTCTTGCACTTAGTAGCTGTATGATCTGCTATGATTTGAACTATCTCTCTGTACAAAATAAAAACAATAATCATACCTACCTCACAGGCAGTTATAAGGATTCTAAGAGTTAATATATGTAAACTGCTTAGAATGGTACCTGGCATAGAGTAATTGCTATATAAATATTAGTCATTATTATTATTACAGATTATTTTCCTAGAAAGTTTGAGGTGGGAGGAAAGACAATCTAGATCACTTTGCTGGAGGAAGGAGGAAGAGTTAAGGGGGGGGGAGGTGGTTTAAAAACATAATTATGTGACTAGAAAAACATAGGTGAAAAGAAAAGCTGAAGATACAAAAGGGAGAAATGAAAATAGATGATAGAAGTTTCCAGAGCAGGTGGTTAGAACATGTACAAAGAGGAATTGACCTCAAATAGGGGCACAACACCTGAATCACTGAGGTTAGGGGTAAGGATGAGTTCTGATAAATACCGGGGTCTTGGGAGTGGTCTGATGGCTTTGATTTTTGTCAAAGTAAGAGGTAAGGTTGTATGAGGAAATTGGAGGGGGAGTTGGTGGTGAAGAATCATGAGTACTTGGGATCCCCAAAGGAAATGGGAGGAATTTGACCAGGGGCAGGTAAAGTGTACAGTCTTTTGTTTTGCAAACTTACGTATCACAAGATTTTTCTTTTCCATGTCACTTTGTAGAAGGGGTTACATGACACATAATTATTTTGAACTGAAAGCACTTTGTCTTATCTTGTAAAAACAGTTTACACCCTTGAGATAACTTGGAACAACCTGAGGTCTTGCAAAGCTAGTCTTAAGAATCAAATTAACCGGGGCGCCTGGGTGGCGCAGTCGGTTAAGCGTCCGACTTCAGCCAGGTCACGATCTCGCGGTCCGGGAGTTCGAGCCCCGCGTCGGGCTCTGGGCTGATGGCTCAGAGCCTGGAGCCTGTTTCCGATTCTGTGCCTCCCTCTCTCTCTGCCCCTCCCCCGTTCATGCTCTGTCTCTCTCTGTCCCAAAAATAAATAAACGTTGAAAAAAAAAATTAAAAAAAAAAAAAAAAAGAATCAAATTAACCATCTTAACCCCAAAGAAGAAAGAACGTAATAAAAATTGAACAAAATTTGAAAAATCGAAATAGGTTGGAAATCAGTAAATGGGATTAAAAGGTTTCTTTCCAATTCTTTGTCTATTTCACTAACACAGTACTTTAGCTTTTCAACAAGATGCAGAAATTACTATAATTACCTACTCCTGCCAAGGAACCCTCCCTTTAACAGTAGGAAATAATTGTAGAAATTGCTAACAAGGAAAAATCTGTGATTTTTATAGGTTGAGCAATCTGAGTTTGGGAATTAAGCAACAATTATATATATGTTTTTTATTTTAACAGTGATCCATATGTGAGAGTGACATTATATGACCCAATGAATGGAATTTTTACAAGTGTGCAAACGAAAACCATTAAAAAGGTTAGACGTAGCAATATTCAAAAACATTTTAATATACTTTGCTTTATTTTTATATGACAAAAATATTTAAAAAATAGTTATACTCTGTTTATTGTCTTTTAGACTTTGAATCCAAAATGGAATGAAGAAATACTATTCAGAGTAAGTATGAATTTTATTTCAGTAAAACAGCAAAAAATTTTTTTCAATAGATTAGACTGATATTATTATTTATCATATTCTGAAATGTATCTTAGAATAATTTGTCTAGATTTTTAAAAATTTAAAAAGTGTTAAAGCTCGGTATCCCCATGATGACATGGTCCTAGAACCATTTATCTTATAAAAAAACATGTATGTAAGGTAACAAAGAGGTAAAAGATGATTATAAACCTGGAATTATCTTATTCTACTTTTTTAAAAGTTTGTTTGTTTGTTTGTTTGTTTGTTTTGAGAGCATGAGAGAGAGCATGCATGAGTGGGAGAGGGGCAGAGAGAGAGGAAGAAAATCCCAAGCAGGCTCCGTGCTGTCAGCATGGAGCCCAACATGAGGTTCAATCTTACAGACCGTGAGATCATGACCTGAGCTGAAATCAAGAGTTGGACATTTAACTGATAGAGCAACCCAGGTGTCCCTATCTTATTCCACTTTAATTCTGGGTTAAAGTCTATATGATAGTCTTATTCAAATGTAGCAGATTTTGGTGTTTTCCCCTAAAGATCATTCAACATTTGTGTCTCCACAGTCACTTATTAAATAGACTGATCTGGACTAGAGATGGTGAGGGCCTATCAATAAATAGATGCATTTCTTTTCATATACCCTTCATTCACATTCCTGTCGTCCCCCTCACCCTTCCTCCCTATACCACAAGAGCAAACTCCAAATCAGCAGTTATTTCAGACTCCTCAGGAGGGTCCTCAAATTGACAATGCTTCTTTGTACCTATTTGTCAGATTGCTGATTCCAGAATCAATACCCTCCGAGTAATGGTAGAGATGAATATCAGTAATCTCCCCTTCTCTGCTGGATCATTCCCATTTGTACATTCCATCCTTAAAATGTCCTGCCTTGCCTCATATTCCCCTTTAGTTGTGGACTTAAATTTCTTTGTTCACTTAAATAACCAATGTTCTTATAAGAGTTGCATTGTAAGAGATCTCCCCATCATGTCTACTTCTCTAATGCATTCTTTAACCTACTCTAACCTAACTCACACCTGCATCGTTGGAATAAAACTGCTCTTACTAAGGTCACCACTGACCCCCATGTTGCCACATTCATGTAGTCTCATCCTACTTAATGCTATTTACAATGGTCGACTGTAGCTGACCATTCCTCAAACACTAGCCTGTCTGCAGGCTCTTATGGTGCCACACCAGACTTTGGTCAGGAAAACAGAAGTCACTCTTCTGTATTCCACATTTGAAGATTTTTTTATTTGTTTAGTCTTGTTTTAATAAAGTGAATTGGAAGGAAAGAAATTGCTGAAGCAAATGTCTGAGAAGCTGTTACTGAAAATCCAGCCAACAGCACCAACTAGAGTGCTTCTGGTTTTTCTTGTTTAGAGAAGGAGATCTCCCTTACCCTATTTAGTATGGCATGAAAATAGCATTTTAAATCAGTTTGGAAATTTTAGATTCTTGAGGAAATTGTATTGAGTCAGCTGGATAGTCATATGGGGAAAAATGAAGCTAAATTTCTGGCTTACCTTTACCAGAATAAATTCCAGATTTGGTAACCTCTGGTTTTGATTGCTTGTCTGGCACAAATATTGCTTAGGAGAGAATTTTAACATTCTCAAGTGGTTGAGTGTTTTATTTATTTACACTTTTACTATTATTTTACTTATTTTTTGTGTGTGTTTTTCTTAGAAATGTATGTGTTTTCAATGTATTGAAGATTTTTGGACCTCTTACTCTTTTTTCCTTCTAATATGATTGGCCTGTACTTGTCATAATGTTTGGCCCTAATAGGGACGAATGTTTATTTGTCTTGTTTCCAATTTTAATGAGAGTTTATCTAGATTTTCTCCATTAAAAATAGCTTTTTATTATTTATCACATTAGAGATATATTTATCTCATTATTTTTTTCAAGAATTAAAAAAAAATTGACACATCTAATTTTAGCCATGATGCGGTAATAGGGCATTGATGCTATAAACAACTGTAAAGCTATTAAGGATCTTAGCAGAATCCAGAGTGTCACAACATAATATTAAAAATGCACCTGGGGAGAGGCCAAGATGGGGAACAGCATGGAAGTTTTTTTTGCGTCTGTCATCTCTGAAATGCAGCCAGATCAACACTAAACCATCTTGCACACCTAGGAAACTGATTTGAGGATTAACACAACAATCTTCACAACCTGAACCACAGATCTTGGCAGGTATGTGGCACAGAGAGGTAAACTGGGGTAGAGGGAAGCTGCAGAGGTCAGGGAGCTATTTTTGTTTGCAAAGAGAGGACAGAGACAGGAAGAGAGTACGGGAAAGCATCCCCCCACCAAAGCAGTGGGAGAGAAAAGAAAGAGTATGCAAGGGACTGAATAAAAAAGGGAGAAAGGAGAAAGGAGAGGGTTTAAATTTCATTGAAACTCTATAAATGGGGAGCGCAGAGTCTGAAACTCCACATAGCTCAATACCTAGTGGTGCTCTGGTGGGAAGGGCAAATCCCCAGGAGCAGAGAGTGAGGTCCGAGGGGTCCTTGGGTCACAAGGGGAGAGGTGGTTCCCCTACTGGGAGGACATTTGGTAGAGTCTGTGTGGCCACCCCACAGGCAAAGGTCCCAGTGGACCCTGGAGAACAGCCACATTCACTGGTGTTGGAACAAGGATGTTAAGAGTGAAGCCTGGCCCTAGATGTGTGTTGTGATTTACCATAATCCCTGAAACACTGCTGCTACACGATCACGTGAACTTTTTCTGGGGCAGGCTAGCACCCAGCCACAGTCTCTGGGCATCAGCAGCAGCACAGTCTCGCGAACATTCCTGGGAGTAGGGTGCCATTGCTCAGGGAGACCCTACCCCAGAGGGTCAGAACGGGTCAAGGCTGCAGTCCCTCAGAAGTGAGGGGTTGGGAAACACAGTCACATCTGGGATAAAACTCAGGAGGGAGGTGCCACCTGGCAGCCTGACTGTTTGGTCATGGACATTGTAAAAGCGGGGAGTGGACAGAAGCCAGAGACAGAGGAGATGTGCTCAATTGCCAGTTGGGAGAGCACAGAGCTCTGACACTAGAGACTGGGTAGCTTAGTGACAGCATTTTCCCATCCCCTGCATGCACATACACCCCTACATGCAACACAACAATCCACGCCTGTGAGCTAAGCAGCGCCATCTAGTGGAGAATGGAACCGCTACACTAAGCCCTGCCCAACTGGGCCAACCTCACGCTTCAGGAACACCACAAGGCTCTCCGCTTGCTTAGTTTATGGACTATAAATTGCCTCATAGTTTGTGTTCTAGGAGAAATCGATGTAATTTCAATTGTATTTCAGTCTGTTCGCTGGTCCATCTATTCAATTTTTTTTCTTTTTCTTTTCTTATTCTTGAATACATAAAGAGTAAAAAATTTATTTTTATTTTCCATTTTTATTAAAAATATTTTTAAATTTTTTCCTGTATTTTTAACTTTTTTGTAAATTTTTCAAATTCTATTTTACTTCCATCATTTCATTTTATTCTATTTCATTGTATTCATTCTTTCAAAATTTCAAACGTTTTCCTTTTTTTTCTTTTTTCTTATTTTCCTTTTTTTTCGTTTTCTTATCTTTTCCTTTCTTCTCTAATCTCTCAAGCTCCTTTCAATAACCAGACCAAAACACACCTAGGATCTAGCATCCTTTATTTGATTTTTTTGTGTTGTTTTTAATTTTGTTATTTTAATTTTTTTACCTTATTAATTCCCTTTCTTCCTTCAAAATGACAAAATGAAGGAATTCACCCCAAAATAAAGAACAGGAATAAATGGCAGCCAGGGGTTCAATGAACACAGATGCAAGCAAGATATCTGAACCAGAATTTAGAATAATGATAATAAGAATACTAGCTGGAGTTGAAAATAGATTAGAATCCCTTTCTGCGAAGATAAAAGAAGTAAAAGCTAGTCAGGATGAAATAAAAAATGATATAACTGAGCTGCAATCTCGAATGAATGCCCCGGTGGCAAGGATGGATGAAACAGAGCAGCCAATCAGTGATATAGAGGACAAACTTATGGAGAACAATGAAGCAGAAAAGAAAGAGGGAAACTAAAGCAAAAGAGCATGATTTAAGAATTAGAGGACTCAGTGACTCATTAAAAAGGAACAGCATAAGAATCATAGGGGTCCCAGAAGAGGAAGAGAGGAAGGGGTAGAAGGGTTATGTGAGTAAATCATAGCGGAAAACTATCCTAACCTGGGGAAAGGCACAGACATCAAAATCTAGGAAGCACAGAGGACTCCTACTAGATTGAACAAAAGCTGACCATCAACAAGGCATATCATAGTTAAATTCACAAAATACTCACGCAAGGAAAGAATCATGAAAGCAGCAAGGAAAAAGAGTCCTTAACCTACAAGGGAAGACAGATCAGGTTCACAGCAGACTTATCCACAGAAACTTGGCAGGCCAGAAGGGAGTGGCAGGATATAGTCAATGTGCTGAATTGGAAAAATATGCAGCCAAGAATTCTTTATCCAGCAAGGCAGTCATTCAAAATAGAAGGAGAGATAAAAAGTTTCCCAGACAAACAAAAATTAAAGGAGTTTGTGACCACTAAACCAGCCCTGCAAGAAATTTTAAGGGGGACTCTCTGAGGGGAGAAAAGGCAAAAACAAACAAGCAAACAAACAACAACAAAAACAAAACCAAAAGGACCAAAAGCAACAAAGACTAGAAAGGACCAGAGGGCACCACCAGAAATTCCAACTCTACAGGCAACATAATGGCAATGAATTCCTATTTTTCAGTACTCATTCTAAACGTCAATGGACTCAATGCTCCAATCAAAAGATATAGGGTAACAGAATGGATAAGAAAACAAGATCCATCTATATGCTGTTTAAAAGAGACCCACTTTAGACCTAAAGATACCTTCAGATTGAAATTAAGGAGATGGAGAGCCATCTGTTATGCTAATGGTCACAAAAAGAAAGCCGGAGTAGCCACACTTATCTCAGACAATCTAGACTTTAAAATAAAGACTGTAATAAGAGAAGAAGAGGGCATTATATCATAATTAAGGGGTCTATCCACCAAGAAGATCTAACAATTGTAAACATTTATGCTCCAAATGTAGAAGCACCCAAATATATAAATCAATTAATCACAAACACATACTCATTGATAATAATACCATACTAGTAGGGGATTTCAACACCCCACTTACAGCAATGGAGAGATTATCTAAACAGAAAATCAACAAGGAAACAATGGCTTTGAATGACACAGTGGATCAGATGGACGTAACAGATATATTCAGAACATTTCATCTTAAAGCAGCGGAATATATATTCTTCTCCAGTGCATATGGAATGTTCTCCAGAATAGATCACATACTGAGACACAAATCAGTCCTCAACAAGTACAAAAAGATCAAGATCATACTGTGCATATTTTCAGATCATGATACTATGAAACTTGAAATCAACCACAGGAAAAAATGTGCAAAGATAATAAATACTTGGAGACTAAATACCATCGTACTGAAGAATGAATGGGCTAACCAAGAAGTTAAAGAGGAAATTAAAAAGTCCATGGAAGCCAATGAAAATGATAACACCACAGCCCCAAACTTCTGGGATGCATCAAAGGTGGTCATAAGAGGAAAGTATATAGCAATCCAGGCCTTCCTGAAGAAGGAAGAAAGATCTCAGATACATAGCCTAATATTACACCTTAAAGAGCTAGAAAAACAGCAGTCAATAAAACCCAAAAACAGAAGAAGACAGGAAATAATAAACATTCGAGCAGAAATCAATGTTGTTTAAACCAAAAAATAGTAGAACAGATCAATGAAACCAGCAGCTGGTTTTTTGAAAGAATTAACAAAATTGATAAACCTCTAGCCAGTTTGGTCAAAAAGAAAAAGGAAAAGACCCAAATAAATAAAATCAAGAATGAAAGAGGAGAAATCACAGCCAACACTGCAGAAATATAAACAGTAATAAGAGAATATTACGAGCAATTTTATGCCAATAAAATGGGCAATTTGGAAGCAATAGACAAATTCCTAGAAACATATAAACTATAAAAACTGAAATGGAAGAAATAGAAAATTTGAACAGATCCATAACCAGTAAAGAAATCGAATTAGTAATCAAAAATCTGCCAAGAAACAAGAGGCCAGGGCCTGATGGCTTTCCAGGGGAATTCTACCAAACATTTAAATAACAGTTAACACCTATTCTCTTGAAGCTGTAACAAAAAAATAGAAATGGAAAGAAAACTTCCACACTCTTTCTATGAAGCCAGCTTTATCTTGATTCCAAAACCAGACAAAGACCCCACTAAAAGGAGAACTACAGACCAATTTCCCTGATGAACATGGGTGCAAAATTCCTCAACAAGATAACTAGCAAACATGATCCAACAATACATTAAAAAAATTATTCACCATGACCAATTGGATTTATACGTGACATACATGGCTGGTTCAATATCTGCAAAACAATCACTGTGGTATGTCACATCAATGTGATACATCACATGATCCTCTCAATAGATGAACAGAAAGCGTTTGGCAAAATACAGCATCCATTCTTGATAAAAACCCTCAAGAAAGTAGGGAAAGAAGGATCATACCTCGAGATCATAAAAGCCATATATGAAAGACCCACCACTAATATAATCCTCAATGGGGAAAAACTGAGAGCTTACCCCTAAAGTCAGGAACAAGACTGACACATGAAAACATGCTCAACATCACTCATCATCATGGAAATACAAATCAAAACCACAATGAGATACCACCTCACACCTCTCAGAATGGCTAACATGGACAACTCAGGCAACAACAGATGTTGGCAAGGACATGGAGAAAGAGGATCTCTTTTTCACTGCTGATGGGAATGCAAACTGGTGCAGCCACTCTGGAAAACAGTATGGAGGTTCCTCAAAAAGTTAAAAATAGAACTGCCCTACAATACAGCATTGCACTACTAGGTATTTATCCAAGGGATACAGGTGTGCTGTTTCGAAGGGGCACATGCACCCCAATGTTTATAGCAGCACTATTGACAATAGCCAAAGTATGGAAAGAGCCCAAATATCCATCGATGGATGAATGGATAAAGAAGATGTAACACACACACACACACACACACACACAATGGAGTGTTACTCAGCAATCAAAAAGAATGAAATCTTGCCATTTGCAATTACATGGATGGAACTAGAGGGTATTATGCTAAGTGAAATTAGTCAGACAAATATATGTCTCACTCATAAGAGGAATTTAAGATACAAAACAGATGAACATAAGGGAAGGGAAGCAAAAATAATATAAAAACAGGGAGGGGGACAAAACATAAGAGACTCTTAAATATAGAGAAAAGGGTTGCTGGAGGGGTTGTGGGAGGAGGGGATGGGCTAAATGGATAAGGAGCATTAAAGAATCCACTCTGGAAATCATTCTTGCGCTACATGCTAACTAACTTGGATGTAAATTAAAAAGTAAATATAGTATTAAAAAATATGAAGTACCATTAAAAAAATGAGCCTATTTTGCACTACCAAATGGATATTTAAGTTTGAACACAAACAACATAATTCAAATCAATAAACATTGAATAAATGCTGAAAAAAAGCATCTAAAATTATTTTACGTACAACAAACCTCAACAATATGACCAGTTCTCAAAAGGAGAGACAATCAACAAGTGCCAATACCAAGATGATGCAGATATTGGAATTACCAGTAAAACAGCTGTATTATATTAAAGCAGCTATTATAATCGTTATAATTATGCTCCATTATATGAAGGTAAACACTCTTGAAATGAATGGGAAAATAGATCTTCTCACGTATTAAAAACTAAAAATGAATGAAATAGAAATATTAGAAGTTAAGAATATAAAATCTGAAATTTAAAAAATCATTGAATGAGTTCAGTAGCAGAATGAAGATAACAGTGAAAAGAATTAGTGAACTTGAAGATAAGCAGTAGAAATGATCTAATCTGAAGAACAGAAAATAAAGATTAAAAAATTTAATAGAGTCTTAGGGACCTATAAACAATATTAAAAGAGCCTAATATTTGGGTCATTGAAGTCTTCGAAGAAGAAGAAAAAGGCATTGGTAGAAAAAAATATTTGAAGAAATAACTACCAAAATTTCCAAATTTAGTGAAAGAAATGCATTTATAGTCTAAAGAAGTTCAGCAAAACCCAAAGACAGTTTATGCAAAGAAAACCATGCTCAGACACATCATAATCAAGTTGCTGGAACCAAAGATAATGAAGAAAATTTGAAAACAGGGAAAATGGTACATTATGTATAGAGGTATAATGACTTAAAAAGCTAAATATTTTTCTTCAAAAACTATGATGAAACGGCATAATTAAGGTAGCAAGGAAGAAACAACAGTCAACTCAGAATTCTGTATCTAACAAAAATATCCCTCAGGAATGATAGTGTAATAAAGGTATTCTAAGCTGAGGAAAAATAAGAGAATTTACTGCCAATAGACATACTCTAAAGAAAATGCTAAAGGAAATTACTTAGGTTGAAGGTAAATTATATCAGATGTAAATTTTACTTCAGAAATGAAGAAGCAATAGAATAAGTATTGGTTATTATACTATCTTTCCCTCTTGAGTTCTTTAAAATATTTATGACTATTGAAAGGAAAAATTAAAACACTAGTGGGATTTATAATTTAGGTAGATATAATACATATTACAACCAAAATATAAATGAGTGAAGATAAAGTAACCTTTTTGTTATAGGGTTTCTACATATTATGTCAAGAGGCTTAATACTAACTTTAAGTGGGCCATGAAAAGTTAAGTATGTATATTGTAATCCCTAGTGCAACCACTAGAAAGTAATAGATATAGCCCAAAAAACAATAACAAATAAAAAACAGTAAATTCATCAAAATGCCACAGAACCTACAGACATTAAATGGATAGTAAGGGATACTATGAATTCTGTGCCCATAAATTCAGCAACTTAGATGAATGGACCAATTCCTTTTTTTTTTTTTTTTTTAATTTTTTTTTTTTTTTTAACGTTTATTTTATTTTTGGGACAGAGAGAGACAGAGCATGAACGGGGGAGGGGCAGAGAGAGAGGGAGACACAGAATCAGAAACAGGCTCCAGGCTCTGAGCCATCAGCCCAGAGCCTGACGCGGGGCTCGAACTCACGGACCGCGAGATCGTGACCTGGCTGAAGTCGGACGCTTAACCGACTGCACCACCCAGGCGCCCCAGGACCAATTCCTTTAAAGATACATAGTACCAAAAGTTTAAGAAGAAATAAATTATCTGAAAAATTCTGCAACTCTTAAAGAAATTGCTTTTGAAGTTAAAAACCTTCCAAGAAAGAAAACTTAAGGCCCAAGTGTTTTCACTGCTGAATTCTATCACATATTTAAGGAATGAATAATTCTAATTCTACACAATGTCTTATCAAAAATAGAGAGAACATGTCCCAATTCATTTATGAGGTCAGAATTACCCTGATCCCAAAACCAAATGAATATTTTATAAGAAAATAAAACTGCTAACCATTAACCTTCATGACTATAGCCATTTTGTGGTAAGCTTACTAAATTGGGCCCCTTCCATTTTGAAAGGGCCAGTAATTTGTTGTCCAATTACTTCTGTGTGTGGGTTTGCCTTTCCAGTCTGCAGAACCTCAGCCAGCACAAGTGTCTGGGGGCTTACAGAATGCATGTTTTATAGGGATAGAAATCTACATAACATTTCATCCTTCCAGGGGACTCAATTTCTAGAGAAAGAGATGTAGGAATGAACTCATGACCATGGGATCCATTGGTTATATCACCTGCGATGTCATCCATAAGCAAGCAACCTTATAGCACACTAGAATGTCCTACTGATGGCACAGGCAATAGTCTGCAAAGATGGGGTGCCAGTTTATTCACTAAAGCAGAGACTTCAACATGATGCTCTGTCTGCAATAGAAAGTATACATGGGTCCAGGAACAAAGGGGTAGAAGCAGGAGTGGCCCCACTTCTCATCATTTCCAAAGACCCACTAAAGGATTATGTGCTCTAGAGAGTTCTAGAGAACTCTGGACTTTACTAAGTTAGAGGTCCAAGTTCCCAAAAGAAAGCACACTCAATCCAAGGGACATAGTGAGTCCCATCAAACCACAGTTTACTGTTGTAGCCAGGGCACTCTGGACTTCTTGTGCTCAGAAACTAGCGGGTGACTGGGGCTATTAACTTGGTTGAGTTTGCATCTACAGTCATTCTCCAAAGTTTGTCTGGATTCTGCAGGGACCAGACTGGAGAATTAAATGAACCTATTATAGGAACCACCCATGTATCATTTAGGTCCTTAGTAGTGATACTAATCTTTGATATTCACAGCAGGTTGCAAGATTTTTGTTTTATAAAAACAGCTTTTATTAAGATATAATTTGCATAACATACAGTTCACCCCCTCAAAGTATACCATTCAGTGGTTTTTAGTATATTCAAAAAGTTGTTCAGCTATCAACAAAATCAATTTTTAGAACATTTTCATTAGCCCAAAAAGAAACCCCATGCCCACTAGCTGTCACTCCCATTTTTTTCCAACACCTGCCCTTCTTCCCAGGCAACCACCAACCTACTTTCTGTCTCTTAGATTTGCCTCTTTGAGCCATTTCATGTAAATGGTTTCATACAATACGTGGTTTCCAAGTTTTAACCATGTTATAGTGTGCATCAGTACTTCATTTTTGAAATTGCCAAATAATATTCCCCTGTATGGATAACCACACTTTATTTATCCATGCATCAGTTGATGGACATCTAGGTTGTTTCTACTTTTTAACTGTTAAGAATAACGTGTGGACATATATTTTCATTTGAAAGTCTATACCTAGGAGTAGGATTGCTGGATCACATGAGGAATTGCCAAACTGTTTTCCACGTGGCTGTACCTCTTTACATGCCCACCAACAGTGTATGAGTTTTGAGTATGAATTTTGATTTCTCCGCATCCTTGATAACACTTGTTATTATCTTTTTTTTTTTTTTTTTAGAGAGAGAAAAAGAGTGCATGTCTGTATGTTCATGGGGGAAGGGCACAGGGAGAGAGAGAGAGAGAGAGAGAGAGAGGAGAAAGAGAGAGAGAGAGAGAATCTCAAGCAGGCTCTATGCCCAGCATAGAGCCTGATGCAGGGCTCTATCTCATGACTGTGAAATCTTGAACCAAAATCAAAAGTCAGACTCTTAACCGACTGATCCACTCAGGTGCCCAACAACACTTGTTATTATCTTTTTATGTTAGCCCCCCTAGTGGGTGTAAAATGGTATCTCATGGTTTTCATTTGCATTTCTGTGATGACCAATGATGTTTGAGCATCTTTTCATGAGCTTTTTGGCCATTATATATCTTCTTTGGAGAAATGTTTGTTTATATTCTTTGCCCATTTTATAATTGGATTATTTGTCTTTTTGTTATTGAGTTGTCAGGTTCTTTGTATTTTCAGATACAAGTCCCTTGTCAAATACACGATTTGCAAAATTTTTCTCCTGTGGGTTGTGTGTTTTGCTTTTATTGATGGTATTATTTAAAGCACAAAAGCTTTTTATTTTGAGGATGTTCAGTTTATTTTTTCTTTTGCTGTTTGTGTTTTTGTTGTCGTATCTATTCAATGTTGTTTTAGATTTATTACTTTCACCAGAGGGAGGACAGTTTCAGAGGCTTCCACTTGGCCTTCTCACTTTGATAGCTCTTATCCCACAAGCCCATGGATTCACTGTGGTGGTAGTGGTGGTGAGGGGATCCAAGTTCCAGTATGTCAGTCCCAATTTTACATTTGAAAACAAGGAAAATGACTATTGGGTGGATCACAGAACCAGTGGACTCAGTTTAAGCTGAATTTTAGCCAGGGCATTTCCCCAGCACACCACTGAAGAAGTCTTTAGGTATTGAGCCACTGCCTTATGCCAGTGACTTTATGTGTCCCACATTCTTCTCAGGATGGGGAGCTCCTTGCCATTAGGTAAGTATGAGCTGGTCCTAAAACCCTACCACCCATACCATCTGTGTTGGTTTAGGTCCTCTAAGAAACAGACACTCAGATGAGAGTAGATACGCAAGAGGTTTTGGGGGGAAGCACATGTGAAGCTTAAAGAGGGAGGACACACATATGGGAAGAACCTTCTGATCATGATGCAGCCCTAACACTTGTGCAAGGAGGGGGGAAAGGATTGGTAAAAGAGCCCCACATTGCAGCACAGTTCTGAGAAAGTCTCATCCAAGCTGCCAGAGAGTTTCCCAGGAAAGATTGTTAGAGAAATCCTGGGTTGGGCATGAATGGCCAGGCTCTAAATCCCTGCTGTGCCCAGTCTTTGGGAGTAGGCAGGGAGAAAACAATGGGTAGATTCAAAGGTGCATGGTCACTTGGGAGCTGTCAATCAGCAATGCAGGTTCTCTTGAAAGAGATCCAAGTAGCTCATCTCTGGCCATTAGAGTTATGATGTTTAAGGATTCATATTGTCATCCTCAGAGCAGCCACTAAAAAATTAAAATGGAAACGTATAGGTAAAACTCCAATAAAGGAAAAAAATGAAGTACCAAGAAATACTTGATTAATAATTTTTTAAAAAGAGAAAAGGGAAGAAAAGAAGAATGAAGGAAAAATAGAAATAGAAAAATGATGGTCGTAAAGCCAACCATATCAATAAGTGCCAAAAAAAAAAAAACAAAAAAAAAAAACAAGGTTCAACCATAGACTCTTAATAGGAGTAACTCTTTGAGTATAAAGACACATTAAAAGTAAAAGTACAGAAAAAGATACACCATTCAAACACCAAGCCAAAAAAAAAAAAAAATCCTCATATGGCTGTATTAACATTAGGTAAGTAGACTTCAGGATGAAAAGTATTCCTAGAGATAAACAGGGACATTGGACATTTCATAATCATAAAAGGGCTTATTCATCAAGAAAAGATGTCTGATAAAGGAGCTTCAAAATTATAAAGCAAAAATTGAAAGACACAGGGAAATAAATTCAGAATAGTTGAAGATTTCATCACTCTTCTCTCAATAGTGATAAACTAGACAAAAATGTTAGTAAATACCTAAACAGTTTGAACAACCTATCAGTCAACCAATTTAGCATGTATGGAAGACTACATCTAATACCTGAAGAATATATATTGTTTTTATATGCCTATGGAACATTCACTAAGGTAGACTATATATTGGGCCATAAAACAAGTCTGAGTACATTTAACAGACTTAAGATTCAACATGTCTCTGAAAATAGAATTCAGTGATATAAATATACCTGAGGAATCCGCAAATAATTTGGAAATTAAGCAACATAATTTTAAATAAGCCATGGATCAACAAGGAAATCATAAGGAAAATTACAAAACATTTTAACTTGATTATTAAATCAAAACATTATCAAAATATGAGATGAGCACATTCAGTGCTTAGAGACAAATTTACACCTTTAAGTGCTTATATACAAAAGAAGAAAGACTTAAAACCAGTGATCTAAGTTTCTATCTTAGAAAACAAAATATAGGGAAGGAAATAAGAATGGGAATCAATGAACTAGAAAATGGATAAAAAGTCAAGAAAATAAATGAAACCAAACATGCTTCTTTGAAAAGATTAATAAAATTGATATACTACAGCTAGCTCAAATAAGAGAAGTTCAAATGACCATTATCAAGAATGAAAGGAGTATCCTATAGATAGTAATAATAATAATAATAATAATAATAATAATAATAATAATGTAATATGAACAACTTTATGGCAATAATTTTAACTTAGCGCAAATGGAAAACTTCTTTAAAAGCCAAAAATATATCAGAGCCAGCATTAGAAAGAATGCTTGAAAGTCGGTACTACTTTTGAATTAGAGATGTTAACACAAAAATAAAAAAGAAGACTATTTGTAAATGATAGAGCAGGCTTAGGACCTTCCTGTCTTTTACTCATTGATTCTCTTACTAGAATTTCACTATTACCAAATGTCCCAGCCAGCATTACTTTACTCTGGGACCATAGGCTGCACATTTATTTCCAACAGAACTTTGCAAATATATTGTAAGAACAACCAGAAAAATCTGTATAGATGAATGCTGATTCATCACAGCTAGAATAGAACTGACAACACATGGTGATTTAGTATTTTCTGTCGAAAGGACATTATTATGTGTGGTCCATTGTTTTTCTCTTTGTCATTTATATCATTATACATAGCACAAAATATTTTCAATTGAATGTATTCACATAAAATATTTATTGAGATAATATAAATACAGTCAAAACTTGGTTATTTGGCATTTAACCAATGGAAATTTTGGTCAGACGTTGAAGGGAACCTTTACATCTTTGAGAAAATATGAGGTTCAAAGAAAGTTTTTGTGGAGAATTGTTATTAGTAGATCAACAAACAGGAAAGACTCCAAATTGAAATTAGTGCTTAATAGCAAATTATAGTGAAACCTGCACTTACAGTTGCTCAGATGAGACTAGGGAGGCAGGTTACAGGAGGGAGAAACATCAGGCAAGTAAGGTAACAATGTACACATTGTATGAGCATAGTGGATGAGCATCTGAAAAGACAGCTCACTCCATTCCTCATATTCCCATGGTGCTTCGTTTGTATCCTTAGTAGTCATACTCATCATATTATACAGTTGACCCTTGAACAGCATGAGTTTGAACTGTGGGTCCACTTATGTGTGGATTTTTTTTTAAATGTGGCACAGTACTATAAATGTATTTCCCTTCCTTGCAATTTTCTTAATAACATTTTCTTTCCTACAGCTTGCTTTATTATAAGAATACAGTGTATAATACATACAAGGTACACAAAAAACAATAAGCACATTTATTATCTTGATTTATGTTTGTGTCACCCATAAGCCTTCTGGTCAACAGTAAGCTCTTAGTAATTGAGTTTTGAGGGAGTCAAAAGTTATATGCAGATTTTCAAATGCACCCCTAACTCCCATGTTGTTCAAGGGCCAACTGTATTTACGTAATATGTATATGTTCATGCATGTGTTCTGTAGGAAAATATAGATCTCAAAATGTGGGAACACAGGTTCTTTCTGTTGTGCATACTCCGCCACCCCTGGGTGAACTCTGTGTTTGTTTGAGTCTGAGGAGCCCTTTTATGAGCATGTTACTTGTTTGTCAAAGTTGCCTTTCAAAGTAGTAAAATTTTCCTTTTATCTATCTGCCTAGTAGAGACTCTGGTTCTGGAAATTCTGACAAATGAAGCAATTATAAATATTTTCTGTATCATTATTTATATTTATATGTAATATGTATTATATATATTTTAAAGTTTATATAATTTGAGAGACAGTGTGTGAGCGAATGCGCTAGGGCCAGGGAGAGAGGGAGAGAGAATCTGAAGCAGGCTCCACATTGTCAGTGCAAAGCCTGATGTGGGGCTCAAACCCATGAACCCTGAGCTGAAGTCAGGTGCTTAACCAACTGAGCCACCCAGGCGCCCCTGTGCTATATATATATATATATATATATAACAATCAGCTGTAATTTAATCACCATAAAACCACCACTGTGCGATCTTCCTGTATTGTCCTATGTATTTTTATGCATATATTTATACTCCTCACCTCTACATACACACAAAAAATTGGTGTGATAGTTTTCTATATTTGTTTCCAGGCACTTTGCTGATACTTGCTAATGAGATGACCACAGTCCCTACCCTCAACAAAGCTCACTGTCTACTGTGGACTCCTATGAACATCCTTCTCAAAATAATTGCCAGTGTACTGAGCATTATGAAAGGGAAAACACCAGAAGCTAGGGAGTGAATACCAGGGAGATATTAGGGAATTTAGGGAATAATGTCAGGGAGATATTAGGGAAGTCTCCTTCTCTCTGCAGAAGTGTACCATTTAGGATGCTTTGGGGGGTCAAGTAACATACTTGAAGTAACAACTAATATTGGCTTAAACAATATGCACGTTTATTATCTCTAATAATAAGGATCATACATAGAGGAATGGGGGTGACTGCAGCATCTGGACAGTCATGTGTGACCCAGCCTCTCTGAGATTCTCTTAGCTTTCTGTCCAGGCTACAAGATGCTTGCAGCAGCTCCAAACATCATAGCCTCACACGATCATGTCTGTAGATAGAAAATGGAGAGAGTTTTCCAACATGTGTCTCTTAAAAAAGTGAAGTACCGTTTTCAAAAAAGCTCCCCCTGGAACTTTGATTCTCATCTCATGGGCTATAATTGTCTCATATATGTATTTCTAACCCAGTCTTTGGTAAGGAGAATGGAATTACCACGAGGCTTAGAAGAATTAGGATGCAGGCCCTGGGGATGGGGAGTGACCATCTATCCCTGACACACATTGTCATCCACTATTTGAATAAAATCAGAATCCTGTTAGCTAGGAAGAAATAGAGGACACCCTAAAGTACTAAGTAAATTATGGTACAGCCACACAATGAAACCCTCATCAGATATTTAAAAAGAAACAGATGTATATGTATTAATAAGGCATTGTTTCAAAATATGCTAAATGAAGGAGCTAAGGCACAGAACACTGTGTGCATGATACACCTATTTGTGTTAAAACAGAAACAAAAAATTGCTTTCTCATATGCTGGTATTTGCATAAAATACTTCTGGAAAGACCTAAGAAAGTGCTCTGTTTTCTCTGAGAGTAGGACAAGGATAAGAGAATGATTTGTTGTTCACTATGTATCTTTTTTAGTGTTTAGATGCCCTCCCATAGCTATGTATCTATAGTTTATTTTTATATTTGTTGATGAAAATTGCTATATAGAGAAAGTAGAGAGACATAAAACACATAAATAAAAATGCCAAGATACTTTCTATTTATATAATGCTGTATGCTTATAAAAAATATCTAATTCATTTAACAGTGTTCTTTTAAAACATTTTTTTAGTTTATTTATTTGTTTTGAGAGAGAGAGAGCCAGAGTCAGTGGGGGAGGGGCAGAAAGGGAATACCAAGCAGGCTCCACACTGCCACCACAGAGCCTGATGTGGGGCTCAAACTCACAAACCTTGAGATCATGATCTGAGCTGAAATCAAGAGACGGATGCTTAACCGACTGAGCCAGCCAGGCACCCCTACACAGTTTTATTTTAAGATGTACTAATATTATATGTCCACACAAAAACTTGCACATGAATGTTCATAGCATCATTAATCATTATAGTCAAAAAGTCAAAACAGCTCAAATGTCCATCAACAGATGAATGGATACACAAAATGGGGTATATGCATGCAATGGGATATTTTGCAGCTGTAAAAAGAAATGAGGTACTGATAACATGCTACGAAACGGGTGAACCTCGAAAAAGCAGCAAGAAACCAATTAAAAAAGATCACATATTATATGATTCCATTTATATGAACTGTCCAGAATAGGCAAATTTATAGAGACAGAAAATAGATTGGAGGTTGCCTGAGACTGGGGTGGTGGAGGGAAAGTTAGGGGTGACTGCTAAAGGGCATGAGGTTTACTTTTTGAGGTGATGAAAATGTTCTAAAATTGTGATAGTAGTTGTACACTATGAAAATACTAAAAACCATTAAATTGTACATTTTCAATGGGTCAATTGTATGGTATGTGAAATATATCTTAATAAAGCTATATTTTAAAAATGTATGTGCATTGTTTTTTTCCTGCATCTACTTATAGAATTTCCAGGAACATTACTTCAGATTCTTTATGAACCCTGTAGAGTAAATTGACACTTATCAATACCTTTGTTGTTCTTTGAAAAAATTTGGCTACTCTTTTGCCAGATTTTTCTCTCTACTGTTTTATGTATTTATAGACCTACATGCTTATTTTTGATTTTCAAAAAACCTATCATCAGCATTTTAATTTTTGTCTCTCCTGCTTTTACCCTTCCCAAAATATGACCCTATAAACTATTTTTTGTGACCATAGCTTTACTGCTTTTTTTAATAAATTAAAAATATGATCTCATCAAAGAAGTCACACATAGCTTTAAAATGAGATCGTATAAAGGAGCTATAATGAAAAGTGGTAGACTCTAGAGCCCCAACTTCCTTCACCCTATCCCTGCTTCCCAGGAGGAACCACTTTTTAACTGTTGTTTGTTATTCTGGCCATTATTCCCATATTGCTGAATTGCCTGCACATCCATGTCCCAATCTGACTTCAAGCTATGACAGATGAGTAAACAGCCAACTTAAGTTTGGCTGATAGTTTGGCCCCTCATAGGATTCTAGGTTGAAAATAATTTTTCCTTAGAAACTTGAGGGCGTGGCTTCATGATAACATCGTTGAGCAGCATGTTGCTGTTGAAAAGTCTGATTCTAGTACCTTTGGTGGTGGTTCTTTTTCTGTGAAACATTTGACAATTATCTTTTTCCAGTGTTTTAAAATTTCACAGTGATATGCCTTGTATGTACAGCTTTAAAAATCCATTATTGTGCTGGGCCTTTGGTAAGCATTTCAATTTAAAGACTCCTGTTTCCCTTCAGCTCTGAAAATGTTTATGTAAATAATTTCTAATAGTTTTCTTCTCTCTGTATTATTATTTTGGGTATTCCAACTGGTTGGTTGTAGAGTCACCTGGACTAATTCTTTCTCAACCAGAATTTCTCATGTGAACCAAAGAACACAGGAAATGGTTTGAGTGTTTTCTCATACCTTTCAAGGATGGTCTTATCCAGTACCTTGCTAGTTATATAGGAGAGAAATTAATAGATAACATACAGTGAATGTCTTAGGAAACAGGTCTTTTTTTTAAGAGACATATAGTAAATAAATATTTTAGGTTTATGGGCCTAGAGGCAAAAATTGAGAGTATTATGAAGATACTTATATATCCATTTAAAATATAACCATTTTAGGGGCGCCTGGGTGGCGCAGTCGGTTAAGCGTCCGACTTCAGCCAGGTCACGATCTCGCGGTCCGTGAGTTCGAGCCCCGCGTCGGGCTCTGGGCTGATGGCTCAGAGCCTGGAGCCTGTTCCTGATTCTGTGTCTCCCTCTCTCTCTGCCCCTCCCCCGTTCATGCTCTGTCTCTCTCTGTCCCAAAAAAATAAATAAACGTTAAAAAAAAAATTAAAAAATAAAAAATAAAATAAAAAAATAAAATAAAATATAACCATTTTAAATATTTTAAAAATTCTTATAGGCTATTTAAAAAACAAAAAGAAGCAGGTGGCTGGCTGGACTTGACCCACACATAGTTTTCTCAGTTTCTACTTTAGGGCGTTAGAATGTAATTATTTCATTGAAAGAGGATTCAAATAATCCACTTTTTTATTTTCTCTCTTACTTTCCTTAACTTAGCTTTTTGTTCTACATTTTGAGAGATTTTTTCAAATGTACCTTAGGTTGCTTATATTTGAATTCAACAGTCATTTTTAGAGCATATTGTTTATTTATTTTGGCGGCGGGGGTTGGCGGGGGAGAGCAGGGGAGGAACAGGGATAAGGGAGGGGAGAGAGAATCCTAAGCAGGCTCTGCACTGTCATTGGGGCTGGATCCCACAACTTGAGAGATCATGACCTGAGCCAAAATCAAGAATTGGACACCCAACCGACTGAACCACCCAGGTGCCCCTCAACAGTCATTTTTACTTCCAACACCTCTTTGTTCTCTAGTTGTTCCCTTTTTCTAGTATCCTATTTTTGCTTTATGGATGCAAAACTTTCCCAAACATTTCTACTTACATTTTTTTAAGTGTTTTCTTTTTGTTTCCTAAATCGTTTCTTTTTCCTTCAGGGACAGTTTTTCTGTGTATACATCTGTGATCTCTGATAACCTAATCATACTTAACAGTGATAGAATAGAAAAAATCACCTACTGCTTCTGCACATAAAAGGCATAAACACTCAACAATTACATGTTACATTTTTAGTTCCCATGTAAGTTTTGTATATTAAAACTGGTGGTTGCATTTTTGCAAAACCTGTAACTGAAATCAGGCACAAAGAGAAACTGTGTGATAAGTGTGTGTGTCTGTGTGTATAACATCCGGAGGGTAAAGTACTATTCAAACATGGTCTCACTGGGGCAATTGCCCTCTTGCTTCAACCTTCTGCACTGTTTTGAGTTTTCAGCTTCTTCTGCTCTGTTTACTGCTATATCTATATCTATCAGCAGGGGGACGGTTGTAGAAGTGGCTGGAGAGGCTCATTGGGCTCAGATCATGAGGGATCATTCCATGCTCAGTTATTTGGATTTCATTCTTTAGGCTATTGGGAACACCTTTTGAGTAGGGCAGTAAAAATAGCTTAACCCGTCTTTTAGGTAGGTCATTCCAGTTATATAGGAAAGAGAAATTAAAAAGATAAGATAGTGAGATTAGAGAATTCTGTTAGGTAGCAATTAATTAAATGCCAAACCAGGACAGCAGAGGTCTGATTAGATCAGACCTGATACCTATTTTTTTAGCAATATTCCTCAAACATCTACATTATCCACCTTTACTTTGATAGACACTGAGACTTTTGATTTTTCTTCCTCAAAATGTTTGTCATGGCCTTTCTCCCTTCCTACTCTCACTGGGACTGTCTCAGGCAAAGCTCTCATATACACTTCATGCTTGAGTCATAGGAGCAACAGTTCCCACAGGGTTTCTCTTCAGCCCAATTTATTTTGTGTATCACTGACAAAATAATATTTATGTATGACCTACATCGTGTCATTTTTCTTTTAAAAGCTTCATTTTCTTTCCTACCAATTAAGTCCTAACTCCCTTTTTTTTTGCATTTCGGTGCCCTCAGCCTGGCTCTAGCCTAAATAATCAAAATTTTTTGCCACTTTCTTTTAAGTTTATTTATTTTTTTAAGAGAGAGAGAGAGAGAGAGAGAGAGAGAACATGAACAGGGGAGGCGCAGAGAGAGAGGGAGAGAGAGAGAATCTCAAGCAGGCTCCGCACTGCCAATGCAGAGCCCAACATAGGGCTCAACCACATGAACCATGAGATCATGATCTGAGCTGAAACCAAGAGTTGTATGCTTAACAGGTGCCTGTCACGGCAGGCACCACTGCCATTTTATAATACAAAAATGTTCTTATCAGTTTGATTTCCTTAGAGCATGCTCATTCTGCCTCCATGTCTTTCTTAATGTGATCTCCTTGCTGTGAATGTTCTCTATATTTTCTTATGCAAATTCTTCCCAACATTGAAATTTCAGCTCAAGTTTCATCTTCTCCCCAAATTCCTCTACATCTTAGAAAAGATTATTGTCTTACACTACTTTCCTATTCCCATGGTGTCTCACCCTTGATTGGGGTTCCCATCCCCGTAGTTGCTCCATGGTCACAGTGTGATTATAAGAGAGTCAGCTGTCCTAACCAAGACAGGAAGAGAAATGCAAAGGGCAAAATGGACATCTCTCCTAGCTGAGTCAGCCCTATTTAAAGAACTCTCCCAGAAGCCCCATCAAATGACTGCCAGTAGGTTGGCCTCTTTGTCCCTGGGTGTTTATAGAGAAAACAATACATAAAGTACAATGGAGCATTTGATATTTTGATCTAGGTGATGATGACACAGTATCTGTAGATCAAAAGTCATCAGGCTGTGGCCAACAGACACAGGAAAAGATGCTCAACATCACTAATCATCAGGAAAACACCAATCAAAACCACAATGAGATATCATCTCACACCTATCAGAATGACTAAAATCAACAACACAAGAAACAAGTGTTGATGAGGGTGTGGAGAAAAAGGAACCCTCGTACGCTGTTGGTGGGAGTGCACACTAGTGCAGCCTCTGGAGAAAACACTATGGAGTTTACTCAAAGTAAAAATAGAATTACCATAGGACCCAGTAATTTCACTACTGGGTATTTACCCAAAGAATATGAAAGACATTAGTTCTAAAAGATATATGAACCCTTGTGATTACTGCAGCATATATACAGTAGCCAAAATATGGAAGCAACCCAAGTGTCCATCAGTAGAGGAATGGATAAAGAAGATGTGGGGTGTGTGTGTGTGTGTGTGTGTGTGTGTGTGTGTGTGTGTGTGTGTGTAATGGAATATTACTCAGCCATAAAAAAGAATGAAACCTTGCCATTTGCAACAACATGGAGGGAGCCAGACAGTATAATGCAAAGTGAGATAAATGGGTCAAAGAAAGACAAATACCATATGATTTCACTCATAGGTGGAATTTAAGAAACAAAACAAATGAACAAAGAAAAAAAAGAAAACAGAAAAACAGACTTTTAAGACTGTTAAAGATAGAGAACAAACTGAGGGTTGATAGAGGGAGGTGGGTGGTTGATGAGCTAGATGGGTGATTGGTCCTAGGAAGGCACTTGTGATGAGCACTGGGTATTGTATGTAAGTGATTAATCACTGAATTCTACTCCTGAAACTAATATTGCACTGCATGTTAACTAACTAAAATTTAAATTAAAATTTTAAAAAATTAAAAAATAAGATATTAGTTGAAAAAATAAAAACAGACTCTGAAATATAGAGAACTTATGGTTACCAGAGGGAGGGTGGGTGAGAGTATGGGTGAAAGAGGTGAAAGGGATTTAAAGTACCCTTATAGTGATGAGCAGTGAGTAATGTATAGAATTGTCAAATCACTATATTTTACATATGAAACTAATATAACACTGTATGTTAACTATACTGAAATTAAAATTAAAAAATTTTTTTCAATGGGCCAAATATCAAGAAAAGTACTAAGAAAAATAGAAACATAATTGAAAAAAAATTGGTAAGAATGAAGAGAATCCAAGTAAATTAACTGAATAAATGTGTATCAAACTTTGCTGTCTAATATCAAAAAATGCAACTTTTGTTAACTTGCCATTGGAGTACTTTACGTATCTTGCTCTAAATGAGGCCACTATGAAAATTTCGAAAATAAAGACCACATTTACTTTTAATAATTCCTTCTTTTCACTAGTATGTATTTTGTATATTTTAATGGTATTTAAAAATTATTTATGTATTTATTTTGAGAGAGACAGAGACAGAGAATAGGGGAGGGGCAGAGAGAGAATCCCAGGCAGGCTCCATGCTCAGCTTAGAGCCCAACTCAGGGCTTGACCCCATGACCCTGAGAGCATGTCCTGAGCCAAAATCAAGAGTTGGACACTCAACTGACACAGCTACCCAGGCACTCCTTAATGGCATTTTTTATATATGTGTATTGCAGTTGTATCTTCATTGTAAACACTAAATGATATGGATTGAACCTGTAGTCCTACCTAATGCTTTCTCCTATGAAATATATATATTTTTAATGTTAATACAATTACTTGTTTTTACTTTTTGGATCATTTACCTCAAATTTTCTTTTTTTTTTTTTTTAACTTAGAGAGGCTGTATTACTTAGTAATTAAGAGCATATAGTTTGAAATTAGTCTGCCTAGATTAAAATAAGAATTCTACCTCTTGGGGTGCCTGGGTGGCTCAGTCGTTTAAGCGTCCGACTTCAGCTCAGGTCACGATCTCACGGTCCGGGAGTTCGAGCCCCGTGTCGGGCTCTGTGCTGATGGCTCAGAGCCTGGAGCCTGCTTCCAATTCTGTGTCTCCCTCTCTTTCTGCCCCTCCCCCGTTCATGCTCTGTCTCTCTCTGTCTCAAAAATAAATAAACGTTAAAAAAAATTAAAAAAAAAAGAATTCTACCTCTTGATAATTCTTAGAAAAAGAAGTCATCAGACTGTGTATTTAAGGTTAGTAAATTTTATACTTTACTGAATGTATCCTATATCCTATACTTCAGTTTTAAAAAATTAATGCCTCTCTCCCCCAAGAGTTATACAATGTGGTGACCCTGAGTATGCTGTTGCAGGCAAAATTAAGATTATGTTCTCAGAAGGACATAAGGGAGACTGGACATTGGCTTAGGTATCTAAATATATTTTTCACACTTATTGGACCTTTTGCTGAAGACTGTCAATATTTTTAACATGTAAACCAAAGTTTTAAAATATCACAGTGTTTAATGTAATGTATTTATTCTCATAGGGAAAAAATCAACTTAAATGTGAGAATTTTTTGTATGTCATCTTAATCTCTGGTATAAAAATTATTAAAGATTTTCTTCATATTTGGTATTTAGTAGATATTAACTCGATGTCGAAATATCTCAGCAAACATGAAAGCATCAGCTTTGAAAAATAAAATACTGCACATTAATTTTTATTTATACTGTAAGTGAAAACTAAGTGTTTACTTTTTGACTGCTTGTGTCTATGTAGTAGAAGCAACAAATGGTTCTATAAAGTCATTACTAAAAAGGACTCAGAAAACTAGTTTCCATAAAGTCAGTATCCACTTTGGGTAGTTCTACCTTGATAAATGAGGAGTCAGTAAATAAAATTTATAATAAGTTAAAACATAACCCATATATAAATATATATATGTATATATATTTAAGTTTATTTATTCATTTTGAGAGAAAGAGAGAGAGTGTGCACACAGGGGAGGGGCAGAGAGAGAGGGAGAGAGAGAGAATCCCAAACAGGCTCTGCGCTGGCAGTGAGTTCAAGAGCAATGAGATCATGCCCTGAGCCTAAACCAAGAGTCGGTCGCTCAACCAACTGAGCCACCCAGGCACCCCTATAACCTATTTTTTTAAGTACTTGCAAATATCTAAATAATTTTTTTGACATTTTATTTTCCTTTCTTTCATTCTATTTTAGAAAAAATGTAAAAATAAGCACCCAAATCCACTTCATTGTTACGGTAAAGCTGTTAGAAAATGGGTGACGGAGGATTGGTTTGCTTTTGTATTAAGTGTCTCGTATAATTTAAAATACACCTAAATAGAATTAGGAAATGGCAACATTTTCAAGAATTTATCTCAGAGTCCGTAAGTTGATTGATGTTCACTTGTTTTTAAAGAAAGGTTGTGTTTTTCTTAACTTAGGTCCATCCTCAGCAGCACCGGCTTCTATTTGAAGTATTTGATGAAAATCGATTGGTAAGTTATGTTGCACTAGTGTGATGCAAAGCCAGGGTATATCTCAGTAGAGCAGAGGAAATACGCTGGGAATCTGTGATGTAAGAGATGACTTGGGGTGGTTATGGAGGCTCTGGGCAAAAAGGAGAGGTGGATACATTTTTTTTTTCCTTCTTGGTGCTACTTTCTACCCTTCCATTCTCCTCCCAGGCACCTCTCTTGATTGCCAGTTCTCACCAGATTACAGTCTTACTCAAGACCTGTTGTGGCAGGTGATGGGATAGCAGGAAAGCTGGCCACATTGTCTTGCCTTCCCTCACCCTCATCCAGCGTGGCCTGATG
Source organism: Puma concolor (assembly GCF_028749965.1). Classification (NCBI taxonomy): domain Eukaryota; kingdom Metazoa; phylum Chordata; class Mammalia; order Carnivora; family Felidae; genus Puma; species Puma concolor. Next base: position 100,513,855 of record NC_141672.1, on the reverse strand, counting down.
GGTATGCACAGGCTCTGGGAAACTTCTCCCTGAGCGGCTGCACCTGTGCTTCCTCCTTGCAGTGGATTTCTTCTGTTACTTGTATGTACTTACATGTCTCATGCCTTCTCCTCTTCCCACTCTTCTGCAAAGGAAGACTGTCCTCTTTACACTGATAAAGCCTCTAAAGGACTGCGAGCTCTTACAGAGGCAAAGAAAAAAAAGGGCAAAGTTAAACCTGATTTTATGTTTGTGAAATGATAGTTCTGATTCCTCATCTCCTAAAGACTATCTTGAAGTCCTATCCTTTTCCTAATTTTGTCTCTTAGGAATACTATTTTACATGTTCTCCTTAGCATCTTTTCAAAATTTTTTTAAATTAAAAAAAATTTTTTTAATGTGCATTTATTTTTAAGAGAGAGAGAGCATGCAAGGGTGGGGCAGAGAGAGGGAGATAGAGGATCTGAAGCAGGCTCCACCCTGACAGCAGAGAACCCAGTGTGGGGCTCGAACTTACAAACTATGAGATCATGTCTTGAGCCAAAGTTGGATGGATGCTTAACTCACTGAGCCACCCAGGCATCCCCAAATCTTCTTCTTAGCATCTTACATATATATTTTAAACCTGTAAAATTTGAACATAAAATTTGAACATAAAAAAAGAACAGTGTTATGTAAGGCATATCAGTTATTAAACAGAGGCACCAAAAAAGAAATGTTCACTTCTTAGCTAACTAAGAAACAGGATTTTTAAAATTTGTTTTTAGTGTTGGACTACATGACATGTTTTTTTCCCTCAAGAAATGATAACTATACTACTAATGGAAGATACTGAAATTAAAATATATTAATTAGCCTCATAATAAGCAAAAGGGCGTTTTTATTGCCAAAGGAGACTGATCACTAACTGCAATCTAACTCTTTAAGGCTGAGTGATATGACAGATGTTGAAGATTTGCTTATCAGATATGGTCATATGCAGAAATGTTTGTTTTCTGCTTGTATTTTTGCATTTTCTATAGAATAGAGATTTTTTATTCCTTCTGTCTCTACAGATTTGTTTTCCTTCTAGATGGGGCCAGGTAGAATGTACTATTTGTGTTTTTTAAATCATAAAATAAACATATAGAAAAGTTATGTAATATAAATCTTTTTTTAAAATAATATGACGAATACCTATGCACTTACAACTCAACTTAAGAACTAGAACATTACCAAACTCTACAACCCTCACTTCCCCTCCCCAATCACATCTCCTTTTCTTCCCTCGCACATAGTAGACATTGTCCTGAATATTGTGCTTATCATTTCTTTGCCTTCAAAAATTGTTCATCCTATACATATGTACCCCCTGAGTATAGTTTTTTTTTGCATATTTTTGAATTTATTAAAATAGTATCACTGTGAATACATCCCTCTGTGGTATGTTAACTAAGGTATGCCATTTAGGGTATCAATTCTGTTGGATACTCTGCTCTCAATTAGAAATACAGCTTTTCTCAAGAAGCTTGCTTTACTAGGAAAAGGGAGCAAGAAATCATTAGAACAGGGTGGTGTGTGTCATTCTAAGCCTCTGATTTGTTGTTAGTCCTAGCAGGTAATTGAAGTATTACCTATTACCTGAGATGTCATAGAAACTATAGCCATTGGTAGAGTAAGAGGGTTGATTGTATGGCAGTAAATGTCCTGTGCCTCTGTAAGTGTCATTTGTGTTTATTCTTGTATAGCATTCACAACAAAATTAAGAACATATCCTTTTCCTAACAAATACTCTCTGGAAATGTACAACAAAGAGCAACGGATAAAATCTTAGGCAGATAATTTCTAGTCCTGTGGAAAATGTTTGTCATATAAGTGACATTTGTTTTGAAAAAGAGTATTCTTGGGTGCCTAGGTGGCTCAGTCAGTTGAGTGTCTGACTTTGGCTCAGGTCACGATCTCATGGCTTGTGAGTTTGATTGAGCCTTGTGTCAGGCTCTGTGCTGACAGCTTGGAGTCTGGAACCTGCTTCAGATTTGATTTTAGGAATTGGGTCATGTGGTTGTGATTGGGTCATGTGGATTCTGGCAAGTCTGGAATCTCTAGGACAGGGCTAACAGGTTGAATATTCAGGTAAGAGTTGATGTCACAGTCTTGATTCTGAAACCTGTAGGGCAGGCAAGCAAGCTGGAAACTTAGGCAGAGTGTCTATGTTGTAATCTTGAAGTCCAATTGCTTCTTCAGGAAACCTGGCTTTGCTTTTTTTTTTTTTTTTAAAAAAGACCAGCTTTTCAGTGTTTATTTATTTTTGAGACAGAGACACAGCATGAATGGGGGAGGGTCAGAGAGAGAGGAAGGCACAGAATCTGAAGCAGGCTCCAGGCTCTGAGCTGTCAACACAGAGCCCGATGCGGGGCTCGAACTCACGGACTGTGAGATCATGACCTGAGCCGAAGTCGGACACTTAACCAACTGAGCCACCCAGGTGCCCCTGGCTTTGCTTTTTAAGGCCGTTAGCTGATAGCATGAGGCCCATCACATTATGGAAGGTAATCTGCTTTAGTCAAAATTTACTGAATTAAGTGTTTTTTTTTTTAATTTTTTAACATTCATTTATTTTGAGAGAGACAGAGACAGAGAGAGAGTGCAAGCAGGGGAGAGGCAAAAAGAGAGGGAGGCACAGAACCTGAAGCAGACTCCGGGCTCCGAGGTGTCAGCACAGAGCTGGAAGCTGGGCTCCAACTCACAAACTGCAAGATCATGACCTGAGCCGAAGTTGGTTGCCTAACTGACTGAGCCACCCAGGCACCCCATGAATAAATGTTAATCACATCTGAAACATATCTTCATAGCAACATCTAGCCTACTGTTTGACCAAACAGTTGGGCAAAAGAGCCCAGCCACATTGACACATACAATTGTTCATCACAGTGGACTCTGGCTTTCAAATTTCTAATCAATGATTAGTGTCATCCAGCGTCTATCCCTGACATTTAATCACATTATTTTCTGTGTAGATAATCAATAACCAAACATCTCAGAATGTGGGGTCCTGAGCTTCAATCTAATCCTCAGATATTATGCATTTCATTCCAGAGTATGAAATTCTACAGGACTTGCATAGGTTCCTCCCCGATGAGGGTGTGACCGCTCTCCACCTCTTCTTTTGGAATTGATGCTCCTCTTGGAATCTGTTTGGCTAAGGGGCTACATTCTACCCCAGGCTCTCCACTGAACTGCTGTAATGGTGGTACAGATCCTGTGCAATCCCAGCCCAGAACCAGCAATACAAATTCTTTAGCCTGTCTGCAGTTTAAACTCAGACTGGCAGGCTGGAAAGTGCATATCATTCTCTTGCCTTACTTTTCCTTGTCTTAAGCCCCCTCTTTAAAAATTTTCAATCATCATTCCTTCCGATCCAGCTGTGGTGCTTTTCAATATTTCTTTAATATTCAATTTAATTTTCTTCAATATTCAGTATTTCCAGTAATAGCTGAATCAACTTTTATTTATTTTTTAACGTATACTTATTTTTGAGGGAGTGGGGAGGGAGGGGCAGAGAGAAGGAGACAGAGGATCCAAAGCAGGCTCCGCACTGTGAGCGCAGAGCCTGTTGCAGGGCTAGAACTCACGACAGTGAGATCATGACCTGAGCCTAAATAAAAAATCGGACGCTTAACCGACTGAGGCATCCAGACACCCCTGGATCAACTTTAAAAAAAAATTCCTGAAAGAAAGCATTAGGCACTCAGAGTAAGTGTGACCATCCATCCATTTAATCTCCTCCCTGGTGTTACTTAGTGTTTTCTTGGCGTTGAACATGAGCCCAGAAATGTCCCAAGAAATGTGTGGCTACGGTCCTCATGGTCTGGAAGCTTGATACCTAGTTAGGGGACATGAAACTGATGCTTCTGGAGAAGCTTACCAAAGAGAAAACATTTATCTAGCCAAATACCTGAGGTTCATTATTTTATATCAACAACCGGAGGAGTTTAACTAGAAGCTTTAGGCCACAGGTATGAGCAGTTAGATCCTATTAATTAGCCTATTAGAAGTGTTTGTTCTTTAAGCTATGAGACCCCTAACTTAATTCAAGAAGAAAAGCTGAAGTCATTTGAAGGCAAAGTGAAAAGATTAGGACTGTTCCTTCTATAAGGAAAGAGGATTATAGGGAATATTTCCTGAAGTCTGTAAAATCGTAAAGGAGGTAGATTATATAAAACCAAAATAATATAATAATTGTATTGCTAAGTTTGCGATTATTGTACACATTCCAAAGCATAGTGCTGTATCATTCTAGTCAGAAATATAATTTCACAAATTCCGTATTTCTATTTTATCATATCTTAATTGATTAAAAATACTGTTTAGAAGACTGTGATTGAGAACAGATCTATCTTAAGGCATTTTCTTTTTTAAACAAAGTGCAAGTATATGTTTTACATATTTGCTTTTACTTAGGAAAAAATCTTACTTAGAAAAATACAACTTGGGTGTAGTACCATGTGGTGTAAACAACTGAACTATTTTACTTTTCACTCTCCTATGAATGAGTCAGTATATATTTATTACTGGAGTTCCAGCTATAAAATTCAGGTAAGGGGTTTAAATATACCCTAGAGTATTATTTAAAAATAACTTTGTTTCTTTCAAATAGAATACCAAACTTGGTCTATGACATTTGGGGGAGAATTAAAATATTAAACTTTTATTACCTAGTAAACTGAAAATAAAGTAAAGGTTAAATAAATACAAAGCAGAAAAAATATATATACAAAATCACAAGCTCTTGGAGAACAAACAGTCTACTGTTCTGTACTGTGGGAGCTCTATCAGCAGTAGTAACTAATTCCACCTCGAGGGCAATGCTAGTACTCAAAAATGTAAACAAGTATGGACTTTGTTTATACAAAGAAATATGCAGCTTGGTTTGTATTTCTCTCTAGATATCAAACAGCTACATGGATTGTTTCAACACACCAGTAGAGGCCAGCAAAGAGCTCTTAGAGTTTTCAGAACAGAATTGGCATTGAGATATGTTTATTTGATGTGTTAAATCCTTTTTAGACTTCTTTACTTACCACAACACTCTCTTAAGTGAATGAATTGCAGAGACAGTGGAATAAAATATCTTGTGTGCTCAAACTATATTGGGGTATAGTTTTTCTGTCTAATCTGCATATATTTTTAATGGAATGTTTGCTTAGGCTATTTCTTGGCAGAGTTGTAATAGTCAAAATATAAATGGCATCATTTAAAGACTGTACTACTTGGCTGGAAAAGGCCTTAAAATTACAGGAGAAAATGCTTGGTGACAGCTTCTCTTAAACCTTTCTTTCTCAGACCTATGCTCAATTTTTCAATAGTATTACTAAGCTAATTTTGTATTGCTCTCCTTAAGCTTTCACTTTTTATAAGTAGGGTTTTGGAAGCTAAAATACTTATCTATTTGATTTAATGCTAGAGTTTTAATTCAGAACCCCAAAGTTTTAGTATTTCCAAATTTATACAACTGTTTGAATTTACTCATTAAAAAAAACTAACAGAATATATGCCTTTCTACATCAACTGACTTGATGAGATTCCCTACTCTGGCTACTATTTGGAAATTCAATCCTTGATTTGATACTCAATTACATGGGGTTTCATTCCTACCAACTTCCTGTAATTCTATCCTTATGGGTAAAAATATTAGTGGTCAAACTCTGCTGGAGAAAGTATAGGCACTGTGATTCACATAGTTAAATGTTCATTTAGTAGAGCTGGAGTGAAAAAATACTGTTTCAACTTGAAACGCTAGAAGATTGTTGTTCTTGTGTTACTCATTCATGCAAATTGGAGAAGGTATAATTGAAACAAGGTTGGCAGTGTTTGAGGCAGTGTGCTGCAGCTGAGCTCAGCTTAAAGGTCGCTGGAAATCAAGTGCTTTGTAAGTGAAGGCATTTTGACTACACGCGATTCAAAAATATTTGGAAACGTCAGTCTCAGGAATGGGTCGTCTTTTTCTTTCTATGATATCTGGTATCTAAGGTTTTACTTAGGATAAAGACTACTACTTAAGAGCTCTTTTAGGCACCACAAATGATTTTTTCCTTCGATGCAGTGCAGCTGCTTCTAGCCTGTCTCCCGACAGAGATCTTTGTTATGACTTTCAGCCCTTAACATGTTTGGAAATGAGAACAAATGGCACAAAGCTTACGATTGCACTTTGCAGCCAGAAGAAGCAATACTTATCCTTTGTCAGAGACCTCCGGAGATGATCTGGATAACAATGTTCACATGTGCTTCAAAAGACCAACACGGATTTCAACGTCTAACGTTGTTCAAATGAAGCTGACTCCTAGACAGACTGCACTAGCTCCGTTAATACAGGAAAACGTTAAGTCTCAGGAAAGATCATCTGTTCCTTCACCTGAAAACGTTAATAAAAAGAGCAGCTGTCTGCAGATTTCACTACAGCCAACAAGGTACAGTGGATGTCTTCAGTCTAGCAATGTCTTAGCTGATGGTGATGATGCTTCATTTATGTGTGTCTTGAAGGACGGTATTTACAACAATGCTGTGGCTGATAATGAACTGAATGCTGTGAATGATGGTAACCATGTAGGCAGTTCTGCCCTTCGCAGCAGTAGCCTTAGTAACTGTTCCACCAGCGAGAATGGGTCTTACAGCAGCAATGGTAGTGATTATGGATCATGCACAAGTATCACAAGTGGTGGTTCCTACACAAACAGTATCATCAGTGACAGCAGTGGTTATACTTTTCCACCAACTGATGATACTTTTCTTGGTGGAAATTTATCTTCCGACAGCACCTCCAACAGAAGTGTGCCATACAGGAATACTACTCCCTGTGAAATTTTTTCAAGAAGTCCAAGTACCGTTCCCTTTGTCCAGGATGACTTGGAGCACGGACTAGAAATTATGAAATTGCCAGTGAGCAGGAACTCGAAAACTCCACTAAAACGTTGTTCATCCTTAGTCATTTTTCCTAGGAGTCCTTCAAATACCCCACCAACTTCTCCAACAAGTACAGATATTCTTCCAAGCAAAGGATCCTATCAAACCTCACACCAGTTTATAATTTCTCCTAGTGAATTTGCCCACAGTGAAGATGGTCCTGGTGCTAAGGGATTTCTTTCAACAGCTGTCAATGGACTTCGGTTATCTAAAACAATCTGTACTGCCGGAGAAGTAAGAGACATACGACCACTTCACAGGAAGGGCTCATTACAAAAGAAAATTGTTATTGCAAATAACAGTCCGAATCAGACTATCTGTGAAAAGTCATCTGAAGGATATTCTTGTGTTTCAGTGCATTTCACCCAACAAAAAGCACCTACGTTAGATTGTGAAACAGCAAATGGTGATTGTAAACCAGAGATGTCAGAAATTAAGCTTAATTCTGATTCAGAGTGCAGTAAGCTTATGCATAGGACATCTGCACGTTTACCATCCTCCCAAAATGTAGATTACCAAATAAATATCAATGGACAGTTGGAAAGACCAAATTTACAGATCAACAAAAATCATGCTGTTTTACAAAGAAGTATTTCATTGGGAGGAACTTATCCAAATGTTTCCTGTTTATCCAGCCTTAAGCACAATTGTTCTACGGGGGGACCATCGCAATTACTCATAAAGTTTGCATCTGGAAATGAAGATAAAGTTGATAATTTATCAAGAGACAGTAACAGAGATTTCACAAATAAACTATCTAATTCTTTAAAGCATTCTTGTAAGGTAAGTTTCCTTTGGTCTTGGTAAATGTTAATTTATTCTGGAAAAGCTTTATGGACTATTTGGTTAAAATTTATTATAACTTAGCAGTTTTATGTACTTCCCTGGTCCTTAGCTAACAAGTGTTTTACAGTCCTAATCTTTGTATTTGTAAATCTGAAGAACCCCCAATAGTTTATAGCTCTATTTGTTATTTTACCAGTGTTGAAAACGTGCATTAAAAAAAAAAAAAACTTTCCAAAGTGATTTAGGCCATGACACATTTCTGTTGCATAAAAACAAGCTTTAAATAATAATTTATTTTGTTAACATTTTTACCTTGGTGTTTTTTTTTCCTCCAGTAACATGGCATTTTAATATCTAATTCCATATTTTATTCCCACTTTCAAAAATGTTCATTTAGTATTCTTCCCTCCTTAATCATTGTGAAACTAAGTAAAATATAGAATGCTTATTTAAAATATTAAACAATAAAAAGCCTACGTAAAAATGTGAAAATATTGTTGCAAATGAACACAGAGAAAATGTTTCTCTAAAATATATGTATTTATTAGAACATTGATAAAAACTCTTATGCTGCACGTTTAAAGCAGAGGAAAGATAAATGGCATTTGCATTTGTATATAGCCTTAACCACAGGAATTTTGTTTCCACCCGGATTTTCCTTTAGCTACCAGTTAAGACTGCCTTCTAAAATTTAACTCAGTCTTTCAACAATATTCAATTTTAAATTTTATATTTTTTGAATTTGGTTTCAATTGCTAGGCATTTCCCATACTTTTCTAGTTACTTTATTAATTTGTTATTTTGATAATTTTGTTTATTATATTAGCAATTTAACTCTAATGAATCTTAACCAAAACAGTTCTTTGTATAATTGAGTCTTTCCAAAGTATTTGAACTTAAATAGATTTTCCAAAGTATTTGAACTTAAGTAGATTTTTAAAATTTTCTGTATTTGTAAAGTCTTGCCAGATTCCAGGAAATTAAAATTTTTTTCTGGCTAAACCAATTCTAGATGACACTACATAATAGTTTAGGGGGGGAAAAACCCTTATCTGTTTATCTGTGTTTATATAACACACAATATCTACATTAAAAAAAATTTTTAAACATCTGGACAAAGAGGTTTAGGTAAATAAAATATCAAGTAGTTGATAGTTTTCTCTCTTTTGAAATCTCATAAATAAAATGCCCAGAGGTTAATATAAACAACTACTTTATTGAAGATGAATAAAGATTAGATTTCCAGTTCTGACCTATGTTTTAGGATTATTTCATTTATGGAACTTTAAAAAAAACAACTTTTAGATTATAATCCATCAAACTGTTTTGCCCTCAAAAGAAAGCAATGAAGTGACACTATAAAGAAACATATTAATAACTTGCTAATTGAATTGTACCTTGTAAACTTATTATACATTTAATGAAATAATTAATCTGAAAGGAATAATTAACCTCAAAATATTTGTGAATAAATATATTTATAGAAATAGCCTTAAAATAGTTTATTTTTGCGGTAATGTTATAGTTTGTTATTAATGATGCTTTTGAAAAAGAGGTATTTTTAATGTTTTTTAATAAAGTGTGACTAAATGCCTTTTGCATAGCTAAAAATATACACTTCTATTAGTTTTATTTAATTTAGGTAAGCTAACTTAAATATTTTTTTTTGTGACAGCCAAATGTCTAGCTTTGTGCAGATTCTATTTTTTGTTGGGATTATTGGATTATAAATAGTTCGTAAGTGTGCAGTTTGGTGGAGAGCTTTAAAGTGTCCCTCCATTTAATATTTATGAAACAACTCTTTATAAAAGTATTGGTAAGCAACCTAGTGACCATTAAATTCAACATATACTAGATCTAAATTGATCTAATTGATTGGTAAGGGTTGTTTTACGAGGAAAATGCTAGTGTTGTTTTTTCTAAATTTAGCAGTGGCAACAATAATGGGTTTTAGAAATAATCCTGTGTTTATCAATAATTATATATTAATCTAATTATAGTGGTATATTGTAACTCATTTATAAATAAACAGCTCCCAAAATATTTCCCATGACTCCAGTTAGTCTGGGTTAGTATTCTGATATGCTGAGTCTGGATTCACATTTAACAAGTTGATATTAGAGTAGCATTTAGTAATGTCAGCTATCTGTACTGAGCAGCCATGAAATTAAATCACTGCTTTGGTCAGGGACCCTGGTTTCTAAAGCACTGACAGTCTACGGATTCTTTTCTTATGTGTTTAGCTACTAGTCTCTAGCAGCATAGTATCCAGTTTCTAGTTCTCTACAATAACAGCTCATTAATGGCTAATTTTTAAAATCTACTGAGAACTTTTTCCTGTATCTGCAACAGGGCTCTGTTCTGTGTTTACAATAGAATGAAAATGGGACTTTGTAGTCTGTATGATAATGTTTATTTTATTCATTTGCTATCAAAGAACATAACAATAACCAGCATGTGTTTATTATATATACTTTCTGAAATAATGACTTTTGATCTGAAAGTAGATATTTGATATTTTCACATGGTGTGTAATATTTTGTCAGCTCAGTCAAGAAGTAGTTTTTATCTAGTTACCAAAATTACTCTTCATATTTCTAAGCTCTATATAATGGTTTACTCATTATTATTTTATTTTTTCCTACCTATTGTTTTCTAAATCTCCCATGTTATGTTGTAAGGATGCTCAGAGATTTTGTTACCCTATTATTTAAAATACCTTAGCATTTTGCCCAAGTTTGTACATGTCCTCATTCTTCACATACATGCATGTTTTTTATCCCATACTTTGGCTTTATGTTTTATTCTCTTTGTTATAAAATTTTTTCTTCATTTTCTGTTGCTTCATCCCAGGGAGGTAAATTGTTCAAGCCTAGTGTAATAGAACTTTAAAAAACTATGTCTTAATTATTTCAAAAGCGTTTAACACTAATCTCAAGATTAGACATTTCAACAATTTATTTACTTGTTCTTACTAAAATAAGTGTTTTAAATATATATTTGTTTTAGAGTTCCATTTTTTTCTCTGCCCTTATTAACTCCAGCAGAATATTTAGAAACATTTGGTTAAATTTATTTTGAACAACACTGAAACTTTCCTATAAAATCCAATATTGTTTATAAACATTGACTCTAAAGCCATGATGCAACATTTTGAGTGACCAGTCTTAGAAATTTGGTAAGAAATGTATGCTTGTGAATGTATAGCTCTTAGAACTGAGAAACTGTGATGTTAACTTCAGAGTTGTTTAGGGAGCTGAATTGTTTGCTTCTGAAACACTTTCTACTTCTCCATAGATATGATTTCTTTAATCCATTCATCTAGCACACAGCTGAGTGCCTACTCTTTGCCAGGCACTCACCCAAGCCCTGGGAATAAAAGATAATAAAATATAGTCTCGACTTGAGGGAACTCCCATGCTAGTAATAGAGACACACTGGTAAACAAACAAACAAGCAGAAATTCAGTCTAATATGTGATGTGCTAAAATAGAGGTGTGTATGAGAAAGTAAAAAAGGTGCAAGAATTCTTGTCTGGAGGAGATGACCTGGTTGGTAGAGAAGGCTTCACAGAGGTGGTGACATTTGAGCTGAGTCTTGGTAGGTGAGTTGGAGTTCACCAGGCAGAGAAAGCAAGGATATTCTAGAGCAAGGATCACCAGTCTCAGCACTGTTGACATTTTGGGCTGTATACTTTTTGTTGTGGGGGCACTGCCTTGTGCCTTAGGTGTTCAGCAGCATCTCTGGCCTCCACCCACTAGATGCGAGTAGCACCCCTCTCCTCTAGTTGTAGTAATCAAAAAATGTCTCCGGATATTGCCAAGTGTCCACTAGGGGCAAAACTGACCTCTGTTGAGAATCATCGCTCTAAGCAGAAGCAGCTGCACTTACAAGGCTAGAGGCATGAAAGGGTCACACCGTAAATAGTTCAGTGTGAGTCAAGCACAGGGAGTCCAGGGATGTAGGAGGAGATGATACACTAGAAGTGGGTTGGACTTTCATTGGGTGTAGTACCTCATGCTGAAGAGAAAACAGGGTGTCTCTTGCTAACTGACAATAGTTAGGCAAAGGAAATCTATCTGAGAGTGTATGATGTGCTCATTTTTATGTTTTTAGATGATAAATTCTTACGACACCGTGGATTATAAATGAACCAAAGTATCTTAATTTGGATGACTAGGTGAATGGTGATGTCATGAACTAAGACAGAGAATCCAGGAGAAAGACAGGTTGGGAGGGCCAAGAAGAAATCAGGCATTATTAGGCTCATGTATTAAGAGGGTGGTATTAAGTGTGTTAAGTGCATATGTTAAGTGCTGCTGTCAAGTAGGGCTGTTGGAGATACAGAATCAGGATTCAGGAGAGAAGAGAGAGCTGGAAATGTAGCTTGGGAGTTACCAGTTAGTTAAGGCCTTAGGTAAGGATGAACTAAAAAGCACAAAAGTGAGTTGGGAGTGGGTGGTAAATCAGAATTCTGGGGACCACCAGCTTTGGGAAGACAGTGGAAGAAGGAATAATCAGGAGACTAAGAAAAGAGCCACTGGAGGGACAGAAAGGCCAGGAGAGCAGGGAAGCCCAGAAGTCAAGGGAAAATTCAAGGAGGGCAGCATATAGCACCACAGAGCCTATGCATCCACTGATGTGGCAGTTAGGAGTTCCTTGGTGACTTTAGCAAGAGCGGGTTCAGGAGGATAGTGTGAAAGCCTGGTTGAAGAAAGAATGCAACAGGTAAGGAAACAGAAAGACTTGTTCAATGTCATAAAAGAGGCATGAGTTAGTGTAGGCACAATATGTATTTAATGGCTGGTATAAAGAAGACATGGTATTGGGTGGATGTAAATGCACGAGACAAATTCTCTGTCCATGAGGATATTACAGCCTGTTCTCTAGGGGGGGGAAGGCTTATATCTCTGTTCTTTTACCTTTGAACCACAGAATAAGTGAACATGAGCAGTGAAACCAGAAATGGAGATTCAGTAATCTGAGATGAAAGAACACATTAGAAGAGAAAACTTAATGCTGCCTATGAATAGTCACAGCTCATTTTGAACAGCGTTATTCTTAACTTTCTCATCACTCTCTGTACCACCAAAAAGGAGACAAAACAAACACAGAGATTCCACATAGAAAGCAAGTCAGGGTTGAAGGTCTGTTGCTACACACTACTTGGAAAATAGGCATTTCTGTCTTTCTGTCACAGGCTTCTTCCAGGATACGTAGCCCACCATGTCCTAGGAGTTGTGAGGACTCACTCTTCTGGGTTCCCTCTCCCTTTGCATTTGGTCACAGTGAACTGGCGAGACCGGGAGAAGTCAGGACCAGGACCAGAACCAGGCAGGAGGGGCTAGGCAGAGTCCCTGCATGTGGCCAGCCTGTGTGTTGAGGTCAGCAGGGTGGTTAGCAGGAGTGAATGAATGCTAAGAATGGGAACCAATGATCTTGTCGGCATATCCAGGAAATACCTGAAGTATTGCTCAAGTGTGTGGTTCAGAATTCTTTGTTGGCCATGTGTGAGACCAGAAGACTATAATCAGATGAAGACAGACACTTAGCAGTAGAAGAAAGCATGTCAAAACAAGAGGTGAGAAAATCTGTCCCAGCTCAGTGAGATATTTTAGGGAAGACTTTCAACATGGGAACAATTGTTGAAAAGCAATTTTACCTACACTGAGATTTAATAAAACTTCTTAGATATAACTAGAGCAGATCTGAGCATGTGTAAGGCTAAGCAGGTACCTGGCTTATGCACGTTGTAGTTCAGTTCATGGTCTAGTAACAACAAAGAACTTCTTGACCAAGTAAATCCATGATGTTTCTAGTTAGGCTCTAGGATATCTATGGAGGTGACAGGCGGGGGGAACATCAGGCTTTCTCTTGATGCAGGTGTATTACAAAACCAAAACACTGAAACATTTTGTGATTTTCCATAATAGAAAAATATTACCAGGCAAAAACCAATTTACATCAAGTGTATTTGTGGCACAACGGACAGTGTCTTTTAAATTCAGTTGTTTGTTAAGTACAGAAACATTCTTAACATATTTTTTTTAAGCTTTTGTCCCCCTTACAAAAGCTGAGTGTGTAACATTTTATGTTATAGCTAAAATAATATTATTCAAGACTACTTTCCTTTTTTCCCTTTCTTTCTCACACTTTTGTTGGCAAGCTGCCTTCTAATGCTTTGAAGATTGCAATTGGAAAATGCCTTAAGTTGTCAGTTGGACCAGTACTTCTCAAATTTTCATGTGCATGTACATCTCCTGAAGATCTTATTAAAATGCAGATTCTGGTTCTGTAGGTCTGGGATGCCTGATAGTACTATATTTCTAACACGCTTCTAAGGCCTATCAATACTGCTAATTTCTCAAACATAATTTGAGAAGACCATTCTCTTATGAGAACAGTAATACAATTAAAAAAATTTTTTTTAACATTTATTTATTATTGAGAGACAGCATGAGCAGGGGAGGGGCCAAGAGATGGGGAGACACAGAATCCGAAGCAGGCTCCAGGCTCTGAGCTGTCAGCACAGAGCCCGACGCAGGGCTCAAACTCACAAACCGCGAGATCGTGACCTGAGCCGAAGTCAGATGCTTAACCCACGGAGCCATCCAGGCACGCCAACAGTAATACAGTTTATAGTTGACGTATCCAATGAGTCCTTCTCCCACTTTTACATAAAGCAGAGCTAGAAGTATACTGTGGCCAGGGCCAAAATAATTTGCAAAGAATTTTAAATCTACTTAGGCTTTAGACTCATTATTGACTGAGACCATGTAATATAGAAGAGATTGTTTGGACCAAGAAACATTGAAGAGCAAGGTTGCCTACCTGTCTTATAAAAGACCTTTGATATGACTCTGACAGAATTCTAACTATTAAATTTTTCCAGGATTACATTTTAGTTTCATTTAAGACTTTAAAACTATTAGTCTATAATGTTTGGAATTCTACTTAAAGAAGTCTCTTGAATTTATAATGGCTGTAATTCTGGTTATGTTGTTCTTAAAATTGTCGCATACATTAATTTTTTCCCTCTTGGCATGAGATTTGAAAAATACTCAATTTAAATGTTATATGTTTCTTAAATGTTTTGGCTTTTTCAAGCAGTATATTCTCTCTTTCTCTTTGTAAACATTTTTAATGTTTTCAATATACTTTTCTGTTCAGTGTCAGGGTACTACTAAGAATTTTTTTTAAATGTTTATTTATTTATTTTGAGAGAGAGACAGAGAGAAAGGGAGAGAGCACTTGCTAACAGGGGAGGGGCAGAGAGACACAGAGAGAGAGAGAGAGAGAGAGAGAGAGAGAGAGAGAATCCCAAGCAGGCATCGCGCTGTCAATGCAGAGCTAGGTACTGGGCTTGATCTCACAAACTGTGAGATTATGACCTGAGCCGAAATCAAGAGGCAGACGCTTAACCGACTGAGCCACCCAGGTGCCCCACTAAGAATTTTTTAAATATTACACTGGCCTAATGTAATGAATTGAAACACTATATATAATCAGTGCTTACTTATGAACTGTTCTTTTGATAACTCTATAAGGAGAAAATGTAGAAATCATTTATATATAACTTTGTAATGCTTAAAAGTATATATTACTTCTTAATTATGAAGCAGTACATGAAAATCTTAGAAACTGCCCTTCCTTTGGAACAGTTTAAGAAATCTTATCGGTAGCTGGGTTTTTGTAGACTTTGTAGCTGTTCTTGGCTTAGCCTGCTTTTAGGGAGCCAAATAAGATATTAAACATTTCGGGTAAGAAATGGGGAAAAGGAAGCATAGCAAGAAAATAGTTAAAGAAAGGGAGATAGAAATAGATGGGCAAGCAAGCAGATAGACAAATGTAAATTTTCTAGAATTGATCAGAGAAGAATTCTAGAGAAAGGATTAAACAAATGGGTAATCTTTTCTTGGTTCTACTTTACTCAATTGTAATTCCCTAAGTCAGAGACTTTTTGGCTTATCCATTACTATATCCCCAGTACCTAGAACAATGTATTACTCAAAACAGACGCTCAATAAATATTTATTAAATTAATGACCAAAACTAAGAGACCCTTTGGGAGAGTAGAGATGACTGTAGAATCCTGATAGATGAGGGTGACCAGACAGCCTTGTCCAAATAGATAACTAAACTAGGATATTTAAGAGATGACTGTAATGATGAGTGGGAACTACTTGATGCTTCATCCTTTGCATGAAAGAGTGGCACTCTTAAATGAATACCTTGTCCCTGGGGTGGATGCCAATGGAATATTATGATCGTGACTCAAGGATTAGTTTCCACAGTAGAGTCTGATTCATAGCCTACATATTCCATGAACTGGTATCGTTGAAATATGTGGCTGGATGGAGGCTCAGATCAAGTTTTCTGAAAAGAAGATTGAATGGGCCAAAACTTGTCAGGGTATTTTAACAAAGGCTGTTTGACCAACTTTAAATTTATCATTGTTTAGTAAAATGATTTCATCCCAAACGATGTGAGATCTAGATTCTCAGAGTTGTTCCTGGGGTTTCAAGTAACTGTTTTAGCTAAGAATGACCTTTACCTTTTGTACCGAGGCTGAAAGACTGAACACTCTTAAACAGTCACAGAGCTTACTGGAAACTAAAGTCATCTTCAAAGCAAATGAGTTTAACAAGTATTTATCGGAAATAGAATATGTGCCTGCCCTAAGTGGCAAATATTATTCCTGACTTTGAAGAATTTACAATTTAGATGAGAAGACAGCATAATCTATTAAAAAAAAAAAAAAACAAGTAGAGTGCAACAGTATAATATATAATAACATCCATAGACCTACGTTAGGCAGGTGAGCACCTAAATCCTGATATACATGATTGCCTATATAATTTTTATCAAGATAACACATGTGCCTGTGTTAAAAATCAGGTTAATTTCTTTGAAGATTTCCTTTCTGCCTTTTTCTCTGTGTTTTCTTTTCCTAGAATTCCTATGAGCCAAAGTTTGCATCTCTTGCATTGGTCTTATAATTTCCTGTTCTCTCCTGTTTTCTGTTTCTTCGACTCCTTTTTTACTTTCTGGAAGACTTCCCCCAAGTTTCCCTCTCTTCTTAACTTTAAAATTTTGGTTATTTTAATTTCTTAAGTTCTGTCTTTGTTTCTGATTATTCCCTATTCTTATTCTTGTTTTATAAATACAATCTCTTATTTCTTTGAGAATATTTTACTTCAAGTTCTTTTTCTAAGTTTTGTTGCGAGTGCTATAGTGTCTCTTGTTCCTTTGGGTCACTTTGCTGTTTTTGTTTTTCATTTCTCTTTGTTATTGAACATTTTCCTTCAGGTGTCTGGTGAACCTTGGCTGTTTGTTCATATTTCAGAGTGAGTCACGACCAAGTGATCAGGAGGCTCTGTAATTGTGTGGGGCCTTTAAACTGGGAGGCTTCATCTTTGGGAGACTTCTGACTGTCAGTATCTAGAGGTCTTTTCTCAGAGGCTAGTGTGTTTCCCCACAGAGAAAACTTCACATGATTGCCCAGTTATGTTCTATAGTGATAAACTATGGTTTTGATAAACTTGATAAACTATGAATGAAGGTGATTGTTTTAGTTTCTGAAACTGAGTTAGTTCAGGGTAAAACCATGCCTTAAAAGTGATATTTACTTACTAAATCCATAAGGTACTATAATTAATTTAGTTAAATTACAGTGAGGTACCTGATTTTCATACCTTTGTCTGAATATACATTGTGTATGTTATAGAAGTGAAGATTCTTCCAGAAAGACTAAATTAAACCTTCTTTGTAATGCAATATGTGGTTTCCTTAACATATTTCCTAACCTTTTGCATTCTTGGCAATCTATTTAAATGTAATACACATGATTATCACCCTGAGTAAGACAATAGATCTATTAAAAATGTGTTTGGAGGGGTGCCTGGGTGGCACAGTCGGTTGGGCGTCCGACTTCAGCCAGGTCACGATCTCGTGGTCCGTGAGTTCGAGCCCCGCGTCGGGCTCTGGGCTGATGGCTCAGAGCCTGGAGCCTGTTTCTGATTCTGTGTCTCCCTCTCTCTCTGCCCCTCCCCCGTTCATGCTCTGTCTCTCTCTGTCCCAAAAATAAATAAACGTTGAAAAAAAAAAAAAATGTGTTTGGATAGAGGACAAAAGGAAGAGGTGATGGTCATGGCCTCCTAATGGAGTGTAATATTGGATGCTCACTGTCACTTGAATTTGAAATGTTAACTATGATTTTTTTTAACTTGGAGAAAATCCTGTTATATCGTTTTTAAAACTCTTAACCCTGTATCTGTGAAAGCTTAAATCAGTTAACATCATATTGTATATCACATTTCAAAAAAATCTCTGAGACAATGAGTATCTCCGTATTAGAAATAAGGGAACAAGTTCAGGAAAGTTAAAATGATTTACTCAAGATCATAAATTTAGTAAATGTCATATTTAGACCCAAACTCAGCTCTGTTATATATTCTAAAGCACTTTTCTACTACATCACTAGCCAAGGACTTTCATCCCACCGTGCAGCGGGGGAATCTACAGGATAAAGCTGGTTGGGGCAGGTTATTCTAGTAAAAATAGCATCATAAAGAAAAAAAAAAAAAAGAAGAGTTGTCTAAAGGAAAGTTTCCACTTGAGCTGACTGCCGTCTAATGAGTAACTTTTACACTCTGACAGAGTCCGGGTCAAGTCCTTTCTTATTGCCATTGTTGAGTGAAAGCTAAGTTTGGGGATTATTATTTAAACACGTTATTAGACAACCAGTGTATCTTTCAAATATTTCTTTTTCTATTCTTCTGACTTGTGACCTGACACTGTTAATGACTTTGCTCTTTCTGATTAATTTTATTGATCAAATAACACATACTGTGTGTTTCTATCTCCTTTAACACTGTTTATGAGTTTCCTTATATTCTTTTTCTTCAATAACCATTATAAACTACCTAAAAGATTGTAAACTACCTATTTTTTTTCAATTATTTTTAAGCTTTTTATTAAGGAAAATTTCAAACACATACAAAAATATAAAGAATAATACAATGAGCCCCTTGGGCGCCCCCAGTAAGCTCCTACTTTCATTAGCAACATGTTGTCGATCATGTCATCCATATTCTCCCCTCCTTTTTTTTCCTGGATTTTTAAAAAGTAAATCCCATGAAACATATAATTTTACCATAAACACTTCAGAGTGCAACTGTAATGGATTAAGGACCTTTTAAATATATAAAGCTACTGTGCAATTTCACACTTAACAAAATTAACACTAGTTCTAAAACTGTTTTGACTGGATCTCTACCGAAGGCATTGAGGTCATTTTAGTAATGACATAGCTCAAGATGGGTACATCTCCTTTAACTTGCGTCTGTCTAATTCTTCATCTATTTTATGATGTTCATTTCGCTTTGGGGCTGAGCATGTCAATTATTTGTCGTGGGATTTTCTGTTTCTTTAATCAGATAATTTTTGATAATATATTTGTTACCAATAAAACTGAGGTTTTCCCTTTGGAACCTAGAACTAAAAGGTTATTGTTAGGAGCTGGAGTTTATCACCTAAACTACACCTTACCTCCATCTTAATCACCACAAATCTGCATTTAGGGTTTAAACATCTAGGATACCCACCTTCCTCATCCCTGAGTAGAGTGAAAATGTACACTATAATGAATTAGTTATATTAATTCCTCTTATTCTTCTTATGCTTTTCTGAGTCTTAATTTCATGTTTATGAAATATGAAATTTATGAAACTTGGCAGAGTTGTCTTGAGGATGGAAAATTTCATATCTGTTGGCAGATAGTTGGTTCTCAGTAAAAGGGAGTTATTATTATCTACCTTACAATATTGTGAGAGTACATGACGGTGCACTGTAAACTATAAAGTACCACAGTGTGTAACATATTTTGTTGTTTTATATATGTACAAACTGAATCATATATAAATTTAAGAATCCAAGTTAACAGTTAAGTAATAGGAAATACATGAAAAGAACACAATAGAAAGCACAGTTGACTCTTAAACAACGTAGGGGTTAGGGGCACTGATCCTCCCCATCCACCATGCAGTTGAAAATCTGCATATAACTTTTGATTCCCCCAAAACTTAACTACTTACAGTATACAGTAAATAGTCAATTCTCAATAAATAGTATATTAACACATATATGTTATATATGTTGTATACTGTGTTCTTACAGTAAAGTAGGCTATAGAAAAGAAAATGTTATTGAGAAAATCATAAGGAAGTGAAAATACAGTACTGTACTGTATTTATCCAAAAAATTCCACACTTAAGTGGACCTGTACAGCTCAAACCCATGCTATTTAAGGGTCAACCATGGAAAATACAGACTAGAAATCTGGGGAAGGACTTCTTCATAAGACTCTAAATCAAAGATCAAGGTATATTTTCAAAGGAATACAGTATTTTTCAAAGTCCTATCACAAATTAAAGCACAATTCTTTTTCCTTACACTCAATTTTGATTATGCATATTCTTGGAGAAAAAAAACACATCAATATTAGATGTACAAAAGAAATAAATAAGACCTATACAGCAAATTAGCAGAAGGAGATAATTAGCAGTTAGGAAGTCCTATATGTTGGCCACAAGCCACTCCTTATGCAACAAATGGTAGTTCTAAAGAAGGCGGCCCTATTACTTTTTATCCCTCATTGAAAATAGTGACTCAGACACTATTTTATTGACTTTATGTCATTGTTAGAGTCAGTTTCTAGCCATAAGATGATAGGTTCTTTCTCTTCAGTTTGTAAACTAAAGAATTCCAAATCTCTCAATACATGTTGTTTTCATTTAATAGACTTTATTTTTTAGAGAAGTTTTAGGTTCATAGCAATAATAGGCAGAAGGCGCAGAGATGTCCTATATACTCCCTACCCTGAAACATGCAGCCTCCCCATTATCAATATCCTCCATCAGAGTGATACATTTTTACAATTAATGAACCCATATTGACATATCATTATCATCCGGAGTCTGTAGTTTAATTTAGCTTTCACTCGTGGTGGTATACATTCTATGGGTTTGGACAAATTTATAATGGAATGTATCTATCCACCATTATACTATCATACAGAGTAGCTTTATTGCACTAAAAAACTTTGCCTCTTCATCTCTCCATCCCCTAACCCCTAGCAACCAGTGATCTTTCTACCATCTTTATAGTTTTGCCTTTTCCAAAATTTCATATAATTGAAATCATATAGTATCTTGTCTTTTCAAATTGGCTTCTTCCACTTAGTAATACTCATTTAAGTTCCCTCCATTTCTTTTCATGGCTTGATTTTTTTTTTCTTTTTCTTTTAGTACTGAATAATGTTCCATTGTCTGAATGTACCTTAGTTTATTTATCCATTCACCTACTGAAGGACATCTTGGTTGCTTCCACATTTTAGCAATTGTGAACAAAGCTGCTATAAATATCTGTGTGCATGTTTTTATTCAGACTTAAGTTCTCAACTCTTTTGGGTAGATACCAAGTAGTATGATTGCTGAATCATATGGTAAGAGTAAGTTTAGTTTTTTTAAGAAACTGCCCAACTATGTTCCAAAGTAACTGTACTGTGCTATTTTGCCATCCTACTGTCAGTGAATACGAGTTCCTGTTGCTCCACATCCTTACCAGCATTCAGTGTCATCAGTGTTCTACATTTTGGCCTTTCTAATATGTGTGTAATGGTATCTCATTATTTTTTTAATTTGCATTTCCCTGACAACATATGATGTGGCACATCTTTTCATATGTTTATATGCCATCTGTCTATCTTCTTCAGTGAGGTGTCAACGTCTTTAGCCCATTTTTTAGTTGACTTATTTGTTTTCTTACTGTTGAGTTATAAGTGTTCTTTGTATATTTTGGATAATAGTCCTTCAGCAGATATGTCTTTTACAAACATTTTCTCCCAGCCTGTGACTTGTCTTTTCATTCTCCTGACAGTGTCTTTTGCAGAGCAGAAGATTTTAATTTTAATGAAATCAGCTTATCAATTATTTCTTTCATAGATAATGTCTTTGTTATTATATTTTAATCATTGCCAAACCCAAGATCATCTAGGTTTTCTCCAGTATTATCTTGTAAGAGTTTTATAGTTTTACATTTTCTATTTAGGTTTGTGACCCATTTTGAGTTAATTTTAATGGAGAATGAAATATCTGTGTCTAGATTCATTTTTTTAGCATGTGAATATCTAGCCATACCAACATCATTTGTTGGAGACTGTCTTTTCTCCATTGTATTGTCTTTGCTTTTTTGTTTAAGATCATTTGACTGTTTATGTGAGTCTATTTCTGGGCTTTCTATCTTGTTCTATTGAGCTATTTGCCTAGCCTATTTTTTTTAGGTTTATTTCTTTGAGACAGAGAAAGCGGGGGGGGGGGGGTGCTTCAGTGGGGGAGGGGTAGAGAGAGAATACCAAGAAGGTTCCATGCCCAACATGGGGCTTGAACTCATGGACCATGAGATCATGACCTGAGCTGAAATCAAGAGTTGGACGCTTAACCAACCACCCAGGCGCCCCAGAGCTAGTTACCTATTCTTTTACCATTACCACACTGTCTGGATTATTGTAGTTTAATAGTGAGGTGGTGTCATTCCTTCAATTTTGTTCTTGTTCTTCACTGTTTTGTTGACTGTTCTGGGTCTTTTGCCTCTACATAAACTTTAGAATCAGTTTTTGAAAATTCACAAAACAACTTGCTGGGATTTTGGTTGGGTTTGCCTTGAATCCACAGATCAAGTTGGAAAGAACCAATGTTTTGACAGTGTTGAGTCTTGCTGTCTGTGAACATGGAATATCTTTTCATCTATTTAGTTATTCTTCATGCATCAGTCTTATAGTTTTTCATATAGATCTTATACTTGTATTTTGTTAGGTTTATATTGAAGTATTTCTGTGTGGGGGATGCTAATATAAATGATACTGTGGTTTTAATTTCAAATTCTACCTGTTAATTGCTAGTATATGGGAAAACAATTGACTTTTCTTGTATCTTGTGACCTTGCTATAATTGCTCATTAGTTCAAGGAATTTTTTTGTTCAGTCTTATGGATTTTCTACAAAGACAGTCATATCATCAAAGACAGTTTTGTTTCTTCTTTCTCAATCTGTATATTTTTTATTTCCTTTTCTTATTATATCAACTAGGCCTTTCACTACAATGGTGAAAGGGTAGTAAGAGGGGGCATCCTTGATCTTAGTGGGAAAGCTTCTAGTTTTTCACCAGTTAGTATGATGTTAGATGTAGGTTATTTGTAGATATTCCTTGTCAAATTGAGGAAGTTCCCCTCTATTCTTAGTTCAGTGAACACTTTTATTATGGATTGCTGTTGGGTTTTGTAAAATTTTTTTTCTGCACCTATTAATATGATCTTGTAATTTTTTTCTTTTTTAGCCTGTGGATATGATGGATCACAATAATTGAGTTTCAAATGTTGAAATAATTTCGCATACCTGATATAAATCCTACTTGGCTATGATGTATGACTCTTTTTATACACTGTTGGAGTCAGTTTGCTAATATTTTGTGGAAGCTATTTACATCAGTGTTCATGAGAGATAACACTCTGTTGGTTTCCTTTCTCGTAATGTCTTTGCCTAATTTTGGTTTTATGGTACTTCTAGCTTCATAGAATGAGTTACGAAGTACTCCCTCTGCTTTTGTTTTCTAAAAGAGATTATAGAGAATTGGTATAATTTCTTCCTTCAGTATTTGGTAGAATTCACCAGTGAACCCATCTGGGCCTGGTGCTTTGTTTTGGAGCATTATTGATTATTGATTCAATTTCTTTTATAGGTATAGGCCTATTCAAAGGGTCTATTGATAGTTGTTTAAGATATCACAGTTTTCACTAATAGCAATATTTTCCTTTAAATGAGTTTATGATATTTGAAAACATTAAATACCTTACTTTGTAAAAATTGTTATAATGTGGTTTTTATTTTATTCTTGATCTTTAGGAATCAAATGATCTTCTATTATCTCTATTTTTTAATGTTTTTAACAAAATATTACATTTACAAAAGGAAAAAACATATCCTGGTATCCCCACTTATCTTTATATTAAAATGTTTGGCTGACAGTTTAGGGTGAAAGCAAAGTAACTCAGCTATTATGATTTCATGTTTACAGTAAAACCTTGGATTGCAAGTAACTTGTTCTGCAAGAGTTCTGCAAGATGAGCAAACATTTCTAATAAATTTTAGCTTGATAGGCGAGTGATGTCTTGCAATACAAGTACTACCTGGTGCTGAACATCACATGATCACAACTGAGCCAATGGTTCTTGAAATTTGCTTTGGAACCCCCAAGTCTGGCTTGCACAAGTGGAGGGGCTGGCATGAGTTCTGACAGCCAGCAGGACTTAACATCTGGAATGTAATAAATCAACAGCTCTGCTCGGAGAGCAGGAGGGCGAGAGGGCACCAGGAGGGAGAGTTGTTGAGTCCCGGAAGACAGAGCTCAGCTCGGTGGGGAACAAAGGTGCTGGCAAGCACCATCTCCCTCTCCCATCCCCCAGCTGAAATCCCAAAGGGAACCAGTTCCTGTCACCAAACTTGCTTGCACCATGCAAACACCCAACACTGTGCTTCTGTGGATCCATCCCTCCCACGGGTCTGCCTCCCTCCAAGTGCTGCAGGGCCCCTCCCACAGGGGACCACCGACAGCAAAGCGAGCTAAGCCTTCCCCTCCCACCCCTGTGCACCTTGCAGATCCACCCCGCCTAATATGCCAGATCCCATAGAAGAAGCACCACAAGCCTGGCAGTGTGCAAGTAGCCCAGACAGGGGCCATACCACTCCACAGTGAGTCCTGCCCCTGGGAGACGGAAAGATAAGGTACACACCAGTCTGATTGTGGCCCCAGCGGTGGGCTGGGGGCAGACATTGGGTCTGACTGCAGCCCTGCCCACCAACACAAGTTACTCCAGACAGCACAGGGGAAGTGCCCTGCAGTTGGGCGCCACCACAGGGACTACCCAAAGTGACAAAACGGAAGAACTCTCCTCCAGGAAGTAGCGACAGCTAACAAATTGATCAAAAACGATTTAAGCAATATAACAGAACAAGAATTTAGAATAATAGTCATAAAATTAATCGCTGGACTTGAAAAAAGTATAGAGGATGGCAGAGAATCTATTGCTACAGAGATCAAGGGACTAAAAAACAGTCATGGTGAACTTAAAAATGCTACAAATGAGGTGTAAAATAAAATGGAGGTGACTACAGCTCGGATTGAAGAGGCAGAGGAGAGAATAGGTGAATTAGAAGATAAAATTATGGAAAAAGAGGAAGCTGAGAAAAAGAGAGATAAAAAAATCCATGAGTATGAGGGGAGAATTAGAGAACTAAGTGATGCAATCAAATGGAACAACATCCGTACTATAGGAATTCTAGAAGAGGAAGAGAGAGGGAAAGGGGCTGAAGGTGTACTTGAACAAATCATAACTGAGAACTTCCCTGATCTGGGGAAGGAAAAAGGCACTGAAATCCAAGAGGCACAGAGAACTCCCTTCAGATGTAACTTGAATCGATCTTCTGCACAACATATCATAGTGAAACTGGCAAAATACAAGGATAAAGAGAAAATTCTGAAAGCAGCTAGGAATAAACAGTCTCTAACTTATAAAGGGAGACCCATAAGACTAGTGGCAGATCTATCTACTGAAACTTGGCAAGCCAGAAAGGAATGGCAGGAAATCTTCAATGTGATGAACAGGAAAAATCTGCAGCTGAGAATCCTTTATCCAGCAAGTCTGTCATTCAGAATAGAAGGAGAGATAAAAGTCCTCCCAAACAAACAAAAACTGAAGGAATTCATCAACACTAAACCAGACCTACAAGAGATCCTAAGGGGGATTCTGTGAGTGAAATGTTGCAGGGACCACAAAGTACCAGAGACATCACTACAAGCATGAAACCTACAGACATCACAATGACTCTAAACCCACATCTTTCAATAATAACACTGAAGGTAAATGGACTAAATGCTCCAACCAAAAGACATAGGGTATCAAAATGGATAAAAAAACAAGACCCATCTATTTGCTGTCTACAAGAGACTCATTTTAGACCTGAAGACACCTTCAGATTGAAAGTGAGGGAATGGAGAACTATCTACCATGCTACTGGGAGTCAAAAGAAAGCTGGAGTAGCCATACTTATATCAGACAAACTTGACTTTAAAATTTTTTTTTTTCAACGTTTATTTATTTTTAGGACAGAGAGAGACAGAGCATGAACGGGCGAGGGGCAGAGAGAGAGGGAGACACAGAATCAGAAACAGGCTCCAGGCTCTGAGCCATCAGCCCAGAGCCCAACGCGGGGCTCGAACTCACGGACCGCGAGATCGTGACCTGGCTGAAGTCGGACACTTAACCGACTGCGCCACCCAGGCGCCCCGACAAACTTGACTTTAAATTAAAGGTTGTAACAAGAGATGAAGACGGGCATTATATAATAATTACAGGGTCTATCCATCAGGAAGAGCTAACAATTATAAATGTCTACACCCCGAATTCAGAGACACCCAAATATATAAAACAATTAATCACAAACATAAGCAACCTTATTGATAAGAATGTGGTAATTGCAGGAGACTTTAATACTCCACTTACAGTAATGGATAGATCATCTAGACACAGGATCAATAAAGAAACAAGGGCTCTGAATGATACATTGGATCAGATGGACTTGACAGATTTATTTAGAATTCTGCATCCCAAAGCAACAGAATATACATTCTTCTCGAGTGCACATGGAACATCCTCCAAGATAGATCACATAGTGGGTCACAAAACAGCCCTTCATAAGTATAAAAGAATTGAAATCATACCATGCACACTTTCAGACCACAATGCTATGGAACTTGAAATCAACCACAGGAAAAAGTCTGGAAAACCTCCAAAAGCATGGAGGTTAAAGAACACCCTACTAAAGAATGAATGGGTCAACCAGGCAATTAGAGAAGAAATTAAAAAATATATGGAAACAAATGAAAATGAAAATACAACAATCCAAAATTTTCTTTGATATACAAGTGCTTTGGATTACAAGCATGTTTCTGGAACAAATTATGCTTGCAAACCAAGGTTTTACTATATATAGTTACTGTCTTTGTAATATACATAAAAACTCAATTTTCTATCATTCATATAAACAATTTGTGCATCTGGTGGGTTTTTAAAAATATCTTTCTTATAGTTATCCTTCCATTTACTGAAAGAAAGTGTGTATTTGACTCGGGATTTTTTTAACCTCTAAAATTAATTTGGATATTTTCCTGGATTCTCATTTATAAATTTTATCAGACAGGTGATAAAACTGCTGAAATATACTGATAGACACCTATCAAATCTGTGTACTCAATACACACAACCTAAGTTTTCTCAAGATTCACCAGACTTGGGGCACCTAGGTGGCTCAGTCTGTTAAGCATCCAACTTCGGCTCAGGTCATGATCTCACGGTTTGTGAGTTTGAGCCCCACATTGGGCCTGCTGATGTCTGTGTGTAGCCCTCTTGGGTTCTTCTGTCCCCCTCTTTTTCTGCCCCTCCCCTGCTCATGTGTGCCCATGTACGTGCTCCTTCTCTCTCTCTCAAAAATAAACATAAAAAAAAAAAGATTCACCAGACTACAGGTACCCAATTTTCATTGATTTAACCCTTCTCTTCTGCCCAGAAAAGATCCCAGGCAGCTGTAAAGTACTCTTCAGTATTTCTGGGATTCCCAACAGATGGCTACCATGCACTTTTGAACAAACCGAGTCCAGTTGAGCATTGATTGCTATTGCTACCTTTCTAGTTACACTCACTGTCACTTTGGGGTACTACTGTGACCTACTGGGCTACAGTTTCTCCTTCTTTTCTTAAGGAGACTTATTTTCCAGTAGCATACTTAGGAAGTTTAACTCAACCTTTCCTTAGGTATGATAAACAAACCTAATTAAAAAAAATATATAGTTATGAATCCAAATACAGTATGGTGGGGTAGTTTGTTAGCTCTGGAGACATGTCTGAATTACAGGACAAGAACTAAAAGTAAAAGCTTAAAACTAAGAACTACTGTTTTACTAAAAAAAATTTTAGTAAAAGAACTCCACAATCCAGTACAGTGGTGACTAACCACATGTGGCTATGGAGTTTTAAATTAATTTAAATTAAATAAAATTTTAAAATTCAGAACCTCATCTGTACTAGACACGTTTCAAGTGGTGAGTGGCCACAAGTGACCATGGCTATTGCATTGGTCAGCTCAGGTATATAATATTTCCATTGTGGCAGAAAGTTCTATTGGACAAGGTTTCTCTTGAATGTTACATTATGAGCCTCAAGCCATTGATACCCCTATAATTTTGACAGTGTTCCAGTCTATTGAGGAAAGTGCCCAAAGCAACAGTGCTTGGTATCTGTGATGGCTGAAGGAGTGGAGCCACATCTCAGTGGCCTTATTTTTTTCCACTGGTACCTGCTATTTAAGCAAGAAAATTTTGGTTTTAAAGGAATCCATTAAGTTCTTATTTTCTTAAACAACAGTAACCCACATCCTTCCCCCTACCTCGTTTTCATTGATACATTATATTCTTCAATAAAAATTATATGAATTTTAAACCCCAGAGGAAACTTTAAAAACTGTTTATAGATCAGCTCAATTTACCCTTGATCAAATAATCAGGTAATCAAATCCTAAGAATAATCACTTTCTACTTCTGAAAGTTTTTCTAAAACCTTCAAAGAGATTATTTGAAAAGGTAAAAGTTGTTAGAACATTTATTTCTACTACTATGAAAGTGTCTTCGACCAAGGTTTACAAACAATGAAGAAGAACAAAGAGGAGGAGGGGGAGAGGGAAGGAAAAGGAGGAGGAGGAGAAGAAAAACGCTTTGGGAATCTTTTGATAATAAGTTATTTTCTTTGTTGTTTAGAGATATTCTTTAGCCAGTGCCTTCAGGTCTTCTCTTAATGTATTCATTTTATTGACAATAAATCTTTGAAAGTATTTGCCAGTCTCTGTGCCTTGTTTCTGCTTAATACTATTTGTTGACTAGGGAAAATACTATCGAAACTCCAGCAAGCAAATTTTGTTTTTAAAATATTTTTTTGTTGTGAAATACAAAAAAATAGAAGATACCATCCCAACTTTTGATGGGCCAGCCTAAGCAAGGAAGGCAAAGAGCATATGTAAAATGGTTTTAAATTAATTAAGGATCAGAGAGTTGAAATGATTGAAATGCCTTGAGTCAAGAGAGTTTGCAGGAGGGTCACCTCATTCAAGTAGTCAGAAATCTTTGGTAAATCCTGAATTGTCATTGGTGTTCTCCAGACCCACTAACGCTAGCTGCTGTTTAATACACTGAAGAAACATATTTAGTATGAAGTTCAGTGGTTTTTAGATTTCAGATTCAGTTACCTTTAAAGATGACTAAACTAAAATCTGGATCAACTGACCAAACAATGAGCTAAATAATGACTTCCTACTATGAGCAAGGCATTGGTAGGCCCTGCACAATACGACAAAACTTGGGAATTGTTTTTAATCTTCCTTTTAAACATTTTTAAAACATTCTTAGATTATATTTAAACTATTAAATGGGGTAATTTTATCTGAATCGAAATCTACATGAGGTGTGGATTTCACCTCATGGATGTGTTTTTTTACTTTGGGGGTAGTATTGATGGGAAGTCAGTATTGTAATCTCATGGCACTTGAATAATAGATTCATGCAAAATATGCTGTCTGTCAAACTTTACCAACGGTGTGCACATTGCAAGTGGTGGATTCCATATGCCAAGGATAGGAGTGGTTCGTGGTCACTAGAAGGCAGAAAAGGTCAGGAATGGATGGGGAAGACTAGAGACAATGCAGGGAAGAGGTCATACTACTCCTTCATAAGGAAGACGCCTCTTACAACTCAAAGAAAACTGGCTGAAAAGCTTTTTTCTGAGTCTGGAAAGCCATTAAATGATCCAGGAAGATAACCGTCATCAAAGCAGTGAGAAACATGGGCAAGGAATCAATAAACTAATCTGGAGCCCAAACATTACCAGGTTATCACACTGGTGGCAGAAAACTAAATTCAAGTCCAGGTTGAAGAAGGCAGTCAGATTGCAGGGAGTTGAGCAGATCATTTAAACCCTTTTGATTTTTGTTCCAACAACGTCCAACATACCCTCTTGAAATGGGCAAGCAGGACTTAGTCCATTGCCTAAAAAGGGAAATCTGATACCATCTTCTTTTGATGTGGTAGCATTTCCTGTAACATTGCTGCTTTGGTTTCCTAATGCTAGAACTATTACTCTTTTCTTCCTGCTAAGTTCTCTCAACGTCATAGAGTACTTCCTGTGTCTAAATAGCTAGTTTTTATAAAAGAGGGATTAATTGATACAAAGATGATTTATTCCAGTAAGTCAGGCCATTTCAAATTTTTAAAAAAATGATTTAATACTTTTTTTGGAGTAGAAGAGAACTATTATACAGATGTTAAAAGATACAAGGTGAAGAAGAATTACAGAGGAGGAAATTAACAATTTAGTCTCACCAAGAAAAGTTCCATTAAAATGGCATTGAGGGGCGCCTGGGTGGCTCAGTCAGTTGAGCGCCCAACTTCGGCTCAGGTCATGATCTCGCAGTTTGTGAGTTGGGCCCCACATCAGGCTCTGTGCGGACAGCTCAGAGCCTGGAGCCTGCTTCAGATTCTGTGTCTCCCTCTCTCTCTGCCCCTCCCCCACACGTGCTCTTTCTCTCTCTGCCTCTCAAAAATAAAGAAAACTAACAATTAAAAAAAATAAAAATAAAAATAAATAAAATGTCATTGAGCTGTGCCTCGTAAGTAGAAGTTACACAGGCAGAAAGAGAAAAACTTTCCAGGAAGCATAAGTGAGTTTGAGAGGGCAAAATCTAGGGTTTGTAGGGTTTGTTCAGCAAAAGCATAGTACTCTACTGGATAGGCTTATATTAATAGATGAAGCTGCAAGGTCAATTAGAAAAGCAAATGTAGAAGGCCTAGCATCGCATACTAAGGAATTTATAGTTTTTCCTCTGGGCCAATATTTCTGAAATGTGTTCCTCACCAGTTTGTAAGATACCTCATCCCGTTGAGAACTAAGTTTGTAAAATGCCACATGCTATACTCTTAGAATGTCACAGTGCACACTAGGAAAGTTAAGTTCCTAAGGTCCTACAGGAGATAAACTTCTGAATTTTGTTTAACTAAATGTTTCCCAGTTGTGAGACCAACTTGAACTCTTTTGGTATCCAACAGATCTATGATTTCTTCAGAACACACTGCGGAAATGATGTTTATTCAAAAGTTTTGAAAAGAGGATTGTTATAATTAAAAAATATGTTTTTATTTTTTGCAATTTAAGCTAAAAAGAAATGCAAGTACCTGACTCCTTTTTCTTCTTTTAAAACTTAAAAAAAAATGTTTTTAATGTTTATTTATTTTTGAGAGAGAGTGACAGAATGTGAGTGGGGAGAAGCAGAGAGAGAGAGGGAGACACAGAATCCAAAGCAGTTTCTGGGGCCCAACTCTGGGCTTGAACCCACGAACCATGAGATCTTGACCTGAGCTGAAGTCAGACACTTAATTGACTGAGCCACTTAGGCACCCCTCCCTTTGTTTCTTTTAGAGGGATTCTGTTGTTATCTTGAAGTGTCTTAATTTACATTGTGTTATCTTGAAACTAGCAAACCATTTGCAAATAGGAGAATAAATAGATACATTTAGATGCCCTGCTCATGCTTCTTTAGCTGTTATCATTGTTTACTCTTCCTGGTTTTCTTTAGAAATTGAATTGAATAGAGATGTGGGACTACTGGATCAGCAGCAAGAGTTATCACTTGAGGGCTTGTAAGAACTGCAAATTCTCAGTCCCTACCCCAGAAGTTTCACAACCACTTGAGTGGACTAACTCAACTTGAATCTTTGAAACTCTAGATTAAGGGTGGAAGCAGAAGCCTCTGGACGATTTCCCCAGCTGCCACAGCTTCCCTTTATCCATTTTAAAGTGATGATTTTAGTTCATCTTCTCACACTTACTTGTTTTTAAATTAAATATCTGAGATTTTACACAGCTCTTTGGTTTCTTTGGATTAAAGTCACTAGATCTTTTTCAACAGTGGAAGCTATCTACTGATTTCTCATTTAGACTACAGATAGAATTCCCCAGAGATAGCTTTGATCTCTTCAAACGTTTATTTTTTTTCTTTCCCTAATAGCTTGGCAGACATTCCTAGAAAGAAAGAAAGAAAAAAAAAACACTAGTAACATATTATATTGGAGCTCAGAAGAGTGAATCTCTGTGTCTGTTTATTTTCAATCAAGAAATGAATATTTTTCTCTCTGGAAAGAAGAGCCTTGTCCCTTTTATCAGTTACCTAGTGGTAGGTATTTCTTGGTTAAATTATAACTTTATACATTTAGTCCTCTTGTAATTTTCCTTTGGTTGGAAATATAAATTTGAAACAATGGAGAAATTTGATGAGCCCTTCACCTTTGTGAAGTCGTCAGGGGAGGGAGTTGTAATAAATGCAAAACTTTCTTCTCATCTTCTATAGTCCTTTGGTTTAGGGGCATACAATATAAATTGCTTATAAAAGTATGTTGGCTACATTGAGGCTTAATTTTGAAAATTATTATAAAATCCTATTCATGTTTAACAAAACAGTCTGATTCCTGTTCCTCCTTGTCTGCTTTAGAGCCCTTGTTTTCTGTAGCATATTTTCAAAAAATGGTTTTCATTTGAAAACTCTCACAGTAAATAATAAGCTAAATTTTAAAGCATGTAAAAGCAGAGGAGCGTGTCGAGGTAAATCATCAGTTTTCACAATCTGTGATGATTATCAAGTTGAGACCTCCAAAGAAACTGGAATTCAGTGGCAGATAGTTCAAACCGAAACTGATTTAGACAGTGGCTTCTCCTGACTCCCTACTGCTGTCTATTAGGTAAAAATCCCTTTAAAAATGGGAGAGTTGCTAAAGGCTGTAGAACACATGTACTCAAATTTTCAAGCAGTATGAAGCTATTGTCAAAGAACAAGTACAGTTTGTGTCTCACGGTTAAATCTACCAGACAGGCTTGGCTGGCTGGCTGGCCGAGTAGATCACAAGCGTGGGACGCTGAATGTTTGCTTTAAGCAAAGACATCCAGTTTCCATAGCACTATGGTTTTATAGCATAGATCAGATTATACTGTTTGTTTAGCTAACACCATTTCCCCCTCAACATACTGAAAAGATTGAATCAATAAATCTTGAACTTCCAGAAAAACGTTTAAAATAAGCAGGTCATAGTACAGAGTGAGTCCGTATGAAAGTAGGAAAAGTAGAAGCTATGTAAATGCAGTTTTAGTTAATAAGATTTGCATATGTTAGAAAATAGTTAAGCCAGAGTCATTTTTATGATTTTTAAAAAATGTATAACATCTAGGATGTCTGAGTCCACGTAGTATGGATTTTTAGAGAAAGGATGTTCATTAAAAACGAGAGTTTTTATAAAATTTTGGAAGCGGAAGATATATGGTCCCTTATTTTTTATATGCTATAAATGAGCCCATTCATAAAAATTTTACTTTTTTTTTCTCAGATGTTCACATGTGCTAATACGCTGTCTGTCAAGATGTCAACTTTTCATGTGTTCAAGTCAAGAAAATGTTTATCATCTTAACATAAATAATAGAAAGTTTAAATTCTACTTCAGAGAAAGAGGTTTTAGGTAATTTCACTTTTATTGTCTCAGCTTCACCTCTTTTTACTTTCATCTTTTATGATCCCTGGAATATCTCTTGATCATTTCACTTAATTTAAATAATATGGTTAACAACACTTTGAACATTTTTGTAGTTATGAATTTTTATTTCTCTTTTGCACCCCAATTCATTTTTTTAGAGTTGCAGTGATCTATACAGAGGAATGACATTTGCATAGCGACAGTTTGACTATAGCTGTGTGAAGAAAGTAGTTATGGGCACCAAATAAGATATTGACTCAAATGCACACTTTTGATCTTGAATCTTTGATCTTGTCTTAGAAAATGTATATGTGGTTTTGGCTTACTCAGGACACAGTTCCCTTCTGTAACATCCAATCAGTCACTGAGGTCTGTGTCCACTTCAGATTAGTTCAGAATAATCTACTGTAGTCTTTATTAATTACACAAAATGAAAATTATACTTACAGGGTTCCATACTAACCCTCTGTTTGTTCTCTATATTTAAGAGTCTCATATGTTTTGTCGCCCTACCTGTTTTTATATTATTTTTGCTTCCCTTCCCTTATGTTCATCTGTTTTGTATCTTAAATTCCTCATATGAGTGAAGTCATATGATATTTGTCTTTGTCTGACTAATTTCACTTAGCCTAATACCCTCTAGTTCCATCCACGTAGTTGCAAATGGCAAGCTTTTATTCTTTTTGATTTCCCAGTAATACTCCATTGCATATATATACCACATCTTCTTTATCCATTCCTCCGTTGATGGACACTTGGGCTCTTTCCATACTTTGGCTATTGTCAGTAGCACTGCTATAAACATTGAGGTGCATGTGCCCCTTCGAAACAGCACACCTGTATCCCTTGGATAAATACCTAGTAGTGCAGTTGCTGGGTTGTAGGGCAGTTCTATTTTTAATTTTTTGAGAAACCTCCATACTGTTTTCCAGAGTGGCTGCACCAGTTTGCATTCCCACCAGCAATGCAAAAGAGATCCTTTCTCCACATCCTCGCCAACATCTGTTTGCCTGAGTTGTTAATGTTAACTATTCTGACAGGAGTGAGGTGGTAGCTCATTGTGGTTTTTATTTGTATTTCCCTGATGATGAGTGATGTTGAGCATTTTTTCATGTGTTGGTTGGTCATCTGGATGTCTTCTTTGGAGGAAGTGTCTATTCATGTCTTTTTCCCATTTGTTCACTGGATTATTTGCATTTTGGGTGTTGAGTTTGATAAGTTCTTTATAGATTTTGGATACTAACCCTTTATCTGATATGTCATTTGCAAATATCTTCTAACATTCTGTCGTTGACTTTTAGTTTTGCTGATTGTTTCCTTTGCTGTGCAGAAGCTTTTTATTTTGATGAGGTCCCAATAGTTCATTTTTGCTATTGTTTCCCTTTTCTCCAGAGACCTGTTGAGCAAGAAGTGCTGTAGCTGAGGTCAAAGAGCCTGCTTTCTCTAGGATTTTGCTGGCTTCCTGTTTTAAGTTTAGGTCTTTCATCCATTTTGAGTTTATTTTTGTGTATGGTGTAAGAAAGTGGTCCAGGTTCATTTTTCTGCATGTTGCTGTCCAGTTTTCCCAGCACCATTTGCTGAGGAGACTGTCTTTATTCCATTGGATATTCCTTCCTGCTTTGTCGAAGATTAGTTGGCTATATGTTTGTGGGTCCATTTCTGGGTTCTCTATTCTGTCCCATTGATCTAAGTGTCTGTTTTTGTGCCAGTACTATAGTGTCTTGATGACTACAGCTTTGTAATACAGCTTGAAGTCCGGAATTGTGAAGCCTCCAGCATTGGTTTTCTTTTCCAAGATTGCTTTGGCCATTTGGGGTCTTTTCTGGTTCTGTACAAATTTTAGGATTGTTTATTCTAGCTCCATGAAGAATGCTGGTGACATTTTGATAGGCATTGCTAAAATTACTTTAAAAAATCATCTTGATAAAAAAAAGTGCTGATAGCTAAGTCTGAAAACTAAAACTATGCTATATTTAACTTATAAAGTCCTTCATATATAAAATTATTTTTATTCATGTTTAAAATTCATTTTCTTTTTTTTCAAACTTGATGTCTTTTTTTTCAATATATGAAATTTATTGTCAAATTGGTTTCCATACAACACCCAGTGCTCATCCCAAAAGGTGCCCTCCTCAATACCCATCACCCACCCTCCTCTCCCTCCCACCCCCCATCAACCCTCAGTTTGTTCTCGGTTTTTAAGAGTCTCTTATGCTAAAATTCATTTTCACTGATTAAACAACATGATTGAAATTAAAAGTTGGATATTACAGCAAAAACCTTTGGCTATGTTTGGCTTTGATTGTGAGGAGATGATTCTTTCTTTATTATTTTGCTTTATACAGTAGAATTGCCCTGGGAAATGGTTTGTAACTCCAATTTAATGGAAACTTTTTGAAGGCAAGTATTCTTCAAAGCTATGACACTTTAACTTCTTTTTAAATTTCTGATTTTTTTGATAACATTGGATTCTCTTAAAGCAGAAATTCAACCACTCTACAGCCTTATTAAAGTTAATAGCGGTTTGTCCTCCTAAACTTAGAGCCATCTAGAGTTATTATTGAAATTTTGCAAAAACAGCAATTTGATTTTTCTCTTTTCATATTCTAAAAATTGTTTTCAGAAACTGAAATTCATATCTTTAAAATATTAGAAAAGGTAGTATTTACTGACAGAACTGTGCCCACTACAGATGGTCCTGTTTAAAATCACCTGCTGTTCTAAATTCTTACTCAGATTTCAGGCATTTTTAAATTATTTATATTTTACCAAATGCAAATTTTCTCTATGGAGTAAGCTGCATGCAGTTCAAGTATAGGAAATAACTCTCACAAAGAAATGCTTGATATTCAGAATTTGGAACAATTGGTTGGCTAGAGAAACATTAATGAACATCACAGACTGACTCGCCTTCAAAGGAATGAATGTAAAACTATTACTTTTTCTTTGTAAATGGAAAAAGAACCTCTAATTGTCCTATATTTATAGCAACCATATGTCCCTGACTTTCCAGGATAATTCCCACTTTCATATTCTCCATCTCTTCAGACCATGAATATTGATTTTTAGTTTGGAAAATTTGTTCACTCTTCTAATATTAGAAATACAGTTCTTTGGGACCATTTCATGTTAAGTAGAAGTTAAGAAACTCATTTCAGGTCACTTGTTTTAAATAAGGAAGATGTGTTGCAAGAAATTTTTGAAGTGTGTTTTTACATACCAGAATTACTTGAGACAGAGAAATTTTCATTATGTGGGATTTTTGTTCTGTGCTTTTGTTCACAAAGTACAGTCAATGGACAAGAAGCATGGAGCAGTTCATGGAATGAGATGTTTTCTTTCTGTTCCACCGTAACCAGGCACTGCCTCTGCAATGGAAATTGAATCTATAGGGAAGATTTCTAAGTTAAGAGATTTTGAGAAATAAAGAGCACCATAAGTACATGAAAACATGTTCAACATCCTTGGCCATCAGGGAAATGCAAACAGAACTACAGTTGAATACTACTTAACACCGGCTAGGAGGGCTATATCAAAAAGATAGGTAAATTATAAGTGTTATTAAGGATATGGAGAAATTGGAGCCCTCATACAGTGGTGGTGGTATTATAAAATGGTGCAGTTACTTTGGAAAGTATGGCAGTTCCTCAAAAGGGTGAACAGAGTTACCGTATGACCCAGCAATTTTACTCCTAAGTGTACACCCAAGAACAGTGAAAACATATGTCAGCACAAAAACTTGTACTTGAATGTTCATAGCAGCTTTATTAATAATAGCCAAAAAATGGGAACAATTCAGATGTCAATCAACTGATAGATAAATAATACAATATATCCATACAATATAATATTCAGAAATTAAAAAGGAATAAAGTATGGATACTTGCTATAATGTGAATGAACCTTGAAAACATTATTGTAAGGGAAAGAAGCCAGTCGTAAAGGACCACATATTATATGACTCCCTTTATATGAAATGAATAGGCAAATCCATGGAGACAGAAAGTAGATTGATGGTTGCCAAGGCTAAGAAAAGAGACTGCTCATAGGTATGGATTTTCTTTTTGGAGTGATAAAAATGTTCTAAAACTGATTATATACTTTAAGTGGGTGAATTATATCTCAATGAGGGTGTTGTTTGAAAATGGAGGGTCTTTTACTCACTGTTGGAAACATTCTGTTTTACACCCTCTTTAGTAGTGGTTCTCAACCAGGGAGAATTTTCCCATCCAGGGGACATTTGGCAATATTAGGAGACATTTTTGATTGTCACAACCAGTGGAGAGGTGCTACTGACATCTAGTGGGTAGAATCCAAGAATGTTGCTAAATATCCTTCAATGCTCAGGACAAGCCCCCACAACAAAAAATTATGTGGCTCATATTGTCAATAGTGCCCATGTTGAGAAATCCCGTTTAAGAACTGTGTTAACTCTAGTGGTAATTGACCACAGCCATGTTTATGAAGCACTGCAAGATCATGAATTATCAAACAGGTAGATGTTTACTCTATTCGGTTTAATAAGGGCAAGGCTATTCAATAAGACAGAACCAAAAAAACAAAACAAAACAAAAACAAAAACAAAAAACCCAAAAAATGCTTTATTTCCTTATCTGGTGAAGCCTAAACTAAGTTAATTAGATAATTCAGTTAATCAAAATGGTTTATTCATCAGTCATCCTGGTTAGGATTTTACTACATTTTGTTGTATTTTACTTTCTTACTATTTATAGCTTCTTAAACATCAGATTTACAGAGTATAACATCTAATTGCAATAAAAACAGGAACAAACCCTAGTTGGCCTTGAAGGTATAACTAAAAGGTAATTTGTTCATTTCAAAAGTTATCAACGCAGGTTCTAAAATAGGGATATGAGGGGCACCTCGGTGGCTCGGTCGATTAAGTGTCCAACTTCGGCTCTCAGATCATGATCTCACGGTTTGTGAGTTCAAGCCCCGTGTTGGTCTCTGTGCTGACAGCTCTGTGTTCCTCTCTCTCTCTCTGCCCCTCCCCTGCACATGCTGTGTTTCTCTCTGTCTCTCAAAAGTAAATAAAACATTAAAAAAAATTTTTAATAGGAATATGAGCCCTAAACTAAGCTAATTTGCTAGACTTCCATCTCCAGCCATGCTTTTTTTATTCTACATACCTGTCTGAAATGTCTACAGACTGTTTTACTGGACAAGGAGCAGGGGCTTCATTAACGAATCCAGCATTTCAAATACAACAGCTAACATTCATTGGATGGTATTGCATGCTGGCTATTATGCAAAGCACTGAAGGTATATTATCTTATTTAATTCTAACAAAACCCTATAAGGTAGATATGTTATTCCTGTTCTTCTGGAAGCATCCTTTTATTTTATTTTATTTTATTTTAAAAGGTTTTTTGATGTTAATTTATTTTTGAGAGGCGGGGAGGGGCAGAGAGCAAGAGGGAGACACAGAAGCTAAAGCAGGCTCCAGGCTACCAGCTGTACACACAGAGCCCAATGTGGGGCACAAACTCACAAATGAGATCATGACCTGAACTGAAGTCAGATGCTTAACTGACTGAGCCACCCAGGCGCCCCATGGAAGCATCCTTTTTAAAATTTTTTTTTTCAACGTTTATTTATTTTTGCGACAGAGAGAGACAGAGCATGAACGGGGGAGGGGCAGAGAGAGAGGGAGACACAGAATCGGAAACAGGCTCCAGGCTCTGAGCCATCAGCCCAGAGCCTGACGCGGGGCTCGAACTCGCGGACGGCAAGATCGTGACCTGGCTGAAGTCGGACGCTTAACCGACTGCGCCACCCAGGCGCCCTGGAAGCATCCTTTTTAAAAAATGTTTATTTATTTTTGAGAGAGAGAGAGAGAGATCAAGCAGGGGAGGGACAGAGAGGGATGGAGGCAGAGGATCCAAAGCAGGCTCCACGCTGACAGCTCCCAATGTGGGGCTCAAACTTGTGAACCACAAGATCATGACCTGAGCTGAAGTCAGGCGCCTAACCAACAGGCGCCTCTGGAAGCATTGTTTTTATAGCCATCCATCTTTCCTGCACCAGTATGTACTGGTTTTTCTGTAGATCTTACACTACTGTTATTCAAAAGTTCCCTTCCTCGTGACTTGGGGGATCCTCTTTTCTTGTTTCTCATCTTGAATCTCCTGCATCTTCACTTACCATGATATACTCCCTTATTTTGGTGGAGTGTATCCTCTATTACCTTAGTAAGAATACCAAGTGTCTGAGAACGTCTTTATTCTGCCTTCATTTTTAAAGATCTTTTGGCTGGGTATAGAATTCTATGTAGGAAATATTTTTCTCCCACAATTTTGAAGGCATTTTTCTCTTGTCTTTCAGTTTTGTGTATGATCTGTTTTGTGTCTCTCTAGACTTTTAGAATTGCTTTATCTCTGGTGCTCTGAAATGTCACATTGATGTACCTTGCTGTGCATCTTTTCTTCATGCATTTTGCCTAATACTTAGTGGAGACTTTCACTCCAAAATTCATTTCCTTGAGTTCAAGGGAAGTTTCTTAAAATGCTTCTTTGATAATTTCTTCCCTTCTCTTTTTTCTCTCTGGAATGTTTGTTAATTATATGTGGACTTAAGTTCATCCTGTAATTTCCTTATTTTGGGAATCCTGTAGTCTTTTAATTCTACTTTATGAGAAATTTCTTTAACTCCATTTTCCAACTCTATATGAAATTTTTTATTTCAGTTATATTTTTAATTTCCAACAGCTCTTTTTTTTCTTTCAGTGCTTCTTTTATAACCTCCTATTGTTTGTCAGATATTTCATCTCTTATGTCTGAAATATTAATTATAGTTTTTCTGAAGTATTTCTCTTGCAGTATGACTTGATACTGATTCATCTGACTCCTTTATTTCTGTTTTTTGGGGGGAGGGGGAGGTCTCTGTTTTTCAAGTTACAGATTTTACTCCAATATTTAGTGGTCCTTAACTGTCCATAATGTATAAGATTCCAGTGTTTATTGATTACTTACAGGATGCACTGAGAAAAATGCCAATATCACTTTTATGGTATTCTTGCTCCCCAAATGCATAATCTAAATTCAATCATGAAGAAACATTACACAAACCCAAACTGATGAACATTCTGTAACTAGCCATTCCTCTTCATAAGAGTCAAGATTATGAAAGACAAAGAGACTGAGGTACTTTACTGATTAAAAGACATTAAGGAGACATGACAACTAAATGCAGTATGTGATCCAGAATTAGATCCTGGACCAAAAGTAGTGGGACAGTTGGTGAAGTTTGAGTAAGATCTGTAGATTAGCTAATAGTTTTCCTGGTTTTCTTATAATTCAATAGCAAAACAAACAAAAACAAAAACAAATCTGATTTTAAAAATGAACAGAAGATCTGAATAGACATTTTTCAAAAAAAGACATACAAATGGCTGACAGACACATGAAAAGATGCCCAACATCACTAATAATGAGGGAAATGCAAATCAAAACCACAATCAGATATCACCACACACCTGTCGGAATGGTTATTATCACAAAGACAGGAAATAACAAGTGTTGATGAAGATGTGTAGGAAAAGAAACCCTTGTGCATTGTTGATGATGTAAATTGGGACAGCCAATATGGAAAACAGTGTGGAGGGTCCTCAAAAATTAAGAATAAAATTGCCATATGATCTAGGAATTTCACTGCTGGGTATTTTTCCAAAGAAAATGAAAGCACTGACTCAAAAAGATATCTGCACCTCCATTTCATTATAGCAGTATTTACAATAGCCAAGCCACAGAAACAACATAAGGGTCCATCGGTGGATGAATGGATAAAGAAGATGTGAGATGTATATATATATATATATATATATATATATATATATATATATACATACACATGTATATATATGTATATATACATACATGTGTATGTATATATACATACGTGTGTATATATATACATGTGTGTATATATATGTGTGTGTGTGTGTATATATATATATATATATATATACACACACACACATACACAATGGAATATTATTCAGCATAAAAAAGAATGAAATTTTGCCATTTGCAACAACATAGATGGACCTTGAGGGTGTTAAGCTAAGTGAAATAAGTCATACAGAGAAAGACAAATACCATATACTCTCACGTATTTGTGGAATCTTAAAATAAATTAATTAATTAATTAATTAATTTACAGAGAACAAGTTGGTAGTTTCCAGTTTCCTTAGGAAGGGAGTTGGGGTGGGTGAAGTAGGTAAAGGGAGTCAAAAGGTATAAACTTTCATTTATAAAACAAATTAGTCATGGGACTATAATGTATAGCATGGTAACTATAAATAATACTGTATTGCATATTATAAATCTTCTAAGACAGCAAATCCTACAGGTTCCCATCACAAGAAAAAAAAAACTATGTATGGTGATAAATGTTAGATTTACTGTAGTGATTGTTTTTCAATATATACACACATTGATTCATTATATTGTATACCTGAAACTAATATAATGTTGTATGTTTATTGTACCTTAATAAAAAAAAGGTGTATGAATGGATGCGTGTAGGTAAATATCTGAAAGAAGTTTACTGAACAGTTAACCCTGGTTCACTCTGGAACTGGGATTGGAGGGTCAGGGTTTTTCACACGTTACTTTAAATACTTCAATATTACAGGTGACAGATATTGTTAAGCATATAGGTTTTTATTTACAATTAAAAAACCTAAGAATAGAAGATTAAATACATAAAAGTGTTATTATTTCCTCTAAAAAAATAGTATTCCTGGTTCTAATCATTGTGCTATAGTTATCTAAGATTAACATCTTAATGTTTGGGGAAGCTGGCTACTTTTCCTCCAGTTGTGCTATCCTCTCTGTCTCTGTCTCTCTCTCTGTCTCTCTCTCTCTCTCTCTCCCCCTCCCTCCCTCCTTCCCTCTCCTCTTTTTCTGGCACTCCAGTTGCACATATATGAGACTACTTGAAGTTTTTCCATAAGTCCTCCTTATTTTTCATCTTATATAAATTCTACTGGCATATCTTAAAATTCATGGAGCTTTTCTCCAGTCATCTTCAATCACATGTTAAGTCCATCCCGTAATCTTTAATTTGGATATTATATTTTTCAGTTCTATATATGTTTTAAAATATACATTTGATTCAGTTTTATAGTTCCCATTTCACTACTGAGATTTTCCCCTCCAGCTACTCATTATGATCTTATTTTCCTTTTCAGTCCTTGAACATCTTTATAATAGCTGCTTTAATTTCTCTGTCTGCTGATTCCCAGATCTGGTTGGTCTTGGGGTCAGTTTTTATTGACTTTTTCTCTTGATACTGGATCACATTTTTCTGTTTCTTTGCATGTTTAGTAACTTGTGTACTGGTCAATGTATGTGGTACATAATTGAGATAGTAAATTTTATTATCTTTCCCTGAGAGTGTTGATTTTTGTTCTAGCAAGTTGTTAACTTAGCTGAGCCTTCCAGCCACTGCCTTTCATACGTGCAGTTCAGGGATCAGCTAAGAATTTGGGTAGAGTTCATGTATAGATTTAGAGGGACTTCTGTGGCATCTTTCTTTCAGAGATTGTCCCTCTCACTTTCTAGCTATGCTGTTAGCCTCAAACTAGGTTTTCAGCTTCCTCAAATGAGTAAGATGTCAGATGTCTGTTTGAGTTCTAACCATACCACCATATGAACTGTGAAGTACAATGAGGGGAAAAGTGATGTAAATATGAATCCTACCCAATACAGTTCCTTCTTTCAAAGATTGACTCCCCTTCAATTTCTGCTTGCTTGTAGTAACTCTATAGTGCTTTCAAATAGCTGTTTTCATAATTTTTCAGAGTATATAATTATCTGTAAAATGATCAGTCTAGTATACTCTATTCTATAATATACCATAAGTTGTATCATATTACCTTTTATTTTACATTATATGGCATAGG
The DNA here is from genome assembly GCF_028749965.1 of Puma concolor. NCBI lineage: Eukaryota > Metazoa > Chordata > Mammalia > Carnivora > Felidae > Puma > Puma concolor. The sequence continues at coordinate 100,470,496 of NC_141672.1, read as the reverse complement.
ATTAAACAACAAAAAAAGACTTCTACATTTTTTCATGAATGATGGCAATAGCTCATCAAAATTTCTAAAAATGTTGAGCATATTACTAATCTTATTTTTTATTCTTTTTCTTATAGACAAGAGATGATTTCCTAGGTCAAGTGGATGTTCCTCTTTATCCATTACCGGTTGGTATAGATGATTTTAATTTTTATATTTATTCTTTTTTTCTAATAAATACTTACAGATACACGATATTACAATATAATAAATGTAAATATTTGATTTGTAAAATGTATACTTCTATAATTTCTTGACCATATTATTTTCTGAAAACTCATCTCAATTTTCCCTTTTAAGGATTTTTTTAATGTTTATTTATTTTGAGAGGTGAGGAAGGGGCAGACAGAGGGAGAGAGAGAGAGTGAGAGGAGAACCCCATGACAGGCAGAGAGAGGTGATGATGATCTGAGCCAAAGTCACGAGTCATACATTTAACAGACTGAGCCACCGAGGAGCCCCTAAGTTTTCCATTTTAATTTTATTTTCAAGACTCCCTTACATGAACCCCAATAAGAAATAGACAGCTGCTGAGGTTGGTTGACATCAGGAAAGCATGTCTCAGGGAAATAAGTTTGGAAACATTCGGCTGAATGGAGAGAGCTTAGTCTCGCAGAAAGAAACTAAGATCATTTACGACAGTCTGGGCATGAAACTGAATGTGGACCAAGCATATAACAACAGAGGAAAACAGATTCAGAACACATTTCATAATAAAAAATTATTAAGCCAGTTTTCTGACATTGGAGGTTGAGAAAAAAAATAAACAGAAAGTAAAGATAGCACAGGTTGAATTTGGGACATCAAGGTGGTGTCTCAAGTAGAATAGGTAGGAGGAAAAGCCATTTTGTTTTGAAAAATGATAGATTTATTTTTGGCCATAATGAATTTCAACAGAAAACAGGGGAAGTAGAAGGCCTAAAGTGGGCAGCTGACAGAAATACAAAAGTCAATTGTATAGAGAAAGAGGCTGGAAGGAGTGAGAGTTCTCACATTCAGGTGACAGCAGAATCTCTGAGAACGATGGGCTGTCCAAGTAAGAGAGGTGAGAGCATTGAAAGCCAAACATTGACCCTTAGTCAGGGTGGGCCTATCAGAGAAGACAGACAGGGAGAAACAGGTGGGGGATAAAGGAAAATAATGTCATGAGAATTTAAGAGTTACAAGACTGAATGGGTAGTTAATGCAAAATGTAACAAAGAAATGAACAAAAGCAAAGGGCTGTTGAACTTGATAAAGACAAGTAAGGCTTCTTACTGTATCAGTCTTTTGAGATATTTATTGGTTCTCTACAGTCTTTAGAGATCACAAGCTTTTAATAATATATTTAATCCAGTCTTGCTCTCCAGGCTGTTTTCTTTTTTGTTCTCCTATGATGGCCTCTACGTTGTAACCACTTCTTCCCTCTATGTGCACCTGCTCAGCTTATTTGGTATTAAGGCGTGATCCCACTGCAATTCCTAGGGTTCAGGAAAGTGAAAGCACTAGCAAGCTGCCAGATATAACCATTGAATGAGCTAAACCTATATTTTTCTCACTTCTAACTTCAGCCAAGGCTTAGGTCATAGTTCATGAATATTTCCTTAAAAGTACATGTTTTTGGTGTTATAGATGTATCTTGAAAACTTACTGTTTTATTCTAGACAGAAAATCCAAGAATGGAGAGACCATATACGTTTAAGGATTTTGTTCTTCACCCAAGAAGGTCAGTAAATATAAAATAATAACATAATGTTTTTTAAAATATTATTATACCTTGTAGTAGCCTCTTTGCAGATTCAAAGCTTAAACCTTTGTAAATAAGCTACTTCTAAATATTATTTTTAAAAGCTTTACTTTTTATTGCTGATTAAAAAGTAATATATGCACAGTACAAAAAATTCTGAAAATACAGAGAAGTGATCATATCCCTTTAGGAAAGACTTGTCCCCCTAATATTTATCAGACTAGAAAGTGGAAATTTGTCATTACTGTTTTATTATTTATTTTATATCTTAAAATATATATAATTTTGTCATACTATCCTTTTCAAAAGCACAAGCATTAATTAAGCCAAAAGCAATATCTAACTTGATATGCACAAAAACAATTTCAGAAAAACCTAACCACGTTTTGCATACTTTTAATAAAAACAGGTATTTAAGAAAACTCAGATATTTAGAGAAAATAATTTGAGCAAGGACTAGAATTTAAAACCTGAATAGCGTGTTCATAATTCCATTTTTGTAAACTGAGTTACTTGAGTTTTGTTAAAAATTTTTGTTTAAGCTGTAAATAAAACTCCTTTACAAAAATAAAACCCCTTTTAATATTCTGTGCCACCTAGTTCAGTAAAATCTAGTGAGGATGTATTGATTTACTGTCAAAAAGGTCAAAGTCAAAATAAAGAAGTACATCTGCAAAAACAACAGTATTTGTCTTGTTTTTTAAACTAGAAAATACATTAGAAAAATATACTATGGGAACTGAGTAAAATTTTTCATTAAAAAAATTTACTCTTTGTAATATAAATTATTAAAGCAAAATAAAAGGGACAGTACTCTCTGTTAATATTTATATTCTATAAGAGAAGTCACATATTTCACTTCTGTAGAAGTCTTGGAATATAAATCTCTTTTCTTTTTAAACTGATTGTGGCATCTGCATACCAATAATAAATAAATGTTTCTTCTCTTAATTGCCCTAGTAGCCTGCTTTTTACTTTTTCAAATGCTTTCTAGTGTCTTTCTCTTTAAAAAAAAAAATGTATATATATATATAATTTGTATCTTCTGTCTGTATGGACTATCACTGCAAGTGCAGAAAGAACTTGAAATCAAATAGGAAATGTACTACATTCTTACACTTTTTGAGCCCCATTAAGTCCAAACCCACAGGCTTAATGTCTAGTTTGAAAGACATGAAAATGTCACTATAGAGAAACTCTTGTATAAAACATTATTTGAGCAAGTTTTCTGTATCCATCCATTATAGCAGCAAGTCAATGTTCACATCCCCCTAAAAAATGGAGACACAAGCCACATTAGTGGCCTTGGAAATAAACATCAGGGATTCTGTTGACCACTCAGGAAAGCTAGTTTCCAAACTCATGAGAACTGTACAAAAGATTAAGGGAGGAGGCATTAAGTGGGGTGGGGAAGGGAGTACCTTCCAATAAAAGATAGAATAAAAGATAAGACTTTCTTGTTAAGAAAGACAAAGAGTAATTGGTTACATAACTGATGTCTATAAAAATCACCAACATATCTTTGCAGAAAACTAGGACAAGGAAGAACTTTTTAAGTGTATAGGATGTTGAAATTGGTGGGGACAAATAGACAGATTTAAAACTTTTAAAATATTAATACAATGGACAGCAACCTTTAGCTTGGACAACTCATTATGCAAAGACATTATTCATATACATTATAAAATAAAATAGATATATTAATGTGTGACAGACTCAAACAGCTGTCAAAGAAAGACAGTAGGTTTCAGACAGTTATCAGGCCTTGCTCTCCACTTTTCTATCATCCTGTACAGTATGACTAGATAAGTATCCCCAAAGTATATCTCTGAGGCTGCCTTTCCCTGTCCGCCAAATTATCTGGCTTCACAGAGTATACAAAATCTAAAGTTCTCTTATTTCACGTGGACCTCATCATCCGGATCATCCGTTCCTCCTCTGTGTATCCCGTAAGCCAGCCAAACCCAACAACTACCCTTTCCTTCGGTGTACCCCAGGTTTCCCATCGTTTCCTCATTTTTTAGTCTTTTCTCCACTCTTATGCCTTTCCATTCACTGCCACGGATCAAAATCCTCCTCAATCTTTTAGCACCAATTCAGATGCAACTCCTTCACGTTCTCCCTGATCTTTTACTCAAACTTCCTTAGCATCTTATTTATTTCATAACAATTATTTATTTATGTCTATTACTTTTTCTCCACCACCCACTCCTTTTCCTAGCTGTCTTTTGTAGTAGAGTTTGTCTTTGGGTCTCCTCTAGTAGCTAGTAGGTATTCGTTAAACTTTAGTTAAATGAGTGCTTTTCTTCTTAAGTGTTAAAGTTTTGCGAATAATTATTTTCTTTTCTACAGTCACAAATCAAGAGTTAAAGGTTATCTGAGATTAAAAATGACTTATTTACCTAAAACCAGTGGCTCAGAAGAAGATAATACAGAACAGACTGAAGAATTAGAGGTGAGATTTTATAAATACTTGGTTCAATGAAAAGAAAATATCTCATTTCTTATTTTACTATACCTTGAAGAAAAAATAACTTTATTCAATGAAGTTAATGTGTGCAATAAAAATTATATACCTGGGTATTTGTTTATTTTACCTAATCATTCATTAAACATTTCTTTCCTCTGAGGACATTTCTATAATGAATGGCCATTACTGAGGGCATTCTTAAAGGTTAGTGAATAGGGAATATGATGTTTATAAATGAAAGTATTTATTGTAATTAAGTTATCAACTCTTTCTGTTTTTTCAGGGTTTTCTAAAACCATGTCATATTCTCCTCCATTAAAGTAAGAATATAATTTACTATTTGTAAGCTAAATATATAGAAATTTTAAGGAGACTACTGAGTAGGAACTCTTTTATGAAATATAATTCTTGTTACTTTTCCTCTCATAGTTGCAGTGAGGATGGGAGGACTCATAGGAAAGGAGGGGAATGGAGGGGGAAAGAATTCAAGTGATCTAATAAAAGGCCATATTTATTTGAGGCAAATAGAATTTAATAATTTTCGTGGATGACAGGATATGAAGAAGTCCAAGTCAACTATTTGGGCGGAGCTACATGCATCCAGGGTGAGTGAGGAAGAGGCAGAGAGCATGTATTTGGAACAGAATTGGATAGGGAGTTAGTGACTGGAATCCTAGTCCCGAGCTCTGGTACTAGTGAGCCAAGTGACTGTGTCATTCAATATCTCTGAACCACAGTGTCTTCATTTGTACAATGACTGTTGTACCAGATGACCTCTAGGGTTTCTTCCAGCAGAAAAACTCATGATTTGAAAAGGGAACAAAAGAACCCTGTCTTGAATTTCCCACTGAAGCAACAACATTTACTGAAAGCACATAGTATATTGGCACCAATATGCTTTGGAGAGTTTGTTTGTTTGTTTGTTTGTTTGTTTTAGAGAGCAAAAATACAAGCAGGGGAAGGGGAGAGAGAGAAGGAGAGGGAGAATCTTAAGTAGGCTGCACATTCAGCATGGAGCCTGATGTGGGGCTCAATCTTACAATTATGAGATCATGACCCTGAGATCATGACCCAAGCTGAAATCAAGAGTCAGATGCTTAACCGACTGAGCCACCCAAGCACCCTTAATTTGGAGAGTTTTCTTGCATGTGCCTTCCTCAATAGTCATGCCTCTTTGGCTGAGGGTCTGGTTAGGTCTCCAGAAGAACCGTGAAGGTAAAGGACCTCCCAAGCACTGGACTCTACCTCAGATACCCACATACCTTGGGTCAGAAAGCTTGAGAACAAGCCATGCTTTTGCAAGAGAGCTTTCTGGGAATTTTTTATATGCACTAATAAGATTTTACTTTGTGGGGGAAAGCTGTAATAATAGAAGGAAAAAAATTATTTAAATCACAGAATATAGTTAGCCCTTAGTCGGGCAATCAAAAAACTTGGTATCCTCTCTTAAGCCTATATTTGTTTATTTGATTACCTTTTCTTTTTTAGTTTTTCTCTAGCTTATTATATAAAAATCACTTTTTAAAAATTCTAGGTATTTATTGGGTCAAAGTTTCTCTACCTGACGTTTTGGTGCACAGGGTATCTGCGTAATGAATACTGTTTGAAATGAAGGATGCCTGCTATAAAGAAAGAAAATTCTTAATTTAGTAACTTAAAAAAACTTAACAACATTTCATTATTTAGTAACCTGCTCCAAGTTTTGCCCACACACACGTATCATAGGTACCTTATTCACAGTTTAGTGTCTGTGGGTAGAGTTCCTTCACTTCATTTTGTGGCCTCAGGTCTCAATGTTTGAGTTCCCTCAGAATGCACCTTATAATTTCAGTAGATGTAAGCATGTAGGAGTTTATTTATGAAAGGCCTTAGGAATTCAAACACATGAGTCTATGCTTATTTATCTTCTGTGTAGCTAATGACCAGAGAAGTCTTGTCTTTGACATCTAGCTTGTGAATATATAAATTCTACCATTTAAAGAAAAACAATGGCATTTTCAAAAGAGTGGCTCACTCAGGCAATTTGTATTTCTTAGTATGTCAAAGTCTGGCTGTAATAGATTATTGTTTAACATTCGATTTTTGTACCTTTGCAACTTTAGACTTAGTTGTATGTATTTTACAAGATTAACATATAATGTGTGTTGTAGCTCTAAATGCTTTCTTTCTGACCTTCTTTGACTCCATTAAATTGTTGGCAATCATATACTAGCTTATCAGTAAATAACATTGATACTTAGAAAATATTTCATGAAGAGTATTAGCTGATATATGTTTAATAGGGAGGCATTCTATACAAAAAAAATGAAAACTCAGTCTTTCTAAACAGTATTCAAATGTACAACTGCACTTTCTCAAACTTGAAACAAGTTTTTAAAAACTGGGCCTTCAATTAAATTAGCATTTCCTGGGGCGCCTGGGTGGCTCAGTCGGTTAAGCGGCCGACTTTGGCTCAGGTCATGATCTCGCGGTCCGTAAGTTCGAGCCCCATGTCGGGCTCTGTGCTGACAGCTCAGAGCCTGGAGCCTGTTTCAGATTCTGTGTCTCCCTCTCTCTGACCCTCCCCCGTTCATGCTCTGTCTCTCTCTGTCTCAAAAATCAATAAAACGTTAAAAAAAAAAAAATTTAAATTAGCTTTTCCCCTTTTCGTTTACTTAGATAGCATAAATTCACTAAGTACACCTTTAAAAGAGACATCTTTAAGAAGATTTTAAAGAAATAATCTTGGGGTGCCTGGGTGGCTTGGTTGGTTAAGCAACTGACCCTTGGTTTCCACTTAGGTCATGATCATGTAGTCTGTGGGATCAAGCCCTGTATTGGGCTCCTGCGCTGACAGCATGGAGTATGCTTAGGATCCTCTCTCTCCCTTTCTCTGCCCCTCCCCTGCTCGTTTTCTTTCTCCCTCTCTCTCTCTCTCTCAAAATAAGTAAACATTAAAAAAAAATAACCCTCTGGTACCATTTTTTGAGCTCTAAACATGTTTACAATCCTTTACAGCAGAAGTGAGGACCCTTTTATTAATAAATTTCATTGATCTACAGAAAAATAATCAATGACCATATTTTTAAAAACAAACTTTTTTCAAGAGAGCAAAATATAAAAATTCAACTCACATACTTTTAAAATCAAGACCAGAGAACTAAAATTTGATTTAATATATACAAGACTAATTTTTAGGAATGTAAATCCTATATTATGATCATTTAAAGGAATGGAAAGGAGAGAGAAAAGGAAGGTAAACATAGATGGAAAGAAAAAGAGGATAAAGAGAAAGAAGAGAATGGAGCAATAAAAATAAAGAAACAAAATTAAAGAAGAGGAAAAAAGGAAAACAATAGAAGAGGTAAAAAGGAAAAAATAAGAGAAGAGTAAGAAAGAAAAGGAGTGAATTTTACTTCCCATCCAGATCTCTTTTTTTCCAGACAAATTCTTTGTCTTCCTCTCTCCGTACCCACCACCCCACTCTTGTTCACTTTCTGTCCTGCTTCAGTCTAGAACCCTCCCACCAGACCAGCCAGAGACATCAGCCTTGCTGGAGAAACTCCTGTCCTTTTCTCCCTGATGCCAGAAAAGATTCCTTTCCTTCCCAGCTCTTCTCCCTGATCCTTTCTTGTCAGATTTTGCCTTCCGACATAAAAGAATTCTCTTCCACCTTCTAAGCCATCCGCTGGCCAGCAAATAGCAGTCCTTCAGGGCTAGATCCCCACCCAGTGCTTCGAAAGAAAGACAGTATATGTTAAGGAAATTATTTTTTTGCCTGTTACTCTGATACCAAATATGTTTCTCACTTTCCCATTTTTCTTTCCATTTTGATTTGGTAGTTTTTGTCATGTACAAATTGGGGGGTTTTGTAATCAAATCTGTCAACCTTCTTTTTCATACTTAAAAGCTTCCCCACTCTTAGATTATATTTTTTAAATCCCCCAGCTTTGTTGTAATATATGTTGTTTTTGCTTTCTAACATTTCAACATTGCTCAGTCTGTAACATCCTGGTAGAAGGTAGCAACCCAGATAATTTTTTTCTTTTTTCACAAGTTTGAAATGTCTTTATCATATCCTAAATTCCTATAAATTTGAGTCTCTTTCTGGGCTTTCTAATCCATTCTATTGAGCTGTCTGTCCATGTGTGTACCAATTATTGTGGTTTGTAATATATTTTATTCAGTAGGGTTAATATTCACTCCTTTTTTTAAAAGCTGTATAGAGTTTGTAAGGTTTTGTTTTGTTTTGTTAGTTTATTTATTTATTTTGAGAGAGAGCACATGTATGCACGTGAGTGGGGTAAGGACAGAGAGAGAGAGAGAGAGAGAGAGAGAGAGAGAGAATCCTAAGCAGGCTCTATGCTGACGTGGGGCTCACTCTCACAAACCGTGAGATCACCAAGAGTCAGAAGCGTTAAGCCAACTGAGCCACCCAGGCTCCCCCTTCTTTTTTCTTTAGAACTGTGGTGGTTATTCTTGCTTGTTTGTGTTTCTTTTTGAACTTGAGAATTGCCTTGTCCCATTATTTTTAAAAATCTGTAATGTAGTTTTAGCGGAATCTTGGCAACTTTATATATTAACTTGGGGAGAATTGATACCTTAGTGAGACTGAGTCTTCCTAACCAAGATCATATTATGTCTTTTCATTCATTCAATTCTTTCTTTATGTCTCTTTAGGAGAATTTTTAAGTTTTTTTTTATTCATTTATTTCTGCCTTCCTAGCGTTATTGGTATTTAGTAGGACCTTTCACTACTGCCTTTTCTGTTAGGAGTTTTCTTATGTAAAAACATGCCATTAACTCTTACTACCTTTCAAGTAATTCCTTACCCTAACCACCCTAGCTTAGGCTTCATGTATATTTGCCCCTCACTATATCAGAGGAAATTTCCAGTGTCTTCTTGTCTTTTAAACGAAACAAAGAAAACAAACAGAACTTTTATTTCTTTGGCTATTTTATGACCTGACCAAAATGCCTTTCCATGGTCCATAGGAGAAAGAGAAAAATCAGACCAGAGAATCATAATGGCTTTTCAGTTGCTAGAAAGTTGACTGTAGCAATTATTTCTGCATCGCTTGCCTTTCCCTGCTATGCCTATACATATTTGAGCTTCGTTTAATGATTTTTTTTTTCAGGTCTCCAGTAGTTGCTGATTTCCATTATAAACAAGGTGCTTTCTCTGGAGGAAAGACAAAATTTGTGTCCTTCATTCATTTGCTTATAATTTAGAGAATAGCCTAAGATTACACTAGTTTAAATTATGTTTCTCAGTGCTTTCCATCATTATCTATTTATTTAGAAGTTCTGTTCTTCTCTCCTCTTAGGTATGTTTTAAAACTTTTTTGGAAAATGTTAAAAGTTTCAAGTGGAACTTAAATGTTATTATTTTGCTGGAAAAAAAAAGTCTTCATTATCATAAAATATTCATATTATGGTCTTAAAGGTAGACACTGTGCAAATTTTGTCCTTGCATAATTTCTGGAACTGGATATGCTAAATCTCTTTTTTGAATTTCCTCCAGCATAATTTATAAGGTGAAAAAGATCAAGAACAAACTTAATTGTTACCACTCTGGTTTTCAGCCTGGCTGGGTTGTTTTGGACCAACCGGATGCTGCTTGCCATTTGCAGCAACAACAAGAACCTTCTCCTCTACCTCCAGGATGGGAAGAGAGGCAGGATATTCTTGGAAGGACCTACTATGTAAACCATGAATCTAGAAGAACACAGTGGAAAAGACCAACCCCTCAGTATGTGCTGGTGACTTTCACATTTGTAATCTGAATACATTTTGACCACAGATTTTTATTTTGCAGTCATATCTCAAATGGATTAATAATAATGTAGGGATCCATAAACTATAAAAATATGAGGATTTTTGTGGTTCAGGACTTTTAAAATGCCATCCTGTTTTTTTATTAAATGATTTTGTAATGTTCAAAATTATTTGAGTCACAAATGCCACTCTTCTAATTGCTTCTTTATTTTAAATTACTTTGTAGCCACAAAGGATACATTTTTCTCTTTAGACTGGTTTAGAAAAATCTTGGAAATTTTTGTAGCTTGTTACTAAAGTATAATAAACTGTTAATTTCTACAGTACACTCTTTTTAAATATAAATTGCTTATAAAATATAGAGGACTGAATAACAAGGGTCTTTTGTTAAACACTCATTTTCCAGTCTGGTCAGTGATACATAATTTCCAGTGCACACAGATCAAGGATAGAATGACCTTTGAGGTATTCTAATTGATGTCTCCTCAGTGATATTTTTCTTTTATTACCATCAGACCATATTTTATACATATACATTTACAAATGGCCCATTACTCACATTTATTATCAAATACCCTTTCACATCTCCTCCCTTACAGTCTTATGAGGCTTTCTTTAGTCTTCTACTTTTTGACAGAGACTTAAAATTTTTATTTGTCCATTAACCTTCTAATTTTCGGCTTTGGTATTTTGGGTCTGATACAGTCCAAGCACTTTCATAGATAGTTTCTGTTCTCAGATCCTTGTAAAGCAAATCAGTGGTCATAGTTCTTCATGGTACAGAAGCATCTATCTCTGTAGAGATCTGTACAGATTGCAAATATGAAGGCACTATAGAATTCTACAAAATTGTCCTACTGCATACCTCAGCAGGCCTGACTTGAGCAGGATACATTTCTTTCACTACCATTGATGTCATTTTCAGTTAGCCTAAATCACATATTTAGGGGAAAAAAATCTGAAGCATTCCCTTAAGGTCATCTGTCAAAATTGAATTTTCTTCAGCAATAGTACAATAAGAACTGATCTTTTGACTCTCCTGGGATTATATGGCACTAAATAAGTTAATAATAATTTTGTTATTAAATATTTGTATAAAATTCTTGATCTGATGGTCTGGTTGTACTAAATTCAAATAGCTAGAATAATAAAACTAATTAATGGGGTAATGGTGTTCAGTCTGATTTATATAACTTTCCTACACTCAGACATGCCTTTTCTATGATAATTTTTCAGACAATGCCTATTTCTGTAAATGATCAAATCCAGATACTATTTAATCTGTAATCTATTAAGTTTTTAATTATAGTGTTTCTTACATGATCTTTTATTTTGCCCTCTGCATTCTTGTATGGGTAACTCAACTCTTGGCTTAATATTGATTCTGGAAAATATTACCAACTGATTAATGAAGATGTATAAGTAACTCTTAAAGCCTCTTTTTTATAATCTCTCTAGAGCTATTTTAGATTTTACTCATATAAATAACATGGCAAAATAATAATGTAATGAAATTATTTATGAAGCTCTCAGATATATTTATTCAACAAATATTTTTGAATGCCCTTCCATGTCAAACAGTATTGTATAGACATGGTGATAAAGTAAAATATCAAAGTCAGACATGTTACACATTTGCACAAAGCCTTAATTCCATAAGGTACTCTGAAGATACCAATGTGCCCATGACCTAGTCTGTGCATGTTGAAATAGCCTTTGACCCAAATAGTGAATTCTGATATAAGGTATTTTTTTTAAATGGTCACAGCATCTGTGACTATCATCTTAACTGTCTTCAGACATGGATAATGGCTTGTATATCTCTAATACAGGGACAGCCTAACGGATGCTGAGAATGGTAATATTCAACTGCAAGCACAACGTGCATTTACCACAAGGCGGCAAATATCTGAGGAGACAGAAAGTGTTGATAATCGCGAGTCTTCCGAGGTAGAAATGATTTTCTTGTTCTTACCGATAGACACATGTTAAAGCAATAGATCAAAGTATGTGTGGATTAAGATGATTCTGTTTATTTTAGAACTGGGAAATTATAAGAGAAGATGAAGCCACCATGGATAGCAATCGGGCCTTCCCATCACCTCCGGCATCAAATAACTTGGATGTTCAAACTCATCTTGCAGAAGAATTGAATGCCAGACTCACTATGTGTAGAAATTCAGCCACCGGACAGCCAGTATCCAGCTCAGTAAGATGCTCTTAGATTTTGCTGTAGCTTCAGGATTTTATAAAATATGTGTTATTCAGTTCAGTATCTAACATTTACGTGAAACTTTGTGTTTTATCCCTGGTTTTATTGAGACGTAATTGACAGACGACATTTTATTGGTTTAAGGTATGCAACATAATGATTTGATATATGTATATATTATAGCTAAATTATTACCACACTAAATCTAGGTAGCATCCATCACCTCACATAGCTACAAAATGTTTTTCTTGTGATAAGAAAAAAATGTTGTCCTAAATGGCATGTAATAACGTGTTAGGGACTTTCGGACTTTATAGTATGGTCATGTTTCAAATATCTCCACTAATAGTATGGAGCAGAGTCATGGATAATCCAAATAGTCATTGGAGTCTAAATGTCCATTACATAAACTAGTCCCTTCCAGCCAGAGACTCCCAGGAACACACTTGTAATTAACAGTTTGGGTTTATTACTCATTTCAGCAAGGAGAACACACACCATGAGTGTCCCCGTAAGAGAACATTAGAAAAGACTTGAAGGATTTGGGTTCATGTTAGGTGATTTTGAGGAGGGCTTAAGGAAGCAAGACTTTGCTCTGCGTTGAATGCTGTCAGGAAGCAAGAGTGATTCTGTGATTGGGTATCTCACATCTTATGTATAGTGAGGCTAAAGCTATAATTAGTAAAAAGCAGCGGTCTCTCATATTTGTCAGAGAGAGAGAGATATTTGGTATTTTGTGGCTTGGACAGTGTTCACATTTTGTCTGTGTCCAGGCATGATTACAAAGTGGTCTTGATTTTGTCTTGACCCTACTGATGAGTGTTAGGCCAAGTCCTGCATGTCAGGGACTACTTTTCTTCTTCTCAATTATACCACATCTATCACTGGCACACATGTTTGACTAACAGCCAAGGTACTTTGACTAAACAGGGGGATAGATGGCATTCTCCCTCCAGCAACCACTATCAAAATTGCTGAAATGGAGTTCAGATGCACGTGTTCCAACAGGTACCGCCATGATTAGATCTATGTGTCCAGTTCTCTCAGGTGCATCATCAAAGGAGACCTTTCAGTGGAAGAAAGAGATTATTCTCTGAGGATCTATGGTCATTTCCAGTTGGCAGTCCCCCACTCTTCATTCAATCAGTAAATATTTATTGAGGGCTACTATATGCAAGGCACTGTATGCTGGTTAAAATATTGGCACACAGCCAGGCCTGTTGGTTTAAGTATTGCCTGTGGCTGCTTTCACATTACACTGACAGAACTGAGGAGTTGTAACAGAGACTGTATGGTCCACAAAAAAAAGATTAACTATCTGGACCATACCAGAAAAAGTTTGCTGACTTCTATGTTTGCACCTTCTTCAAGAAGCTTCAGGGTAGATAGTTTTGTATAAATACCTATGTGAATATCCAAGAGCAGATCTACCTTTCTGCTCCCTTTCCCTCCTCTTCCACCTGACTGTTCTCTCTTCCGCTCATTTCATTTTATTATTTCATCAGGGGAGTGGGAACAGTCAAGACATAAAGGATATTGATTTTGCTGGTGATAGATCACAGAAGCTCCTATTCCCTTTCCTCCTGTTATTTTGTTTACAAAAGTAACACATGGCATTCATGCAATGAAATACTATGCAGCCATGAAAAGAATGAAGTGGCTCTGAATGTACATGTTGTATGGAACAATCCCTAAGATGTATTGGTCAGTGAAAAACAGGAAGGTACAGAGCAGTGTGTTTGATACTCTACCATTTCTGTAAATTTTCTACTTGACAAAATAAATAGGTGTATCATATTTCTTGAAGATTAAACAGGAAACTGCTAACATTGCTCATCTCTGAAGAGAGGAACAGAATGAGCAGGACACATGTTTTGTGTACCTTTTTAATTTCATGCCATGTGCATATTAATTTAAAAAATAATTTATTATTTTAAATAATTTACTACCTGGGTGGCTCAGTAAAATGTCCAACTTTGGCTCAGGTCATGATCTCCTGATTCATGGGTTCAAGCCCCGCATCAGACTCTATGCTGACCGTTCAGAGCCTGGAGCCTGCCTCAGATTCTGTGTCTCCCTCTCTCTCTGCCCCTCCCCCCCCCAAATAAATAAACATTTAAAAAATTAAAAAATAATCATAATTTATTATTTTAAAGTATTCTGTGGCCACAGTTAAAAATTCAAACAGTATTGAAGTATATAAAATTAAAATTCAACCTTCCATCTCACCTCTAGCATATGCTCCCTCAATCACTATTAATGGTTTGGCATATAGTGTGCTAAACATTTTCTATATATTTATAAACATATATGCACACACATATATTTGTATATCATTTTTTAACCTGAGATTATCTTTTTCACTTGTTATATTATAGACATTGGACCATTTCAGTACATGTAGATGTACTCCTCTTAAAACTAACAAAGATGTGGGGCACCTGGGTGGCTCAATCGGTTAAGCAGCTGACTCTTGAATTTCAGCTCAGGTCATAATCTCATGGTTTGTGAGTTCAAGCCCTGCATCAAGATCTGCACTCACAGTATGGAGCCTGCTTGGGATTCTGTCTCCTCCTCTCTCTCTGCTCCTCCCCTGCTCTCTCTCTCTCAAAAAAAGTTTATATATGTTTAAAAATTTAAAACTAATAGAATTATCAAACATCATTCCATTGTGCAAGTAACCTTTAATATACTTCACCAGTCTCCTATTGATAGACTTTAGGTTATTTACAATTCTGTGTTATTGTGAACACTACTACAGTGGATATTTTGGCTTAATTTATATGTCTATTATAATTTTTTTTATTATTTAATAATATCAAACAATTCAGATAGTGACAACAGCATGCATATAAGAGCACAGGGAAAGAAAGAGTAAGGGATTTATGGGAAGCAGGTAATCTAGAATGTCCAGAAGGTGGGTGTTGAGGTGGGAAGTGCTGACACTCTCAGGAACAGCTAGGTCAGGAAGCTGTGTTCTGTGCTATGGATTTCACCCTAATGACCGTGAGAAGTCACTGAAGGGCTCTGAGCTAGAGAAGGATGTGACCCGATCTGCCCTGTAGAAGGCTCTCTGGCTACAGCACGCAGTATGGAGAGCACATTCAGGGAAATAAGACTGGAAGCAGGGAAGTCTGTTAGGATGTTGCTGCAGTAATAGTCAAGGCGACAAATGATGAAAACTTGAAATTAAAAAAAAAATACTTAAGCTAAAAGTGCAAGGAGAATATATTTGGGAGCTAGTAAAGAAACAGAACGAATTAAGATCTGGTGACTGACCTGGCTGTAAGGGACCAGAGGGGAGTCAGCTGACTGACTGACATCTGCCATGAGCTGGACTCAAGTGCTGCCCCCGAAACAAGGAATACCCACCAAGGAACAGGTTTCAGTGGGTGTGGACAGGGGAAAACCGAATCCAGTTTGGGGCACAGTGAGGGGTATCTGTTAGACATTCAAGAGAATGTCTAACATCCAGGAGGCAGTTTAGGACCGAGGGCAGAAGAGGGAGCCGGAAGGTGGAAGGTATTGGCACATGGGTGGTATCGAGTGCTGAGTGCTTTCACACAGAGTCTCTACGGTCACTCTTCCTTCTGCCCCCTCATGCCCACCCCCATACCTTACCTGCCATTCAGAGACAAATCACAAACCTAAAGCTATTGTCACTCCTTCTTCTTTTTTATAAGAATCATTCCAGCAGAAGAGGCAGCTTACAAGCCTATACTTTTGAGGAGCAGCCTACACTTCCTGTGGTGAGTTTTATCCTCTCCCCTCATTGTCAATAAAAATAAGAAACTCAAGAACTTTTTTTTTTTTTTTGGACATTGAATATGAACATTTGACTGCCTAGTAATGAACCAATCCAGCACAGAATCTAGGTTCTTGGAGATAAGGTTCAGGGGAGGGGAACTGGGGGAGGTAGACCTTTTAGAGACAAAACGGGAGAACTCTGTCTCCCACAGTAAGAAAGCAAAGTGTCTGTACTGGTGACCGTGGGTGATATCCGGGCTGTGGCGCTGTGCTGGCTGGAGGTGGTCTGCAGGCAGCATTCAATTCGAGATTGTGGTGTCCAGCTGCCGCTACTCTGTGCACTGGCCCCTGCCACCCAGCAGCGGTGTCTTCCCCATACATGAAGCATCACATTGGGGCTCAGTCACGTGGACAGGTCTGCACTGGTATCGGCAAGCTCCGTGGCCAGGTTGGGTGGAGTTCATCAGCCCTTTGCTCTCCTTTCCCTTCACACTCGTGTCCACATCTACTGAGGCCCCTGCCTCCTTCTCAGTAGGGTTCCCAGCCGTGGCCTTGACCCAGGCTCAGACCTTAACAGCCTCATGCCTTGAACGTTGACTTCCCTTTGGCCTCCCCACCCCATCCCTTTTCTGACTCAACTCTCAATACTTTTGAGTTTATCTCCCCTTTACACAGCCCCTGCTTGTGTTTGAAACCAAATGAAAATGCCCAGGCTCCCAGCCCCCTTAGCCTACCCACCTCCTCATCCACCAACAGGAACCTCCTGCTGCCTTCACCCCATCCCTGCTTTTTCTTCAAAACAGGCGGCCCCCTTTCCTGATCCTCTTCCTCCTCTGTGTTTTATGCATTCCATTTCCCCACTTAGAATGTCTCCTCACCTTTTTTCACCATTTATAATTTTGAATGGCAGTCTACACATTAATTTTGAAAAGTGAGGATTGTTTTTGCTTTTATGGAAATTCCAGCATAGGGTTGCAGAGGCTCAAATTTCCTTGAGCCAAGAGTGGTTCATCCATCTAAAAAGGTGGCCCTGCACGAATAGAGAGACACAATCCTGTGCTGAGGAAGGGTGGGGGGGGGGGGCCCACACCTGTGCAATTGGCCCAGTCAGTGGCCACTCTCTCTACAAGAGAGTGGATGCCACAGAAAGACTGACCTCACCAGCCTCACTCTCACTATTGCCATTTGCCTGGCTTCCTCCATTAGACTGGAGCCTGCTTAAGCGGAGATCCATGGTATTTCTCTCTCTGTGCTTTGTAATGTCCTCATACAAGGGAAATGTTGCATTTCTAATTGACTGACAGGCATTCATCCTAGAAACAATTTTAGTGCATCAAATGAGCGACAGAATCTAGAGGTGATTTATATTCTTCTGTACTTACATGTAGTTCTGTTTTTATTTGTACTAGAAAAGCAATTTCCATACCTTTTTCTTCTCAATATATCGATTAGGTGTTTTAACAGTTTTCTTGAGGTATAATCTGCATACCATAAAATCCCCTCACTTTTTTTTTTTAATATGTGAAATTTATTGTCAAATTGGTTTCCATACAACACCCAGTGCTCATCCCAAAAGGATGGGATGCCTCAATACCCATCACCCACCCTCCCCTCCCTCCCACCCCCCATCAACCCTCAGTTTATTCTCAGTTTTGTTTTTTTTTTTTAATTTTTTTTTCCACGTTTTTATTTATTTTTGGGACAGAGAGAGACAGAGCATGAACGGGGGAGGGGCAGAGAGAGAGGGAGACACAGAATCGGAAACAGGCTCCAGGCTCTGAGCCATCAGCCCAGAGCCCGACGCGGGGCTCGAACTCACGGACCGCGAGATCGTGACCTGGCTGAAGTCGGACCCTCAACCGACTGCGCCACCCAGGCGCCCCTATTCTCAGTTTTTAACAGTCTTTTATGCTTTGGCTCTCTCCCACTCTAACCTTTTTTTTTTTTTTTTTTTTCCTTCCCCTCCCCCATGGGTTTCTGTTAAGTTTCTCAGGATCCACATAAGAGTGAAACCATATGGTATCTGTCTTTCTCTGTATGGCTTATTTCACTTAGCATCACACTCTCCAGTTCCATCCACGTTGCTACAAAAGGCCATATTTCATTCTTTCTCATTGCCACGTAGTATTCCATTGTGTATATAAACCACAATTTCTTTATCCATTCCTCAGTTGATGGACATTTAGGCTGTTTCCATAATTTGGCTATTGTTGAGAGTGCTGCTATAAACATTGGGGTACAAGTGCCCCTATGCATCAGTACTCCTGTATCCCTCGGATAAATTCCTAGCAGTGCTATTGCTGGGTCATAGGGTAGGTGTATTTTTAATTTTCTGAGGAACCTCCACACTGCTTTCCAGAGCGGCTGCACCAATATGCATTCCCACCAACAGTGCAAGAGGGTTCCCGTTTCTCCACATCCTCTCCAGCATCTATAGTCTCCTGATTTGTTCATTTTGGCCACTCTGACTGGCGTGAGGTGATATCTGAGTGTGGTTTTGATTTGTATTTCCCTGATAAGGAGCGACGTTGAACATCTTTTCATGTGCCTGTTGGCCATCCGGATGTCTTCTTTAGAGAAGTGTCTATTCATGTTTTCTGCCCATTTCTTCACTGGGTTATTTGTTTTTCGGGTGTGGAGTTTGGTGAGCTCTTTATAGATTTTGGATACTAGCCCTTTGTCCGATATGTCATTTGCAAATATCTTTTCCCATTCCGTTGGTTGCCTTTTAGTTTTGTTGGTTGTTTCCTTTGCTGTGCAGAAGCTTTTTATCTTCATAAGGTCCCAGTAATTCACTTTTGCTTTTAATTCCCTTGCCTTTGAAATCCCCTCACTTTTAAGTGTGCAAATGAAGGAATTTTAGTAAAGTTCTACAGTTGTATGAACATCACCACTATCAAGTTTAAGACATGCTGTGGTTGAATATCTCAGTAGTTCATGATATTCTATTGTGTACATGTATCTAATACATTTCATTTACCTACCCACCACTATTGGACCTTTGTAAAACTGGGCAACTTTAAATTCCATTATTTTGTAGACTTAACAGCTCATCATAACTGTGAGCAACGTATATCTAGCTCCCGTGTGTCTGGGGAGAGTGTATCTGGTGAACAGACCAATGATGGTAGTTTTTATGTATAAGACACATTGGGAAACCGGGCCAAACCTTGACGAATCCAAAAAGGAAGACCAAATTTGGACTATTTTAAGTAAATCTGGAAATAATCAGATCTCTTTGTTCATTAGTAATAAACTCTTAAGTAGCCACTCCCCAGCCCTTACAGAAAGAAGGCCAGGGTAATTTTGACTCAGCACACATGGGTGATAAATTCTGTAGTTAGACTACCTAGTTCAGATCTCAGCTCCATATTAACAATGTATCTGTTAGGAAATTACCCCAATTTTCTAAGCTTCAATTTCCTTGTAAATAAAAATGGGCTACTAATAGCAATTATCTCATTGAGATTTGTGTGGAGGTTAAATGACAGGATCTGTGTTAAAGCATTTAGTGTGTGGTTATCACTACTGTCATGGTTTATTAATGTTGGCATCACTCTCATCATCGTGGTCTGTTCTTTTTTTTTTTTAAGTAAAATGTTGTATACTTCATTTCATACACCTTAAAATATAATTTAAAACTCACTTCATTTTAAAGAGAGATAGCAGTGAGAAAAGGATGTGGTCCTTTTAAAAGAATTGCTTTTTAATTAATATTCAGTTTTCCTATTCTTCTTCACTTTAGCTTTTGCCTACTTCATCTGGATTACCACCAGGTTGGGAAGAAAAACAAGATGAAAGAGGAAGATCATATTACGTAGATCACAATTCCAGAACTACTACCTGGACAAAGCCCACTGCACAGGTACCCTGCAATCTATCTGTTAACTTGCCTTCTTACAGAATTTAAGCCATCACATTCCTATGGAAGCTGTTACATCACTTTGTAGTATATACTGGATGCTGCTAGCATCTTCTAATTGTTTGCCGGCATTGGCTACCATTTCCTACAGAGCTCCAGTATACGTGGTTACCACTCGTTACCATGTAAAACAAGTCCAACTGGGAATAAAAGGACAGATTGATGATCAAAATTATTTTGGTTGATTGGGTCATTTTGTTATTTGAATGCTTAAAGATCATTATTTTGCTAAAAGATAATCTTAGTGATGATTAGGACCCGTTCAAGAAATTTGTGACGATGACACTTTGTCCTGGCAACAGTGAATGCCTTTGGTGATATTTCCTTATAAGTGTTTAGAAAAAAGTTTATTTTATCTTTTTTTAAAGTTTATTTTATCTTATCACCATTTCTCTTACTGAGAAATTTTTTAACACTGAAAAGTACAGAGAATAATCGGGCAAACACCCATCTTCTTAACACCCAGAATTTACCAGCATTAACAAATTACCATATTTGTTTCTAGACATTTTAATTCTTAAAATAAAATCTTACAGATAAAAAACTAAATTCATTTTAGCCAAACACTTGGTCCCACTACCCAGAGGGAACACCATATTAAGTCTGTTGGGTATTCTTCCAGTCTTTCTTTCTTTCTTTATTTATTTATTTTGGCTTAAACAAACAGAAATTTCTTTCTCGTAGTTCTGGAGGCTGGGAGGCTGGGAGGCTGAGCTGAGAGTGCAGCATGATGGGTCCTGGTGAGGGCCCACCTCTGGGCTGCAGACTTCCATCTTCTTGCCTTGTCCTCACACAGTTCTTCCAGTCTCTTCCACACACTTACATAGAGAACTAATCAGTGCCAAGTAGTGCTTATGTTCCTGTGTTTCAAATTTTGCCAAGATGTCCTATTACATAACTCTAAATCTTTTTTTTGTGCAACATTATTTTAAAATCCTATCCCTGCTGTTTTACATATCGATCCAGTGTGTTTAACAACTGCCTAATATTTCATCATATGAATATGTTACTTTTCCGTTATCCATTTCTACAGTGGATATTTGCCATTCATTTTGTGTGCCCAGAATTCAAAGCCACTTCCACATATGGGGAATCCCCCACTTTGTGCGTTTTTTGGGCAAGTGGAGACAACCTCCTCTAACTGGCACCGTGGCTTCCCTTACAGTTGGGTCACATCCCTCTGACCTAGCTTCCTCGGTACAGACTTGGACTGTGACCACCATCTTACTGCTCAAGAATTAGCTGAGAAATTATAAAAGTTATTTTAAAAACAAAGTTTGACAAAACATTTTAGGAGAAAAGTGAGTCTGTAGTGTTTAGATCTATGTTTGCAGGTTGTTCCCTTTTAACCGCAGCTATTTGTGTGTTCTCTGGAAAACATGACAACATGACTTAATTAATGTGCTAGGCCGCCGTGGAGACAGGTCAGCTGCAGCCCGGCCAGGGTGCCACACGCCCTCAACCACAGGTCCTCCCGAGTGATTCAGCACAGCAGGTGACCCAGCCAGCTGAAATGGAGCAAGGATTCCTTCCTAAAGGCTGGGAAGTCCGGCATGCACCAAATGGGAGGCCTTTCTTTATCGACCACAACACGAAAACCACTACCTGGGTAACTTTAATACTCTCCGGTTTGAATTTAGAACAACAGTCTTAACTCTTATGTACAGTTCTCCATAACCTTTAGGGTACATTAATATAACCTACATTTCCTACTGTTCATTTTAAGATATGCTGAATTCTTAACAGTATTATTTCTACTCAAGATATACTTATGCCCATTTTTAATATTTTTAGGGATTGTCATGGAAACACACTTACTTCCTGTTTTGTTTTTAATTCACTAGACACTAAACCTTAGGAAGATATTTAGTAGTAATCCTTTACCTTTATATGTTGCTTTGTAGTTCCAAAGTACTTTTGAACCCATATCTCATTTAATTCCCAGAAAACCTTGTGGAGGCTAGGTAGAATAGTAGTTTTATTTGAAGATAAGCCTTAAAGTTTTATTGCAGTTGGTTCACCACTAATAGGAAACTTACGGAAAATCAGGAACAGATGACTAGATTTTGGTTAATTTACTTAAAAGACCCAAGTACCTTAATGAAACTAAAATATTTTAATAAATTATGTAATAAAATCATATTAAAACAATAATGTATATAAATTAACCCAAACAAATTGAATTTTGTTCTTTTTTCAGAAATTTGAATTGACTTTAATAACCTTTTTGAGCTTACCTTCCTAGCTTTAAAAAAATATTAATAAATTAACACTGACAGGTGCCAAAAAGCATGCTCAGGGCCTCAGAAATAACACATGGTCTAGTTTAATGCCTCTTTAATTCAGCAGTTATTATTTAGAGAAGAGCCCTATGTAGTGACACAATCCCTAAAGAGTAGGGCAAAGTACTCTGGATGGTTTCTGTGATGGAGGTGAAGCTTTAACACTGATCCTACTCTGAGATCTGAGAACTGAATATTGTAGCCTGGGAATGATAGGTTTTCTTTCTTTCTTTTTCTTTCTTTCTTTCTTTCTTTCTTTCTTTCTTTCTTTCTTTCTTTTTACTTTTTAATTTTTTTAAATATAATTTATTGTCAAATTGGTTTCCATACAACACCCAGTGCTCATCCCAAAAGATGCCTTCCTCAATGCCCATCACCCACTTTCCCCTCTCCCCCCCCCCCCTTCAACCCTCAGATTGTTCTCAGTATTTAAGGGTCTCTTATGGTTTGCCTCCTTCCCTCTCTGTAACTTTTTTTTACCCCGTCTCCTCCCCCCTGGTCTTCTGTTGAGTTTCTCAGGATCCACATATGAGTGAAAATTTGTAGTATCTGTCTTTCTCTGCCTGTCTTATTTCACTTAGCGTGATACTCTCCTGTTCCATCCACGTTGCTACAAAAGGCCATATTTCATTCTTTCTCATTGCTAAGTAGTATTCCATTGTATATACAAACCACATCTTCTTTATCCATTCATCAGTTGATGGACATTTAGGCTCTTTCCATAATTTGGCTATTGTTGAAAGTGCTACTATAAACATTGGGGTACAAGTGCCCCTATGCATCAGCACTCCTGTATCCCTTGGGTAAATTCCTAGCAGTACTATTGCTGGGTCATAGGGTAGATCTATTTTTAATTTTTTTGAGGAACCTCCACACTGATTTCCAGATTGGCTGCACCAGTTTGCATTCCCACCAACAGTGCAAGAGGATTGCCATTTCTCCACATCCTCGCCAACATCTGTTTTTCCTGAGCTGTTAATTTTAGCCACTCTGACTGGCATGAGGTGATATCTCAGTGTGGTTTTGATGTGTATTTCCCTGATAAGGAGCAACGTTGAGCATCTTTTCACGTGCCTGTTGGCCATCTGGATGTCTTCTTTTTTTTCCAACGTTTATTTATTTTTGGGACAGAGAGAGACAGAGCATGAACGGGGGAGGGGCAGAGAGAGAGGGAGACACAGAATCGGAAACAGGCTCCAGGCTCTGAGCCATCAGCCCAGAGCCTGATGCGGGGCTTGAACTCACGGACCGCGAGATCGTGACCTGGCTGAAGTCGGACGCTTAACCGACTGCGCCACCCAGGCGCCCCTGGATGTCTTCTTTAGAAAAGTGTCTATTCATGTCTTCTGCCCATTTCTTCGCTGGATTATTTGTTTTTCGGGTGTGGAGTTTGGTGAGTTCTTTATAGATTTTGGATACTAGCCCTTTGTCTGATATGTCATTTGCAAATATCTTTTCCTATTCCGCTGGTTGCCTTTTGTTTTGTTGATTGTTTCCTTTGCAGTGCAGAAGCTTTTTATCTTGATGAGGTCCCAAAAGCTCATTTTTGCTTTTAATTCCCTTGCCTTTGGAGATGTGTCAAGTAAAAAATTGCTGTGGCTGAGGTCAGAGAGGTTTTTTCCTGCTTTCTCCTCTAGGGTTTTTGTGGTTTCCTGTCTCACATTCAGGTCCTTCATCCATTTTGAGTTTATTTTTGTGAATGGTATAAGAAAGTGGTCTAGTTTCAATCTTCTGCATTTTGCTGTCCAGTTCTCCCAGCACCATTTGTTAAAGAGACTGTCCTTTTTCCATTGGATATTCTTTCCTGCTTTGTCAAAGATTAGTTGGCCTTACGTTTGTGGGTCCAATTCTGGAGTCTCTATTCTATTGCATTGGTCTATGTGTCTGTTTTTGTGCCAATACCATGCTGTCTTGATTACAGCTTTGTAATGATAGGCTAAACTATCATTTCAGAGATGCAGCAAATGAAATAAAAGTAGACTTTTAAAAGAGAATATCTTAAATATCAATTGGCATTAGAAAACATATTAACAGATTGACTTCCTTGATTTTGAAATTTGTGTGTGTGTGTTGTTTTCCTTATTTACTCTACAAAAAAAAGGAAGATCCAAGACTGAAAATTCCAGCTCATCTGAGAGGAAAGACATCACTTGATTCTTCCAATGATCTGGGGCCTTTACCTGTAAGTTTGTAGAACTGCTAGCCGTCTAACTTGGCTGTCTCCAGCGTTTCGTAGTTTGGAATACAGTAGTTCTTTCACAACTATAAGTAATGTTATTTTAAAGTGTTGATGCCTTCTATGAAGAATGGAATATGGAAATTAACTGTGTAACCAATGCTGTTTTTTTGCCCATACATCTAAAACCCTTTTCTAAAATAATTGAAATACACTCTTCATTATAGCCAGGATGGGAAGAAAGAACTCATACAGATGGAAGAATCTTCTATATAAATCACAGTATGTGCAATATGATTTTTTATTACATTATTTTTTGTAGTATTTAATGTTGCACAAGATAATAAACAATATGTTTTTTCTCACCTTCTTCAGATATAAAAAGAACACAATGGGAAGATCCCCGGTTGCAGAATGTAGCAATAACTGGACCAGTAAGTCTCTTTGTATGGGTATGCTCTGATGGGATTGTCCTCTCACCTGTCTTTTCAAGGGTGAATGGTCAAGGACATGATCCTATAGACTTTGAGAGGAAAGCACGTCTGCAATTCTGTCCTCTCCCACCACCCCCCACTCCAGGTCTCAATGGTTTGAAAAGAGGTATAAACTCACTGTCCTTACCCTTGCAATACACTTAGGAGACTAGTGAGCCAGGTAGTCAAATGCCAAGGCAGTGGGCCCCTGTCCTCAGGCTGGTACTTGCCACTGCCTGAAAGAGAATGTTGGCAATCCTCAGCAGATCAGAGAGGAGCCAAGAATGTGCCAGGGGAGAAAGTAGACAGCACCCTATCAACTCCAAAGGCATGTCTTGAACTTTTTGGTAGAAATTACTGTAAATACTGGCATGTAAAATACAAGTATAAATAAAATATATTCAAGTATAAATATTATTGTGTATGATGTTTATACTGCTCTTCAGTCAGTTCAATGATAAGAGAGTCATTTTCTTCTTTTATATAGCTACTTATTCCATTTTTAGTTTTGAGATCTTCATTATTTTCTAGTTCACAAAAACAAGTGAAATTGAATATCCTGTTCTTTCAGACTACTCTTTAGTCTCCATGTTTAGTCTTTTTAAATAATGGGTAAAAAAGGCAACTCCTCAGAGTTCAAGGAAAAAGTACATTTTTCAAATTGTTCCCTTAATGGAGAAATCACTTTGAAGGTCTCTTTAGAAATGGAAATTTTCATTTCTAATATTTCTCTACTTGGAAGAAATTTCCTGTTTCTGGCTTTTTGCATTTCAAGAATATTGCATGATGAAAATTACAGCCGTGGGAATTGCTGAATACAATTTAATCTTAAACAGAGAAATTAAAATTTTTAAGGTTTTGTATTTGTTTTTCTGCAAATTAAACTTTTTCTTTCCAAATATTCTCTTTTAATGCCTTTAACTTATGTTCATAAAATATCCAGAGGGGAACTTTTAAAATTGTTCCAGAATAATAACAACCTAAACCTTTTTTATTTTTCCAAAATTTTCAACTCAAGGCAGTGCCCTACTCCAGGGATTACAAAAGAAAGTATGAGTTCTTCCGAAGAAAGTTGAAGAAGCAGGTTAGTTATATTTATATTGAGTTCTTGGGAATGATTGTTCTGTACACTGAAAGTGTGGGACATGCACTTTTAAAGGTAAAAATAGAGAACTTATTCTCTATTTTAACAACTTTGAATAGTTTCTTATGTGGAAAGCTTGCTTTTTCTTGACTACTCAATGTTACATATCATTAGAGACCACAATTATATTGTTTCCTTATTTTTCAAGATATCTTGTAATGTAGAACAATAGTATTAAAGTTTGCTCTTAAAGAGCTCTAACCTGGTTTCCTAGTGGGGTTTGTGGAGCTTGGGATTCAATCTGAGCAAGAGCAGTTCAGGAGATGATCCCCCAGCCTGGTCTCTGATTGTGTAGGAGGGATCTCTAGATTCCTTTTCTGCTTGGACTGTTGTTTTCCAGGGACAGTTATTCATTCCCTACAACTTCAAATACAACCTACCTCTTCAAAATTTGAAAATACAACTGTGATTGAAACAGTGCTCTTGTTGCTGGTCTCCTTCTGCTTATCAGATGTGTTTAGTATACTTTTTTTTCCATCACTACAAATTTAATATTTGGAACTAAACTCATCATCTGCCCATCTATTTCATTTCTGTCGGTGATGACCGTTTTGTAATGCCTTTCTAATTTGCTCATACTTTTCCCCTTTCCCTGCAGTTTAGGAATACTGCCACTAGGTGGCTATATTGGGTTACACTTTCTTGCGTTCTAAGCCGGAAGCCTGCTTTTCCAAAGATTCAAGATGGTGGGTCTGCTACCACAGATTTTTTCATCCAAAACTTAACAAAGAATGAAATATAATAGTTGTTTCGTGAAAATATTTTGTGTCTTAATTAAAGCCTAAAACATCAGCAACTTTTTAAATTCATCTTCAATACTGACTGTGTAAAAATTCCTCTGGAAATTTGTCTTCTACTTCTTAAAATTCTTTGGGATATTAAGACTGTTGATCTATTGGTCTGGTAAATATTTTCACTCTTAATGAAAATGTGCTGATAGAATAGAAGCTCTAGCTTCTCCACTTGCCGCTCTGAACTCTTTCAAATATGTTACAGTATCTAACTGTTGATGTCTTCCAGGCAGCAGGAGATATGGAACAAAGCCTTCATAAACAGGTCACAGAACACAGAAACCACAATGAAAGCAGTAATACTTATTAGGCTCTCACTGCATATCAGACATTCTTCTTAGCAATTTACATGTATTCATGTAAAATCTATACTAACTGTATAAGGAAGGGACTGTTATTATCACATTTTGTAGGTGACTAAACTGAGGCACAGAGAGATTTGGTAATGTGATCAAGTCCCATGGTAATTAGTGGCAAAGCCAGACAAGTGGTCTAGCTCCACAGTCCGTGTGCTTGATCAAAATTACATATATTGGTGATTGAGAGAGAAAGTTACCCAGAATGCAACAAAGGCATATAAAGAGATAAAAACATGAAAGAAAGGTTGAGAAACATGGAGTTATTCCAGAAGGAGAGACTCAAGAGCATGAGGAAGAGTCTAAGAACCTGCATCCTTAGTTTATCAAAAAGTCGCTAGTAGGATTTAAAAAATAAGATTCGTATCAGACACGTTACAGCAAAAGAGCAGAACACAAAACAAAAATGTTTAAAAACTATCGCTACAAAGCCCTGAGTTGTCTTTAACCTTTTCCTCTTACCATCTCGTTAGTTAGGAACAAGGGTGGCTAATCATTATTGAGCTCACCACGTGCCAGATACCAACTAAGCACATGAAATGCATTATCCCATTAAGTTCTGAAACAGCTCCATGGGATGACTATTATTATTGTCCCAACTTACAGATGAGGAAATTAATCCTAGAAAAGATATGTGAAATGGAACTGGGATTTGAACACCAGGCCCTGACCCCAGAATCCACACCCTGGTCCACTACTCAGCCCAAACAGGGAAGTTGCTCCTCCTGCCGTCTGTCTCTTCCATTGCCATCCCTCTCTGACACGGTCTGTTTCAGGGTCCTTAACTGATTGGTGTGCCTCTTGTCTCTCCTTTTATTTTATCCGCCCCCCAAAAAATTTTTAAGTTTATTTTGAGAGAGAGCACACAAGCTGGAGTGGGGGAGAGGTAGAGGGCTGTGGAGAGAAGGAATCCTAAGCAGGTTCCACTCTGTCAGTGTAGAGCCCACTGTGAGCCTTGAACTCACAAACTGTGAGATCATGACCTGAGCTGAAATCAAGAGTCCAATGCTTAGCCCACTGAGCCACCCAGGCACCCGTTGTCTCTCCTTTTAAAACCACCCTCTACTCGGCCCCGTCAGCCTCTGAGAACAATCTGATCTTGCAACCCCCTGCTCAGCAGTTTTCCCAGTCAGCACCCCTGCTTCCTACACTCTGACCCCAGGTGACTTTTCACCTTCTCTTCTCACTGCAACCCCTTCCCTCCTTTCTGCTCCCTCTCGCTGTTAAATACATGAGACTCCCCTGTGTTCTCTTCCCTTGGCCTGCTGCTCCTCAGGCCTTCCCTCCCTCTCCCTCTCCCTCTAGTCAGGACTTGCTCTTAAAGCCTCCTGGATCACCTCCCTTGCAATTAATATAGCTCAGTCTTTTAGGTCCCACCAAACATGGCTTATATCTTTATTATTAGCAATTTTCTTACTCTTGCAAGTCTCAGGATTAGTAACATTTACATTTGTCTCTCACACACAATTATATACTCCTTGGATTATAAACTCCTTGAGGAAGGAACCATATCTTATACCACATTTTTATTCTTTTTACCTCCCATCCCCATTACCATAGCTACATAGCATGCGGTCTGGCCCAGAGCATGCGGCTGCCCAAGAGCAGGCCCTCAGTAAATGCTAGGCTGCACAGATGCCTAGTGTCTAGTCTAAAAGTGTTTTTCCCCAATATTGCCTTTATTTTTAAATGCGTAAGCAGCAGAGGAAACTGCCTATATTATGCTCATATTGCTTATAAAAACTGCCTATGTTACTATGTTTCTGTAGGGCTTTCCATTTTCCCTAAACATCTTAAGAGTGAAATTGATTTTTTTTTCCATTAGAATAAACTCTCTTGCCTTTTTTTGAAGTGACAAAATTTCCTCTTATGGGTTTCCACTTGAACATTGTTCACAAAGCACTCAAGAGTGAAATATTCATATATCTTTTTATAAAATTTACAGTAAGATCTGCCTAAAAGCATAGTTATCTACATTTGTCACATAAGAAAAGGACATACAAAAAAATCAATGAGACAGCAGAGCCTTGAGAGCTAAGACTTTCTTAACTTCTGTCTTCAGTTTCTTCATCCATAAAATGGAGATTATATTAATAGCTTCTTCATTGTGTTGTTATGAGGAGTAAATGAGTTAACCCATTAAAATGCTGGGAACCATGCCTGGGACAGTCTGTAAATGTTAGTGCCTATTAATGAGTGTGGCAGGAGAGGCTCCAAGGAAGAAAGGTGGAAGTTGGGAAAAACCCTGAACCAACGGGCAGGCAGCAAATAGCAGGCATTGGGTAGACTGTAGGTCGCAGGATGGTATTGGAACTTAATATAGAAACGACTGCTCATGAAATGCCTTCATTGTGAGCATTATTGCCACTATCAGTAACTGCCTCTTCCAGTATAAAAATCAAAAGTCTATATTGTTATGTAATTAGAGAAAAATGTGTGAATTCTTTTATACCATAAAGGAAATATGAGGCAATATTCCTAGTCATGTGTTCCCTAATAAAGGGTCTTGGGCACAAGGTAGAACACAATGATTTTATTTCCATGAGAAATAAATTTGCCATCATGTTGAATTGATTTAAAGCATAAGTCTCTCTTCTCTGGGTTTTCAGAATGACATTCCAAACAAATTTGAAATGAAACTTCGCCGTGCAACTGTCCTTGAGGACTCTTACCGGAGAATTATGGGTGTCAAGAGAGCAGATTTTCTCAAGGCTAGACTGTGGATTGAGTTCGATGGTGAAAAGGGATTAGATTATGGAGGAGTGGCCAGAGAATGGTTCTTCTTGATCTCAAAGGAAATGTTTAACCCTTATTATGGGTTGTTTGAATATTCTGCTACGTAAGTATCTTCACAATAACTGTATTCACAATGACAGAAAAAAAAAAATCACCTGGGTGGCTCAGTCAGTTGAGCATCCAACTCTTGATTTCAGCTCAGGTCATAATCCTGGGGTCATGGGATAGAAGAGCCCCGCATCAGGCTCTGCACTGTATGTGGAGCCTGCTTGGGATTCTCCCTCTCTCTCTGCTCCCCTCCCCTGCTCGCTTCTCTCTCTCCTCCTCTCCCCTGCTCACACCCTCCTTAAAATATAATTTAAAAAAAAAAATGAAAGTAACAAAGAGTTCTATGATGCAAGGAAATGTGTGTTACAATGTGCCAGAAAGGGGAGACTATAACTAATGTTGTTTCAGAAATAACTCTGTAAAAAACTGTGGTAAAATATGCATAACATGAGATTTACCATTTTAACCATTTTAAGTGTGCAGTTTAGCAGCATTAAGCACATTCACAAGTTTGTGCAATTGTCACCACCATCCATCTCCTGAACTTTCTCATCATCCCAGACTGAAACTGTACCCATTAAACACTAATTCCCTTGTTCCCTGGAAGTCACCATTCTGCCTCTGTCTCTGTGAATTTGACTACTCTAGGTACTTATTTAAGTGGAATCATACAGTATTTTTCCTTTTGTAACTGACTTATTTCATCAGCATAATGTCTTTAAGTTTCATCCACAGCATAGCATATTTTCTTTCTTTTCGAGGCCCATTACATGAGAGGAATACCACATTTTGTGTATCCATTCTTCTATTGATGAACATTTGGGTTGTTTCCACCCTTTGACAGAAATGACTATTTTTAAAACCATTAAATCCAGTGGTCTAATGTGGTTCTAATAGAGGTAAACAACTCCAAAAAGAGAGAGCTAATTTATAATTATTTGTCATATTAAAATTTTTATATGAAGTGTGGAGAGGAGCATTTAAACGTGGCTGTCTTTACAGGGATAATTATACCCTGCAGATAAATCCAAACTCTGGATTGTGTAATGAGGATCACCTCTCTTACTTCAAGTTTATTGGCCGGGTAGCGGGAATGGCAGTTTATCATGGCAAACTGTTGGATGGTTAGTATTAAGCATAAAACTTTTTTTTTTAAGTAAAATTATCTTATTTCTTTCATTTGGTAATCATTTTTCAATATATTTGATTTTTTTGAAAGGTTTTTTCATCCGCCCATTTTACAAGATGATGCTACACAAACCAATAACACTTCATGATATGGAATCAGTGGTATGTCTTTTTCACTTATAATGTGGACAAAGTATGATTTAACAAGCAACTGGTTATTTTAAAGTTAGAATTTAATGATGAAATTAAGATTATCGTGTTCTAAATTATAAACACATATTTTCCCCAACATTCTGTTATGAAAATGTTCTAACACATAATAAAAGTTTAAAAATTTTACAGTGGACAGGGGCACCTGGGTGGCTCAATTGGTTGAGCATCTGACTTCGGCTCAGGTCATGATTTCATGTTTCCTGAGTTCAAGCCCCACATCAGGCTCACTGCTGTCAGCTCAGAGCCTGCTTGATATCCTCTGTCCCCTCTCTCTCCCCCTCCCCCACTTAAGCTCTCTCTCTCTCTCTCTCTCTCTCTCTCTCTCTCTCTCTCTCTCTCAAAATAAATATTTAAAAAAATTTTTATAGTGGACATATGTGCACCACCGCCAAGATTCCATACTTGGCTTATTTTATTACACATCTGTCCATCAGTTCACCCATGTGTCCATCAATCCATCTTTTTTTGTTTTTTGATGCATTTCAAATAATGTTACAATATCAGTAACTTCTCCCTAATTACTTCAATGTGCTATATACAACAAGTTTATGTATTTCTTGCATCAACATTTGAATTGTGATCTTTTATAATAAATGGAGTATGTTTTCAAAATGGCAGTCCTTGTGGTTAGGCCACTATAAAGAAATGGAAACCTAAGGATTAAAGCCCTGACTATAGCCTTGCTACCTGTACTGAATAGCCTCATATACTGTGTGTACACACGGATTCCAAGATCTCTTCTTGGGTACCAAGTACATTTTTGATTCCTTTCTTAGGACACCTTATCAAGGTGGATGGTGTAATTCCTTATGACTCATAAGATTTTGGTTATTTGAGTTGTCTAATTGAGGTTCTGTATTTAATTTGAGGTTTTTCTTTAACTTGGGCCGGGTATACATAACAACTTGCTCATAGCTTCTTAAACAGACTCTCAATTGGCCATATGAGAAAGGTGCTAAGTGCTCCTGGGTATCCATGGAAGTTAGTATTCATCAGAAAACCATTTTATTTGACGCTTCAACTCGATAATAAAATCTGTACCTCTGCTGCTGCTACATAGAAATAGATTTTCAAACTTTCAAACTGGGCATCACTCAGAGGCGCCTGGATGGCTCAGTTGGTTAAGCATCTGACTCTCTCTCTTTTTTTTTTTTTTTTTTATTTATATATGAAATTTATTGTCAAATTGGTTTCCATACAACACCCAGTGCTCATCCCAAAAGGTGCCCTCCTCAATACCCATCACCCACCCTCTCCTCCCTCCCACCCCCCATCAACCCTCAGTTTGCTCTCAGTTCTCAACAGTCTCTTAAAGCATCTGACTCTCGATTTCGGCTCAGGTCATGATCTCATGGTTTGTGAGTTTGAGCCCTGCATTGGGCTCTATGCTGACAGTGCAGAGGTTGCTTGGGATTCTCTCTCCCTCCCTCTCTCTGCCCCTCTCCGCTCATGCTCTCTCTCTCTCTAGTTACTGCATTCTTTTTATAACACGTATGTATAGGAAAAGATGTCCTACTGACTTTTCATCTTTTGTCCAAGTATTCAGATCCTCAGCATACTTTGTTTCCAGGTTCATGGGTTTTCTTGTTATGTACAAATTTTAAATATGCAATTTCCTCATCTAGGATAGTGAATATTACAA
Source organism: Puma concolor (assembly GCF_028749965.1). Lineage (NCBI taxonomy): Eukaryota > Metazoa > Chordata > Mammalia > Carnivora > Felidae > Puma > Puma concolor. Next base: position 100,437,634 of record NC_141672.1, on the reverse strand, counting down.
TTCACTAAGATGGATTCTTGAAAATGATCCAACAGAACTGGACCTCAGGTTTGTCATAGATGAAGAACTTTTTGGACAGGTTTGTAAATTTTGATTAATTAAAATGGTACATAAATTTTGAAACAAATGTTATAATTCAAGTTTAGAAGTTAAATAATTCATATTCTCAACACATTTCTGTGCTCTGTTTTTAAATTTATTTTCCAGTAACAAAAGCTGTCTCAGCAAGAATTTCTGCTTTCTTTGACATTTGACTCATTCCATGTTTATTTTAGTAAAACTAATATTTTAAGTTTTCTTAGCTTGTGAATGGATTTAATTTAAAACACTGTGTTTCTGGTATAACTATGATATGTATATTTTATTTTTTTTCACTAAAATAACATATCAAGATATCATGCTTAATTTCAGACACATCAACATGAGTTGAAAATTGGTGGATCAGAAATCGTTGTCACCAACAAGAACAAAAAGGAATATATTTAGTAAGTATTTTGTTAGTAAGTATTTTATTATATTTAGTAAATACTTTAATGGAAATAACTTTGTAGTTCTTTGTGGGAAGACCTTTTGTATCTTCTTTCTCTTTCTTCCTTCATCACCAGAGTCTCAGTGTTTTTTTTTCTCTTTCTATTACAATGCCATATTATCCACTCATAATCACTTTTTTGCCTTGGGCTTACCTAGCCTTTAGTTAGTTAGTTAGTTAGTTAGTTAGTTAGTTAGTTAGTTTCCAGCTGGAATAAATATACCTTAAATTTTTTCCTTGGTTCATGTGAAAAAAATGAAATGTTTTGTTTCTTTTTAGTCTTGTAATACAGTGGCGATTTGTAAACCGAATCCAGAAGCAAATGGCTGCTTTTAAAGAGGTATTCATTTACTTTCGTTTGTTCTTCTGTAATTTTAAAGTAAAATTCAGAAGTTTCAAGTATTGGGGCCCACCATGTCTGGGAAGAATTAATAGATGACTGGCTTTTAAAAACAATTTTTCATTGTATTTTTATATTAAAAATATTAAAATGAACAGATGTTCACTGTTAAAACTCAGTCATTCAGGAAGTCCCTACAGTTAACATTGACAATCCCCCTTCATGTCAGTCCCCACTTCTCATCTTTTCCCAGTCATGACTGCTGCATCTTAAGCAATCTTAGGTGAATAAGAGTCAAGAGTGGGGAGTGGGGAGGGGCACCTGGGTGACTCAGTCAGTTAAGCGGCTGAGTTCAGCTCAGGTCGGGATCTCATGGTTTTTGAGTTCGAGCCCCACATCAGGCTCTGCAGTGACAGCATGGAGCCTGCTTTGGATCTTCCCTCTCTCTCTCTCTCTGCTCCTCCCCTGCTCGCACTCTCTCTCTCTCAAACGTTAAAAAAAAAAAAAAAAAAAAAAAAAAGACTGCTGTAGGGATAGTGGAATATGCCACCTATTGTCCTACACGGGATCACACTATACATGTTGGTTTGTGACTTGCTTTCTTCTCTTATCAAATATTTATTGGAGATCCTTACATGTCAAGATGCATAACTACCCTTCCTTGTGCTTGGGGCTGCATTTTATTCGTAATGTAAATTCGTAAGTTATTTAAACCTCCCCCATTGGTGGACATTTAGGCTATTGTCAGTGCACTCATTTCTTAAACTAACTTAAAATCTTCTGTTACATATTCATCAAGTACTTTTTTAGTTTGTTCAGTATCGAGCACCCACTATGTGTGTGGTGCTGCACAAGGCAGAAAGACATAGGTCCTGCTTTAGGGGACAGCGCATCTGGAGTGAAGTGGACAGAGGCAAGCCTGATGTGCTTGGTAAGCACAGGGGAGAGCTGGAAAAGGGAAAGAGGAGGTGCAGGAAGGGATAGGGAATGCCTAGAGGACCTGGCCAGCCGCACAGAAGAAGGCAATGCAGTTCTAAACACAACGAATGGCACATGTAGTCTGGCAATAAGACAGACTGTGCACATGTTAGAGAAAATGCCAGCAATTCAAACACTGTTGAGGTGATACAGGAGGTAGAACTAAGCTGGAGAGCTGAGCAATAGCAGGTTATGAAGGGTCTCTTTGCTAAACTGAAAACAGATGGAATTTGGGGTTTTTGTGGAAGGCGAATGAGGGGAACGAAGGTGGCATTAAAGGCTGTTCTCCAGTAAAACAGCAGGATTCAATTTACATTTTAGACCATTCTGGAAGTGGTGGGTAGTGAGTTAGAGATGGGTAAGACTAGCAGCAGGGCCAGATGGGAAGGTCCTACGGGGATCCAGGTGAGAAAAAGGAAGGCAGGAGCTAAGGTGCTGTGGTAAGATAGCCGTGTGTGTATTTGAATGGCATTCCAAAGGGACAACTGCAGCTTAGTGTGCTTTAAAGGATGGAGATCTGGGGGGGGGGGGTGCAGCATGGATTTGAGAATCATCTGTTTATGTGCACTGGAGCTGTGGACTAGGTAAGGCGGGAAATTGGAAAGGATGGTAAGAACAGCGAAAGGAGATGGCCACCGTGGAGATGTGGGAACACCAACATTGAAGGAATAAGCAGTAGAAAAGGAGACTTCGGAGCACCTGGGTAGCTCAGTCAGTTAAGCGTCAGACTCTTGATCTCAGCTCAGGTCGTGATCAAGCCCCAGCTCTGTCAACACAAAGCCTTCTTGGGATTCTCTGTCTCCCTTCTCTATACCCCTCTCCTGTTTACACGCTCTCTCACCCTCTCTCTCTCTCTCAAAATAAATAAACTTAAAAAAACACACACAGCAATATCTGGGTCATAACCCTGGACCTGGAAACTAATTCAGTTGGACCAGACATTGCTTTAAGAAAAAAAAAAAAAAAAAAAGGAAAGGAAACTTGGAAGGAAATTAGCAAATGCAGACAGAGGCACAAGAGAAAAACCACCAACTGCAGGCAAAGTTTTAAGAACAGAGGTGTGTTCGACAATATCATAGTGTGGGTAAGTCAAATAAGATACAGAACTAGAAAGTGTTTATCAGAGTTAGCCCCAGAGCTGTCTTTGACTCTTTCCAGCACAGCTTCAGGGAAGCAGTGGCGGGCAGGTCAGATAGCAGTGGGTGGAGGCAGGGACAAGGGTGAGCGGGTGGGTTCAGTAATGTTTAATAGCTTGGCAGTAAGGAGAAGAAAGATGGGTTTGCTTTTTTGTTGTGTTTTTAAGGTAGATAGGCTTAAATAAATGTAAATGCATGAGGAGTGAGATAATAAAGGGAAGGAGGTTTAGTGAAATGAGCCACTTAGGGAAGCAAATAAAGCACAGAGAGAAAGCAGTACCCATCTCCACTGCAGTGAGAAGGGGGCCACAATGGATTTCGGTCTGGTTCGTATGTGGGAATGCAGAAGGCTGAGGGAATTCCATAAGCACCTCTATGTTCTCTTTCAAATAAAAATTATCTGCTGTAAAGAAGGGATGGAAGAGAAGGAAGCGGCTTGGGAAATGTGGGGACGTTTCACAACAGCCGTTTTGAGGAATCAGTGAGAGAGAACAGACTGTGGACACATGCATTTTCTTGCCAGTATTGAAATCTTGGTTAACTTAAGAAGCCATGGCTGGGTAGTGGTAGGGATCTCTGTGGATGTGGGATTTCTCCAGTAACAGCCCAGAAGCTGAAGTTTAAGAATGAGGATCGACTCTGCTAACCAGTTTTTTAAATACATTCTTTCTACTAGGGATTTTTTGAACTAATACCACAGGATCTCATCAAAATTTTCGATGAAAACGAACTAGAGGTAAGAAATATTCTTACTTTAAAACAGGATTTTTATACTCATTATTTTTCTTGTCTACAGTTTGACTTTTCTTATTATGTAGCTTCTTATGTGTGGATTGGGAGATGTCGATGTGAATGACTGGAGAGAACACACAAAGTATAAAAATGGCTACAGTGTGAACCATCAAGTGATACAGTGGTTTTGGAAGGTAATTGAAAGCTTCTGTTTCCATAAATTACTTTTCAATAGATTCAATCATGTGTAACCATACTAGTGGATTACACATAGATAACATCGATGATGTTGTTTTGTATACGTCTACCTTCTGGGTGTAGTTCCAACCTCCATACGTATTTATAGGTAAGTAAGTGTTCAGAATGTAGTAAATGGCAGTAACAGCTACAATGAGCGCTTAGTTCCTTATTAACTTAGAAACTGTTTGAGAGCACTTGTAATAACCTACAGTGTTATTCTCTGGGACTCCTGCATGGCTCCTTTAAATGTGATTTTACATCTAATAGAGAAATGTGTATGCAACTCAATAATATCAGTAAATGTAATTTTTAAAAAGCCATGACTCACATCCAAGAAGATATTTTTGTCACTTCATTAGAAGACTGTGATCTCATTCTAAAGAGGTACCATGTAGCCTTGGAAGTGAAGTTTTAGAAACTTTATAGTCACCCATAAACATAAATGTAACTAACAGAAAGGTGTACATTTAATAACTGATCATGAATACCAAAAATTCTGACAGCATTCTTCAGGATAGTTGTGTTACTTTTGTTCCAGTGATATTCCTAAATGCTGTTTTTATCTTATTCAGGCTGTTCTAATGATGGACTCAGAAAAAAGAATCCGATTACTCCAGTTTGTCACTGGCACATCTCGTGTGCCTATGAACGGGTTTGCGGAACTATATGGTAAGGATTTTCCATAGATCACTTAAAAATGGAGTGATGCCATTTGCCTTTTCATTGCTGATTAGTTGTCAAGCTTCTATCATTTATACAAACATTTAGCTTAGTAAAAAGAATTAAGACCCTTACACGATTTAATCAGACACACTGAAGTACACCAGAAGATACGCACACCTTCTAATCAGATACCAAAGGAAAAAGCATACAATGACTTGAGTTACTTTCTACTTTTGAGTTTTATTTTATATTTTTAAAGTTTATTTATTTATTTGGAGGGGGGGGGAGAGACAGAAAGAGAGAGAGGGAGAAAGAGAATCCCAAGCAGGCTCGAACTCACGAACCATCAAATCATGACCTGAGCCAAAACCAAAAGTTGGACACTTAACCGACTGAGCTACCCAGGTGCCCCTCCAACCTTGAATTTTAAATTTGATTCCCACTGTATGTTCCATCACATAAAAAGCATTGTCTGTAGGGTGATAATTTAGGGCAACATGTAATGTCCCACAGAATGTTAGTAAGTGTACAAAAAAAACAAAGAGGGAAATACATTTGAGGGAAATACTAGACTAAACAAAGTTGAGTAGATTTCTTTGGGACTCGTTCAGAATATTTACTATGAAAAAAAGGGGTTTCCAAAATGTATTTGATCATGGAATCCATGTGTATGTGCATTAGCATGTGTGATGTGCGTGGTTGTGTGTTGTGCCTGCCTGTGTGTGTGTGTGTGTGTGTGTGTGTGTGTGTGTGTGTGTGGTGCATGTATATGTGGTAGTGATTAGAGGGTAGAGAATCTCATGAAACTACTATTCCTCAGCTTTGTAGGAAATGGCAAGACTGGTGACAAGACTGCACATATCTTTCATATTCAAAATAGTTACTATAAAGTGAAATTCTGCAGATCCATCAAACTGTTTTCCAGTTGATATATCTCATAGCACTAGAGGTGTGTTTTGTAAAAATAACTACTGGGGCACCTGGGTGGCCGAGTCGGTTGAGCATCCAACTCTCAATTTCAGCTCAGGTCATGATCTCACTGTTCATGGGTTCAAGCCCCATGTCAGGGTCTGTGCTGACAATGCAGAGCCTGCTTGGGATTCTTTCTCTCCACTCTCTCTGCCCCTCCCCCCACCATTCTCCTCTCTCTCTCTCAAAAATAAATAAACATTTAAAAACCCTACTGTTTCTGATGTAGATCACCTTTTCTCAAATCAATGAATACCTGTTTATTGGAATGACATTTACTTGCTCTTAAAGATTTTAAGAAGAATATCTTTCAGAGAAGGTATAGCTCAGATAGAGTCCCACTCAGAGCAACAATGAAGTTTAGAATTGTTCTGGGAATGACAAGTCAGAACTGCTGCGTCAGTAGTTACTGAGCTGAATTTTTCATGCAAAGAGAAAGCTCTCGCTGTCTGATGGGATCACTAACCCCCAGTCCTGTCGGTCTCCTCCTCAGCAAACCTGGTCTCCTTAAGCTTCATGTATATTTGTTTGCAGAACCCGTTAAGCACGTGCCATTTCCCCACCTAGAGCTACCTCGCACCCTGAGAAGAATGGGGCTCTGCCCTAACCAGTACGCCCCTTCCTTGCCTAGTTAGATATCTTTGCATTTGTCTTTGCAGTGATTTCCCGTGACTTCCCTTCCTTTCTCTTCTCTTACACTTTAGCCAATTACAGTAGGGAAAGATCAAGGCAGGACAAACACCAGCTTCCATGTCTAGCTCCACATCCCTCTTTTAGGCAGTCCAGGCCTACAGCCATCCACTGATTTCATGAATTGTTTGGAATTTGGGGAAAATATCCCACACATGGAGCCAGAGGTGGTTGATTAGAATATAACACAAATTCTTATGCACTTTCAGAAAGAAGTAGCAGTTGCTTCAAAATGTTAATATTATAATGCACTATCATCTAGCCAATTAAAAGTGTGTAAGGATTATATTGGTTGACTTAGAGGAAATTTTTGCAATCGATTGTTAAGGTGAGAGAATCAAGAGGCAGGGAAATATATATGATTCCATGTTATGGAAAACAATGACTAAAGTACTGACATTTTAACTGTGAACATAATTGTGATAAAGCAATTGTGTGTATAAAGCAATACTTTTTGAGAAAACTAATATTGAGAATAGCCAATATTTTTAGTACTGCTTCTGGCAATTACACTCACACACATAATTGGATAGATTATAAGATATGGGGAAAAATATGGAAGGTTTTACATGAGTTATTAACACTGATTACCTGGGTGGTGGGAGGATGCTGAGAATTGGGAAAAGGAAGAGCTAAGTTAAAACTTCAAAGAAAAAAAAATTTCTGAAAGGGTCCATGATAAAACAAAAATGTAGCATGGATAACATGATCACGTGCAAACAAAATTCCACATGCATGCACATGCACAAAACAATTCATGATCTAATGTTTACTCAGATTTAATAGTGGAATTTGAGGTGATTTTTATACCCTTCATTATATTTTTCTCTATTGCTTCAATTTTCTTGCAGTGAGATTATATAATCAGAAAAAAATAAAGCTTTTTTTAGTGGGACTGAAAAAAGAAAGAAAATAACTCATTTTCTCTTTGTACCTATGAAGGAGGTGGTATATGGAAACACAGAGCTAGAAAACAGCAAAAATATCACCAGATATACTACCTAGAGGCAGAGAGACATTGTGGCCATAGACGAGCTGATGGAGGGGAATCTTTATCTCGTATCTGGACAATGAAGCCATCAAGTATAGGAGAGTCTTCATTTCTTACAAGTTTAAAGAAACTCGATTAGTTCTCTGCATGTTTAAGTTCTACATTGGAAAACTGAGTTGTGAAATTCTAGGGATTCCTATAAAGAATAAACGAAACTAGGGGTGCCTGAGTGGCTCAGTTGGTTAAGCGTCCAACTTCAGCTCAAGTCATGATCTCACCGTTCTTGAGTTCGAGCCCTGCATCAGGCTGTGTGCTGACAGCTCAGAGCCTGGAGCCTGCTTCGGATTCTGTGTTACCTCTCTCTCTGCCCCTCCCCCACGCGCGCGCGCGCTCTCTCGCTCTCTCTCAAAAATAAATAAATAAATAAATAAATAAATAAATAAATAAATAAATAAGAGAATGAGTGAAACCAGAGCAACCTTCTTCCTTACAGGCTCAAATGGACCACAGTCATTTACAGTTGAACAGTGGGGTACCCCTGAAAAGCTGCCAAGAGCCCATACATGGTAAGTAGTTTCTTAAACACTTAGAGAATGAGTTTTCTGAGAGTAAAGCTCCCGTAACAGATAGTCTAGGTACAGAAGGTCTAGCTGCTCTGTGCTGCAGCAGCAGCAGCAATGGAGGAAGCAGAAACACCAACCCAGCAACAGGTGTATCTTTGCCAGGTAGGCCTGGGCTTGAAGTCCAGGTAGGTGAACATTGGAGAGGCCGGTCTCAACTGTTGACCATATATTGCCTCCCTTGCATGAAGGATGGGCCATCCCAAGAGAAGCTGGAACATTCCCTTTTGGAGATTAAAGTAGCAGATGAACCCAGACATTTGGAAGTCAAGGTGGTTTTGACAGGACACGACCAAGAATTCATGGGATGAGTCCATGGCTACAGTCCAGTCCTGTATCTTCCTTCTCCCCAGTGATAAAACGTCTTCCAGCATTGTTGAGCATGTCATGAGTAGCACCATTACTATTGGTCTGTCAGCGTGGTAACCAGTCCCTCTCTGTTCTTTCAGCTTTAATCGCTTGGACTTGCCACCCTATGAATCATTTGAAGAATTATGGGATAAACTTCAGATGGCAATTGAGAACACTCAGGGTTTTGATGGTGTTGATTAGATTCCAAATAACAATCTGGAGTGTTTCACTGCCTCTTTTGTATAAGCAAAATCTTGACTTACGGTTTTCCAGGGAACTACTAAACCTTGGCCATTGTTTCTTCCCAGAGAGTGGGGAAAAATCATATAAAAGCATACAAAAAAATAGTATGACAGCCTTACCATTATTTCATTCACTCTTAAATAATGTGTTGCATTTACACAGCTGTTTCTCTCTGTCTTTAGAGTTCACACTCTAGGATATAAGTCCTGTGTGCCTGAAATAGTGAGTTCCGTCCTAAACATTTACCTCTTTTACAGTATTGGCCAGGCAGTTGTTTCTTAAACTACTGAAATGATAACTGTGAAATATTTGTGATAAGTGTCTTGTGTGAAAAGTGTGATGCTTTTTGAGAAGGAAAACTGAAATTTGGAAAAGAACACTTTACAATGGAGTAAACTGCAATATACTTAGTGCTGCCTGCAGCTCTTTATTATTTTGTAGACCTTCCTGCCGCACCTTAGCACCCAGATTTTTGGAATACCCTTGGGAAGTGTGTTACCTATACTTTTAGTCAACTGACTCACTTGCAAAAAACAAAAAATGTTTGCTTCTTTATTTTAAAAGTATTTGGCTTTTGTTAACATGTAGCTTTACTAAACAAGGTGGTTTGTAAGATATGTGAAGCAAGTTCAAATTTGCAGAGCGTGAAGAGTATTAACTCCGTCGCCTTGCCTGTATATCCTCATGGTTCATCAGCATGGTCATCACTCCTTCGCGTTTAAGGGAAAAGAATTCCTTCTTCGAACATTAAATGAAAGCTCCACAGAGCAGTATTTCTAAGTATGCCTTGAAGAACTAAGTTAAGTGTATAGTACTTTTCTAGTCATTCTTTACACTTGCACAATTACGTAGTAAATCTATGTTTACAGGGTTTATTATGTTTACAGACTAAGCTAATTTCTATAGTTGCATTTTTATATTTTTAGTATTTCACTTTAGTCAAAAAACCAAATAATTTGTTAAAAATAACCAAAGAATAGTCATGATGCACAATTTGTATTAAATTTATTACCATATTTCTTATGCTTTTAAAAAATACTGTTTACTATGAAAATGATAACGTTTTACTCTAAATGCAAAACTCTTTAGGAAAAATGCTACAAGTAGGATCCTACTTTAACCAAATTGAAGTACATAGACATCACGTGCATGCATTCAACAAATGTGTTACTGCATGCCTGCTGTGTGCTTGGCACTGTGCCAGGCCCTGGGGGTCAGGGCCGGGAGCTTCAAAGATATCTAGCTCAGTCCTCACCTCAAGGAACTTATAGATGTGTAAATGAATTTTTAAACAATCAAAAGAGGGGTGAGAAGCAAAAGGCAAAAGGGAAAGTGTCCCAGGGCACCTGCAAAGATAAAGTGTGCCAAGACTGTATTTATATGTTTCATACGTATATTAGAAAGATTATACAGAAAACGCTCTTGCAGAACGTTCAACCTATTTCTCAATATGGTGTCTTGGTCATTTAGGAATAATTGTGAATATATGTTATGAATCTTCTTAAATACATATATATACTCCAAGAGTTGTAAAAGAGTGCTGCTGGCTATTGGTTTCAGTTGGACAACACAGTAGGTACAAGTGTGACAGTAGCCAACCCACTTGCCAAATGCCTCTAGATCAGTGCACCCTGCGTTTTGTCTTCACCTGAGTTAACCAGCGTTCAGGCAAGACTACCAGATATAGTGCGAGTTTTATCACTTAACAACTGTTTAAACTGAAGCAACTTACTTAACGTCTCTGGGCTCCTGTTCTTTCATCCATCAAAGGAGAACAATCACACCCACCCTCATTGCCATGGAAGACTGTTGTGGGTTCCAGAGAGCTGTTTTGTAAAGTCTGATACAATCAGAAGATGCTTTGTGCTTTGTGCTGACCATCAGATTTTGTCAAATCAGGTGTGCACACTAGCTACACTCCCAAAGAAGAACCTCTTCATTTAAAAATAAAATGTCTGCTAATAAACAAAGAAGTAGGAACATCTCTGATAGTGTGTGTATATATGTTTATCTGTACATGGGTCTTACCATCAGAATTCATTTTCTCCACATCAGCAAAATAATATTAATATGGGCCAATGCATTTTGAAATGTCCTCCTTATAGAGACCTTAATGTGAAAACTATTTTTGTTAAAACAGGATTTTACCACATGGTTGTTTAAATATCATTTCTGTGAAATATCATAGCAGATAGGAGCTTGAGAAAATACAAAGCGTGCTTTTCATCTGACTGATAATTCACTTGGATGATCCTGTAACTCCCATAAAGTGTTAATGACTCCCAAGGTGTCAATGAGACCAGACACTCCACCAGCTCCCAGCCACAGACCGTCTTCCCTTTCGTCTCCAGGTGTGGATTGATGGTCTGGAAGGAACTTGTATAAAGTGACACAGCCTCTCATCCCAGAAAGAAAAGTGTCTCAAATGCAGTCTACAGCTGGAGAGTAAATAGGGTCATTTTCATAAAGCAAGGATGTTCTATTTTTCTAGAAATTATAAGCACATAATGTTAGCCTATATTTTCTCTGTAATCAAACTTTAACATAGACATAAAATTGTAATACAAATGCGTTTCATCCTAACTCAAATTTAAAATGGTATTTGTTTTCATTTTTTTATTTATAATGCTGAAATTATTCCACATAATTATCAAGTTAAACACAATTCGTTTTGATTATAAGCCATTTAGCATTGTTTTAAAAATTCTTCTCATATGGTAAATATATATCAAGATTAATGTATCAAATTTATTGCATAAAGTATAAAATCATTTTTAAAAATCTTGATGCCACAAATAAAGTTCTATTCTAATAAAAACAAAAACTGTGATTCATTCTTAAATAGAAATGTCTCCAAGCCAGTATTCTGGGTCATATCTTCTGGTCTAGTCCTTTGCAGCACATATGGAATTCTCAAGAGCATCTTGAATTTGTATCTGATGGATTGGCATGATTATTAATTCATAACTGCAGATAATTTCTGCTTTACAAACAGGTCATTTTCCAAAAGTCTGGTTGTTAGTGAATGATCCAGAAGATAATATAATAACAAACTTACAAATGGACTGGATTCAGACAGGGTATTGCCCATTCAAGAAGCCAGCTTGTAACCGAACCATTATTTATAACCTTGTTTCCATGAAAGCAGGAGTTCAAGTATTAATTCAGAACCAAGTATCTTTTTCTCCTTCCTCTAGGCACCTGGAAGTTTCCCAGTTAGAAGGGAATCCCAAACTAATTCAAGCCAGCCCTGGGAACATACTGTTCCAGCCCCCTATTTGTGTGAAAATTCAGACTGTAGCTTTTAATCCTTGGGAGTCAGGCCACTGCCCTCTCCACTTCTGCCCCTTCAGGGCTAACCAGCTCGTCCTCAGTGAGCCCACACCACGCCTCCCTGTACAGGAAACCTTTGTTTTGCAGTCCATCAGGGGCAGACACATTCCTCTTATAAAGGACATTAAACTGAGTGTTGGAATCTCAGGGCCTCACTATGAATAAAGGGCTCCAGGAGATTTGTGTGTATTTTTCTTGAAAGGTAAAGATTAACACTAACTTAGCTGCCTGTTTGGTTCTTCCCGTCCGCCTTTGCAGCCATCCTATGCAGGCTCTCCATCCTACACCAGTGTTTCATCTCAAGTACACACGTCTGATCGGGTTAGTCTGCCAAACAACCTCTGAAGGCTCCCCAAAACTGGAAGCATGAAGCACACCCCGTTGGCACAAAATGCAGGCTGATCTCCGCTTCATGTAAGAGAGTTCCACCTTCCCTCACAACCCACTCAGGCCTGTGTTGCCCCCAAACCAGGCCTCTCTCCAGCCCCTAATTACTGCAGCCTCCTCGCTGCTTGCTCTCCTGGCGTGCTTTCACCCCTCGTGTCCACTTGAGAATCACCCCTTTTAGACCAGTGGAAAGGTGCTGTGGCCTCAGCATTTGATATATGCTAGCATGAATCACTGTATTGCAATGCTTTGTTTTTACATAATTCTCTCCTACAAACTTTTGGGCAGCTTGAGGACAGAGATGATCTGGTATACATCTTTTTAATATGTGCATTTCCCCAAACAAATATTTGATGAATATTACAATCTGAAAAATGCTACAGCCCCCATGTATTGAGCCCCTCCAGTATCCGTCCCTGGCACTGTGTGATAAAGTGCAGGAAGCTCTGTATTGAGGGGGACACTGGGAACTATACAAATACACATCCAGAGAGGGAGCTTGATTGAGATCCTGCTGAGCACCAGGGTCTGCAGTAAACATTTACGTGGATCCCATTTAATCTTCATAAAAACTCAGTGAGGCAGGTTTTATAGGCTCAAGAAGGACAAGCAATTCACCTGAGGCCACACAGCTTGTAAACCTGGTGGATTATGAACCACAACAAAGTAAGAAAAGCTATGGGATCCCACAAACAAATCAGCATGCGTAGTGGTTTCCTACTGCTGCCTAACAAATTACCACAAACTTAGCAACTAAAACCAACACCCATTCATCATCTCACTCCAGTAGGTCAGAAGTCCACACAGACTCAGTAGCTTCTCTACTTAGGACCTCACAAGGCCAAGACCAAACTGTCAACCAGCTGGGTTCTTGTGTGCTTCCATGATCCTTCAGTTTGTTGACAATATCCAATTCCTTGTGACTGTACGTCTGAGGTCCCCATTTTCTCACTGGCTGTCAACTGGGGGCCACTCTTAAATTCCAGATGCCACCTCTACCTTCAAGGCAGCAATGGTGTGTGGAAAATCTTCATTCTTGGAATCTCCCTGATGTCCTCTTCTGCCACCAGGTAGGGAAAGTTCTCTGCTTTTCAAGGCTCACTTGAGTAGATTAGGCTCATCTGGATAATCTCCCCTTTTGAAAGCTGACTGTGCCATAGGCACAGAAGGAGTGAGAGCTTACCACATTCATAGGTTGCAGGGGTTGGGCACTTGAACTGTTGGGGGCTATTACTGGAAATTTGGCCTCCCATATAAGGTAAAGGTGAAGAATAGCAAAGATTTATGGAGACACCACTTGAAAACTACTGAATATATCTAATTTTATACTGCGCAGTTCAGTTTTCCATTTGTTGTCAATGAAGTGCCAGATAGATAAACTAAATGCTAATATCAGCCCGTAGGATTTGACTTCAGCAGCTGTAAATTCACAAATCCTTGCTCTCAGGTAAGCCACCCATTTGTGTTTTTTTTTTTCTTTCAGTGACATCAAGGTTAGATTGGCCTGAAATTAGATTCAGCTCATCCTTAGGAGCCTCCTTATTATATAAAGGGAAATAAAAAATCATAGCTGCTCTTTTTATTTGTTTAAACGGTTGGTATTCTTCCCAGTGAAATCGTGTTCAGGATGATGAGGTTAAGTGCGAATCAACTTAGAGCTGAGAAGGGAAGAAAGCTGTTCATAGCCCAGAGTTGCTGATCATTGGGACTTTAGGTCTCTGTAGAGAAGGGGAGGGGGTGCTGCAGACACCCTGGTGACAAGGTCCTGTGTAGTCACCCAGCTCTGGAGCAGAGTTTTTTTTCTCCTTGGGACACTAACGAGAAATTTAAACCATAACTGTAGGTCCATGAGTATGCTCAGTCCATCATTTAGGTTCTGATTTACATTATCCTGTGAAAAATAACCAATTATTATGAAGGGAAACCCCATGCCTTCCTGAGAGTTGTTTTGTTTTTTTTTAACACTCTTATTTTATAAATGAGAAACTCAGGCGTATTCTCTCAAATTAAGGAGAGGTGATGAGAACAGTGAGCTAAGGATAATCCCAGTTTAAACAAACAGGATTTTCACTGATGCTAGACTTGAAAACGCAGTCCAGATTAATGACTTTGTTAATACTCAGTCACTGGGCCTTAACCCAAGTGTAGCATAAATATTCTTCCAGACATGATGACAGTGAAATAGCTTATGTTTGGCCCTCTGAAGTGATGACCAACTTCTCGGTGATAAATGGGTAGTAGCCACCTGGGTTTGCTTTCATAGCATGCCTGTTTATTGTAATGGCATAATGCTTGCAAATACATGTTAATGTTGTGCAATTCTAAGCTACAAGGAATTCTGTAATGTTTTATCCTTGCCTACTTCTTAAAAAAAAAAAAAAAGTGTGAGAAGCAAAGACAACAAGCTCTGTTAACTCAGCCACTACTAGGACTCCAAATATCTGGGGTTGCTTCAGAGACTCAGTTGACATATCTCCCCGCTTCCCATCTGGGAACAATGTGAACCAAAACTTGGGATTTATTGTCAAGACCTCTAATCACTAATTTAACCATTGTCTGGGCAGGGAAAAGGGAACATGCAGCTTGCAAGCTTTTGGACTATTTAAGACCTTACCTGGAGCCAAAACCTAATCCAGCACTGTCCAATAGAAATATAGTACAGGGGCGCCTATGTGACTTAGTTAAACGTCTGACTTTGGCTCAGGTCATGATCTCATGGTTTGTGAGACTGAGCCCTGAGTTGGGCTCTGTGCTGACAGTGCCAAAGCCTACTTTGGATTCTCTGTCTCCCTCGCTCTCTGCCCCTCCCCCACTTGCATTCTGCCTCTCTCAAAAATAAATATAAACATTTTTAAAAAAGAAATACAATGCAGGTGACCTGTATAATTTTAAATTTTCTAGTAGCACATTTTATTTATTTTTTTGAAGTTTATTATCTATTTTTGAGAGAGAGAGAGAGAGAGAGAGAGAAGGAGGGGCAGAGAGGGAGGGAGACAGAATCCCAAGCAGGTTTGCACTGTCAGCGCAAAGCCCAATGTAGGGCTTGAATCCACAAACCATGAGATCATGACCTGAGCCCAAGTCAAGATTCAGACCTGAGCCACCGACGCACCCCATCTAGTACACATATTAAAAAGTAAAAAGAGATAAATGACTTTAATTGTAATAGTATATCTTATTTGACCCAATACAGAGAGAGAAATATTACCATTCCAGCGTGCAAGCAATATAAAATTGCTAGTGAGATATCTTTCATTTCTGGGTGCTAGGTCTTTGGAATGCAGTATATATTTTATGCTTTACGGCACATCTCAGTCCAGACTGGCCACGTTTCCAATAACCATATGTGTCTACTTCTACCACTGGGCTCAATGGGCCTAGGTCATGCTTCCACACAACATACGGGAATTGAGAAGCAGCTAGAAGTGGCTCACCTGGTAATGTGCTAAATTAGCTTGCTTTCTCCAGGCAACTCCAGACACTTAGAAGAAGTTCCTCTAGGAGAGCTAAATGCTGAAAACAAAGCAACATCCTAGACAGTTGCTTTGTAGCCATTCCAAATTTTATATTTAGGAGCTTAAGAATGGTGGTCTGGTTGAAAGGGGAACTGTGTTCACCCTGTAAGCCCAATGTTTCCACTTAGATTATATGTTTCACAGGGATGACTTGGGAGAAATCTGATGCGGGTTATGGGGAAGGAGACTAAATCTCCACATCACAACCCAAGACTGCTTCCTAGTGCTGACATTGTCCTCTATGGTGTCCCGTATTGAAGGTCATGGAAGCTGTGGGCAGAAGCAAATATATGGGAATCGCTGGAAACCAGCATCCAGGGTGAAGATCTTGGAAGATTGTCACCAGGACAGGGTGAAGGGGACAGGGAATGGGGTGGTTTATCAGGAAGAAATAGCCAGAAAGTTGGGGGTGGCAATAAGATTGGACAACTGGGAAGATAAGGCTACTGCAGAAGAGGGAACTCCATGGGGTCTCAGGGGGTCACCTGGGAAAGATCTCCTTTGACATTGCAGGGAAGGCAGAGACTGTGGGAGAGACATCTGTTTGTTTTCTCTGGTGCAAGGAGAATAACAAAATGCGACCAGGAGGGCTAATAGACTGCAGATGGAGAACTTCTGGCTGAGAGCTCAGTCCAGCCAAAGGCTTTGAACTGGAACCAAACCTCTAATTTTCAGCAGTGCGTGTGGCCCATGAAAAAGAAAGAGTGAAATACAGCAAGAGACTCACCAGAGATAATTATGAGTTACTCCCAATGAGTAAAATAGCAGAAATTATATTGGGCTGGAGAAACAGGGGCTCAATTATGAAATGCCTTATATCCAATGCTAAGGAATCCAAACTGTATATGCTGTCAACAATGGGGGAGCTATTCAAACATTATAAGCCAACAGCTTGTGATTTGGCAAGAACTTGCGCCAAAAGCTTGCGCCACCGATTTGGGGTAGCAAGACTTAGGGGCAGGTGCTAGTTGGGAAAACATGCCAGTGACACAGGAGAGAGACGGTAGCATCTGAACCCAGGGTGGAGACGTGGGCTTTGCCAGAGGTGGCAGGTTGAATCGGCCCCTGCTGTTGTTTCCAGAGGGGCAAGAAGGGCAGACAGGCGTCTAGGCTGCACCTACTCTGACATCCAGACTGGGGCAACGAGACAGGTCTCATGCTGCCACCGGAACAGAAACGGGAGATATGGACTCTGCCCCTGGTGATATCAAAGGGGGCCTTTTGTCGGCAGCGTGGATCTGAAAGTGGATGGAGATTGGGAGGTCATCAGCAAATAATTGAGAGCCTGTGAAGAGACCATATTACATGTGCTGCAAAATAGGAAAGCTGATCCATATTACCAAGTACCACTTCTGATAAATGTATTCTGCTTTGTAATTAATAGAATAAGTGATTCCATTTGGATGATTGGGGGAAGATTATAATCAAAGTAATTGGTAGTGTTTTTCTAGCCCCAACCAAGCTTTTAGGTGTTTCTTCCTTCTTTGTTAGGGTATTCCAGGACCCGTAATCATTGCCAAACAGCTTCTCCCCTCGTGCCAACGCCCCCACACATACACACACACCAGTGCACACACCTGTAGCCTGATGCCTGTTGATGACCAGACTCCTGCTCCCAATTTTCCCTGTGCCAGGCCAGATTTCAATTTGCTCCCTCCCATCTGAGACCCTATCTGTGATTCCCCCTCCCCAGTCTTCTTCACTTTAGCATCCAGGTGCTGGCAGGCTAACGCCGTGGCACTCCAGCCCCAGCAACTGTGAGTAACTGCTGATTGGGGAAAGCTCTAGAAAGTCCATGATGAAGCGGGGGGTTGGTGGAGAAGCTGAAACAGGCCAGGGGGCCCTGAGGAGGAGGTGAGAATGGGCTCCCAGACCTTGGGAGAGAATTGGGGGAAAGGAAGTGGAGGCTGGAGATGAGTTGAGGAGCCTAGAACAGCACAGAGGAGGTGGTGAACAGGCTGGCTGGCAGGAAGAGGATCGGAGCCTGTGTTGTCCCAAGAGCTACGTGGATGAAGCCTTGGCAACTCCAGGAGGGGGAGCAGGTAAGGTGGCAAGCCCTTCGGGCAGGCATTAAAGCCCCTCCTCTCTACCTGCATACCCCCAAATGACCCTCAAGTACCTAAATGATTACATTTAGTTCCTTCTGGGGGACTGCTTCCCCATCAGGAGTGGTGAGATTCAAGGGCAATCGGACATGACCCCCACACGCATTTGCTGATGACTGAAATTGTCTTTATAGGAAATAAGACCTTTCACTTCTATATTTAGAAGGTTGGAATTATAATACAAAGGAAAAGATCACTGACCCCAAATGGATTCATAGTAATGTGTAAGTGACTGAGGTAAGAGCTGTTCCAATACTGATAGAGTAGGAAAAGGGACACCTTCCCTAGTTTGGAAAAGGGTCCTGAAACGGGAGGCTCTGGTCCTGTAAAGACCCATATCCCATCTCTGCAATTTCTCCTGGGCTCTGTTTACCTGAAATCAATCTCAGACCAAGAGATATGGCCGGGGCAGAGTTCCCGGTGTGAGCGGTGGTGGTGGTGGTGTTAGCTGCAGTGTGGCCCGCTGAGTTATTTCATCTGCCTGAGATTTCACTTCAGACTTTTGTGTAGATGTATCTCACAAATCTCTTTGCCTCAAAATACTTCCAAACATTGAGTTATTCAAAAGATGCTTACTATTCATGGGCATGAACTCAGAGAACAAACATGCATACACCAAGAGGGACAGACATAAATGTGAGGTTTTCTTTAATTATACTGGTTCTCTAGTTAAATATAACAGGCACTACTTGTGTGAGTCTACAGAATCTTTTCCAGAGTGACAATAACTTTTTCCCTCTGACTCAACCTCTTTCTTCATCTCGGCCTCCGCTGCCAGCACTGTGGGGAGGGCCTTGTTCCGAAGTCTGTTTGCCAGGTTATGGGGCCATGGAAGTCTCTTTAACTGGTGGAACACAGATTTCTCAGCCCTTTTAAAATGATCTAACATACATACCGTGGTCAGAATAGTGACTCAGCCACTGAAAGGATATTTTTTTTTTTAGTCCGTGACAAATGTGTAAAAGCTATCTAACTGTTCCCTCTCTTCCTAATTAGGACACCGGGAAGTACTAGAACACACAGTGTACTGACCCACTCTAGAGAGTCCCTTACGTTTAGATAGTGCTTTCGATTCTCTTTAATGTATTCTTATTTATTGTCTCACTTTATTCAATGCCAGGAAAAGTGAGTAGGGCAGGCGTCATTATTCTCCTCTGACAGATCAAAAAGGTAAAACAAGACACAGCAAGGGTTTGCCTTTGGTCACAGAGTAAATTAGGAGCAGACTTGGATCTAGAAGTGAGGTCGGCCTCTTTGGGTGGTCCCCTGACCCAGGCTTGATAGAATTTCAGAATTTTGTACTTAGGCCTGATGAGCTCACCTGAATCTCACTGTGCCTGACCTGAAGGTGAGGTTTCGAAGCAACCCCCACATCAGGAATATCAGTCACAGGGCCGGTACCCTTCCTCCCGTCCAGATAGAACAGGTGTAGATACATGAGATGCACACTGTCCATTGCTGAGCCAGGGGCTAACGGGCAATAGGAACTAACCAGATTTGCATTTGTTCATGTAACCTTCTTAGGCTTTAAAACTGGTAGTGGTAGTAAACAATATTCCTAAAATAACAAGTATCAGCAATGGATAAAATTTTCCAAATAGTTAAACATTACAACTAATTAGAAATAGAATATCCAGGTGGCTTAGTCGGTTGAGCATTCCGACCTCGGCTCAGGTCATGATCTCACCATTCATGGGTTCGAGCCCCGCATCAGGCTCTGTGCTGACCTCTTGCTCAGAGCCTGGAGCCTGCTTCGGATTCTGTGTCTCCTTCTCTCTCTGCCCCTCACCTACTCACGCTTTGTCTCACTCTGTTTCTCAAAAATAAATAAATGTAAATTAAAAATTAAAAAAAAAAGAAATAGAATATCCCTGGATGCTTTTGGCTTAGAACACCACCCTTCACTTACACAGAGGGTTTGCTAAAGATCCTCTAGTGAGGGTGGCTGTGCCAGGGTCTTTGTTCTGTCCCTCAGACCTTGTTCTCTGTGTCTTGATCACTTCTTTCCTGTCATTCTGTGTGTTCTATGGGTGTGTGTGAGAATAAGAAGGGAGGGGGTGCATATGTGTAAACTTCCCACAGTATATCCAATGCCTGGTTATTCTAATACAAGGGCTTTGCTGTTCTGGCTATGAAATTTACTCTTTTCTCCTCTGCTCTATTCTGAAATTTTGTGTCCCAGGTCACTGACTTCATTGGTTATATCAGCCTTCCCTTCCCCCTCTTCAAGGGAGAAACTGTTTATCTTTCTCAAGAAATTTTATGGTTTAGGTGGGAAAAATCTGGCTCCCCACAGAGCCCTGAGAGGAAGATCCAAGAAAGAAAATAATCTTGTATTTCTGGCATTTCCTGGCTGCCCCGAGCATCCCTGTACAGCTGACATTGATAAAATTTCATCAAAGGTATTGGACAATCAGGCTACAGGTTTTTAAAACATCACTTACTATGTGAGTCATACTAGCACTTAAGATATTGTGGTCTTTTTTTCTACATAGAATGTGGCATACACTGTCTCAGTTTTGCATGTCCTCACATTCCTAAGGATTCCATACAGCCCCTCAAGTAATTGAAAAGCAATTTTAAAATAAAACTTGGCACCCCTGACAAACACAAAAGCATTCTGGAACAAATGGAAAGACACCTCCTGTTCTTGTACAGGATGACTCAACACTATAAAGATGTCATTTTTCCTAAGTTAATTTAAAAATTGAATGCAGTACCAGGTTTTCTTAGGCAGGTTGATATTAAAGAGTTCACATGGAAAAACAGAAATGCAAAAATAGCAAGAAAACACTTGAAAAAGAACAAGAGATGAATATATGATAAATCCTGTATAATTAAAAGTGTGTCTGGAGGGGTCCACCTGGGTGGTTCAGTCAGTTGAGCATCTGACTCTTGATTTCAGCTCAGGTCATGATCCCAGAGTTGTGGGACCGGGCCCTGTGCTGAGCTCCGCACTGAGCTTGGAGCCTGCTTAAGATTCTCTCTCCTGGGTCACCAGGGTGGCTCTGTTGATTAAGCATCTCACTTCAGCTCAGGTCATGATCTCACACTTTGTGGGTTCGAGCCCCCCATTGGGCTCTCTGCTGTCAGTATGGAGCCTGCTTTGGATCCTCTGTCCTCCTCTCTCTGCCCCTCCTCTGCCTCATACATGGTTTCTGTCTCTTTCAAAAATACACATTAAAAAAAATTTTAAAGATTGTCTCTCTGTCCCTCCCTCTGCACCTCTCCCCCATTCATGCTTTCTCTCTCTCTCTCTCTCTCTCTCTCTCTAAAAAAAAATAAAAAATAAAAGTGTGGGGGCTCCTGGCTGGCTGAGTCAGTAGAGCATGTGACTCTTGATCTCAAGGCTGTGAATTCAAGCCCCACACTAGGTGGAGAGATTACTTAAAAACAAAATGTTAAAAAAAAAAAAAAAAGTGGCAGGCCACATAGACTCTTAAAAAAAAAAGTGTGGCAGGCAACATAGACCAATAGACCAGTAAAATAGAAAAGGAAGCCCCAAAATACACCCAAGTATATATGGGAATTTAGTTGACATTAAAGGTGCCATCTCAAATCCTAGGGGAAGATGGACATTTTAATAAATGTTGCTGTTCACAATAGTCAAAGAAAGTGGAAACAACCCAATGTCCATCTACTTAATGGATAAACAAAGATGTACTTATAAAATGGAATATGATCCAGTAAAAAATTAAATACAGATACATTCTACAACATGAATGAACCCTGAAAATGTGCTAAGTGAAAGAAGGCAGTCACAAAAAACACCGTTGTGTGATTCCACTTATATGAAATGTCAAAATTAGGCAAAACCATAAGGACAGAGAGTGGTTAGTGGGTCCTAGGGCTGGGGAAGGATAGACAATAAGACACAAAGTTTGTTTTTGGGGTGATGACAATGTCCTAAACTTAGATTGTGTTGATGGTTGCAGAATTCTGTGGATCTATTAAAACCATTGAATTGGGGGTGCCTGGGTGGCTCAGTCGATTGAGCATCTGACTTCGGCTCAGGTCATGATCTCAGGGTTCACAAGTTGGAGCCCCACGTGGGCTCTGTGCTGATAGCTCAGAGCCTGGAGCCTGCTTTAGATTCTGTGTCTCCCTCCCTCTCTATCCCTCCCCCACTCCCACTCTGTCTCTCTCAAGAATAAACATTAAAAAAAACATTGAATTTTACACCTGAAAGGGGTGAGTTTTATGGTGTATGAATCACATCTGAATGAAAATGCTTAAATAAGGGACAAAGGACCAAAAACCTAATAGAAAAATGGGGATGACATTTTTTAAACATTTGAAAAAAATGTTCAAATTCATTCACAATTAGAGAAATACATGTTCAACAATACTGAGAAAGTACTTCTCACCTAGGATATTGGCAAAAATGACACAGTATGATGATAGACTCTGTGGGCTGTGGGGAGATGGGCATTCCCATGTGACTCTGGTGGACATGCAAGCTGCAGAGAGGATTAGGCAATACCGAACAGAACTGCAAATGCAATTTGACCCGGCAATACCACGCCTAGGAAACTATCCTGCGGATGTAATTCCAACAAAGTGAAAATATAGGGACACAAGGTTATTCACTGCAGCACTGCTGGTAATTGCAAATCGAAATGCTCAGTCATAGGAGACTGATTGTGTAAGCTGTAGTTCATCTATGAAATGGAGTACCAAGCAGGTCTCTAAAATAATGAGGAACACCTCCATAAAATTGAGATGGAATGATTTCTAGAATATACTGTTGAGTGAAAAAAAAAAATAACATGAGGAAGAGCATCTATATAATTTTTTTTGCCTTTGCACAAAAAAAAAAAAAATATGGGAAGATTAAACCAGAAACTAAAGAGATAGGTTACTGTTGTGGGTTGAATTGTGGTCTGGCCACCCCCTTTCCCCACAGCCCTGAAAAGCTATGTTGAAGTCCTGATGTCCAGGACATCAGAATGGGACCTTTTTTGGGAACAGGGTCATCGCAGATAGAATTAGTTATGATGTGGTCATACTGAAGTAGGGTGGCCTCTAATCCAATGTAAGGACAGTGTGTGTACAAGGAGGATGATCATGTAAAGAGAGAGACGCAAAGGGAGAGCACCATGTGAGGGTGAAGGCAGTGATAAGGGTGATCTGCAAGCCAAGGAACAAAAAGATTGCCCACGAACCACTGGAAGTTAGGAAGCGCAAGGAAGGATTCGGATGGAACATGGCCCTGCGGACACGTCACATGGGGTCTAGCCTCCAGAACTGTGAGAATTGGGTCTGTCATTTTAAACCCCTCAGTTTGTGGCACTTAGAAAGCAGCAACCTTAACAAATACATTTCCCTACAGGGGGTGGGTGTGAAAGGGGCCGAAAGAAGGGGGGAATGAGGATGGGGTGGTGGGGATGAGGAGGGAGCCACGTTCTCTGAATAATCCTTTTTGTGAAGCTCTGACTCAGAACCATAGTAATGTTTCACATACCACCCAAAATTAAACATTTAAAATCAACCAGGATGTGGGAGAACCCAATGTGGCACACAAACAGTAAAATAGGAACCAACCGACCTAAAAATGAATAACATAACTACACTAAAGGGAGTGAGGAAGAAAAATAACCCAGCTGCAAAAACAGTATTTTGAGTGGAAACTGTAAGGTTCAAGACACTGTATATAAATACTGTCCTCCACTTCCTATATTTATTTCTCACAGTGGCGTGGATTAGCAACTCTGAAATTACTGAAGGTATATGCCAGGATGGAACAAACATATAAGTAAATACATTGTAGATGTTGACAGTCATATTTCTCAAGGTCTGAGAAGGAAGTTCCCAAAAAGAAAAGGGAGAAGGCTGGAAGGAGTTCTACAGTATTGGATCAAGTTTGGAGGTAGCATGATAAACAATGTTTTGTGATATATGTAAAGATAGATCCATCATTCTCCCGTAAAGGAGCCTTGGAGAAATAGTTGAACCCAGGGTTGGGGCAGGGAAAATTAAAGATCAGCCTTGAACAGCTTGGAATTACAGAAATAAGTTGCACAAAAACTAATACAGGGACATCAAAAGGTCACAGGAGCCAATATGAAGGAGCTCCCCGTAGAATAAAATTAATTTCCATGAGTCTGTGCTGACACAAATAATTGGATAAATAAATATATGGGTGGAAGCTTCTTCCTTACAGAAGAATTCCAACTAATGTAAAATAAATGAGAGATATTGTAATTCATAATCAGGCAAACACTGCCATAATACTTGTTGCAGGCAACATCCACTAATGGATGCTAAAATGAGCAAAAGTTGAAGAGAAATGGGATATTTGCTTACTCTCAAAGTATCTCCCCTGAGATATTAACTACCAAGGAAAACTGTAACTCTGCAGTGGAGAAACCCTGTGGGCAGCACCTTAACAAAGTGATTAAGTTAACCTTGAGAAGTCATGTCGATAGCATGCAGCCCCAACATGAGACAGTGAGAAGGCACACTTGTGACCTTCTTGCCAAAAACGCCTAACTTCAGTACAATAATGGGAAGACCTCAGACAAACACAGTTTGAGATAGTCTACAAAATAACTGGCTAGTGCTCTTCAAACCTGTCAAAATCATGAAAGGTCAGGAGACTAAGGATGCATGACTACTAAATGAATTGTGGGGTTCTGGACTGGATCCTGAGACAGAAAAAGGACAATAGTGGAAAAACTCGTGAAATTCAGATCAGGTCTATATTTAGTTAATAGTATGGTATCAGTGCTAATTTCCTGGTTTTGATCATCAGACTATGATTATGTAAAAATGTTAACATTGAGGGAAGCTGGATGAAAGCTGCATGGGAATTCTCTGCGCTTTTTTTTTTTTTTTTTTTGCAACTTTAAGCTTAAAATTATTTCAAAATATAAAATAATGTAGTTTGAGTTCCTATCAATACAACTATTACATCCTTAGTTCTACCCCCAGAGAAGTTTTAGTTATTTCCCATCTCCACATCTATAAAAGTGTTTCTGCATCTATTCCTTGATTTTTGAATTTTACACTTTATTTATTTCCTTTTATAATAAACACTATAGTTCATTGATTCTACCTCCTACCATCATTAACTTCCAATATTTTTATATTCAATTCTCTGTTGGTCCATCACTATGGTCTGGATGTTACTGTCCCCCCAAAAGTCATAACCCCTAAAGGTGTTGTTATAGAAGGCGAGGCCTTTGGGAGGCCATTAGTCATGAGGCTGGAGCCTTCATAAATGGGATTAGTGTTCTTTTAAAAGATCTCACAGAGCTCCCTGCTTCTACTAGCATGTGGGGATAGAAGTCTGAACCCTGAAAGGGCCCTCACTTGACCTTGCTGGCACCTTGATCTCAGACTTGCCACCTCCAGAATCAGGAGAAATAACTTTCTGCTTTTTATAATCCACCCAGTCTGTGGCATTTTGTTACAGCAGCCAAACAGACTAAGACACCCAGTTTTATAACTTTAAGTGAAAATGATACATTTAATATAACACCTTATGTTAACATACTGGAATTAACATAAAAAAAGTTTTGAAAAAAAGATACCTTATTCTCTCCTTTCATCTACTATAAACAATATTATTGGCTTCATATCAGCACCCCTACTTTTTCTTCCAGTTGTCTTCTTCCTTTCTCTTAATCCTGTTCATCTGACTTTGAGGTTTCCATTTTGAAGAATCATAATAGTTACGTTTTGTTCTGAAACCATCATTTAGTCTTCCTTGTAGTACCTGTTGGTTAAGTCCAGCAGCTGAAAACTAGTAAGCAACAGTCATATTGTTATGACCAGGTAAATAATGTTCATACTAATTTACATAGTGTACACACTATAATTAAAGTTTCTCTTTTTTCTGCGCAGGTTTCTGTTTTCCTGGAATATCTCATTAGCTTTCTTTTTTGTTTCTTCTGCCAATTGTCTTTATCATATTTCCAATTATTTCCAAATTCTTCATGACTTAAGTATTCTATTAAGTTCCCTTTTTCCCAGAGACCTCCTTTCTGGGATGCCTGGCTTCCTGCTCAGGTGGGGACTATTTACACAAGGAATCTCTGGGATAAACCTTGAGTCCCTCCTAGATTGGCTACACTATTTCCTAGGTTTTATATCTTACTCAACTTGCTCCCTCCATTTTCGAGAGCATATCCTTAGGTAAATTCATAAGAACAGTTGTTGTTTTTTAATGGGGTGCCTGGGTGTGTCAGTTAGTTAGGCAGCTGACTCAGGTCATGATCTTGAGGTTTGTGAGTTTGAGCTCAGTGCAGAGAGTGCAGAGCCTGGTTGGGATTCTCTCTCTCTCAAAACAAATGAATAAACTTAAAAAAAAAAAAAAGTTTTGAATTAAATAGGTTCAGTCCTTACTTGCCTGAAAATGCTTTGGTTTTACCCTCATATTCAAGTGACAGTTTTGTTGGGTACACAAATGTTGAAGATCTTTTTCCCTTAGAATTGTAAGGTCTTTGTCCCATTTTCTTCTAGCATTTACTTTTGCTATTGCCACTCTGATTCCTGTTTTTTGATGGATATTCTGTTTTAGTCTCCCCTGAAGCATTTAGAATATTCTTCAGTCTCAGTATTGTGAACTTTCATGTTCTGTCTCGGTATGAATATGTAAATCATTTTTTTTTTAATTTACAGGGTACTTAGTGGGCCATTTTAAATGCAGTGTCACTCATTGACATTGTAATGTCATTCAGCATCAGACATTTTTCTTAAATTCTGTCATAATTTCTTCCCTTCCATATTCTTGGTTCCTTTTTCTAAAATTCAGAAGTGAGGAGTTTAGACCTCCTTGATTGGTCTTCTATGTCTTTTCTTTTTCTCTCTGATATTTAATGTTTTTGTGGGGTTTTGTGTGTGTGTCTTAGTGTCTTATTTTTGTGTCTGTGGGTTGGTTTTATTTTACTATTTGGGAGATTTCCTATATTTCTATATTCTAAAATCTATATTTCTATAATCTCTATTACATATCTATCTCAGCAATCATTTTTTAATTTCCAAGACCCCCTTCTTATATCTTGTTTTAAGGACATGGTATCACCTCACATTTTTCTGAGGATATTATTTACAGATTTTTTTTTAAGTCTGTTTCCTGAATCACCTTTGTTTCCTCTGGAGTCAATTTTTCTGTTTGTTTAGTTTTTTCGTTTACGTAATTTAAACCAACTGTCTGGTGACCCTTGGATTTCTGTTCATGTTTAAGAATGAGGGATTAAGAAATTGTATGAATGGGAGAGGCCTGTCATCTTGCAGGTGACTGAGCAGGAAGGCAGTTGTCCACTGGATGGTCCCGAAATGCTAGAATCCAGACAACTCTAGAGATGTTCTACTTTGGTAGTAGAGAACTTCTAATTAAAAAAAAAAAAAAAAAGTTTAAAGGGGCTCCTGGGTGGCTCAGTCCGTTGAGCATCCAACTCTTGATTTTTGCTCAGGTCATGATCTCACGGTTCATAAGATAGAGTCCCCCATACGCTGACAGTGTGGAGCATGCTTGGGATTCTCTCTCTCCCCCTTTCTTTACCCCTCCCCTGCTTGCACTAGCACTCTCTCGCTGTCTCTGTCTCTCTCTGTCTCAAAATAAATAAATAAACATTTTGAAAAATTAAGTATTTTTCCAAGAGAATAATCCTAGCTTCCAAGAGTTTTGTCTGTGAGAGAGGGGAAAGATGGTGGGATCAGCTGGTCTGCTCACCTTCCTCCTGGTGTGGCTTGGTGCAGCACAAGTCTCCAGCCTGGATTCAAGCTCTGGTTCTCTTCCCTGGGAACCTCGTGTGAGTGGCTGTCATATCACAGACTTTCTCCAACTGCAGGTCCCACCAGGACATCACCCCCAGTCTCAGCCAGGTCAGCTGGTAAAGACCAATGCCATGAGGTGCTCTCTGTGCGGCCCTAAGCCTGTGGAGCAGGCCAAGCTCTATAAATAGCGGCGGTGATTACAGAGTAACACTCTTTTTAAATGCTTGGATTTTATAGCTTTCCATTCAAAACAGTCCAGGCCCAGTGTTTAGTCTCTCTGGGGGGCTGCTGTAAAGGCCACCTTGTTTCACAGCTAAGGAGAGGTTACAAGGCAATTAAAATATTTTTGTCTCTTTTCCCTTTTGATGATTATTCCCATGCGGTGGCAGCCACTGGAGCAGTTCCTGCCTCCATTACCCACAGGGGAACTGGAGAACACAGTGGTGGCCACAAGCCCTGAAGCTGAGCTTGAATTAGAATTTCAGCCTTAACCCTTCTGTCGGTTTTCAGAGATTTAGAAGTAGAAATCAGAAATACTGGTGTCTTTAACAGCCATAGCTAGGCAACTGTCACTCACTCTGCAGGGGTGCTTTTCCCCTTCAGAAGTAGAGAAAACGCTTCTTGTCCCAGAGTAATTAAGTGATCTAAACGCCACATATGCTTTGGTCTGATAAATGCTGTAAGTGCACAAATAAATGCATGTTCTAGCCACATGTAGATATTTGGGGTAAAGACAACATTCCACATCAATTAACTCTGAATTGTAACAAACAATGATAATAATGCTGGTTATAAACATCATCATCATATGGAAAGAACAGCTATCAATATCTTACATTGATCCTGACATGTACAGCCTCTTCACGATGTTCGAAAATATTCATTAACCCTTCAGAGCAACCTCACAGGGCAGGCTAAGCAGAGCTCATTACCACCCCCATCATACAGGTGAACACACAGAGGCCTAGTTCTGGCGCTAGTTAGTGGCCAATGTTGAACTGGGCCAGTCAGGAATCAGCATGCTCCACGTAGTCTGTCTCGCTGGGGCCTGGTGGCCAGTGGGCAACAGCCCACATCACAGCCCTTGCCACCCCCCCCCCCCACTTCTCCCTCTGAGAGCAGAGGTGATGGTGGCTGATGTCTGGGGTACTTGTTTCTGCACTGTCCTGAGGAATGGATGACGAGGGGAGAGATGATTTGGAATATTAAGGATTCTCCAACTCAGCAGGAACAGATTCTGCAAAACCCTGTTCTTTCTCTCTTCCAAAAGAGCAATTATGAAAAGTATTTCCAGGAAGGAAAATATTATGCAAAACAAATAGTTATGACTGTAAATCATTGAAGAAAAATGCCAGCACTGCTTTTGGAGTCCAGTGTAGGCACTAAGGACTATTGGTGGTTCTGCCAATAGAGTTGGCATCTGAGACCAAAAGGACCACAGAGGTGACCAGGTCCAGATCTCTTGTTTTACAGGTGGCAATCTGGGGAAGGGGCACAGTTAGTGAATTCTCCCAATGACTGGAGATGGCGTTAGTAATATAGCCAGCACAGATCCAGGTATGAAGCAGGTACTTACACATCAGTTAGGAAAGTATTGAGCTGCAAGCAGCAGAGAGCTGGCATTACAGGTTTGCTTTTCTCACATAACAAGTCCAAGGGTAGCCACGGTTGGGCCTGGGTGTTCCTGAGCTTAAACAAGAGAAGGAAGTCCTACTCCTCAGGAGCTGATCTGCCCAGAGGCTGGATGGGGTTCTGGGGACACAATGTGACCAGAGAAGAGGGGGCCTTGTTTAGAAACCATAAAACAAACCAAGGATATTTTAACTTAAAGGGGAAGAGCCTGGTTGGAAACTTGACTACTATTGTATAGAAGACAACCTAGATATGTCCTATGCTGCCCAAGGGGTTAGAAGGAGGATCAGGGAGGGGTGCCTGGCTGGCTCAGTCAGTAGAGCATGTGACTCTTGATCTTGGGGTCATGAGTTCAAGCCCCATGTTGGGGGTAGAGATTACTTAAAAAAAAAATCAGGGAGTGCAATTGTTGGATGACAGTTTCGACAGGAATAATTTTAATGATATGCACTTATTGAAAATACTGAGTTTCCCGGAGATATCAAGTTGAATAAGGAACTGGAGAGGAGTTTGTGTGTGGAGGGAGGTGGAGGAGGAGGAGAAAGAGGAGGAGGATGAAGAGAAGGAAGGAGTAAGAGGTAGAGAAGGAGGGTTACAGCACTGAATAGAGAGATCTCCAAATTTCCTTTTGGAACAATTCATTTAACAAGTATCTGCTTAGTTTCTACTGTGTTCCATACAGGAAACATATTGTCCAAATAAGAAGCTGGTCTGATATGTGTGAAAAACTCATGGAGAGAATATGGTACCTGATGAATGTTATTTACTGATTGACATCTCAGGAACCACTTGCCTTCTGCAGATCCCATCCCACCACTCCCAGGATCCTCCTCTCTCCCCCCAGCTCCACACAATGGAAACAGCCTGTTGTTTCCATTCAGGTTCTCAGAATCAGTGAACAGGACAATCTGTGTAGTTCAGTGGCAGCATTTTTTTCCAGATACACTGGAGCCTGGGCTTAATATCTGTCCCATGTGATGTCCAGATGTCTGAAAGGCGACTAGGAAGATCCAGAAAGGTAGTGGGCTGCTCAGTCATTGATTAGTTGTCATTTGAGCCTTTCTGGCCCTCACTGCTCTTACCTGGAAAATGGAAGAGAAGAGTATCTTCCTTATAGAGTTGTTGTGAGCATGTAATGTGCTTTGTGCAGTGTTCAGCCCTTGGTATGGATTCAACAGATGTGGTTCATTTAGTTCCTCTGTCTCTGCTCTGCCACTGATTTGATGTCACTTTTCCAGGTCTCAATTTCTTCTCGTGGGTTGGACTAGAACAAGCCCTGTGATTTCTTCCAGCTCTGAACTTTCCGGTGCCCAAAACAAAATGGCTGCCATGTTTTCCCAGCCTTCACCAGGAGGTGGTCTCTGCCAGGAGGTGGCACCACTAATTCACTTTTCCAGCAGAGACATGGGCTGACCATTTGTTTATTTCCCCTCAGCTTTGACAAGGAGCCTGAAAACTGGCCTCCTTAACAAATGCCTCTAAACTGACTTTTAAAATGATGGTGCCGATGTTTCCCAAATGTGACTAGATTTTCCGTTCTTGTTCCTGGCATATCAAATTTGCCTTCCTTTGGACAGTCATCAGTATTTAGGGAAGAGATAAATAGAGAACTCTCATGGAGCCAACTTCACCATTGCTCAACAGCAAAACTGCAGATACTAAGCACGTGCTGTTGAATTGCACCTACCATGGGCCATTTGCATGCTATTCCAAGGGCACAAATGGCCACTTATGCTGACAATTGTTTAAATGCCACGTAGGAGATCACAGATAGAATTCTGCAGCCTCAGATCTCTGGCAGCAGTCAGGCTGGAGTGGCCCAGAAAATGTGGTTTTCTAGTCTTCTTGGGTTACTATGAACAGGATCAGTCTTGTGCCGTGAGAGCAGGACAGGAAAAGGACTTACAGCCAACAGAGCCAAATTCCTAATTTTGCCCAAGGCCAGTGCTGGATATGTAAAGTGAATTTAAGATGAAAATTCCCTAACTCTCTTCTACCCTTTTAATTTTCTCAAGAGTTAAAGAAACAGAGGAAGGGGAGAAGGAGACGGAAAAGAAGAGAGGGGGAGAGAAAAAGAACAGTAGATTGTTTTTTGTGAAATAGTTAACATTCAAATAGCTATCTTGCCTTTTCCCTCCTAAGTAAATAATTTTAAAATTTAGGAAGTGAAGATATAACTGGATGAATTGGCCATTGCTTCTAGCTTGCCCTGTTTTACACGTGCAAGCTCTAAACATTTATTTGGCTGGAGGCTGGAAAATTAGTGGGCTAAATCAAATTATCCTGTGGATTGGTTTTGACCTTTTGAATGTTAGGTTGTCAAAACTTTCTTCTCTGGTACCAGCCTCAGCAGAAAATTTAGAATGTATCTGCTATGAAGAAGAAAAAATTACTTTCAGACCCTATGCAAGATTTTCTTTATCATCCAAAAAAGACAATTATGATTCCTAGTTTATGGCAAAAAAATAAATAAATAAATAAATAAACAAAAGTGGTACGGGAAGAACAGTTTCCTCACTAGTGTCTTTTATTAGAGCTAAACCGATTATTTTAGATTGCTAGAGAAATCACATCACTGACCGTCGTCGTCTCGCTGATGGCAGTGTAGATCTTGTTAGATAAAGTCATTTTTCTTCATTACTAACCAAGTGCGTTGTAAAGAAGTGACCACATCTTTCTGGTCTCTCAAGGTTTTAAAGGTAGAATGAGCAGTGGGATGTCAGAATGATGGTTCTACAGTGCTGTGTAGATGTCATTGAGGATTGTTGTTTCACTGGGTTGGGAAGACAGGGGGTGGTATATCCCAGAACATTCCTTCCTGCTCTTGCCCCCGCACCATCTGCAGAATGGGAGCAGGTGGCATGTGGGTGAGAGCATTATCACGGTTTCATCTGTTGTTACTTATGGAAAGAGAACCTGCCTGTTGACGTTACATCTTTCTTCTGGTCTAATTAATGAGATCTACTCTAAAATTTACCAGGCATCTCATGACGCCACCAACAAATGAACTCCATTAGAAGATTCTGCAGTGGTTTTTTAAAAATGTCATCAATAGCACACCCAGTCCTTGCAAAAGGCAATTATTTTCTCTTGCTTGCTTTAAAGTCATGCTTACGGTGTATGAATGCCTTTATGAAAGGTAGAGTTTTCTATTTTGAAAAGCAAACCCAGACAGATTTCTGGCAAACTGGAAGGTGCTGTAGGTCTTATTTTCTTCCTTTCCCACAGTGTCGAATTAAGGATTAGGGGATCAACCCTACAGGCTCTTGAGAGGGGTAGTGTTTTATTAAAATGCATGTGAGGTGGGAGTAAACCAACATTTATTAGAAACACACTATGAGGGAGCCATTTAACAGATGATATGAATTATCTCACTTAATGCTCATTACAGTGTATGAAGAAGTTTGTGTTATCCCAGTCCTTAGATGAGGAAACAGGTTCAGACAGAATGAGTAACCTGTTCTGAGTCAGACTGCTTCTATGTGCTAGAAGGGAAGTTGAAATCTAGGTTTGAGCAGCCCTGTGCTTTTATGATATTCTAGGTAAGCTGGTTGCTTTAGAAGCGAAGGATGTTTCTTGTCGATCACTTCTACAGCACTTACTGTGTGCTAAGCACTGCTTTAAGTTAGGACAGCCTGCACTGGGCTGAGTGGGAACAGAGAGACTGAATGAGGAGGCTGGGAAAATGGGTGCCGGGATAGGCCAAAGGAAATACCAATAGCACCCAAGAGTGATGCAGTGGGGGCCTGAGGCGAGGAAGGAGTGGTCAGCCACGGTAGCAGGCTGACTACAACAGAACATTATTGCAGATGGACTTGGAGCAGCCTGAAGTGGGGAGAGATGATACCCTCCCCATGCTAGACTGCTCAAAACTGCAAAAGGCTCAGGGAAACATTGACCAGAGGACTGGGAAACATTGCAAGGACCACCAGCTGAAGCAAGTTTTAGATTCAGTTGAATGTCGTCTCGGCCACAACCCCTCAAAGCAGTGAAGTTCTCAAGAGCCTGGCTTTTGCAGTTGAACCTGGCTTCCCATCTCTGTTTCAGCCCACTTGCTATGTGACCTTGCACGTCAGCTTCCTCATCTCTAATAATGACTGCCTAATAGGGTTATCGTGAGGCTCCAATGAGATCATTCCCAAGATGTGCTTAGCACAATGCTGGCATGATTTCACACATCCCCTCTAGGATTTTGCTTTCTTAGTTACCCCTCTCCCCATGGCGTTTCTGAACTCATCTCTGTCTCCCCTCTGCCTGAGACCATACCCGGGGCTCTCTCACCTTTATACCAAACAACAAAACAAAACACACCT
The DNA here is from genome assembly GCF_028749965.1 of Puma concolor. Classification (NCBI taxonomy): domain Eukaryota; kingdom Metazoa; phylum Chordata; class Mammalia; order Carnivora; family Felidae; genus Puma; species Puma concolor. Next base: position 100,404,144 of record NC_141672.1, on the reverse strand, counting down.
TCCCTCAACTACTTGGTGGTGCTACCCTCTTAGTTCTCACGGCACCTGCAGTCTTCCTTTTTTAAAGATTGAGTTATAACTGACATATAACATTTCTCCATTCTTCTTGAAGGAAGAGGACTCGGGCTGCTAGTCCCGAAATGTATGGACATGTGTTTTGCATATTTCTGTATCCCCAGCATCTATCCTAGTGCCTGGCATATAGTTGGCACTCAAATATTTGCTGAATAAATGCATGGATGTCTCCATTTCCTCATTATACTTTCCCAACTGATCAATGCCCTTGCTGCCTAGCTTCTGTTCTCGCCCCTCTTGATAAACTTCTCTTCCCCAAATTGCCTCTGACTTGATTACCAAAGGCAGGGGTTGTGGCTCCATCCTCTTCTCTCTGAGCTGTCTCCAGCCAACTCAAGTCTTTAAAACAGACTTCCACTTTGCAGTAAATAGTAAATGCAAAAGTACTCCAAGGGGCACAGACAGGCTTGGCTCTCCAGTTCTTAGTCATCCACTCAGTCAGCAGTATCCTTTGAAGTCTTCCGAGGTCACCTCTCTTTGATGGGGGTGAGTGGCATAAGACAGTGAACATCCCGGAAGCCATCTTCCCTGATCTCAACAGCTGGAAACAATCTCTTCCTGCCCTAACATGCCGTACTAAGCTTTATCTGTGCTTCTCTAATGGAACTATCTCTTTCTTTCTATTTTGAGTTAAGGTATTTATAACCACATCTGTGGCACCTGCTATGTACCCTTGGAGGGCAGGAACCAGGCTTTTTCTCACCCACCCATCCCGCTCAGCCTCTAGTCTAGGGTCATACAAAGGGACCAACTGAAAGAATTGTGAAAAGAAGAGACCTTGGGTAACTATGAAAACACTGCCTGTGGAGAGTTTTATAACAAGCTTTTCCACTCATGTTATACCTAGTAAAGTCCCGCAACGTACTCAGCCCTGGCCTGGGTACAGTTGAGGGGTAAGATAGAGAATAACCCTGACAGCAGAGACCTAGCTTGTAATCTAGGTGGGACAAGTAGATATAAGCAACAAAGTTAAATAGCAATTAAAATGAGCAGTATGGAAAGAACAAACACATATTTAAATAATTGTTGAGTAGCAACTACATGCCCACTGTGTGATACAGCACTAAAAGGGGCCAGGGGATTGAGAATCCCCAATGTGGCCATGCTGAGGGGTAGTTTTCAGAAGAAGGTAAGAATTACCCTGAACTCTTTCGATTATTCGATTTAATTTTCCACAGTACAGAGTATGTATGTCCTAGCATTAATTCCAGTGTACAAGCTGTAGGTATTGGGCACTGCCCTCTTTAATGCCCAGATGTTTACAATGCAGTAGAATAGTTAAGAGTGAGAGTCCCAGGTCAGCAGAACCTGGGTCTGAGTCCTGAATCTACCATCGTGGCTTTGGCAGGTCGCTTTCTCTTTCTCACCCTAAATCCCTCCACTATGAAAGAGAAATAAAAATGTCTGCCTCTCAGGTATTATGTAGACATTTATGGAGCAGTCACTATGTGCAAGAAACCATTCTAGACATCAAGGATACAGCAGTGAACAAAAGAGCTGTGTTCATTGCCCTCGTGGACCATGAAGAAGATATGTGTGAACTGCTGGGCACAGTGCTTGGCACCCAGCAGTCACTCTGGAAATAGTCACCATGGTTATTCCAAGCATCTGATGGGGCAGAGTTCTCACTAAGTAGGCCCAATTTGGTTTCCAGCCTACTTTCTGAAGTCTTCCCTGCCCTCATTGCACAATCACCGCACTGTCTTCTGTGGTTAGGGAACTTTTCTCTATACTTGCAACTGGTACCTAATCATAAGCTGTCTTATGATTTTATTGCCCCTCAGCTTGATCGGGCCTGTGTTGAGCCTAGAAGATAGTGGAGGATGGTCTAGCTCAGCATTACCTAGGGAATGAGCCTCATCCAATCAGTTGAAGGCCTTAAGAAAAAAGACTGAGGTACCCAGAAGAGGAAGGAATTCTGCCTACAGACTCAAGACTTCAACGTTAACTCCTGCACGAATTTCCAACCTGCTGGCTAGCTATGCAAATTTCAGACTTGGCAGCCCCCACAATTGTGTAAGCCAATTCCTTAAATTCAGTTAATATCTCTAGATGGATAGATAGATCGATTGATTGATTGATTTGTGTGTTTGTACACACACAAATCCTATTGGCCCTGTTCCTCTGGAGAACCCTGACTAATACAGAACAAAGACTTATCAAATCTTACAAAAATATTTGTGTCCTATACAACAAAACATTGTGTTTCATGCTAAAACAAAACAAACAAACAAAACCCACAAACTCTCAGAATACATTAAAGTCTGAAAATTCAGGAAGTGAAATGAAATGAACTTTGTCAAACCCAAGGATTCCTTAAATTAAGCATTTTAGATGACAGACCACAGGCCCCCTTCAAACTGGAATGTGTACTGTCATCCCAAGGGGCACTGGTGTTCCTTTGGAAGCAATGGGAGAAATGCTGGGATTAGCTTCAAACTCCAGTGCAGACAGGCAAGGCCCTTACCATCAGCTCCCAACAGCTTTACTGACCTCTTTTCTTTTTCATATTACCATTATTTCCATTTCTCTACCTCTATTTCTCCAAAATACGTTGTATCGAAACCTCGAAAGACTGGCATTCTTTGCTATTTTCTACATCTGGGCCTTGGCTAATAATGCTTTACCCTCTGCCTGAAATGTCCTTTTGTGGTCCTCCACCTTCTTCCACTCTCACACTTAAAATTCAGTCTCTACCTAGTGAACATCTTTTCATCTCTTAAGACCTACTTCCAATGTCTCTTTCTCCAGGAAGCCTTCCTGGAAGGCCCAGCCCTCACTTCTCCCACAGAGTAAGCCCTCCATCCTGTGATTGAGCAGAGCTGTTAGCATACTTGTCCAGCTGGTGTGTGGTTATTTGTTTATATACTTGTCTCCTCTACCAGTGTAAGAGAGTACACAGGCCAGGAATTGGCTTATTCTTCATGGTAGTACCCGTGGCTACAATTTTGTTCAATTGAATGAATAAGCGAATGGACATTTTTTAGTTCAAAAACTTCCAAAGGTTTCCTAAGACTCAACAGAGCATTTATACCTCATTGGCTGTTAAGACCCTCCACTCATCCTCTGCCCACCTCTACTTTCTTCCACACTCCCTCCCAGCGTGCAATGTCCACATCCATCAGCATACCACAGATAGTGCATGGTCACTCCTAAAGTCATCCATTTGTTAGTACAATAGCTCCTTTCTGCAAGTTAGAAAGGTAAATTAAGCCATTTGCTTTTTACACCTTATTGTGAATTATCATGAATGTTGCCTTTCTCTTAAAAATAAAGTCCAATGTAAAGGGATTTCTGAAAGAGGCTACTCAAACTATTTGCCATTCTGACTTATGCCAGCCTACTCAAAAAAGAGATAGGAACCAGCTCTTCCAATCAAATGTGTATGTATGTTTTACCTGAAATTTCCTTGCTCATCTAGTAATGTACACTGGAGCCTCCTTCTACCTCTGAACATGACCTTTAGGGGGGAGGCCCCCATTTGCTGTTAGGGAATGATGAGACAGTACAACTAGGGTCCTAATCCCCCCTCTGCCACTTTCTAGTTGTGTGATCTCAGGGAAGCCACCTAACCTCAATTACCTTTTCTGAGAAATGGGAATTGTTAGGATTACGCTTACTTTACAGAGTTGTGATGTCTAGATGAGTACATGAAAAGTGTTCAGCAGAGCGCCAGGTACACAGTATGTGTGGTACACATTAGCCTCTGTTTTCTTTGTCCTCCACAAGAGCACCCAACACTTAGAAGACCCTCTCTGAATGTGGGTTGAAGAGGAAGAAGACATTTTTGCACAACGGAAGGAACACTTTGGAGATGTCCTGGGTGTGATGCATTTATTCATTTCTCCATTAATTCAGCACTCTATGAGATGCTGCTACACTATGAGATGCTGCTACACGCAAAGCCGACAAGCAGGACAGACATCATCCTGACCTCAAGGGCCCTAAGGTCTAGAGGGAGACAAGTATACAAACATTGCAAATCGGACAGAGCATATGAAGGAATCAAGAGATTAAAGAAGGGGCAAGAGAAGAGAGTGACCTCAGAAAGGAGATGGATTCAAGCGGAGACCTGGGGCATGAGTACAAGCTGGGGTGCTGGGTGTGGAAGAACTGATGAGAGAGGGAGGAGACACACACACACACACACACACACACACACACACACACACACACAAAAGGTCCAGAGCTGAGTTTTCACACCTTAATCTTTGGCTAGGGGTGGGCCCTGTCTTCTCTTGCCTGAGACCAGATGGAAAACTCCTTTCTTAGGGGCCCGAGGCGATGGGGTCCCAAGCCCCCAAAACTCACTATCCTTCCTACCCTGAGGATCCAAGTTGGGAGAACTAAATATTTTCCATCTTTGGGGACATGCTTTTGCCCATTGCCAAGCAACTCAGCCCCCAAGCTCTAAGCAGAAGATGGAGTCAGATTCACCTCCTTCCCCTCCTCCTCTGCCTGGGCTTCTGCACACTGCTTTTCTGCCAGAAAGAGAGGGAACCCAGAGGCGAGGGAAGCATCTTCTCTGGGGCTCCCTCCCTCCCTCACCTGCCTGGAAAGCTGGCGCCAGAAGGGAACCAATGGAGCCTGGAGAGGTTTTTCTAGGACAAAAGCACGAAGACACCAGGGAATGTACTTCTGACCATTAGGGGCCTCTGGCAGGGGGCTCTGTCTGCAACTCATCAAGCAGCCTTTGTTACCTGCTGCTGGGGGATTATTGACCCAATTGGCTATTATGCGAAGGTTATCGGTTTAAAATTCCTACCTGGCCCGAGGGCTGTGCTTTTCTGAGCTTTCAGTCCCACCACCAGACGTGAGATTTGCATGTGTGAATGCATTAGGAGACAGTGTTTCCTCCTTCGATTTATGGGGGAGACTTCACTTTGAAAAGCTAAATCCGGGCTTGCAAATCATGCCAGTAGGTAACTGTCATCGTCCTGACAACAAAGACGATTGCTCTTGCAGTGAACAGGAAGAAATATTTTGAGAGCAGGCCCACGGCTTCTTATAACCACACTGCTCCCTGCTCACTCCCACCTCCCACAATTATTCACTGGTGAGAATACTCACATGTCACATCTTCACTGAACTATTGTAAGTATGTAGTACATGACTATTTGAGTTGCTTCCAGAAGTAATCGCTCTCCACTCCCACCCCCACCTGCTACTGAATCACAGCAAATGAACAAAGAGGATGCACCGGGGCTTCAGAAAGTCTCCTTTTCTGGTGGAGGATGAGGTGGCCACCATGAAGACCTGGGTCCCCAAACAGCTGCAAAATAATAGGAACAGGAAGTCCGAGAGAAATTTTGGCAACATCCGTGTAAGACCCTAGAAAGAAATGCTACCAGCCATTCTCAGGTGGCACTTGTAACATCAGAGAACTACCATGTTAATACTCCTTTCTCCCTTTTTTTGTTTGCTCACCTATTTTTGAACGAGTTTGACTTGATATTGCCTCCCCACAAATAGCAGCAGCCCGTGCAAAGCACACCCGCTCCCCAGGGACCCTGAGATGACAATAATATGTGACTGTACGAAGAGTCCAGGGGCCGAGCAGTCATAGTTTGGGGTTGTTTTTAAAGCAGGGGGATGGCCACAAGGGTCCTTCCAGAGCAGGGGTGGGTAGGTGGTGCTGGGAACAGGCTTTGCAGACAGAGAAATCTGTTTATCTTCACACTCCGGAGAGGCAATCACTCTTCCCGTGACAGCAAGAGTACTGTAGCGAGCACATTCCAGGAGCAGAGATGTGTGGGCTCCTTGGCCAAGTGGCCTTCTCCTAATCAGCAGTGGGTCTCAATGAGATAAAATGGGGTGAGAGCAGCAGGAAGCCTTGTTCCATCTTTCCCCCTTGTCTTCAGAAGAAACTCTGATCAAAGGGGAAGTGGTATTTGTGAAGAGCCGGGAAAACTTGAAAGAAAGTCACAGTGGGCATGGATATTTGTTTATATTTGTCTGGGTTCTGGGGCAGTCTGGCCTGCGGCTATTCGGCAGGCCTGCCCTTTCTTCATCCCACTACCCCTCACCCCATCCATTCCCCCAAATGGATAGGTTTCCTAAAAGTTAAAAACGTTTCTTATAATTCTGTGATTCTCAGGGCGCCTGGGTGGCGCAGTCGGTTAAGCGTCCGACTTCAGCCAGGTCACGATCTCGCGGTCCGTGAGTTCGAGCCCCGCGTCAGGCTCTGGGCTGATGGCTCAGAGCCTGGAGCCTGTTTCCGATTCTGTGTCTCCCTCTCTCTCTGCCCCTCCCCCGTTCATGGTCTGTCTCTCTCGGTCCCAAAAATAAATAAACGTTGAAAAAAAAATTAAAAAAAAAAAATAATTCTGTGATTCTCGCAAGCACCTAATACATTCATGATTTTATAGGCCAAGAAGGAACTGCGATGGTTTATCTAGATTTTACAGTTTTTAATATCTATAAAAATAGATACGCTCAGTAATGTTCTTTGTCTCTGAGGCCTCAGAAAAGAAGGTTTTTGGACACAGACAGGATAGAGAAAAACCAAATGTGTTCGTGTGTGTGTGTGTGTGTGTGTGTGTGTGTGTGTGTCGGAGGGTATTTTTTTTAGATCAAAGAGTTTCATTTGGTGTCTTTACTTCTCTCCTCTTTCCTTCCCCTCCCCCCTTCATCCCAGATCTGTTTGAAAAGGACTCAGATCTCTTTTCCCACACACAGACTGACCTGATAGCAGAGGAATGAGTGGGGGAGGGGTCTGTTCTGGTGTGGAGTATAGCCAGTTCAGCACCCTCAGTCTCTGATCTAAAGGAGATCCTGGGTAAGAGGAGATTGTGAGCAATCACTGTACCCTGTGGAGGTGCAAAAAGTAAAAACAAATGCCCCACTTTGATTTTAAGGACAAGACAGTAGCAGTATTGCTTTTACTGCTTCACCCAAGACTACTAATAGTTGCCGTGCATGTATAGAGCTTTTATGTTCCAGGCATTGTGTTAAGCACAATGCATGGATTAGCTCATTTAATACTACTGAAAATACTCTGTGATAGATATGATCCCTGATTTCCAGATGAGGAAATGGAGGTTAAGGGATATTAACTGGCCCAAGGCTGCATAGCTAGTAGCACCAGGTCTGTCTCACTTCAGAAACTGAGCTCTTGGTCAGTATGCAATCAATGCTGCCGATTGGTAATGTAGATATAAATCAAGTGCAAGGAATCCTTTGACAAGTGCCAGGCAATATACTGTCCACTACGAGGCAGACAAAATTAACAGCATACGTTAGTAAACATGGAAGCCTTCGTGAGAGCAGGACTATAGCTCAGCTGACGGATGGAGATGTTTTTGTATGGACTGTCGCACATCTGGAAGCAGAGGCAAGCCTTGAAATCAGATGTATTCCAGACATGCACAGGTCCCCCTGCCTCCCCCTTGGAAAAACCTTTGCTGGGTCCTGCTGTGCCCTCCAGCTATGATCCTGTTCTCTCTTCCCTTTCCCTGCCAACCTTTCTGGATGAAAAATGGAGCCACTCATCATCCCATTTCCTCTACCCCACCCCTGCACCCCAGCTTCCTCTCACTGCCTTCCTGAGAGCTTGAAGAGGTTACCGGTGAACTGCTTATTTCCAAATCCAATGACATTTTCTCCAGCTTCATTCTCTTGATCTCCCCCAAGCATGTGATGCTGTTCAGCACCCCCTCTTTTCCCCTTGATTCTGTGATTCTGCCCTGTGTGATCCATTGTTCCTTTGATTGTGTCAACCATGGCTTTGTCCTTCTTCTCTTTTTTCTCTAGGATATGCTCTCTCTTAGCCATGTCTCCCAGTTCTCTCACTGCTTCAGCCCTCATCTCTGTGGACAAGATAGCCAACAGGATTCAGTGAAAAGAGAACATGATCGAACCTTGGCCATTCCTCTCCACACCAGCTGGGAGGTCCCAGGTAAGCCATGTATTTACTTTTTCTGTGCCTTACTTCCCTTGTCAGTAAATTAAGGATGGCCACAGGCCCTGCACTGGGTGAACACCCTATATACATTGTAAAAAGTTGTGGGAGAATTAGTTATTGCTATTGTCATTACTTTATTTCTGACATTCTGTTCTAGAAATAGTACTCACACGCTTTTCCTTGAAATTTGGAGCAGGACTTCTCAAATTCTAATACTACCATTCCCATCCTAACATGCATAAATATTGTGAGTTAGTACAATGTATCAATTGACATCCAACTATGAAGACCCACCCAGACAATTTTATGTCCTCCAGTTGGATTGAGCCTGGCCTTTTGCCAGTAACCCTCCTGTGACTTCTCAAGCTCAGTGCCCTACAGTGACTGCTGTTAACCTTCTCTTTCTCTCAGTCTTAGAGTTAGAGAGACATGGTTCAAATCCTGACTCTGACTCACTAGCTAGGTGACCATGGGCAATGCATTTAGCCTCTCTGAGCCTCAGTCTGCTGATTTGTAACATGGGAGCTGTTATTGGTTGAATGTGTCCCCCACCACCATGAAAAATAAATACATTGATTCAGAATACAACCCATAACTCAGAATATGACCTTATATGGAAATAGGCTAGCTGCAAATGTAATTAATTAAGGTGATGCCACACTAGAGTAGGATGGCCCCCTAATCCAATATGATTAGTGTCCTTACAAGAAGATGGGCCATGCAAAGATGAAGACAGAGACTGGAGAGATGCATCTATAAGCCAGGGATACCAAAGACTGTCAGCAAACCACCAGAAGCTGGGAGAGAGGCCTGGAACAGGTTTTCCTTCTCATCCTCGGAATGAACCAGTCAACCAACATCTGTATTCAGACTTCTAGGCTCCTGGACTGTGGGACAGTAAATTTCTATTGTTTCAGACAGCCAGTTTGTGAAATGTTGTTACAGCAGCCCTAGAAAACTTATTCAGGAAAATATCCATCTTGAAAGAAATAAGATAACTGATCAAAGTGTCAGGCTGCTGCGATGTGCACAACTCCACCCCACCCTGCTTGTGCCCATATTGCCTGCCTTTACAGCTAAACTCTGTCTTCCCTGTGGTCTCAGAGGGAGAGGGATGTCCTTCCTGTATTTGCACACATCATAACTGCCACCTAAGCTCTGGCTCTGATTCCTTCTTTACTCTTTAAAATCACACCAGGATTCGCGCATCTGGGTGGATAAGTCAGTTGAGTGCCAACTCTCAATTTTGGCTCAGGTCATGATCTCAGGGTTCATGGGTTCGAGCCCCACATCAGGCTTCATGCTGGAGATTTTCTCTCTCAGTCTCTCCCTCTGCCCCTCTCCCCTGCTCGCATGCACTCTCTCTCTCTAAAAAAATACATAAAATCCTTCCAAGGGCAAATTTGCTTTCAGAAGCTGCCATTACTGCAGTAAGAGTGGGAGGATACAGACAAACACAATGTTCCATGCCATGCATGACCATGCCCCACCCCTGAGACTGCGCCTCTCCATCCTCACCTTTGCTTACTTGACCCCCACCTCTCTCCCCCGATCCTAAGGACTCAATTTCAATCACATCCTCCTGTTTCCACCAACATGAGAAGAGAACAGTCCTCGGAATTTATAGCCTCCTTCCAACTGTCACCCTATTTTCTCTTTCCAAAAAGTTCGTTCTTCAAATATATGATCCAAATCAGCGGGTTTAAGATCTATTTCTTTGTTATGTAGGCTTTTGCCACTTCAGCCTCCACCTCTCCAGTCTCCAGAATACTGTCCTAAGGGTAACAGTAACATTTTTTAAAGTTTGTTTGTTTGTTTGTTTTTCATTTATTGAGAGAGAGAGAGAGGAGGAGAGAGGGAGGAAAAGAATCCCAAGCAGGTTCTGTGCTATCAGCACAGAGCCCGATGTGGGGCTTGAACTCCCTAACTATGAGATCATGACCTGAGCTGAAATCGAGAGTCAAACACTCAACCAGCTGAGCCACCCAGGTATCCAACAACAGTGACATTTTTTTAAAAACGAATTTTCCAACTTTTCGGGATTGGACAGTAATAGTTCTTCTTACCCAACATTTGCTTCCTCCAGAGGCTAATTTGTTCTTTCCTCTGCCCTCTTCTCTCTTCTGCCAAACTTTTCAAACAGGGATCTCTGACTGTGAGGTAGATGCTTCTTGTGATTCTGTAAGGCTCACAAAGACTCCTCTGAGGAGTGACCCCGGTGACCTTGGCCATAGCTGATTGATCCAGGGGTGGCTAATTCGCCGTAGTGTCCCTTCCTAGAAGGTTAGGTATGGAGGGGAGAGATGACGAGCCTGGAAGTTGTTGACACTAAATCACAACTGTGGAGGGACTCTTGAGAGAACAACTTCCACTTCACAAGTACCCAGAGCCTCCCTGGGTTCTCTTCTTCTCAAACTAGAGTCATCTGATTCTTTCTTAATCCAAAGTAGACCCCACAGAGACTTCCAGTTTCTGGTCCCATATGTAAAGAACTTGGAGGTCATCACTCCCATCCACACATACACAAAGGCTCAACAAACCGAGAATTGATAACTCTTCTTAAATCCTCCAGAGAACTGAGGTCATAGGACAACCCCCTCCCCCACAAAGTTGAAGAGTGGGAGGATACAGACAAACACAATGTTCCAGAGTGGAAGCTCAGGAGCAGAAAACTCTACAGAAGTCACTACTTTCATCTGGCACATCCCATGTGACTCAGCAAAATTGGCACTATATGTTCCCATTATTAGCTTAAGGCAGCCATTGTTGGCTCATGTTGCTCAACCCCATGGAACATATTCTAGTTTCTACATGCTTTCTATCTATGTGCATGTCTCCATTCTTTCACACATTCAATAGCTACCCAGTGCTCGCTCACTGAAGATTGTACACCAGCCTCTGTGAGAAATATGAAACATAGGATTCCTATTTTCATGAGACTCCTCACCTGCTGGAAGCAGATTTACAAAAATAATACTAAACTCAAGTTTGGTTGTGATCTTCCGCTCAAGCAGAGGCACCAAACAAAATGTGCCATGGAGAATTAAGTGTGACTGTGGATATTTGGGAAAGCTTTATAAAACCCTTGACATTCAAACTAGGTCTGAGAGGATTTCAACAGATACAGATGGGGTGGGGTGGTGGCCCTGGACACAGGAGGAAATGACAATGTATTCCTTGTCATGAAGGACAAAGAAGGGGATCAGTCTGAAGGCTGGAGCTCTTGCTGTGTGGGACCAGACTTGTGATTATAATAAATCTGACGGCTTGGTGTAAGATGAACTGGAAAGAGGAGAACTGTACCAAGCCAAACAAGTACTTAATACAAAAACTAGATAGAGGTAGAGGGAAAGAGGGGAGAGAGACACAAGGTTTGTGGGAAGAAGAATGGGCAGGATTCATGGACTGGATGTGTGGACACTGAGGGGACAAAAGGAGATGGAGATCCATTTCTTCACCCCACAGCCTGCTTAGCTCTGGCCATCGACCACCCTGTACCATCTCAGAGGGGCCTCACCACTCTCTCAGCCCCTAAGACTGGCTGGCCGGGGCTGCATCAATAGAACACATTATTAGCAGATTGTCCCCAGCTTCCATCCTGTAGCCAGGGACAGGCAGTACGAGTGAGTAGCACATGGTACAGTCTTTAAAAAGGCAAAGAGACTACAGAAACTCCAGAAAGTGTCTTTCTGAAGGAACTGTGTGGAAGGTGTTTGGTGGAGGAAAGGGAGGCATTTCAGCCACTTCTTCCATGAGGAGGGAAGACACAGACTACTTCTGGGAAAGGAGGTGAGCCTGGTTGGGCCTTTCCCTTCGCATTGGCTTTCAGAACACCTTTCTCCACCCCAAGCCCTGCTCTTGTCACTTCCACCACTGGCACACATTGCATTTTAGTCACACCCCTGACTTATGTCACAGATTTTCCAAACTGAAAGTGATCTTGTCACTGATCACAGGGTCTTGATTTCGGCTCAGGTTCAGAAAATAAAAGTTGTGCTTATTTCATAGGACTGTGGCTCGGACTAAATAAGACTGAAGGTAAAGGGCTTGGAACCATATTTAGAACATACAACAAATGTTTACTATTACTATTGTTAACTGTTCAAACGTCTTTCTTATTTTGAATAAATAACGTACATTTGAATATATATGTAATTTCTTTGAATGTATATATAATTCCTCCAGTCAACAAATATTCACTAAGTACCTACCATGTGCCAAGCACTGTGCTAGCTGCTGGGAATAGACTCGGTCCCCTGCCCTCACCTATTCTCCAGATCAGTGGTTGCTGGTATAACTCGGCCTGGAGAGAAAGCTACGGGAGAATCCTACTGCAGGCATCAGGAAAACTTTCAAGAGAAGACATTTGATCTTATTTAAGGATGAGTTTGACGGCCGGGGGGAAGAAGGGAGAGAGCCTCACAGGCATTCCAGCCTCTGGGAACAGACTGGCAAAGGGTGGGGCTGAGAAGCTGGTGGTCAAGGAAGGCAGTGGTGGGAAAAGGCTACAGAGAGGCCCTGGGGCCACATGGCAAAAGCTTCTTATAAGTAAATTGCAAGCTTCCTGTCTGTCCCTTAGGGATAATTAGCACAGTGCTTAATTCAAAAAATGACTTGATTGATTTCTCTTTTTCTCCTTAAAACACACAGGGAGAAAACGGATTCACTCTCAGTTTCTATTATGACCACTGTATGTTTTTGATTCCCAGATCTACGTTGCTGGTTCTCTTTTCTCTACCAGGAGCCCCACATTGCCAGATGCTTGTGTGGTTGAAATATTAAAGATTCTCCTGCCCCAGTATTTCCTGTTACAACCTCCACTCTTGCCTTAATAGGGTAGCTAGGCCAGAACATATCCAGTGCCTTAATAAGGGTAGGAAAAACTTTTGACATCAGAGCAAGTCTTCCCACTCTTAAACCAAGATGAAGATTTTCTGCTTTGGAAGAAGGCGAGTCCAGTTTGGGGAGACAGGCAGTGATAAAAATCATTAGCAGATAGCTTCCTGAAAAAGCATAGATTTTGACCTGTCTGCCTCTTTTAAATTGGCCTGGGGAGTGGGAGTGGTAAATGACAACAGAAACTGTGGATAGGTGTCCGGAGGCTGAGAGCAAAGGACACTCATGTCCTGGTCCTCTGGTAGACCCAAGAGGCAGCACAGCCCAGAGAGGGTCTGAGCAGCTGCCTGGCCCCACACAGCACCAGGGTGTAGAATGAGCTCCTTTGAGCCTGAAGGGCACAGAGAAGACAGAATCAAGGCATGAGGGACACTTCAGCCATGAGCTGTGTAGATGGAAGCCTCAAAACAAAATGGTTCTTTGAGTCCTCCAGGAATATACCTAGTTCCAGGGGAAAGCAGGAGAGACCCCATAAATTTGTGTGACCCTAAGAAAAATGACTTATAAAAATGTAAATTTACTTTTATTTTTACACAGTTGGGGTTTGAGGCTATCCCCACTATCTACATTAAAAATTCAACTATAGTTCACTTTAAACTCACGATGTGTCACATTTTTAAAAACACGTTTTGTTTTGTTTAATTTTTAAGAAAGCACACTCACATGGGGGAGGGGCAGAGAAAGGGGGACAGTGGATCTGAAGCGGGTTCTGCACTGACAGCAGAGAGCCTGATGTGGAGCCAGAACCCACAAACCGTGAGATTATGACCTGAGTTGAAGTTGGATGCTGAACCCACTGAGCCACCCAGGTGCCCCAAGCCACATTTTATTTCAGTAGATGCTTCTTCGGCACCCATTAATCGCAAGGTACCCACAAGAGGACACTGGGGTAGGCAGACATGCGAATATGTACATATTCAAAGTGCAAGCAACGTGTTGTAAGTACACAGAGGTGCATTCTGACTGACAGGAGGGGAAAGTCATAAGGAAGGGGTTGGCATGGGTGCAAGCTTAGAAAGAGATGGGTAGGAAGTTGATAGTGAAACAATAGTGATTTCTATTGAAGAAGTTGGTTACACTTAGAGCATAACCCGAAGGGAAGGGTCTATAGGGGACTATATGTCCCAGATCTGAGCCTCACTCCTAATGAGCCAACACCTGCATTCTCTAAATCCGTAAGGTCATGTTTGATGCTTTCCTCCCTCTCTTCCCAGGGCCAAACACTTTCAAGTCTCATTTTTCCTATAACTATAACAATAGCAATGAACATCATAAAAAGTTTTAAACAATAATAGCAACTATCATTTAGGGATTTGTCATAGTAGGAAGCTTTTTATGGAAATTATCTTCTTTATCCCTAAATAATCCCAAATATCAGAAGTGTTATCCCATGCAGGAGATTATCTTCTCTTCTCCAACCTCTATCCTCATCCCAATAGTGTCTAAATAACTACTAAGATTTTTTTTCCCAACATATTCTATATGATCCAAAGTGTTTTTGCCATGTACATATATTATTTTTTCTTGACAAAAATTGTTTTAAACCTCCTAAGTGATCTTGTCTTTAAATTTCCATCCTGCTCTCCATCCGGTAATAATAATTTCACATTTTTCTTCCTCAATATGATTTCACACTACTATTTAATTGCTCAAGAAGCTACTCACTAATTCCTACCTGTATGCCTCTCGACATTTGCTGCCTCCTCTGGGATTTATTTCAAGCTGCTTTCTCTTCCTTCTCCCTGGAATATCCTCCCTGACCTCTACCCTACCTGCACCTCCCCCAGCAAAATCTGTTCATTAAATTATACCCACTCTTTAAGACCAGGCTAAATAACTACCTCCTACATGAAGCCTTCCGGAAGTCCTCCCATGAGAATGACTCCCTTCCCTCTATTCCTGTGAGTGTTGCGTCTGTGTCTTTATGTGGTTGTACGTAAGTTCTGTATATATTTGTCTCCCTCTTCCACTCAGTGGTGGATCCATATCTTATACTTCTCATGTGTCTTATGCATCCACACTGCTCACATTACAGAATTTTACTCATAAATGTTTGTTGAGTCAGATAGAAGCGAATCCAAATTTCTTAATCAGGTGCTCAAGGCCTTTCCTTCCCATGTTCTGTTCCTCCAGCATGTACACTAGATTTTTGTGAGGCCATGATCATTAACACAATCATTTCCTCTTCTTCCCCTGGTTATTTTCTCCTAAAATGGAGGCGGAAGGAACTAGTTGAGCATCTGGCAGCCAGAACTGCCCTGCCCGAATGCCTGCCTGAGCCCTCAACAGGCAAACACCATGGGAATTGGCGGCGTGGAGGGGAGTTGTGGCAGTTTTTTTTGGGGGGGGGGTGGTGGGAGGCTCTGGACTTCCAACAATTGGAGCAGCCTCATCTGGGGGCACCCTGATGCTGTAGCCAACTGTGGTTTCAGGGAGCTGAGGTCACTGTAGCTGGAAGCCTAGAAAATATTCAAAAGTTAGACCCATATTCCAGCAGACTTTCCAAAGAAAGGTAAAGAGGAAGTGAAGAAGTAGAGAGAATTCATGGTGAGGCCTTGCTGATTTCCTTTTCAAATTGATGGAGAGAGATTAATGAAGACGAGATGTCCCTGAATCTGTTAAGGTATAGGTGAACAAATCACTGGATTTTTCTCTTTAAAAGATGTATGCCCAAATGTGCTTTAAAAGGTTCAGAAGTGGAAAAGACAATGTGTCTTTAATAAGAAATCATTGTCCCAAGTACTACATAAGTAATATACAGTTAGAACTAAAGAAACCAATACAACCATATGCTGAACATACACCATATGCAAAGTTTTTTAACGTTTATTTTTATTTTTGAAAGAGAGAGAGAGGCAGAGCACTAGTGGGGGAGGGGCAGAGAAAGAGAGGGAGACACAGAATCTGAAACAGGCTCCAGACTCTACACTGACAGCAGAGAGCCCAAAGTGGGGCTTGAACCCAGAAAACAGGAGATCATGACCTGAGCTGAAGTTGGATGCTTAACTGACTGACCCACCCAGACGTTCCACCATGTGCAAAGTCTTAGAAGCTTATATTAAAGTTCTTAAGTAGTTTAGGGTTGAAAGCAGAGTTAGTACTTGAGATAGCTGCCCAAAATGTTTTACTCTACTTTCCAGAATACGAACCATTATATATAGAGAATAGTCTGCAAGAACAAGAGCAATCTAGTGCCTTCATTCCTGGAGAAATATTATAGAAAACAGAACATGGCCTGTTTTTAATTCCTTACTAATCAGAAACAAAAAAAATGGGTGTTTTAACTATGTAGACTAACAAATTAAGAAGCAAGAATATATCTTGCAGTCAAACTTTCTCATTTTGTTGATGAGAAAAAAATGAGTCCCAAAATGATTGAACAACTTGCTCAAGATCATCAAATGCACTGATTCAAACTTCCAATCATAGGGGTGCTTGGGTGTCTCAGTTAAGCATCTGAATCTTGATTTCGGCTCAGATCATGATCTCCCAGTTTGTGGGTTTGAGCCCTGTGAAGGGCTCTGTGCTGACAGTGTGAAGCCTACTTGGGATTCTGTCTGTCTGTCTGTCTCTCTCTTTCTCTCTCTGCCCGTCCCCTGCTTATGCTGCCTCTGTCTCTTTCAAAAATAAATAAATAAATAAATAAATAAATAAATAAATAAATAAAATCTTAGAGAAGCTGAAGGGAAATAATGCCAAGACCTGGAAACCATACCATCACTAAACAATTCTTACAGCATGATGGGTAGGTGATTCCCCATGCCCAGTCTTCATCATTTTGGTTACTCTGCCAAACAGAAAGAGGCTTGAACCCCAGCATCTGGTTGTCCATGTGCCTCTAGGCTGGAAAGGTCAGTCAGTGGGTCAGTTTTCAAATCATGCTGGCTTTTAGAAAACAGCCATGCAGGGAGAGGCCAGAAAGAAGAGAGGGAGGGACAGAAAGCTGAAGCCTTTAAAAGCTCTCCACAAAAGGCAAAGAGTTCTCCTCAACCAATCCTGACCTCTACTGACCTCCTGACCTTGTTACCTAAGGTCAGCTTAACACTTTAGAAATGATCCTGGCTGGCTCTGTAACCTCTGTCACTCACAACTAACAAATATGTCTTTACAGGGGTCACCTTTTGGCCAGAAACT
The DNA here is from genome assembly GCF_028749965.1 of Puma concolor. Lineage (NCBI taxonomy): Eukaryota > Metazoa > Chordata > Mammalia > Carnivora > Felidae > Puma > Puma concolor. Next base: position 100,387,136 of record NC_141672.1, on the reverse strand, counting down.
GGCAGATTCTTTCCTTTCAATTCATATTAACCAAAAGTCTCTTTGGCTTCTAGGCTGTCTAGTTTGAAACCAACACAGGATGCTACAATAATTTTCACTAACACAAAATTCTCTAAAGAGTCTAGATTAGTACACAGTTTGGAAAACTGAGTACATTTCATATGGATGCTCACAGAACTAACACAGCGTGTGCCCGTGTAAATGATCATGCTGCTATTTAATGAGAGAACACAGGATGACTGGAAACTTAAGTTTTAGGGGTTCAAATAAGTCTTGTCTTTGGAGGAATTGTCAGTAGTCTCTCGTGTACAGAGATGCTTGGAGAGAAAGAATAGGTGACCTAAATAAGGCAAACAACCATCCTTAATTATTCTCATCACACGGTCAAGTGACGAATCTCCATGTGCAAATAGACAAGTAAAAAGACTGCAGCAGTGGGGGCAGAGGGGAACTGGGTGGCTCAGTTGGATGAATGTCCAACTCTTGATTTCGGCTCAGGTCATGACCTCACAGTTTCTGGGATCAAGGCCCGAGTTGGGCTCCACACTGACAGCATTGTGCCTGCTTAGGATTCTCTCTCCCTCTCTCTCTGCCTCTCCCCCACCCGCTGTCTCTCAAAATAAAAATAAACTTAAAAAAAAAAAAAGGACTGCAGGTTTTCAGCATAGTTATCAAGTTTCTATTTTTTTTTCAAGACAAGAGAGCAATCAAAATAATTTATACTTAGTCTCCAGCCCTCCAGTTCCTCACATTTACTGTAAAGATGTCTTATTACTCAAGGGATTCACTATCTCAAGATTCTCTCTGGCTAGTCTTCAAATTCAAATAAGGTACCATCCAAATTCAGCAAGTTTCCCTTATAAGAGCAGAGTTTGCTTCCAAGTTCTGGTTCTCAGACCTTCTTTCCTCAACTAAATTTAATTCAACCATACTGTTCCGGATGTAGAATTCAGAACCAAATAAAGCATAACCCTGAACTTCAATGAGTGCAGAATGAGGGAAAGTGGAACTAACTGGTAAACAAATGAGTGAAATAAAGGGTAGTGTGAGTCCAAAGAGGGCAAAGAAGCACACAGGAGTATGGTGGAACGGTCAGAAAGGATTTCATATGAAGGGTGTGGCAGGGTGGTGGCCTGCCCCCAGTATGGACCCAATTAGCCTCACTTTCTGATATTCACATCCTATATAGTCCCTCTGACATTGTATCAGAGTTAGTCTGTGTCATGTATAGGATATGATGGAAGTATTGGTGTGTGACTTCTGGAGCTAGCTCATAAAACATTGCCATCTCTGCTTTGCTTTCTTGGATCATTCACTCTAGGGGAAGTCATTAGTCATGCTTTGAGGATTTGTAAGCAATAGAAGAGAGCCCCATGTTGGGAGGAACAGAGGCCTTTCACTAAGAACCAACATCAACTTGATGAGTTACCTGAGACGTGCATCTACCAAGACCAGCTGACATCTTGACTGCAACCTCACGAGAGACCCTCAGTTAAGACGCACCAGAATTTCTAAGCCACTGTAATAGAATTATGACCCCCTCTCCGAGATGTCCATGTCACAATTCCCAGAACCTGTGAATATGTCATATCACATAGCAAAGGGGAATCAAGGTAGAAGATGGAATTAAAGTTCTGACTTTAAAAAAGGGATATTATCCTGTATTATCCATGTGGGACCACTGTAATCACACATCTCCTTCAATGTGGAAGAGGAAGGCAGAAGAGGTCGGAGTGAAGCAGTGTTTAGAATTCAACCACTAGGCTGGATTCAAAAATGGAGAAAGGGGCATGAGAGAAGGAATGTGGTGGCCTCTAGAAGCTGGAATGTGCAAGAAAACAGATTCTCCCCAGAGCATCCACCAAGAAAGACAATCCTGCCAACAAGTCACCCTCGTGTTTGTCCAGGCAAACCTGTTGTAGAATTCAGAACTACAGAACTATAAGATAATAAATCTGTGTTGTTTTAGGTCATTGTGATGTGGTAATTTGTTACAGCAGCCATAGAAAATAATTGACAGAAACTATAAAGACAAAACACATCTACTATTATTTTAGGACACTGAGTTGGGGTTAATATGTTATGCATTAATAGGTAACCAGTAAAGAAGTTGATGCCCCAAAGTGGACTGCTAACAATAAAAACTTAGAATATGAGAGAAATTTGGAACCACATGGGAAGAAACTAGAAAGACTTTAATGAGAGAATTAGTGAAAGCCTAAAGGGCTCTAAAGAGACTGTCCATTGAAGCCTCATGGCCTCTGAGGAGGAAGACAGTGGGGTCTTAAATGAAAGCTAGGAAAATTTTACTGGGACCTGGAGGAAAGGTAATCCTTGTTATATAATGGCAGAAATTTCAGTAACACTGTTACCTATAGTAGCAGGAAAGTAATAAATATATCTAATGAACTAAGTGATCTAGCTAAAGATATTTCTAGGCTGAGTGTTGAAGGGGCCACCCAGTTTCCTCTTGCTACCTCAGGCAAAACATGAGAGGAGAAGAAAAAAAAAAAAAAGGACTTTTAAACAAAAAGATCTCCAGAATTAGTGGGTTTGAAAATTTCTGGCCTCTCCAGATGACACATGTTGCTAAAATAAGAAATAACTTCCAGATAAGATAAAATCCAAGACACCTGCAGGAAACATTATATACTAAGATTATACATAATATATATCTATCATATACATGAACACCATATAATGTATAAATTAAAATATAAATAAATATATAAAATAAATATATATATAAATTAACATATATTTTATACACCTCTATAAAATAGATGATATAGATAGGTAGATCCATAAAATGATAGATAGATAGATAGATAGATAGATAGATAGATAGATAGATAGATAGATGAAGCTTATTGTAGAATCCTTTGTTAAGATCTGACAAAGATTTGGGGAGCCTGGGTGGCTGAGTTGGTTAAGAATCTGACTCTTGATTTCAGCTTAGGTCATGATCTCAGGGTCGTGGACTTGAGCTCCATGTCGGGCTGTGCACTGAGTGTGGAGTCTGCTTGGAATTCTCTCCTTCCCTCTACCTCTGTCCCTTTTATTGCATACTAATAAAAGTCAGTAAAATTGTTACTCTCAAGAAATTTACAACTCAGACCCCACTGCTTGTTAGAATGATGAATGAAAAATAACCCTTATCAAGGCATATGATGATGAAATTTCAGAACACCTTTGAGAAAGAGAGATCCTAAAAACATCTACAGGGGAAGGAAAAAAGAAACCCACACTCAAAGAATTAGAAGTCAGAATGGTTAATAAGCCTCCTCAATGCAAAATGATGCCAGAAGACAGTAGATGCCTTTAAAGTTTTAAAGGGCGATGATTTCACTTTTTTAAAGATCTTATTTTTAAGTAATCTCTACACCCAACATGGGGCTTGAGCTCACAACCCCTAGATCCAGTCGTGTGCTCTACCGACTGAGCCAGCCAGGCACCTCAGGATGATGATTTTCATTCAAGAATTCTGTATCTTGCCATACTGTCAATCAAGCACAAAGAGTGAAACATGCATTTTCAGATATTCAAGGATTCAAATAACACCTCCCAAGCACCCTTTCTTGGAAATCTACTATAGGATATGCTTTAGCAAAATAAAGGAACATGCAAGAAAGAAGATGACATGGGATCCAGGAAACACGGCTCCAACTCTGGAGAGCTGGGAAGGAGAGGCCCAGGACAACAGCTGTGCAGCAGGCTGATACAGTCACCAGCCTAGAATGGAGTAGGGAGAGGGAGGCTCTGGCCAGGAGGGGCAAGATGCACTGAACTGCTCATTTGCATCATGACTTTTTACTCTATGAACATGTATTACTTTAATAACATTTAAATTAATATTTTAAATTATATCCTATCTTTTTTTTTTTCCCCAGGGAGAGTGCGCAAGTGGGGTGGGGGTCAGAGGGAGAGAGAGGAAGAATCTTAAGCAGGCTCCACACTCAGCATGGAGCCCCGAGGCCAGGCTCAATCCCAGGATCCTGAGATCATGCCCTAAGCTGAAATCAATCGCTCAGTCGCCTGGGTGGTTCAATCTGTTAAGTGTCTGACTTCAGTTCCGGTCATGATTTCAAGGTTCATGAGTTCAAGCCCTGTGTCGGGGTCTGTGCCAACAGCTCAGAGCCTGGACCTTGCTTCAGATTCTATGTCTCCCTCTCTCTCTGCCCTCCCTCGCTCACGCTCTTTCTGTCTCTCAAAAATAAAAATAAACATTAAAAAAAAAAAAAAAGTCAGACACCTCAACTGACTGAGCCACCCAGGCATCCTAAGTTATATCCCATCTTGAATTGTCTTTTCCCTCACTTAAACATGTTCCTATCCAGCCAAGTCCTTCCAGCACAGAATACATACTGCTGTTAGGGCAGGGATCACAGAGCCTTATCAGCATTTGTTTATATGTCTGTCTCCACAGTTATGAGCTTCATGAGGGTTGGGGCTGTGTAATTTCATCTTGATTTCTCAACATCCAGCAATCCACCAGAGTGCCTGAATAGACAGTATGTGTTTGCCCAGTTAGACCAAAACTGATTAAGATAACTCTAGAAAGAAATTCCTCAAAAAGAGCATTTAAAAAAATAGTTTAGTCTTTTTTTTTTTTTAATGTTTATTTATTTTAAGAGAGAGAGCACTCAAGCAGGGGAAGCCTTAGGGAGAGGGAGGGAGGGAGTCTTAAGCAGGCTCGACGCTCAGCACAGAGCTCAATGGGGCTCAATCCCATGACTGTGAGATCATGATCTGAGCCAAAATCAAGAGTCAGAGGCTTAACTGCCTGAGCCACCCACGTGTCCCCAAAAAGAGCATTTAAAAAAATTTTTGTAACATTTATTTATTTTTGAGAGACAGAGCATGAGCAGGGGAGGGTCAGAGAGAGAGGGAACTGAATTTGAAGCAGGCTCCAGGCCCAAGCTATGAGCACAGGGCCTGATGCGGGCCTTGAACTCATGAACTGTGAGATCATGATCTGAGCCGAAGTAGGACGCTTAACTGACTGAGCCACGAAGCCGCCCCTTATATTGCCATAATAGAATTTCAACTCAGAGAAAAAGTTTATTTCAAACAGTTAACATTCAAAAATATTCTCCTGACATTAATATTAAACTATCAACATGTGAATTGTTTCTATCTCCAAAATAATTCATTCATTTAATAGAGACTGAATGCCCACTATGTGCCAGAAAATCATCTACTTGCTATAAACCAGATAAAGTCTTCCAGTGGAAGAAATAGGAAATAAATCACAAATAAATATATGCCATAATGCTGGACTGGGTAAGGAGACCGAGAAGACAGGGGGAAGGGGGCAGACACCTCTCTTAGATGGGGTGGCCAGGGAAGGCCTCATATCTCTTTGTCCCTGTTCTTCTGTTTCCCTCCATCTTATTAGGAAACAGGGCAGCCTTGAAAAACACATAGCAAGTTTTTAGTTGGGATGCCCTTGCACTAAGTAAAATTTGTTTGTTTTTTAATGTTTATTTATCTTTGAAAGAGAGAGACAGAGACAGAGAGACAAAGGGTGACTGGGGGAGGGGCAGAGAGAGAGGGAGACACAGAATGCAAAGAAGTCTCCAGGCTCTGAGCTGTCAGCACAGAGCCTGATGCAGGGCTTGAATTTACAAACCTCGAGACCATGACCTGAGCAGAAGTTGGAGGCTTAACCAACTGAGCCTCCCAGGTAAGACTCTTTAAGAAGAGGCGGAGGAAGAGGAAAGGGAGAGGGCTGTTCCTCCTCCTTCCCAACATTTAAGTTGATAACCTCTATGGGACTCAGAAAAAGATTCCTTGCACTCAAAAAGGCTGCAAAGGGACTGCTGTGAAGTCAGAAGAAATTAACACTCCTTGACTAGAGCAACAGCTTTGAACTGAAAGTAAGTATCCAGGGTACCATCCCACCTTAGCTGCTGCCATTCAGTGATCAAAGGGATGTGACTGGTACAAATGCGGATATGATTTCTTAGTGGACATCAAACCTAAGGGCAACTTGAGGAACTAAGCTTTAAAATTAAAGTTTCTCCCAATTCTTAAAATATACATAATTAAGGAAGATCAACTTTTGTCAGCACCTGTGGTTAGTCATACCTACCACTCCCAAAATATATACTCGTACATTTTCATTTTGGAAACTGAAAGCATATCACACTACTAGGTCTTTGTTCACAGTTATGTTATGACCAAAAATGCTACATAAGAAAGTTGCTCTATGTTACAAAATGAATATTTATTGATAAACAGTATTTTTATTTATTTTGTTATTTTTAATGTTTATTTATTTTTGAGAGAGAGAGAGAGTGAGCAGGGGAGGAGCAGAGACAGAGGGAGACAGAGGATCAGAGCCTGATGAGGGGTTTGAACTCATGAGCCCCGAGATCATAACCTGAGCCAAATTTGGTTGCTTAACCGACTAAGCCACCCAGGTGCTCCCAATAGACAGTATTTTTAAAAATATAGGGCAACTAGTAGCTTGTTAAGTCATCAGTCTTAGTTATCTTAATGAGAAATGTGAACTTGAAGAATATAAATTTTCTGAAAAATGTTAGCCATAGCAAAATAATTATAATCTACTTGTTTGTTTATACATATCCCCCCATGTATTTACCTTTTCTTCTCTAACTCTAAAAGCCAAGAGATCTAAAAAACACTTTTCAGTTATCCAAAAATCTCTGTAAATCTTATACAACTTTTAAAAAATTCTATGTCTATAATTATAATTATTAAAACTATTTTCCTGGGGGCACCTGGGTGGCTCAGTCGGCCCAGCATCTGGCTTCAGCTCAGGTCATGATCTCACGGTTTGTGTGTTCCGGCCCCGCATCAGGCTCTGTGCTGACAGCTTGGAGCCTGGAGCCTGCTTCGGATTCTGTGTCTCCCTCTCGCTCTGCACCTCCTCTGCTCGTGCTCTCTTTCTGTCTCTCAAAGATAAATAAACATTAAAAAAAAAAACAAAACTATTCTCCTTTAATCACCTTCTCATAGTATATATCCCTTGGCAATGATAGCCACACAGTTTACAAACTAGGGAAATAGAAATGTATGTCTGTTAGCTGAAAACATGTGCCTTAGTCAAGGATCTATAGGTTTATGAGCTCCTAGATAGAGATGGTGAACTATGACCACCCAGTAGGCAGTAAACAGCAATTACTAAATACTACTAATGTTATTATTTACAATAGGAGCAGGAGAAATAGCAAGCCAATATATAGTGACAGACTTGAAGTTTCCCACTGATATAAAGTGCACTTTCAATGAAACATTAACTTACCAACTTACAGAGGTCCTTCAGGAGTTAATCAAGAAAATTATTGGTTCAGGAGTGCCTGGCTGGCTCAGTCAGTGGGGCATGTGACTCTTGATCTCAGGGTTGTGGGTTCGAGCCCCATATTGTGTGTAGAGCTTACTTAAAAAAAAAAAAATCTTAGAAAAAATCATTGGTTCATAAAACATAACTCAGTGAATTATGGGCTAGAAATTGCCACTACATCTGTGTGTGTGTGTGTTATCAACATTTCCCATGGCAAGGAGTGGAGAGAGCTTGGTGTTTCTTGAAACCTGGGGCTTGAAATACTGGCCAGATGAGTTGGGAGTTGGGTGGACACAATTTAGAGGCTTCTAATTGTGAACTCTGCCTATTTCCACATCATCCCCATCACATACATACCAACAATGGACTGCAGATTATCGGCACTGCTCCACTCATCAGGAGACAAAGTGAAAAGTAATTTATTCCTCCTTTTGAAAATGTGGGGACCCCCTGGTCCACTGTGTGCAAAGCACTTTGCTAGGTGCTATATGAAGGTGTTGAGGCATGGTGTGCTGCTTGAGGACAGTCATAAAAGATTTATGAATGTACTAAATAAAAGCTTAGCATGGGTGTGTCTAGAAATGGAGAGCTCAAGTCCCTTTGGACTCCTGGAGTGCCTCTAATGAAGCATGAAGGTGTTGGGGCTGATATCTTAGAACACGGTATTCCCTCCCTCACCACCACTTTTCTTTTTCTTATCCACCAAACAGAGCATAAGAACAGACACCTCTTCAGTGGTCAGGAGATCAGCAACAGGGCAGTTTAGAAGGTGGGGAATTTCTAAATTTTTTTTAATCTTTATTTATTTATTAATTTATTAATTTATTATTTTTTTTTTTAGATAACATGCTATTTTTTTTTAATCTTTATTTATTTTCTTTGAGAGAGAGAAATACAGAGCATGAGCAGGGGAGGGACAGAGAGGGAGAGACAGGCTCCAAGATCTAGGCTGTCAGCACAGAACCCGATGTGGGGCTCGAACTCACAAACTGTGAGATCATGACCTGAGCCGAAGTAGGACACTTCACCGACTGAGCCACCCAGGCGCCCCCAAAAGGTGGAGAATTTCTAAACCCCATAGTCACGTTGTGAATTTATTCCACAATTTTTATTTCTTTGGTCTAAACAGTTTTCCACCCCTCCCTATTGCTCTTGCTTTATAGATCTCCACTGCAGTCCTCTTCAGCATCCTCAAATTTCTAATTTCCTAATTTGTTTCTTTCCTCTCCTTCAGTTGTATCAAGTGGCGTAGGAATAGAACTGGTATACAAGCACATTGGTAAAGAGGAGGGAATAATTAAGTTTTCTACACCAAAAGTTATGTGTAGGCATCCCATCACCATGTTTTCATGCATGCATGTATTTTGCTTGCTATTTCTTAGATGCTTTGCAGGAGAACTCCTGAAACAAAAATTCAGCTGGTGTTAAATCCATTCTCCATAGACTTTTGAACAGGATCAAAGACAAGTGTGAATCCAATGATATATCACTCTTGGTGTTGGTTAAAGAAACAAATACACACGAAACAATAAAGCATGGATTGAACTAACCTACATTTGAATTCTGCTTTATCACTTACTGGTTGTATGGCCCTGAGCAACTTTCTTAACCTCTCTAGGTCTGTGTCCTCCTCTATAAAATGGGATTAGCTATTCCTTTTGTGCTAATATTATTATTTTGGCTTCCAAACATTTCATACTCTTGGTTATTCTCTGCCTATGTGTCACACTTTGCCTTTTAAAATGTGATATTCAGAGATGCATGTAATATGAACAAAGTGGCATATAGTAAAACTACACCTTCCTTGTCATGGACACTATACATGTATGAACACATCACAGGTTTGCATTAGCATGATTGCAACCATACACATTGTTGGCTCAGTCGTGGTCAATATCTGCAAGTCTTTTCTCACAAACTGCAGGCGCATCAGGTTCCTCATACCCAACTCTGACTCCTGTCCATCAAATGCAATTAAACTAACCAAAAAATAGGAGTTTGTGTTTATTTCAGTTAAGTTCCATGCTGTTTAAAAAACAAAAGAGGGGCGCCTGGGTGGCGCAGTCGGTTAAGCGTCCGACTTCAGCCAGGTCACGATCTCGCGGTCCGGGAGTTCGAGCCCCGCGTCGGGCTCTGGGCTGATGGCTCAGAGCCTGGAGCCTGTTTCCAATTCTGTGTCTCCCTCTCTCTCTGCCCCTCCCCCGTTCATGCTCTGTCTCTCTCTGTCCCAAAAATCAATAAATGTTGAAAAAAAAATAAATAAATAAAATAAAAAAAATAAAATAAAAAACAAAAGAAATGTTTCTCACCCACCACACATAGCCCAGCTCTACCAGTTGTCTGTGGTTTGCTGGTCCATGCAAAGGAGAAAAACAGGTGGTAGTCTTAGACAGTGATAGGAGAATGGAAAGTGTGCCAGCAAGAACCAGTGAGCGGTGTCATTTCAGAACATACGAAATATAGAAGCAACTCCTGGCTAATAAAAATTATCTTGTGGGGCATCTGGGTGGCTCAGCTGGCTAGGAGTCCAACTCTTGACCTCAGCTCAGGTCTTGATCTCAGGGTCATAAATTCAAGCCTGCACTGGGTGTGGAGCCTACTTACAAAAAAAAAAAAATTATCTTGGTAGAATCTGTTAATAGTTCTATCTGTCCACCTTCTGCTACCACTTCTCTCTCTCTTCAACTTTTCACAGGACACTCAGAGTTCTATGACTGAAGATCTGAGTCAAGTAGACTTGGGGGAGCATCATGCTTGTGTCGTGTACATGCTGTGTGAACCAGACTAAGCTACTTAACCTCCCTGAGCCTCTGCTCTTCTGAAAAATGAGGAGAGCATTACCAAGCCTATCTAGTTATGAAGATTGAGTGAGATAAAATTGCTAAAGTGCCTGGCACAGAGTGGATAGCAAAGAGTGTACTACAGGCAACTGTCCAAAGGGCAGCCTTTGGGAAATCATGGCCTGCAAGTTCAAGCTCCTTAGCATGGCATGAGGCCTCTTTGGACATGGCCCTGCCTCTCTTCCCTCCACTCACCACTGTGGCAATTGAAAGACCTACCTATGGTTTCCTGAATATATCTTAAACTTGCATACTTCAATGCCACATTCATACTTTTCTCCCTGGAAAGCTAGCCACAATCCAGTCCAACTAGAAAACTTCTGCTCATCCTCAACATTCACCACAGATATCAGCTCCTATGTGAAGCATGTGTTGGGAGAAAATTCTTCATGGTTCTCTCACATTTCTGCACAAGAGAGGACAGCTTGCAAGAGAGACACCACCTACACTTGGTTCTGGCCTGTCTCTTCAAGGATGTTGGTATAGTAAATAGCTGAGGAAGACAGAGTGTCTCTCTGGGATAAAGGAGAGGCATGCTTACTGCCCATTATAAGATTTGGGTTTCTTTTTTTTTTTTTTTTTAATATACTTAAATTTTCTTGGAAGACAGTTTTACTTTTTTTAAAAGTTTATTTATTTATTTTGAGAGATAGAGAGAACCAGTGAGGGAGGGGCAGAGAGCGAGGGGCACAGAGGACCCCAAGCAGGCTCTGGGCTGACAACAGAGAGCCCTATGTGGGGCTCGAACTCACAGACCACGAGATCATGACCTGGGCCAAAGTCAGACACTTAACCGACTGAGCCACCCAGATGTCCCGAGGTTTGGGTTTCTTAAGTTTAGGATTCCTCTGTAATACAACCTACTGTATATGCAGGTGACATTTGGTCCTGTTTATACAGCCCTGTGGAGTTTGTGGCTTAGGGAACTGATGCAAAATTGCTGGTACTTTGGCTACTGCTATTGCCATGAGTAATAAACTGTCCTTCATCTCTGACAGGAATTTTGTGTCTTTTACCAGTATTCACAACATGGTAGCAGGCTAACCTGTTAGCAGAGTAAAATCTGAGATCCTTCATACTTCTCGGTAGTATGCTCCCTTCCTTCCCATTTCATCTCCCTGTAGGGGTATACATTTCTTAAACTCTGCTCTCAAATTATCCCAAATATTGCACTTTATCACAATATTCAGTATCTACATACTTTTCTTGTAACTTTTCTTATCTGCGACATCTATCAGTGCCTAGAACACACCGAATCCTCTGTACTTTGCTAAATGAATGAATATGGTCAGTCCTCAGCAGTTCCTTTAAGAGTTTTCTCATTGCTGGTATATATCCAAGGGGATGTCCAGTGCTCTTGGATTCAGTTCTAAATGTCTTGTGCTCTCTTTTGTCACAAACCCTTGATCACCTCCCCTTTCCTGCCCTGGAATGACCACTTCAGTGCTGGTGCCTTATGAGTTACTCCTGGCTCCTGTTTCCACTCTTCTGCTCCAGTAACTAATAACTAGCAACAAATCTTCACCAAAGAGTCCCCCAGGACCTCTTTTCTTAGTTTCCATGTGAGACAACTATGAAGTATAGAAAACTTTTCATTCTATCAAGCAACTTATTGGTTATGCATTGTTTTACATACAGATTCACATAAATATGTCCTCTGTATTTTAATCCAAGCCAATGATAGTAAATGTAGACTAGAAAAGTTCATTTCCAAATACTGGACTTTACACTAGTCTCTCCAAGAACTTTCTTTCAATTGCTTTCCATCTATTTAATTAATATTTCAGTATAGTAATGTATTATTTCTTCAGTGCACAAATATCTATTCAGTTCCTCTTAACTGCAAGTCAGTGTCTTTCTCACTTTAAGGAACACAAAGATGAATCAGATATAATTTGTGCCCTCAAAATGTTAGTGATTAAGTATTTATTAGTGACATGCCACAAAAATACCATAAGGTTTAAGACAAAATAACATCTGTGCTGTGCCTGAAAATATAGATAAAATTTAGAAGGCTCTCAATACAAGATGGGGGTGAGGGTAAAGAAAGTACTCTAGGTTCAGGGAAGAGGTTCTGCAAAGGCTCATAGTCAGGGCAACTCAAGTGCTATTAGGTAATCATCAGAAGTTTCACTTTGGCCTGAATGTTGAATACATTTAAGAAAAGATTGGCTCTAAAGTTGTAATGGTAGGCTGAGGCCAGATCAGGGGGCCATTAGGATTAAGGCATTTGTTATTTAATGAACACTGTGGTTTTTACAGGCAATGAGGGGGCAGTGAAAGTTTTTTGATCAGAAGAAAAACTTGATCACAGGCAAGTTAACCTGGTAGTCACCATACAAATTAATTGGAACATGGAAAGATTGGAAGAGTTAGGAGAAGTCTTTTGAGAGCCCATTCTACTGCAATGGCTCAGGTGAGAGGTACTGAGAGCTAAAACATGGCCAGTAACAGGAGATATTGAGTGGGGACAGATTTTAAAAGATTTCTGGGAGAAAGCTGACAACATGGAGCCCTTGAGTAGGAATGAGTAGATCTTCAAACAAATGTGATTTTGCATAATCCCTTTTAATATCCAACTAGTATTTTTCCAATATCATGAGATATGGGTGCTCAGATATCTTGTTGAAATCAAGATGTGTTTTACTTTTCCTTTTTTCTTGACCTACCTTGATATATGTATTCTTAGCAAATGTGGGCTTCTGCCTTGTCACCACCACTGCCTCCCTTACGCATTTACAACCCTCATTTTTTTATTGTCGTAAAAATACCCCCACATAATATAAATTTATTCTTAACAATTTTAAGTGAGAAGTAAAATACTGTTAACTATATGTATAACAGATCTCTAGAACATTTTTATCTTATGTAACTGAAACTTCATGCCTATTGAACCACAACTCCATTTCCTCCTCCTCTAGCCCCTGGCAACCATCATTCCTCTTTCTGTTTCTATGAGTTTGATTACTTTACAGTTTTTTTTTTTAATTTACTTTTAGGAATCTCTATACTCAATGTGGGGTTCAAACTCATGACCCTGAGATCAAGCCTCACATGCTCCACTAACTAAGCCAGCCAGACACCCCCGTTTGGTTATTTTATATACCTCATATTAGTGGAATCATGCATTATTTGTCTTTTCATGATTGGCTTATTTCACCTAGCATAATGTCTTCAGGGTTCATCCATGTTGTAGCATATGACAGGACTTCTTTTTTAGGGCTGAAAAATATTCCATCACATATATATGTATGTACCACATTTTCTTTTTCCATTTATCTGTTGATGCACATTTTGGTTGCCGCCACAGCTTGGCTATTGTGAATAACGCTGCAGTGAATGTGGGTGTGCAAATAATTCCTCAAGATCCTATTTTCAATTCTTTTGATACACCCCTGAAAGTAGGATTCCTGGATCATATTATAAGTTCTATTTTTAATTTTTTAAGGAAACTCAATACCATTTTCCATAGCAGCTATACCATTTTATAATTCCACAAATAGTTACCACTCTCTCTTAACATAGTCCATTTCATGGGGTACCTGGGTGGCTCAGTCACTTAAGCGTCCAACTTTGGCTAAGGTCATGATCTCGCGGTTCGTGGGTTCCGGCCCTGTGTCGGGTTCTGTGCCGACTGATGACAGCTTGGAGACTGGAGCCTGCTTCGGATTCTGTGTCTCCCTCTCTCAGCTCCTCCCCCACTCACACTCTCTTTTTCTCTCTCAAAAATAAACATTAAAAATAATAAAATAGTCCATTTCAGAATGTTTCTAATGGCAAAAATTAAGCTCATCAGCACTGAGTGATTTCTAAAATCATGAGACAATCATAGCATGTGATCATTATCCCAGGCCTGGTCTTCTAATCAACATAGTAGGAGCTTAATAAATATTTGTTAAAAGTTGAACAACTATAGACTTTTGCTGTCTTTTCTCATTCTCTATGCTTCATAAACATACATAAATGGTCCTAGGATTTCATGGAATCAGAAAATATGCAGACATCAGAGGGTTTAAAGATCATTTGGTATAACTCCATAATTTGATGGGCAAAGTTATGTGATTCCCCCCTCTCCCCACCACCAAAGTTGGGCCAGCTGACTTGAATTTACTTAATGAAACACCAATCCTTTTTTTTTTTTTTTTTTTTTTGACTTACCCTCATGTTTCAGTTCTCAAATATTTGGCTCTACTCTTTTCAGCCTGAAAATAATTGTTCTTGTTTCAGAATGTGAGAGCAAAAGGTAGTTGTTTATCTCAACGAGATTTATCCTTCAAGCAGGAAACTTTGGGAGATTAAATACCAAGGCACTTCCTATCTCTTTCGGGACAAATTTAGGAACTTTTGAAGGAAGTCACTGGAGTCGCCATCAGTATAATCACCAAACAAATTAATCAGATTTGACTCTTAAAAACTTGAATATTCAAAAATTAAGCCCACTTTGAAAGGACAAAGATTAATCACTAGTGGGAATATTTACTTACTAAATAATAATTACAATCATTTTTGTAGCTATGCACAGTTACTTTCCATGGATTATATCACAGCAGCCCATTGGTATTATACTTATTTCCCTTAAATAGATGAAATCTGAAACAATAAATGACTTGTCTATGTAATGCTGAAATTTGAACTCTAGTCTGTGAGACAGCAAAAAGCATGTTTTTCATCAATGCAAGGTACTGTGCTGGAATATGTGGAGCACTCGAGAACTCTGTAAGAAGCCCTTAAGTAGTATATGCAGCCTGGTACGTGATATAAGACAAGTGTTATACAGGAAGGAAAATGTACCTGTCTGAGAAGACATGTACTGTGTTATTTAAAGAATTATGCTATAAATTCTGAAGCCAACAGAAATAGGTGTTAAAAAACAAACAAAAAAAAAAAAGTAGGAAGAAAAGAAAAAGAAAAAAAAAGTTTAAAGGCAGAAAGGATTATATAGTAGAAAGGGCAACAAACAAATCAAAGCACATGAATTCTGACTCCCAGCTACAACTAACTAATGAGTGACCTTGGGTATTCTGCAAATTTTACATAATATACTATAATTACATCATCAGAGTAAGTTTATTACCACCTAACACGGGACAGTAAATATATCAGAAAAGTTCCATAGGGTTGTTCAATCTCATTACATTGTGTGTGTGTGTGTGTTACACATATCACATATTTTATTTCATATTGGATGCAATGCTATGTTCTTCTCCAATGCAACTCAAGGTGCAAAGCCATCCTATAAGAATCAAAGGCCTCTATGATCAATTAAAATGTTAAAAGGAAGGCAAAGTGGCAGTTTTTTTAAAAAAAAAGTTCTCCCCCTGCTTTTTAGCTTATCTCTCCCCACCCCAGCCTTTATACTTCTGATTTAGTCAAGAAAGAGAGTATAAAAGCATCTTATTAGCAATTCTTATGCAGGAAATATGAGCACTTGGGGTCAATTGAAAGGAAACTGGGAGAAGGGGGAGTCAAGAGGAAGAATGTCATACAATTAGACAATTTAGCCACACACAGTTAAGGTATCATGTAAATTTGTGTAAATTTCAGATATTTAAAACATCCTTGCAAGTATTTCGTTTTATTACCTCTAAACACTTTTCCCTTTCCATGAACCTTTACTCTGATGCTTAGAAATAGTTCTAAATTCATCTAAATTATTAGTTAGGTTTTGCAGGCAGTATAGTCAAGGGTATTACTGTTTTACAGGGGTTAAAAATTGTTAAACAGGCTGATCCTTATTATAGAAAGCTTCCGGGGAAGGTAGTGCTGCCCTCCCAGCAGATGTTCTAAAACTGTTGATCCTCCCCCGCCCCCTTTTTTTCATAAGGAGGATTTGGGGAACATGCTATAGGCAGTGTGTTGGTGTCTTAGTGACAAAAGCTAGATTTCTGTCTGCAGATTTCATTAAGGTTAGCTTTTAGCCTGTGCCCTCATCATGTGCCACAGATTTAATTTTGGATTAGCAAGTGCTAATCCACATGGAAATGCTCTCTATGATCCACATATGTTTAGCAACCTGATTACATTTTTAAATGTACCTTTTAACTCCTCTTGTTATCCTTAATTCTAAGAGATGTGAACACATTAATAATATTTGTGTCTTTCCTGGTCAGTTTAACTTCTAACCAGGTAGTCTATGGAAAGCCTAGTCCCCCAAGGCAAGCCCAGAGAATCTAGAAATCTCTTGATCTCGCCTCAACTTTTAGGACAGGCCTTTTGTATTCACCGTTCTCACGAATTAAAGGACTTGACTAACTTGAGATACAGATAGTAAAACGTCTCCCTAAAAGGTTAATTATTCATTTCAGGGTACTCTTCGGAGATGTTTTAAGCCAGTGCTGCATCTGATGGGGGCAGGGAGGGTAAAAGCCATCCCCAAATGGGGTTTAGCACCCGGAGATGCCTCCAGTTGAGCTAACAAATCCCCGAAGTGGGAATAGTCAGTTTTCCCTCCACAGGGCCTCGGCGTGTGAGGGAAGGAGGGGGATGGGCAGGGGGCCATCAGGGGAAAAGTCTCCGGCCTTTCCACGTCTCTCAACACCATCCCTCCCCCCACCCGCCTCCTCTTTCCCCCAATCCTAAACAAGCGGGCGGGAGAGGGGCCCCGGGGGATGGCCGGACCTCGAGGCTTGGCCTTTGTGGCTCTGTCTTCGACGGTGGCGGGCAGGCAGGGGGGCGGGGCCGCGGCCGGAGACCCTCAGCCGGGGCTTGACCCCCAGGTGCATTGTCCGGTGGGGCCCGCCCCCTCCCCACGGGGCAGCGACAGGGCCGCCACTGACCCCCTCCTGCCGTCTCCATCCGCCGGCCGCACCGACCTCGCGGTCCCCAGACCAGGGGCCAGATGTAGAAAGTAGTCCCAGGCCGGCAGCGGCGGCGCTGTCCACTCCGCCGCCCCCGCCCCCTCCAGCCGCCGCCTCACTCCGCCCCCAGGCCGGACTCTCGGGTCCCGCCCCCAGGCCGGACTCTCGGGTCCCCCCCCCCGCCTCCCGCGAGCGGGTGTCCGTGCGCCGGCCTCGCCGAGACCACAGACACCCGCCGCCGGCCGCGCAGTGCCACGCCACACCGGACCCCGAGCGGGAAGCCAGGCTGCGCGCGTCCAGCCGCGGCGCGGGGAGAGCCCGGAGGCGGGGGCCGGCAGGAGGACAGCGGCTGCAGGGCGGCCGGGGAGCATGCCCGCGCAGCCCAGCTGAATGGCGCCTTCTCTGCGACCCCTCGCCGGGCTGCGACCGCCAGGGATGCTGCTCCGCGCGCTCCTGCTCCTGCTGCTCCTCGGCTCCGGTCCAGGTGGGAGCGCTTTCTTTTGCGTGTCTGCCCCTGTGGGGTTGGAGCAGGCGCGAGTGGGCTGGGGAAAGAGGAAACCGGGGCGGGGGGTGGGGGGTGTTGGGGGAGCGGCGGGGTCCTCCGCGGTGCGCTGACCACCGGATCCTGCCCGCTCCCTGCAGCCAGTCGGGAGCCCCTGTTGGAGGCGCGAGCGGCTCGCGGGCGCTGCGGGGGCGCGCGGGCAGAGCTGTGGGCGACTCTCCTGGCACACGCCCCTCCTCGCAGCGCTCCCTGAGCCGCAGGCTGCAGGGCCGTGGCGCCCGCTGTCCACTCATCCCCCTTTCTCCTCGCGCCATTGTCCGGGCTCCGGCCGCGTCCCAGCGTCCGCTACCAGCCGCAGTTCCGCGCCGCCCGCCCGGGCCGCGGCGCACGTGGCTTTATTTATATTGTTTCCTTAGTGGCAGCCTTGCCACGCAGGGGGCGCGGCGGTTTCTCGCGGCTTCCCCTTTTTGCAGTGGGGTTTCCTCCACGTTTTAGGGCTAGGGGAAAAAATGGGTGAACTCAGCGTCCAGGTCAGCGCCCCGAGTGCCCCCATTTTCCAGGATCCAGATCAACAGAGGAGGAGACAGGAGGGGTGGAATTGGAAAGACAAGAGGGTTGGAAGGTGCGTGGCTGATTTCTGCTCTGGAGGGGAGGAAGGTATTTAAAGAGTCCCCCCCCCCCCCCGACACACACATACACACACACACCCCACCCCTTGTAGCCAGGTGTTTTGGGGCAGGGCCTGAAGTGTGTACGAACGTGAAGATTCCTCCAAACTCCAGGTTAGCCTTGTGCAAACTTGGATGAACTAATTTTTCTCGTTTGTGTCTGTGTTGGTTTACCCTCAAAGAGATAAAAATGTAAAGTGGATGTGGTGGTTGCAGGAGACGGGGAGGAGAGATGTTCAGGAGAACGGGTACAGGTTACAAACCCCCCGACTTTCCTCTTCTCTGGACGAATTAGTTTTTGTTAACACGAAAAAAGGATCAAAGTCAGATGTGACTCGGAAACACAATGGGCGCCTTCCGGAGCGGTCCTCGAAGCGCCGGGCTGTTAGGGTTGCTCGAGTAATCCCAGGCATACGTTAGAGGTCCGCAGCCGTAGAGTGGGAGCGTGACTAGTGTGTAAGTTTCCCGAGGACCTGCCTTGATGAGAAACAGATCAATCCCGGGAATTTGTAATCATGGATTCAGAACATCAGAAGGAAGATTGAATGTCCCAAAACTCCTAACACTCCCCAAGCGATATGCCAGACTTTAGCTGGCCTTTGCACCGAATTCAAGAGGTGACAGGGTATTAGGTGGTCATTGCATGCCTTCTGGCAGGGACAGTGTGTATGCTTAGGATGAAGCCTTTCCTCTTCTCATAAAAATGTGTATTGGTTGATTAAGCAATCTCCTATCCCTGTTAGACTGTTAGGACCAATTAGTCACGCACTTTTTTCCAGCAGTTGGTGGTTCTAGAAAGAAAGAAAGAATAAAAAGAAATAAAAGTTTTCTAATCCGATCACCCCCTGAGTACAATCACCAAGAGTTACCAATATTTCAAAGTTGACCGTCCATTAAATACCTACCTTACTCTGCAGATAGTAAGTAAGTGGTTCTCTTTCAAGGAGAGGAGATAGAGTCTTTGCTGTAAAAGGACAGATACAAAGATGCAAACTTGTAATTTGTCACAAAAGATAAACGTACTTCCCAAAGGAGTAGGTGCCAAGGGGTCCAAAACACTTCAAGGGACAAGGAAATAAACTTGCTTGTTCACAGAGTTGGAGTTTTGCTAATGATTTCTTGTAAAATTAGACTTTTACGACTTACTCTGTTCAAGATCTTTTTGACAAGCTTGTAAAAGTAGCAAACCGCTTGTGCTTTCCTGATGATTTTGATACTCTAGCAAGGAACTTGAGAACACGATTCTTACAAGGCAGAGAAGATCATGAAATCTTCCCTATGCTTTTAGAGTGGATGTAAAAGGTGATTTTCTGATTTGTCGAAAAGGTTTGCTGAAGCTTAGATTGGTTTATTAAGGTATTTATAAGGTAACTAATGTGGTTTGTTAAACTTTGTCATGTTACACCCTGCATACGTGTGTTACCATTGTGTGTTAAGAAATGATTTTATACCTATAATTCTGGATATGCCCCCCCCCCTTTTTCCTTATAGGAGTGTGGTGCTTTAGTGAACTGTTTTTTATAAAAGAACCACAGGATGTAACTGTCACAAGAAAGGACCCAGTCGTTTTAGATTGCCAGGCTCATGGAGAAGTTCCCATTAAGGTCACATGGTTGAAAAATGGAGCAAAAGTGTCTGAAAATAAACGGATCCAGGTCCTGTCTAACGGCTCGTTATACATCAGTGAAGTGGAAGGCAAGCGAGGAGAGCAGTCTGATGAAGGATTTTATCAGTGCTTGGCAGTGAACAAATATGGAGCCATTCTTAGTCAAAAAGCACATCTTACGTTGTCAAGTAAGTATTTAAATTCTTCGTTGTTTGACACTTTTCATGGCTACATTTTGATGATATTTTTGATACACTATGTGCTAACCCTGAAAATCACACAAACATTAACAATTACCTGGAGTAGTAGTTGATGCTAACTAAAGCATGCAGAAAAATTTGAGAAAAAATAAATAAATTTGGATGAGTGATTAAGAACAAAAGTCAGGTTAGGTTTAGAACACCTAAGTCTGTAGAAGTGGCTTTATATAAATTTAAGTGTTTGACATTATGGGAAGAGTTGGTTGTAAAAGTTTGGCTAAAACAGCAAAAGTTCTAAAATCTCATCTTTCGTAAATTAATAGTTAAAATTTAAAAATCACAAGCAAATCTTCCTGCTTCGTAGATGGCCCTTGAGTGCTAAATCTTTCTTAAAGCCCAACCTTCCATTTCTCCGAGTGCTTTAAGATCACTCATGTTGCTTTTTAATTGTAGAGAGGGCATTGGCCAGTAATGTTCAAGCCTTTGAAGTATTCCTAGTCTTTTTCTGCTGGGAAAGAAAGAGGTTAAGGCCATTTCCATATTATGCTTAATGGATTTAAACCAGATCTTGCCCCCTTTATTCCAGTTGTCATAAAGTTTGCTGTCTAATGATTTCCTTTGTATGAACAGCCCCATCAGATCAGCCATTTGTCCAAGTGATCCAGTGGTTGGTGTCTGACCTGATATGTTGGGTGTAAAGATGGGCGTAGGATAGACGGGGATCTCCTTGTTCCCACTGAGGCTTTCCACCTTCTCAGGGGATCTAACATGCAACACTCAAAATGACAATAGGCAGTGTAAATCTTAAAATAACAACTGTATCTTAAAAACAGTTTTTACAGGCATCCTAGCTACATTCTTTTGTTGATCCACAAAAGATAGATTTTTGTGCTACACCAACAAATTGATCATTTACAGGATGAACAATAGGAAGAGGGAGCTCTTAAGATAAAAACTTAAGGAACTAGTTTCTTCAGGGCCTACACAGTTGAAATTTAGGGAGGTATTGGCAGGGGTTTTCTAGGTGACTCACTATGCCATAATAGTGTATGGCAATGTATATGCTACCGTTGTATTAGTATTTATTTTACTTGTGCAATAATGATTAACTGTAGAAAATAAGTTGCAAGCAAGTATGTTTATATTGAAATATGTCAGAAAAGTAGAAGAGTTTTTAATTTTAGCCCCTCCCCAGAGTAGCAAAAAGCTCAGAATTTCTGATAAACTTTCTCTTTTGTTTTCCATAATCAGTGGCCAGTAATCATTTTGTTGTTGAGTGATGTTTTTTTCTGTACTGTGCTGTTTTCAGGACAATGTGCTTTTTATGCTTATGTTTGGTTGATTTAATTTTTGTGTAACATAAAATTGTTCTATTGAGTTGTAAATTTTTCACCTTTTCAGTGTTGTGGAAAATGTTTCATCCCCAGGAGCTGTAGCTTGTATTTCTTTCCTGGAGAGGAGAGGAACAGGATAGAAAGGTGGAGGGAGGCAGATGGGCCTTGAAAGGATGATGCATTTATCATGACCACACACTATTTCCAGGACCTCCTTAGAAGCCTGACAAAAAAAAAAATTCTAGGGCACCGAGAAGTACCTTGAACACACACACAGCTTTGAAGTCTGAATAGCATAGTGAGTGTTATTAACAGTGAAACAAATTTAGTGCTGGCTTTTTGAGCATCTTTTGATTTTTGTAACTTTGTAAAAAATAATGGATAATAAATATTAGATGTGAATCATTTTGAAAGCTGTTGTAGTGAGGTTGTTTTCATATAATGAATAGGGGAAAAAAAACCTTTCTAGTGAAACTATGTAGAACTTTGCTTTGCTGTTAAATGTCTACTGTAGTCAGTTACAGGGACCACACTTCATAGGCACACATTTTATTTAACTCTGCGGAGGTATTTTGCTAGGACATTGCATTCAGTATTACAGATTTAAAATTAATGCATGCATAGTGGTTTTAGATTTCCCTTTAGAAATTTGAGACTTCTTAGAGATTCTGAATTCACAAAGTTAGTTTTGATATTTAAGAAGCAATGTCCAATGATGTGGGCTCAAATGACTTTATCCTATGTTCAGAGTAAAGACGTTATACATATTAAACAGGAAGAGGATAGGCATTAAATGGACATTCTGTTTTGCTTTTTTTTTTTTTTTAAGCTAGTTCTCCTAGTTATTGATAGCAGCAGGGTGCAAGTGTGTTCTTTTTATTTTCTAATCAAAGATTTGTCAGCAAAGCATATCTTTTGGCTCAGAAGTGTAATAATATAGCGTCTGAAACTCTAAAACTTTAATCTGCACAAGTTTAGATTTTTAACACACGGGCAATCAAGTGTTGGTTTCTAAACTTAGGAACTAGAAGCTGAAAGTTGCACTCTAGGCAAGAATTCCATTATTCATGTGTAAATTAGGAATTCACAGGGTTAAAAGGTTAGAAACTGGCCAGGATGAGGTTTACCCTTGTGATAAAGAGCAGATGACCCTCATTCATTGGCCAAAGCTTTCATGTAGCTCTTCTGCAAAGTTAGTTATTGCCATGAATTGTTCTTGAGGAATGCAGAAATTCAAATGTGAACAGGCCTTTCCTTAAGTGTCACTATGGAGCCTTATCTCCCAAGCACATCAGAGCTGGCTGCAGGGACAAGGTTCCTCCCCAAAGGCCTGGAGGCTTGCTTTCCTGTTGTTCATCCAAGCACAAAAGAATTTGTCTTAGTTTTTCTAAGGCATCCCATTTTTAAAGGAAAGTATAGGGTTAAAGTAATATTTAGGTTTTTAAAAAAGATAATCCTTTTTATGGATAGGCATTTTAGCTGTTTTACATTTTCATGAAATTAGAATAGAAAGGGGAATGTGTGGGAGGCCCTTTTTCTGGTTGTATGCAAAGCAAGAACAGAGGATTAAGCGGTTTCCTATAAATTTCAGTGTTTTTAGCTTTTGGCAAATCGAATTTTCACTTTCACGGGTGCTAAATCTTCACTCTAAATAACTTAATTTAAATATTTTAGTAGTAAGAAATAATCTGTGGGCATTTTGATGTTTCTTGCATTCTTAACATTAAAGTAAGATAAATTTCATAGGAAAGCATTAGTGTTGTAAACTGGTCTCATATTTCAACAAGTTTAAATGAAGATAAGAGAAGAGACATTTGAGAGAAGTAAAGGAGGAGGCGGGTTGTGTTCTGTGATGTGTAAAAGACTGGCTGTAAGCTAGTGATTGAACAGGAAGCTAGTTGTTTATTTCCTTTCCATAAAAGGTGGAAATTGAAGTCTTTGGATAGAGGGAAAGAGAACATAAAGCTGGTTTATATTTCTTAGGTATTTCAGGACTGTTCACATGGGTGAAAATTTTTAAAGTGAGTATTTGTAGCTGGAAGACCATAGTATTGTAACTTTATGGTTTTTTTTTTCAAAATTTTGAGGTTAGTTTTGGCATCTACAAAGTTGGGGTGGAGGAGGGGGAAGATGGTCTGTTTCTATACCTTTACATGGCAATAGTGATTTCTTTTAAAAGGATGTAGTTTGTTTTCCATGGATAAAATGTTTATCACTTCAATTTAAATGGAGATGACCTTGAGAGGTTTTTTGGTGTTGTTCTTGTTAGATTAATGAAAAACTGTTCTATGAGTGTGATTTCTGTTTTGAAGAGTAATACATAAATTATAACCCAAAGTTGATGTTGAAATGAGTTCAGACATATTGAGAACATTTAATGATTCACATTAAAAAAAAAAAAAAAGGTGGGTGGTTGAAAAGAGAAAGATAAGCACTGAGAGAGTGTTAGCCTACATTTTGGATTTTATTAATGATCAGGAACCCAAGATGAAGCTTTTTGCTACATTGTTCCTTTTTATTGAGATTTGTAGGTGCTGTAAAGGGTAGAGCTTCTCTTACATGTGTGCAATTCACTTCAAGCTCTAATTCAAGAGTAGTAGCAAAAGTAAAGGTCATTTGAGTTCAGAAAAATAAGACAGAACTGAGGTATTGAGAGAGACCAATCTACCAACACTGTAGGTAAGGTTTACATGATGCTTTCTGGGATCCGAGGTCTTTAAAGAGAAGCGGTGATAGTTCAGAAGTGTATGTTTAACTTAAAATTTGACCATCTTAAAATTACTTCAAACAGAGAAAAGCACATAGAGTTCTACAGGCTTATATACGATGACACTTAGTTCTTTAAGTCTGTCTACTTAAAAGGTTTATCAGGTACCTGATAATCGCTGGGTAATGGAACCAGTTTTTCCCACTTTGCACTTGATTAGTGAGGATCATTTCTCATGTTCAGAAACCTGTAACACTCTCTCACTGTTGTTCAAAGTTGTTGGATTTAAAATTTTATAACCAAGCAGGATCCATTAAGGGGTATAATTATGATTTGCTTTAAGATGTATATAAGTTTGTTTATTTTATTTCTGTCCAGCCTCTTAATGGAATTTTGCAAGGGCATTTGGTATGCCCTCTTTTGTCAGCTATCTCTGATTATTCTAAAGAAAGGGTCTCACTCTCAGCTGTTGTTTGCCAAGGGATTTGTTGTCATTGCTCCTGAATTTAACAGCTGGGCCTATTGATGGAGTCCAAAGCAATTTAAAAGAACACCAAAAAACCAAAGAACAACAACAAAAAAACAAACAAAACACAAAAAAACAACCAAATCTTTTAAGCAAGGTGTTAGGTTGAACGAGTATTTCAATTAATAAATAAATGTATTTGAGGTTACTTTTTGGAAAAGCCTAATATTCCTAGCTACAATTTTGAGAGGCGATTTTTCTCTCTCATAGGCAGATTTGCTCACTTAGGATTGATTACTTTCAGCTTTTAAATTGGCATTTTCTGTGCTCACTTTGGCAGCACATATACTAAATTGGCATTTTCTATTTATATGAAAAATAATAATGTTGGACATTTTGTTGAGGATCATACTTGAATTTTAAGAACAGCTGTGGTTATGGAGATGTTTTAAGAGAAAACTTAAAAATTGTACCCCAGCTTAAGTTTTCAGTTTCAGTCAAGACTATTTTAATACTTCTGATTGTCCAGACTCTTTAGTAAAGCATTTTTTTAAATCATCATTTAAATTTGGTAAATAAGAGAGTAAGAAGAAGACACAGTTGTGATCACTGAACAATAAATATTGGCAGTTGCCTTAACATGATAGTCTGCACATAGCAGTCTCACAGCCAGCAGTTGCAAAAACGGTAAAAATGTACTAACTTACCTTCAGTGGCTGTAATTCTGTAGCCAAGTGAATCGCTCCAGGGATATGTATTGCAGAGAATAAAGGTGTCATCCTCACAAAGGTCTCAGACACTAATCTGACAAATACTTTCCTGACTTTTACATTCCTTTTTTTCTTTTTTTCACCTTTGGTTCTCAGAAACTGCTTTTGATGAGCTTTAAAAGCAAAATTCTTATAGGCTGAGCAAAAGGCATGACTTAAAAATGTTTATTCTTTCAGTTTCTGGAGGGTGCCCTTTATGCATGTTTGTGTGTATTTGTGTATGTATATGTATGTATGTATTGCTTTAGCATTTGTGATTGGATTAATCAAGTGACTATTGGAGAATACAATCATTATCAGGGTTCTGGTTTCAAACTTGTATCCTCACTGGGCTTATTTCTAAGGGACTGATGGAAGGGAAATTTTCTTTTAAAGATTCACTTTATGAAATGATAGTAAATCCCAGTTTAGAATAGTGTGATCGTTTTTGTGTGTGTGTGTTTAATGATGCTGCTTTATATAGACTCCTTTCTCTAAATCATATTCTTTTGGAGTGATCCTCCACAATGGCCTTTGTATTTTTTTGTGGTCTTTTTGGTACTACTCAAAATGGATCTTTCACTCCACCAACCTTAAAAAACAATAACAACAAAAAAGATACTGTATTTCCTGTGGATTGCATTTCTCAGGGTTTCTCAGCTTTGGTGCGATTGACATTTGAGGCTAGGTAATTCTTCATTGCGGAAGCTGCCTTACGCAATGTAGGATGTACATCAGCATCCCTGGTCTGTGCGTACCAGATGCCAGCAGCACCCCTTCCCAGTTGTGAAAACCAAAAAACGCGTTGTGGGAAGCAAAACCACCCCTGGTTGAGAACTACTGATGTTTCTGACAGAGGTGGAAAACTTTCCAAGTGATACTGGGCCATTACTTATTTTAATGGTGTCTGTTTTATGCTTGATAATCTACTTTTTTGGGGTGTTAACAGCGCTAAATTTATTGATTGAAGAAGTAGTTACTATTTTTAAGTATTGTGAAGGAAGCTTGATTAAGAAAAATGTGTTTGGGTCATTTTTTGTCTGAGTGTGAGTGATGTCGTCTCTCCATTCCTTATTCACACAAGGTACATTTAAGTCTGCTATTAAGACTTCACTCTTCTATAGGTCCATTCATTTTGATTGTAGTATTTAGATCTTTTCTTGAGGATATCTAGTCAAAGAGTAAATGCAAATTGCAGTGAACCCTGTTTATTCAGTGCATTTTATTTTCTTGATGTGCTGGGCATGGTAGTTGAAAAAATACGGTAAATCTCCATGTGTGGTAAATATTAAAAAAACATCCTTTGTGATGATCTGCATGGACACAAGTAAAACTGTATGAGGTTAACAGCCCAGAGAATAACATTTGCTGTGTGGTAGGTGGTTCTTTGAGTGAATGGTGAACAGAAGTCTTTTCAGCTGACTCAACAGTACCAGAGACTGACTTTGGGCAGAAACAATTTAACTTTCTCTAGATAATGATGTAAAGATGGTAGTGTCTTGAGAGGGAATCAAGGGTAAGTAAAGGGAAAATAATTAGACACAATAGTATGTTAACTAGCACACAGAAAGTTGCAGGCAATTTTTGAGTGGTTATTATGAAGTACTTGTTTTAGATTACTTAATAGCAGTGGGTGGGGATTTCATACTCTGCATCTTTCTCAAAGTATCACTCTTTGTGTTTGGCTTTCGTTTTGGTTAGCTATTTATGCTAGTTAATATTGCTGTATGCAGTTGGTCAGCTGTAGGGCCAGTAGCCACTGGTTGCCCAAGTGGCCATTGAGGTGGATGAAGGAGGGAGCATAATCTTTTCATGAGTGGCTCTAGTGCTGAGCAAGGATGGCTGAACATTAGCTTTGTGTGTTCTACTCCAAAAAAAGTGCTTGGAGTAGAACAAATCATCAGTTCAAGTTAGAAGAGAAAAGTGCACATTCCCTTATGTTTAAGGAAAATAATATTCATGTCAAAATAGAATTTTGGTGTTCTTCAGTTCTTGTTTTCTTATTCTTGTAGTCATTTCATAAAGAAACTATGAAGTTGACAGGTGCCAATAACTTGTAAATATTCTTAATGCTGCTATAGATTTGAAATGAACTTTATTTTTATTTTTTTATTTATTTTTTTAATATTTATGTACTTATTTTTGAGAGAGAGAAAATCCCAAGCAGGCTCCATGCTATCAGTGCAGAGTGTGCCGCAGGGCTCAATCCCACAAACCGTGAGATCATGACCTGAGCTGAAATCAAGAGTCAGATGCTTAACTGACTACCCACCCAAGTGTCCCCCTGCTGCTATATTTTTCAGTTCAGTTGCTCAGAGCAGTGGTGGAAAAGCAGAAGGACAAAAGACCAAAGAACCAATCATTTATTTCTTCTCCATTGCTGGTGACTTATATGACTGTAGACAAACCACTTAATCATTCTGATCCCTACCTGTCTATATGTAAAACTGGGTAGTTGGGGGAAAAAAAGGGAGGGGGGGATGGATGTTGAGCAACACAGTACTCTTATTTTTTTAATTCGGTTATTGTAATTCTAAGTAAATGGCCAATAAATTATATTTTTTACAAGACTGAGACCAATCATACGTTGTAAGAGAATGATTTAAGTCATTGAGAGAAAATTAAAACAGCTTGACCATTATTTAACTTAGTACTTTTAAGAATTCATAGTCTTGCCATGAATCATAGGGGAATCTGTTTTGGTGGGTGGGGGGAGTCTTAAACCAATACTGATTCATTTGAATTAGTACTATTTTTAAGTACTATTTTTAATAGTACTATTTTTAAGTACATTTTTTAAGTATTTATTTTATAGAAAAATAAGTTACTTTGGCAGTGGGCAGTTCAGAATAGTTGGGCCCTTTGAAGGTTGGCATAGTATATGAAAGATGTAACTTCACAAATGTGTCTGGTTTTGCTAACAATTAATAGTGTATTCTGATATTTATTGACTCTGTTTTTAAAAAAATAGTGCTAGTTTCCTCTTAACAGCTTTGCTAGTATATTAGTGTTTTAGTAGAAATAGATTATGCTGCCTCCTCCCACCCACCACCAATTCCTATTAAAAATGATAAGGTTTAATTTTTCCCCCAGCCTTCAAACTGAGTTAGCTTGAGTCCCTCTGATTGGATTTAAAGTAACTCCAATTAAAATATTGACCTCAAAGTGAACACATAATAAGAAAAAAATGCTTTGATGTTGGTATTGCTGTTTTGGTATTTCTTTTTAAAAGAGAGATGACAACTTTTTAAAAATAATTTTAACAGTTAAATATATTTACTGGTTTTTAAAAATAAAGCTCATTTTTTATGTGTTCAAGAAACATATGCTTAACATATGTTTTGTATGTTAAATAAAGCTCATTTTTATATGTTCCATGCTGTCCTAGTAATACTTTCATCATAATTTTACTTGAGGGATCAACCTCAGTAAAGCAGCAAGATTACCAAAAAGTTTCACCAGAATATTATTAAAGTTATCCCAGTGATGGAATACGATTTCTTCAAAACCTGCAAGGATCTTTACCTGGATGATTTGCCACATTTTTAGAAATCTGTGATAATATATGAAAGGTAGTATACCAGTAGGAGAAACTTGGTGAAATTTAAGTTTAATTTTCAGTCCACCAGATGTCTGCTTGGAAGCTATGATATTTAGGGAGAGAATTTTACTGCTTAGGAAATGGTACACTGAGAAATTACAAGTGAATCCACAGTTGGTCAGTAGAGAAGTGACTGATTTCTTATACTAGAATTGACTCTTCTCAGAACAAAAAGAAGCTGACAATCAGAAGTTTTGCCCTGTTAAACAATTTTCAGAAGGGAATGACATTTTTAAAAAATGGAATGAAAGACCAAGAGAAAGTACATTATTATTTTTCTACTGATTTCCAAACTTTTAAAGACTTGTTAAGATACTGGCCATGAGCATTTTGAAGAGATAAGATTTTCTGAAACCTATAGTCAGTAGAAAGTCCTTGCTCCCTAATTTGTCTTGCGGTATCATTTAGCGTTCCTTCAACATGAGTTAAGATCAAACTTGTAGTCATAGAAATTTCTATTTCGCCAATAAGGATTATGAAGTTGGAAGGAGTACCTTGCCCAGGGGTACAGATGCTAGATCTGGGACCAGAGCTCAGGTTTGCTTAGAGTCTAGTCATGAATTTGCAGTGTTTAAGTTAAAGATTTTCTGGGACCCCTGTGTGGCTCAGTTGGTTAAGCGTTCCGACTTTGGCTCAGGTCATGATCTCATGGATCATGGGTTTGAGCCCTGTGTCGGGCTCTGTGCTGACAGCTCAGAGCCTGGAGCCTGCTTTGGATAATGTGTCTCCCTCTCTCTCTCTCCCCTCTCCTGTTCTTGCTCTGTCTCTCAAAAATAAGTAAACATTTTTAAAAAATTTTATCCTATGTATTATGTGGAAATGTATCCTTCTATATTCAAATATATTTCATCTAGTCCGGAATATAGAAAAGAGAATGGTAATGGAACTGACCCTGAGATTAAAGACACTTCTTTAATTTCTTAATATTTATTTTGAAAGTATGACTTTGGGGTGCCTGGATGGCTTAGTTGGTGAAGTGTTCAACTCTTGGTTTAGGCTCAGGTCTTTATCTTGTGGTTCATGAGATCCAGCTCTATCTGGCTCTGTGTTGACAGCATGGGGCCTGCTTGAGATACTCTCTCTCCCCTTGTCTCTCTGCCCCTCCCCTGCTCACACTCTTTTGTGCTTGTGTATCCTCTTTCTCTCAAAAATAAATAAATAAACTTTTTTTTTTTAAGTATGACTGAAAAAAATAAAGTATGACTTGGGGTGCCCGAACGGCTGAGTCATTTGAGCATTTGACTTCTGCTTAGATCAAGATCTCTTGGTTCCTGAGTTTGAGCTCCCCCATTGGGCTCACTGCTGTCGTGCAGAGCCCGTTGTGGATCCTCTGCCCCCCTCTCTCTCTGCCTCTCCCCTGCTCACACACCACACTCTCTCTCTCAAAAAAAGAAAAGTATGACTATCAATGCACAACTCACCCTTTACTACTGTATTTGTATAAGGTTTTGTTGTTGATGGTGATGTAGTAAATAGGCAATTTTGAAATAAAATCACTAATGTGTTTCTATTTAAAATGTCCTGTAACGCTTCATGGAATTTCTTTTCCTGTGTGTAACCTCAGTGCAGTGAGATTGACTTCCAGTCCTTTTAGAAGTTTGGCAGTTGTTGATATATTTGTACAAATGGAAGTTTGAGCTAAAGCAGTGGTTTTCAATGTATTTTTAAATAACCTCCAACGGAGTGAGGCTCTTTCATAGTCAAAAGGTTGAGATTTGGGGTGTCTGGGTGGCTCAATTGGTTAAGTATCTGACTTTTGATTTCAGCTCAGGTCATGATCTCATGGTTTGTGAGATCCAGCCCTGAGTTGCGCTCTGTGCTGACAGTGTGGAGCCTACTTGGGATTCTCTCTCTCCTTCTCTTCTCTCTCTCTCTCTCCCCTGCTCTCTGTCTCTCTCACACACACACTCCCTCTCTCTCAAAATAAACACACACTTAAAAAAGAAAAAAAAAGGTTGAGATTTAAATAAATGGTTGATTATGTGTCATTATTATTATCTCCTGGAAAGATGGGCATAGTGATAGCCTATGTGTAGCATGGAAATTTTTTTAGTAGCAGTTTTATTGAGCTAGAATGCATAGATCACAAATTTCATCTTTTGAAAGTGTTTATTATTCTTTGGGTTTTATGCATCTGTCACCACCGTCTAATTCAAGAATATATTCATCACCCCAAAAAGAAACCCCACACCTCCCGGTTGTCCCTTCACCTACACCCTGGAACCACTAATCTAATTTCTCTCTCTGGGTTTGCCTATTCTGGATGTATCATAAAAATAGAATTGTACAGTTTGTGGAGTTTTGTGTCTGGTTTCTTTCACTTAGCATAATATTTTCAAGGTTCATCCATGTTGTAGCATGTATCAGTACTTCATTTTCATGGTTGAATAAGATTCCATTGTATGATGCACATGCATTATATTAGTCTAGTCATCTGTTGATGAACAATTGGATTGTTCCTTCTTTTAGCTCTTATAAGGAATTCTGCAGTGAACATGGGCATACAATTATCTGAGTCCCTGTTTTCACTTCTTTTGGGCATATGCCTAGGAGTGGAATTGCTAGATTATATGGTAATTCTACATTTAACCTTTTGGGGAGCCACCTAATAGTTTTCCATAGTCCCTGCACCATTTTATATTCCCACCACTAACGTGCAAGGGATTTAGTTTTTCCATGGCCTCACCAATACTTGTTATTTTCCTTATTATTATTATTATCATTATCCTATAGTAAATGTGAAGTGTTATCTCATTGTGGCTTTGATTTGCATTTCACTAATGACTAGTGATCTTTTCGTGTATTTATTGGCCATTTGTAAATTTTTTTTTGGAGAAGTATCTACTGCCCTTTTTTAAAAGTAGGTTGTTGATTTTTTTGTTGTTGGGTTGTAGTAGTTTTTGTTTGTTTGTTTTACATATTCTGGATATTAAACCCTTATCACTTTTATGATTTGCAAATATTTTCTCCAATTCTGTATTTTGTCATTTCACTTTTTTGATCACTTTCTGGTTAATGTCCTTTGATGCACAAAGTTTTTAATTTTTATTAAATCCAATTTATTTTTTCTTTTGTTGCTTGTGCTTTGTTATACCCAAGAATCCATTGCCAAATCCAGTGGTAGGAATCCAACTTCACACTTTTGCATGTGGAAATCCAGTTGTCCCAGCACTGTTCACTGAAGAGACTATTCATCCCTTGTTTTTATTATTATTTTTTTATTAAGAGAGCACAAGCAAGGGAAAGGGGCAGAAAGAGAGAGAGAGAATCTTAAGCAGGCTCCATGCTCAGCACAAAGCTGGATGCAGAGCTCGATCCCATGACCCATGAGATCACGACCCAAGCAGAAATCAAGAGTTGGCCACTTAACCGACTGTATGACCCAGGCATCCCTATTCATTCCTTATTGAATGGACTTGCCACCTTTGTTGAAATCTATTAGCCACAGACATGTAGGATTTATTTCTGGACTCTTGCTTCTATTCTGTTGGTCTGTATGTCTGCCTTTATGCCAGTACCATACTATTTTGATTATTGCAGTGTGAAGTAAGTTTTAAATTAGGAAACGTGAATATTCCAAATTTGGTCTTTCTTAAGACTGTTTTGACTGTTCCTAGCCCCCTGCAAGTCTACGAATTTTATGATTGGCTTCCCATTTCTGCATAAAAGAATCTTAGAATTTTGATTTGGATTGCTTTGAATGTGTAGAAAACTTGGGTAATACTGATATCTCAATAATATTAATTATAATTAATTAACAACATATTATTGAAAAAGTCCATGTATTCAGGTCTTTATTTTCATTCAGTGTTTCATAGTTTTCAGTCTGCAAATCTTTCACCTTTTTAATGAAATTTATTCCTAGGTATTTTATTCTTTAAGATGCTTCTGTAAAATGGAATAGTTGACTGCTGGTGTGTGTAAGCACAATGGCTTTATGTGTGTTGATCTCATACCCCATAACTTGTCTGAATACATTTATTAGCTTTAGTAGCTGTTTTGTTGGTTCTTTGGAATTTTCCATATATAGAATCATGTTATCTGTGAACGATATAATTTTACTTTTTTTTTTTTTTTTTCTGGTTTGGATGCCTCTTCTATCTTTTTCTTATCTAATTCTGCTGGCTAGAACTTCTAGTACAGTGTTAAATAGTCTGCACTTCCTGTTCCTAAAGCAAAAATATGGCTGTTATCACTGCAAAAACTGCAGCATCTGATGGGAAAGTGCTTATGTGTGGTACATACAGGTTACTAACAAGGCTTACCTCTAACAGTTTTGCAGAACTTGTCAGAAGTCTTGTAACTCTTACCAAGTGGAAAATATCACCTGTCAAGTAAATCAGATGTTTGCATTTTGTACCTGAATTGGGTGGTGGTAGAGTTTTAGTGTATGGGTATTTTTGTAAAAGAGGCTAGGTTTCCAGTAACCTCAGGTTTTCATTACTTTTTGGTAGGAGTTGTAGAAATAACATTCAACTGGAATATGGAGCCTCAGTGTAAGTTTCCTTCTGCTCTTAAAAATCTTGGTCATGTTAACCTCTTAAAATTCTATTACCTCACTTGCCGTGTGGAGGAATGATTATCTGCTACTCAGAGTCTAAGAGAAAGCAAACTGGGTAACTGGTTTCTAAAAAATACATATATGTATATATATATGTATTACATATATGTATATATTTTCATATGTATATGAAAAGCTTTCTGTGTTTCACCATTGAGTATGGTGTTAGCCATGGATTTTCCATAAAATCCATTTATCATGGTAAGGAAGTTCCTTTATATTTCTAGTTTTCTAGGTATTGTATGGTGTTGGATTTTTTCATGTGCTTTTTCAGTGTCAGTTGCAGTGATCATAGAGTTTCTTTCCTTGTTCTGTTAATGTTGTATATTGATTTTTTTTTCTGTTGAACTACCTTGAATTCCTGGGATAAATGTCACTGGAATAAATCTCACTTGGTCAATACAGTCTTTTTTTTTTTTTTTTTTTTTTTTTAAATTTTTTTTTTTCAATGTTTATTTATTTTTGGGACAGAGAGAGACAGAGCATGAACGGGGGAGGAGCAGAGAGAGAGGGAGACACAAAATCGGACACAGGCTCCAGGCTCTGAGCCATCAGCCCAGAGCCTGACGCGGGGCTCGAACTCACGGACCGCGAGATCGTGACCTGGCTGAAGTCGGACGCTTAACCGACTGCGCCACCCAGGCGCCCCTCAATACAGTCTTTTAAATATGATATTAGATTGTTTGCTAATAGTTTCTTGAGATTTTGCATCTATATTTATAAAGATGTCTGTAATTTTCTCGTGATGTATATCTGGCCTTGACATTAGAGTTGGGCTCATAGAATGAGTTAGGAAGAGTTCTTTCCTCTTTGTTGAGAGAGTTTGTGAACATTTGTGTTAATTCTAATTTAAATAATGAAGCCATTTGGTCCTGGACTTTTCTTAGTTGGGAGGCTTTTGATTACTGGTTCAGTGTCATTACTCATTATAAGGCTATTGTGATTTTTAATTTTTGAGTCATTTAGATAATTTGTATGTTTTTAGAATTTGTACATTCATATAGTTTATCTAAATTATAGGTGTACAGTTATTCATGATATTGTCTTATAATCTTTTTTTTTGTAAAGTTGGTACTAATGTCCCCATTTTTGCTTCTTTATTGCTTCTTTTTTTTTCTTTGTCAGTCTAGCTCACTATTTGTCAATTTTGTTCATCTTTTCAAAGAACCAGTTGTTTCTGTTGATTGTCTTTGTTTTTATAGCCTCTATTTTATTTATCTCCATTCTAATCTTTATTCTTTTCTTCCTTCTGTTAGCTTTGGGTTTAGTTTTTATTTTTTCTCATTCTTTTTTTTTTTTTTTAATTTTTTTTTTTCAACGTTTATTTATTTTTTTGGGACAGAGAGAGACAGAGCATGAACGGGAGAGGGGCAGAGAGAGAGGGAGACACAGAACCGGAAGCAGGCTCCAGGCTCTGAGCCATCAGCCCAGAGCCTGACGCGGGGCTCGAACTCACGGACCGCGAGATCGTGACCTGGCTGAAGTCGGACGCTTAACCGACTGTGCCACCCAGGCGCCCCTATTTTTTCTCATTCTTAAAGATGTAGTTAAGGTAATTGGTTTGAGACTTGTTTCTTATTTAATGTAAGCATTTACAGCTACAGATCTTCTGAGCACTGCTTCCACCAAAACTCCATAAGTTTTGGTGTGTTGTATTGTCATTTTCATTTGTCTCAAAGAATTTTTTTTCTTCTTTTTAAAAATTTCTTCTTATTGGACACCTGGGTGGCTCAGTCATCTAAGTCTCAGTTTTGGCTCAGGTTATGGTCTCATGGTTCATGAGTTTGAGCCCTGCATTGGGTTCTGTGCTGACAGTGCAGAGTCTGCTTGGGATTTCTCTTTCTCTCGTTCCCTCTCTCCCTCTCTCTCTGCCCTTACCCGGCTTGCTCGCTCTCTCTCTCTGTCAAAAAAATAAACATTAAAAAAACCTGAAATTTCTTCTTAATATTTCTTCCTTGACCCATTGATTAATAGTGTGTTGTTTAATTTCCACTTGGCATGTGAGTTTTCCAGTTTTCCTTCTGTGCTTGTAATTGGAGAAGATACCTTGTATGAATTTAATCTTTAAAAATGTATTGGGACCATTTGGTCTGTCCTGGAGAATGTTCTATGTATACTTGAGAATTTGTGTTCTTCTCTTACTGGGTAGAGTGTCTTTATATGTCTATTAAGTCTAGTTAGTGTACAGTATTGTTCAAGTCCTCTATTTCCATATTGTTCTGTCTAGATGTTTTATCCATTGTTGAATGTGCTGTGCTGAAGTGTCCAACTATTATTATAGAACTATTTATTTCTCCCTCAATTCTGTCAGTGTTTGATATATTTTATATATATATGTGTATATATATATAACATATATATTATATATTTTATATTTTTATACATGTATGGCTTTATATATACATGGATCAACTCTGTTGTTTGGTGCACATATGTTTAGAATTGTTGTATGTTCTTGATGAATTGACCCTTTTATTAGTATGTAATATCCTCCTTTGTCTCTTGTAATGGTGTTTTACTTAAAATCTATTTTGTCTGCTATTAGTACAGCCACCAGCTCTCTTTGAGTTATCATTTGCATGGAATATCTTTTCCCATCCTTTCACTCTCATCCGATTTATGTCATTGGCTATAAAATCAATCTCTTGTAGACAACATATAGTTAGATCCTGGGTTTTTTAATCCAGTCTTCCAGCCTCTACCTTTTGATGGAGACTTTAATCCGTTTACATTTAATGTATTTACTTATAAAGAAGGATTTCTGACATGTTGCTGTTTATTTCTGTACGTCTTGTACCTTTTTGTGCCTCCTTTCTTCCACTACTACATTCTTTTTGGTTTTAGTTGATTTTGGTTAGTGAACCATTGTGACTGCCTTCTCATTTCTTTTGGTGTATATATTTAGGTTTTCTTTGTGGTTACCACAGAGATTACACTTAATATTCTGTATCTTAACAATCTAGTTTGAATTGATGCTACTTTAATTTCATTCTCCTGTGAAGTTCAGTCTCTCCTTTTATGTTACTGTGATACATTACATCTTTATACATGTGTGCCCAGTAATAGAGATTTGTAATTATTTTTATACATTTGTCTTTAAATTATGTAGGAAATAAAAGTGGAGGTACAACCCAAAAAATAGAATATTGTTGACTGTAATATTTCCCTATTTAGTTACATTTATTGGAGATCTTTATTTCTTCATATAGCTTTGAATTACCGTCTACTGTCCTTTCATTTCAACATGAAGGACTCACTTTAGCATTTCTTGTAGGGCAAGTCTAGTGGGATAAGCTGCCTTAGCATTTGTTTATCTGGGAATTCTTAATATCTCCCTCATTTCTGAAGGACAATTTGGGTATGGAGTCCCTGTTTCACAGTTTTTTATGTCTCTTTAAATATGTCATCCAGCCCCCATGGTCTCTGATGAGAAATCAGCTGTTACTCTTATTGAGGAAAAGTAAGATGTGACGAGTTTCTTTTGCTGTTTTCAAGATTCTCTTTTTTTCTTGCAGTAGTTTGATTATAAGTATTTCTTTGTGGATCTCTTTAATTTATCCTACTAAAATTCATTGAATTTTGTTGGTAAATTCACTTCTTTCATCAAATTTGTGAAGTTTTCAGTCATTATTTCTTCAAATATTCTGTCTATTCTCTCTTTCTCTCCTTCTCTCCTCCTTGTAGAACTCTCACAGTGCAGCTTTGCACAGTGGTAGTATTGTAGTCAATGAGGTTTATCCGGGGCGTGATTATTGGTAATAGAAGTCTCACAGTGCATATTATGGCCTGCACAGTGGGGTCCCACATGTCTCTTAGGCTCTGTTCACCTATCCTTTTTTTTTTTTTTTTTTTGCATATCTGTATTTTCTTCCCTTTGGCTTTTATTTTTTTTAAGTTTTCATTTAAATTCCAAGTTAGTTAACAGTGTAATACTAGTTTCAGGTGTACAGTTTAGTGATTCAGCACATACATACAACATCTGGTGCCCATCAAAATAAGTGCATTCCTTAATCCCCATCACCTATTTAATCTATCCCCAACCCACCTCCGCTCTGGTAACCGTCAGTTTGTTCTGTATAGTTAAGAGTCTATTTCTTGGTTTTCCCTTCTCTATTTCCCTCTATGATTATTTGCTTTGTTTCTTAAATTCCACTTATGAATTAAATCATGTGGCATCTAACATTTAATGCCAGATAATAATAGATAATAGCAACTGTGTGGGGGGAGGATCATTTTCTATACACTTTATGTGTATTTATCTAATCCTTATTATAATTTTATGTGATAGATACTATTATTTTCATTTTAAAGTTTGAGCATCTGAGGAACAAGATCTTATTCATTGCTGATGATTTTGTCTTTTCTTTCATGATTTTAAGTATTTTTATTATCTTACAATTTCCTTCAACTGTGCTATTACCTCAAGTTCTTGAGGTGTCAGCCTCCTTTTCATGTCTGGTAATTTTCCCTTATGGCAGATTGTTTCCTTATGTGATTTTTAATTTTTGATTATGACCTCATCTTCAGTAAGGCTTACTGTATCCTATATTATGGAAGTATTTGTTTCTGTTTGGTGCCCCAATGTTCCACTGGTCACAAACCAATTGTGGTGTTAATTCTTTGCTGCTCTACATTAGTTGTATACATTTACATTTTACACAATTCTGTGGTATAGGCCAGGGGTTTATATTTGTCATGGTAAACATTTTTTCTCATCAGTAATAAAGCCTCCTGATTGCTAATCTGGCTGGTCAGTGAGTTTTTCTACTGACCCTTTGTCTAAGCACGGTCAAGATCCCAACTTCAAGTCTCCATTAGTTATGTTGTGATGGAACAATAGCACTTCCTCTTTCCAGAAGCCTGTAGCCACATCTGGAGCATCATGACACCAGGCCAGAGTTTACTACTCTGACCTTGACCTTGAAATTTCATTAGTGGTGGTGATATTGTTTTGAATATGTTCTGTGCAGCATTTCTAGGTGTTTTTAAGTGGGAGAGAGCCTCTATGTTCCCTGTCTACTGTTTTGTAAGGAATGAAATAAGGATGGAGTCTTAAAGAATCTCTTTGTACCTTATAAACGACATGCCTGATGTTTGAGGACTTAGTTCCTGACTACCTAAGTTCACTTCTCTGTATAATCCTAGCTCTCTTCATTTTAGTTTTCATCATTCCTCCTAACTGCATTTCTTTCTTTATTATCTAGTCCCCATGTTAGTTAATGGGATTTTTCAGTGACCTTAAGTGATACATCCTTCTACTTCCAGAGCCCCAAAATACTTGGTATGTTGTAGGCACTAAAATACTTGCTGATTGAGAATTTTGTGTTTAGGCTTATTTATGATTTAGGACTATCATTCATTTCTTTGACATATATTTATTGAAAGCCTACTCTGCTAGGTCCTGAGAATGCTGCGGTTAATAAAAATCAGTCTCTGACTTCACTGGTTAGTTAAGGAGGGAAAGGAATTCATACATAAGTAATAACTAATATAGTATGGCTGTGCAGTAGTAGAGTGTGCTCCTAGCAGAGTTATATATGTGATATTATTTTCCCCAACTTTTTATGTCGAAAATTTTCAGATCTACAGAGAAGTGGAAGGATAGAAGGAACAGCAGAATATCTTTCACCTAGATCCCCAGCTGTTAATTAACATTTGCCACATTTACTTTATCCTTCTTTCTAAAAAAGTGACAGACATCATAACACTTCACCTCTAAATACTTCCTTATGCATCTCCGAGTCTGGGATAGAGAGTGAGGGGCACTTAAGAACAGGTGCTTGTGGAAGTGATGTCTAAGCTAAAATTTAAAGGAAAACTAGATTTTAGTTAAATGAGGGGGGTGCATAGGTCAGTAAGTTACAGTAGTGAGAAACAACATGGTATGTGTGGAATAATAAGCTTTTTGGTGTTGCTGGAGAGTAATTTCAAGGAAATAGTAGCCGGAAATGCAGTTGGAGATGTGGGCAGGATCCACTCAGGGAGACTCATTATATACCATATATCATTTTAAGGAACTTGCAATTTAATCCATGAATGATGAGCTGCAGAGGATTGGATTGGTCAGTTTTTTAGATCCTACTAGAGTCTGGGAGGAAGACAGAAGTCAGGTGAACAGGGCTAGAGGCAGGTTGGAGGCTGTGATAGCAGCAGGGTGAAAGCTTATAAGGGCCTGGACTGGAGCAGTGATAAGGGGATGAAGGAGAGAGAGAGACTTTAGGTTATAATTAGGATTAAAAATTGGCAGTACTCACTAGATGTGTGGAGTAAGGGAGAGGAAGAAGTTTGGGATGATGTCAGTATTTCTAGTTTGGGTAACCTGGTGAATGGTGGGCCACCAACTAAAGTAGGAAACACAGGAAGAGGAACTAATACAGGGATCAAGGTTATGAGTTTGGCATGGAAAATGCTCATTGTAGGTGTCTGTGACATGTCTAGATGGAACTGGTTAGCAGGTGGTCCAAAAGAACAGTTGGGAGTCAGGAGGGGCATGGCATAAAGATACTGAGTTGAGCATCACCAGTTATTAAGAGGAGTTTAACTCATGGGTGATTTTGAGCAGGATGAGTGTGCAGTGCAAGAACCATGGTCTATCAGCAGACACCAAAGCAATTGTCAGGAGAGTAGGTGGAAAACCAGGAGAGTACTAAATCACAGAAGCCAAGGGAGAAGTTTCATAGAGCTTATGAAACAACATCAGATGCAGCAAAGAGTTTCAATAAGATAAGATTTGAAAAATAATCTTTGTATGAGGCACTTAATAGGTCATTAAAGTCTTAGAGGGAAGACAGGTAGAGTTTTTAGGGACACAGAATTTTGCCTGAAACTTAACAGCAAGGTAATTTCTCATTGTTTTAATATTGTCCAACATTGTAGAAATTAGAAATAGAAATAATTAGAAATTAGAAATAATACTACTGTGCTATGACTTAGCAAACTAATACCATTTTATCTTTTCCTGAAACTTATGAATGTCATGGTTATTATCAGAAAATTTAGTGTAAAAAATGGTTAAATTGCTACTGAAATAACTTTTATCTGAAGTAACTGTTACATATGTACAGTTCTGCCTTGGGGAACATAGTCTTCACAAATAACAATCAATGAATATATGAAACTATTAATAAGCATTCATTGTTTATTAAAATTCTGGATTCCATCTATTAAATTCCTTCAAAATATGTATTGTACTTCTAAAATTTTAGCCTATCAGGTCTTCAGCTTGAGAGGGAGAGCTTGATTTTTAAAGAAACAAGGGGCGCCTGGGTGGTGCAGTCGGTTAAGCGTCCGACTTCAGCCAGGTCACGATCTCGCGGTCCGTGAGTTGAAGCCCCGCGTCGGGCTCTGGGCTGATGGCTCAGAGCCTGGAGCCTGTTTCTGATTCTGTGTCTCCCTCTCTCTCTGCCCCTCCCCCGTTCATGCTCTGTCTCTCTCTGTCCCAAAAAAATAAGTAAATGTTAAAGAAACAAGCTTTCCTGTTCTTTATTTTACCTTCTAACATTAACTTCACAGATAATGTTGATGCGGTATGACAAATGCAACCATTTCTAATTAACCTGTAAATATTAGAAATATTTTATTAAAGTCAG
Organism: Puma concolor; assembly: GCF_028749965.1. NCBI lineage: Eukaryota > Metazoa > Chordata > Mammalia > Carnivora > Felidae > Puma > Puma concolor. Next base: position 100,346,207 of record NC_141672.1, on the reverse strand, counting down.
TTAAAATAAGGAAAACAGTCAATCCCCCAACCCTTGTTTTTGGTGTTTTTGGGACTATGACTTTCTAAGCAGTTCAGTTACTCAATTTTAATAAGCAATCCAACTAATATAGTGGCTTAAAAGTGTGTATGTTTGTAAAACCAATTATGTGTGCATGTGTAAAATTATTTATGAAAAGTAATTTGAGTCTCAAATCCATGTTTGAGAAGGTCAAATGAAGATATTGCATTAAAAACTTGGATGAATTTTTACAAGATTGTTAAAAAAAAAAAGATTCCTGTTAACTTTAAAATGCTGGACATTTTCATATATAGTGAAAATTATGATTTTTAAAAATATAAGAGAGAAACTTTCATCTTAATGAAACAGCAACATAGGTGTGTCGTTAGTGAGATAAGGACATTTGGTTCTTCAAACATATAGTGCCCCACTACATAATAATTCACTAGATTAAATGAAATTATTGATTTCTGCTTCATTACTAACATACATTTATGAGAAGTTTCTTCAGCACCATAGCACAGTGTCAAAGGTCATAACTTTCTTTCTTTGGAAGAATAAAAGCTTTTAGATGGCAAATCCCAGAAACCTTCACTGTGGCGTTTTGCTTTTTCTCCCTTGCATAGAATTACTGGAGAAGCATGGTTGAAAGAAACGTCTCATAAATCAGCAGGAGAGAGCCTTTACTGTGTAAGGCTTTGTAAAATCATTAACTACTAGTAGAATTCCACTGCAGGATAATATTGTACTTTACCTAGATTTTGACAGTTTTCAATAGGAAATGATTTATTGTAACATGCCTTCTTGTGTATACAGTTTCTTGTGAAATGTCATTTATATTCTTAGTTAAAGCATTCTGTTTGAAATAAGTTAGAAAAATGCACCTATTTTAAATACATACATTGTCTACTTCCCTGTAAAAGCCAGGTTTCTATGACATTAGGATGGACTATTAAAGAGTTAGGGATTTGGATGTTTCTGTCACTGAATTGTGTCATGTAACTAATGCCTTTGCATCAGTGGCTGGATTTTCTACTTTTTATTAAGTTGTTTTGTTTATTCAGTTGTGGCTGACACCACATGTTTTCCCATATATTACAGATCAGTTTGCATGTGAGGATGTGAATCCCATTTGAAAATGAAAACCGTGTGTGTATTTATTTATTTATTTAGTTGCTTGTTTATTTACTTCTTTATTTTAGAGAGAGAGCACAAGCAGGGTTGAAGGGTACAGGGAGAGGGAGAGAATCTTAAGCAGGTTCCATGGTTAGCACAGAGAAATCGCACTGAGATCATGACCTGAGCTGAAATCAAGAGTCGGAGGCCCCACCATTGAGCCACCCATGCACCCCTGAAAAACTCTTTTAATTTCATAATCACAGCCTGAGTTTTAGGGACTATCAAGTATATATATATATATATATATATATATATATATATATATATATATATATATATATATATATATATATGTATATGTATATGTATATGTATATATGTATACATATATACACACACACACAATGTGTATTTTTATTATATGTATTTTTGTGAAATAACTTTTCTATGCTGTGATGAACTCAGCAATTATAATTGTAAGAATTCTTCATATCTTTGTATGTTTTGCTTAGGTAGATACAAAAAGAAACAAAGGACTAGAAGTAACATTTGTCTTGTAGTGGTCTGGTCTTTTGGGAAAAAAACTAGATTATATTGTATTCTTGAAGATTACATCTTCTCAGCACTTAACTTGAAGGTAATTTCCATATTATGAAGATGTTGCAGCATCCTATTGAAACAGGCTTGGTGGTCTAAGACCTCTTCAATGACTCCTTGCTCCTGAGGCAACTATAAGCACTAACTATGAGTTTAGTCAGGTGGATTAGGGAGGAAGGGGAAGGTTCTGTAGTTGGCAGAGTAACTGTCCTTCAGCCATGATGAAAGCTCAGTCTTAGTTAACAACAAACTGGGATGTTATGATTGATAAAAAATTGTATTTGGACAATCAGCTGATCCTCAATCTAAATTCATTTATGAATTGGTAAATAATACTTCTTTTCAAGGAAAGTGCTATACTCTGATTGTCTATTTGATTGCCTCTGGGTGGTATCTGAAAAGAATGAGTTAATGTGAACAAATTTTAAGCATTTTAATAGCCATGCACTTATTGGGTAATTTACCTGTGCCTTCTCCAACATGTGCCAATTCAGAAAGAAATGAATTGTTTTCTCTCTCAGGTTTTCTCTTACTTGGAGTTGGTATTAATTAATAGATCAAACAAATAGTAGTTAAATTCCTTTTTGAGTTTCTTTCACTGCCTTTTTAGTTTAAAGATTAACCCTTTTAAAACTTAAAATCAATATTAAAATTTTAAATCCACCCCTACCCCCACCCCCCACCCCCCACCCCCAGACCTCTAGTTAGGATCCTTAGTACTCAGAGGTTTTTTTAAAGACTATAATTCCAGAGAACCCTGGATGTTTTGATCCCAAATCAAAGACATTTATCTCTTCTTTTAAGGAAAAAGGGATTAGGAACTTCCTGCTGCTTTTGCAAACACTGAAAGCATCCTTTAGGGCTTGGAGTTGCCCTAAGGTCACTTTTACAAATGCTTCAAATACTCTCAAGTCCCCAAGTTAGCTCCTAACTCCATGCTCTTGCTTTTAGGGATAAGGGCTAGAATTCCTAATAGTCTAATAGCTTTGTGTATAGAATCAATGAATCAATAAGATTAAAAACATAGTTGGGATTATTTAGAGAAAGTGTTCTTATTCCCGAAGGCGAGTCGAAAATCTCTTGATTAGCCTGAAACTTCAGATTTATTTTCTTAAAATTTTGCCATGGGCATATTGAAAACTAATTCATTAGGGAACAAATGTGAAAGCTTTGGCACTGAGGTCTTTGGATGATAGCATTTTGTTTCAGTGTAAGCTTGTCACTGTAGCCTCAATTAAATAATAGGTACATTACTTAATAGTTCCTTTTTAAATAAAATGAATATCAAGACAGCTGATATTTTATTAAATGTTTTTGGTGTTAATATGTTGTATTATTTGAATAAATAAGAGATAAATTATTACATTAAAAGAAAAATTATGATTGTATTCAATATGATTATTAGAATATCTTCTCTGTGTACTATAAAGTTCTGCTCCTGAGAGGTTAAAAAACTTTGTAAATGGCTATTTCTCAAAAGTTCCCCTGTGGGGTTGCCATTTGAATTCATTAAACACAGAAATTTTTAAGGATTGTTTGTAAATGTTAACTTCAGTAACATCAAAAGATGTTTACATGTATGTTTAATAAACTGCTCAATTTCAGTGCATAAATAACATTTTTTGGTAGAAAAATGTGTATTATCTCTTATAGATATTTTGTGTATGTTTGTTTTTAAAGTGTAAGTGGTTAAGAGGGTTGAGTAGTTACAATCTGGATTACATCATGACACCTGAAATGATCAAGTTAATATTTCAAATCTTATGTGATGCACAAGCAAGGGAAATCGTCTTTGTTTAGAAATTTAACCTTACCTAAAAGCCTTTCTCCATTAAAAAAAAAGATAAGGCAGTGAGTTTATGCTTTGATATATTCTCTCTGTGCCAAATACCTAACAATTATAAGTAAAACATAAGAATAGAAAACTAAAAGGATATCCTGGCTCAAAAACAAGAGAGACATCTGTGGAAGCCAAAACAGAATTGTAGAGGGTTAAGTGGCCTGACATTTTAGGCTTATACCTAATTCTGGATCTGGAAGAATTTAAAAATAATTTACAAAAAATTTGAACAATGAAGAAAAACAATAAATTTAAATTTTTTTTAACTTCTGAATTTCAGAAAGACAATATAAATCAGGAATGACATGACAAGACACAAGCTGAATTAAAGTATGGTGCAATAAATCTAAATAACAAACGATAAGTAATCAGATATATAAAGAAGCCCTACAAATCAATAAAAAAGCAAACATCCTAGTAGAAAAGAATAGTAACTGGAGGCAGTTCATAGAAGAGAAAACTTAAGTAGCTGTTAAACATAGGAAACTATGCTTATTAGCTCACTTGTAATCAGGGAAATGAAAAAAAAATTAAGATACTGTTTTATATCCACTAGATTGACAAAAGTATATGAATATACAGTATATTGCATATAAATATGCATTGTTAAAATATATATTTGCAAATAATGGCAAAAAAAAAAGCTGATGGTGATCTAAATTGGTGGAGCTATTTTAGAAAGCAACTTGACAAAATCTGGAAAAATTTAAGATACATATGCCCTTTGACATACCAATTTCATTTCTAGAATATGTCATAGAAGAATCCATGTCTGTGTACATAAGGAGACATATATAAAAATCCCCCATAAAGCATCCTTTGTGATAATGGAAAGTTGGAAACAACTTACATGTCCATCAATAAAAAGTGGCCAGTAAATTGTGGGGTACTATATACAGTGAAGTTAATTAGTTAAAATCATTAATTAAGTTATATATATATCAATGTGGATAAGTGGCAAAAAAAAAAAAATAACAGTTGAACATAAAAGTAAATTACAGAATAGACTATGATGTCTTTGTATATAGATTGAAAGTATACAGAACAGTACAAATTTTGTTTATGAATACATAGATATTTAGTAAAAGTATAAAATATCCATGGGACTTAACAAACACTAAGTTCAGGATAGTATTTACTTCTGGAGAGGGAAGGAATAAGATCAGATCAGAGAGAGGTATACAGGAAGCTTCAACCAAATCTGTAATGTTTTATATTCTTTAAAAAAATTCTGAAATAAATATGAAAAGGTGTTAACATTTGATTAAGTTTGGTGGAATATACATGAGTGTTTATTGTATTACTCTTCTATATGCTTGAAATAGTTTGAATACAAACAGTCTTTAGCAGGGTCGTTTAAAATACATTTTTCCCTAGGGGCATCTGAGTGGCTCAGTTGGTTGAGCATCCTACTTCTGCTCAGGTCATGATCTCACACTTCATGAGTTCAAGCCTGCATCAGGCTCTGTGCTGACAGCTCAGAGCCTGGAGCCTGCTTAGGATTCTGTGTCTCTTCTCTTTCTGCCACTCCTCCATGTTAATTTTTTCTCTCTCTCTTTCTCAAAAATAAATAAACATTAAAAAAAATTTTTTTTTAAATAAATTTCCCTATTTTGTCAGAGATAAAGTGCCCTATTAGTGGCCTTCTGAAATTAAATTATCTTATATTGCTATAAATGTTTTGTTTGCTTGAATTATTTAACAGCTAATTTTTAAATTTTAACTGTCTTTTTACTATTTCTCTTACTTTCGAGTCTTAAAAATAAATTTGCATTAAATTTTATGTTATAAAAGGCTGCTAATAATCTGAAATAATATTTGCCCTGGTATATGAAAAGTCAAAATCATATCTGTGCTTGGCACCAAATTGGCTTAAGTTAATTCAGCATGGCCTTTGAATTATCAATCAGATTGCCACATGGTTAATTCAATTTGGGAGGTAGCACAATTATAATAACCAGATCATGCATCATTATTTTGGTTGTCTTAATGATCATACTGGATGAACAATTAGGAGTTAAATCAGCTGCTTTTTAGTTAGCTGTAATAATAACCCAAAAAAGCAAATCCATCTGAGATTTGTGGATTTGGTCAAGACACACAGCAAAGCTGTGTACTGGTACAGAAAATAAGTTTCTCTCTCTCTGAAGACTAAAGCTATTATTTGAGACAGGAGTCTTTGTCTGTCTTTGACCAGTGGTCAGTGAACTCTGACCAAGCATTTCATTTCACCATCTTGACCATAGTGTGGGTTGCTAGTGATTGATTCATTAACCCTCTAGAGTTCACATTCTTATGTCAAAGACTTATCAATGTAGGGAAAAAAAAGATTATATGTGAGCTTATTCATTTTATTTAAAAGGCTAGGATGCAGTTGTGTGATTGACGAGGTGACTTTGAGGCCTGGGAATGCCTTTATTGCTCCATTTTAATTTGACCCAATCCAAATCCTATATCCAGAATCATTTGCCCTTTTCTTTACTATTTCATCTCACTGTAATCTCTCTCTTCTCTGGTGAGTGTTGTCATCTACTTGTTTGACAGTTTTTACTTATATCTACATTTGTTGAGCAAATTTTTTTTATGTACATACATGCACCCACAGTTGATCCTTGAACAGTGCCTATGCACCTAACCCCTGCACAGTCAGAACTCTACGTATAACTTTGGACTCCCCCAAAACTTAACTACTGATAGCAAGAACACAGGAGATCACTTTTTACCACGATATGCAATTTATTGGAGAGATGAACTGTTCATGTGGAGGTGATTAGTATCACATTATTTTTTTTTAGTTTTGAGAGAAAAGAAAGCATGCACAGGAGGGGCAGAGAGAGAGCAAGAGAGAGCATCCCAAGCAGGCTTTGGACTGTCAGCACGGAGCCCAGTGAGGGGCTCAAACTGATGAACCATGAGATCATGACTGAGCTGAAATCAAGAGTTTGATACCTAACAAACTGAGCCACCAAGTACCCCAGTATCACGTTTTGAGTGGATACTTGGCAACACTTGGACTCACCACAACAACAATAGGACGTGGCTATAAAATTATTGCATTAGTACAGTATGTAGTACAGTTAACCTTATGCAGTTATGATTTAACACTGCATCTTTATGTTTGTTTACATTTCTCCCAACTGCAGATGGTGCCACGTATGGCCTATAAGTGTTTGCATAAGTTTAGATAGATTTTCACTTTTATGATAGGTTTGTATATATTTTATGGTAGTAAGTGATAAAATAGACTAGCATCTACATATATTTTATGTCTTCTTGACATACCTTCTTCATAATCTTTAAAATATTTCTAGGCTACATGATGTGTCTGTGAGTTTTTTCAAATTTTCACAAATATCTTTCAAATTTTCCAGTGGATTTATTGAAAAAAGTCCACAGATAAGTGGACTGACTCAAGTCAAACCTGTGTTGTTCAAGGACTCACTGTATACATAGATACATGTAGTTACTAAAATTATTTTTATAATACACATATATACATGACTGATTATAGGGTGAGAGGAAAAATCAGGGGACTAATTATGAGGCCTTTCCAAATAGCCAGCTCAGAAATGGATGCGTGAGTTAGGACAATAATCATGAGAGCAGAAAAAAAAGCGTATCAGTTAGTTATCATTGCATAATAAACTACTCTTAAACATGGTGACTTAAAACTGTAAGTATATATTACTGCTTACAAGTCTTATAAGATTAGGTGGCTCTGCCGAGACAAGCCAGGATTAGCTGATCTCAGCTGAACTCACCTATATATCTTCAATCAGCTGGCAGGTCTTCTGGGAGAAGGGGTGCTGTCTGGTCTGGGATGATCTCAACCCCACATGGCTGCTTTTTGGTTGGAGTGATGGGAGAGATTGGACCACATGTCTTTCATTATCCAGCAAGCTCTTGTGAGTTTGTTCACATGTCTGTGGCAAGTTCCAAGAGAGTGAGGGAAATCACACAAGGCTTCTCAAGGCTCTGGCATAGAATTAGTGAGCTGCTACTTCTGTCCCATTCTGTTGGCCAAAGCAAGTCTCAAGGGTAGCCCAGATTTGAGAGGTGGGAAGGAGCAACAGTGTTACATTGGAAAGAGCATGGATATAGAAGAGTGAATTCTAGCTACTTTTGCAGTCAGTATTACAGATGGATAGGATATACAGGAAAGTGTGGGAATGAAGGTTTGGTGATTTCTACCCTTGAAGATAACTTGAAGATTAATGACTTGTGTTTTTGGATGATTAAATTGGATTGGAAAGGAAGATGGGGGTAGTGAGGCAGAAAGAAAGTGTTAGGGGGTGGGGAGAGGAAGAAAGAGGGAAAGAATACAAATGAGTGAGGAGAATGAGTTTAGTCCTATCATACCAAACTTTAGGTATCTTTGGGACATCTAGATGGAGACATCTGACCATGTTAGTAGAATTGAATATTTTCCAAGAGAAAAGTTAAGGTCTAGAAATATATAGATTTAGCAGTTGTAAACATACTGGGTGCCAGAAGTTGATGGAGTTGCTAAAGAAAGAGGTAGTGTGCAAAGATCAGAGGACTGAAGACATAGCCTTATACTTACAGAGTGGGTGAACAAAGAGGAGTCATCAAAGTGTGTTAAGGAAGTAGTGAGAGAAGATAGTGACCTGAGAATCAAAAAGGAATGAAGTCTCCAAATGCAGAAATTCTACTGTTGTAGATATTACGGAGTCCAAATCAGCTGAGGATGGAGAATTCATTTGGTCCATCATTGTGGTCATGATGGTCACCGTAAGATGTGTTTTTGTTTATTTGTGTTTTTAAAAAAACATATCTGCAGGGCGCCAAGGTGGCTCAGTTGGTTGAGCATCAGACTCTTGATTTCGACTCAGGTCATGATCCCAGGGTCGTGGGATCCAGCCCTACATCAGGCTCCACTCTAAGTATAGAGCCCTCTTGAGATATTCTCTCTCTCTCTCAAAAAAACAAACAAACAAACATATCTGCTATATAGCCTTTTAGAGGGGAAGAGACAAGTCTTCTAGTCTTCTAAGGGCAGGTATAAAGTTTCACTTTCCTTCTGTCTCTCACTGTATCTTAGATAAAATTTGGGGGTTTAATATATTTTTAATTGATCATTTTGAGTAGATAATCTATTTAAATTGATCAGAAATCAACTAAATGCATTGAAAGAGGTGTAACATTTTAGCTTAGAGAAGACCTTTACATCTGTTGAGAATAGAAGAGTGATTTAAGGACAAATTAAAAGTATTTAAGTATACCTAAAGTAAATATCCTAACCAAGAAAATATTAAATTGTAGAATATTACACTCTAATTACACCCCGAAATTTCAGAAAATGAGGCTTTTAAAGACAGAACTCCAGATCCACATCTTTCAAGTATGAGTATCAGAGACACAAACTAAATATGAATGATTTTAGTGGTTGGGAATTAGAGAACACTTTCCATGAGGAAAAAAAGTGCTACAAATAACAATTAGTTTGCAAACAGACCTGTTTAACTTAAGTAGTAGCTAATAAATTGTAAATATATAATTAAAAATATCGAATAGCATTACTATAACTGGTGTCAAATAGGTTATCATTAAAACTGGTAAGAAATAATATCTAACAGTTGAGCATGCAGAGACTGGTGGAGATGTTTGTGATTTTGAATAGGGCTTTCTGGAACTTTTAAAGGCTTTTGAGGATACTGATTTCTATTTCTATTTTTATTTTTTATTTTAAAAAATGCTTTATTTTTATTTTTGAGAGAGACAGCATGAGTAGGGGAGGCGTAGAGAAAGGGGGACAGAGGATATGAAGTGGGCTCTGCGCTGACAGCAGGGAGCCCAATGTGTGGGGCTCAAACTCATAAACCTTGAGATCATGACCTGAGCCGAAGCCAGGTGCTCAACTGACTGAGCCACCCAGGCACCCTAGATTATTTATGTTTATTTTTGAAGTTATTAAAGTAATACATGCTTAGTGTAAATATTGCAATACTGGAGAATAAATTAAGTGCTGGGTTCCTCTGGAGATAGTCATCCTTAATGGTTATGTAGATTCTTCCAGGACTTTTTCTATATATTTACAAACATATGTATGTCCATACACACAGGATTGTTATTTTTTCATCAGTCTTTTAAAACTTTATTGATGGGGTGCCCGGGTGGCTCAGTCAGTTAAGCATCTGACTTCGGCTCAGGTCAGGATCTCATGGTTTGTGAGTTCAAGCCCCGTGTCGGGCTCTGTGCTGACAGCTCAGAGCCTGAAGCCTGCTTTGGATTCTGTGTCTCCCTCTCTCTTTGCCCCTACCCCACTCGTTCTCTGTCTTTCAAAAATAAATAAAAACATTAAAAAAAAGTTATAAAACTTCATTGAGATATGATTGCACAATAGACTATACATATTTAAAGTACACAATTTGGTGAATATGACATTTATATGGTCAGATGAAACCATTACCACAGTGAAGATAATGAATATACTTATCACTCCGAAAAGTTTTCTCTGCTCTTTGTTATCCGTCCTTCCTCCCCATCCACAGACAACCACTGATGTGCTTTCTGTTACTGTCAATTAGTTTGCCTTTTCTAGAATGTTATGCAAATAGAATCATATAATATATACTGTTTTGTTTGTCTGGATTCTTTCATCCAGCATACGTATTTTGAGATTCACCCGTGTTGTGTAAATATCAATAGTTCACCTTTGTTGTTGTTGAGCAGTATTCCATTGTGTAGGTATACCACTGTTTGTTTATTCATTTGTTAATGTATACTGAGGCTGTTTTCCCTCAGTTTGGAGCTGTTAAAGCTGCCATATACAAATCTTTGTGTGAATGATGAGTTCATTTCTCCTGGCTGGATACCTGCTAGTAAAATGGCTAGGTTGTATAGTAGATACATGCTTAACTTTTTAAGAAACTGCCAAGCTGTTTCCAAAGTGGTTGTTGTAATCCTGTTAAATAGATTGCACTTTATATTGGTATTTAACTTGTTTGGTTCTTTTTTCCACTCAGTATACAAATACTTTGTTATTGGCCCCCTTGTTACTGTTGAATTTCATCCTTCACTTCCATAATTATAGTCATGAAGAAATTGTAACTATCAGTAAGTTCTTACAGACCTTAAGAAAATCTGTAATTCTATTAACTACTCATTAGATTTCCCAGGTAATTTTTAAAAAATTTATTTCACAGCCCCAGCAGGGATTACTTTGAAATAATCCTGGTTAAGCATATTTATTAGTAGAGCCAGCTACAGTGCTTTGTCACCAAACAGAAATGTACTGGAAGCTGTTGTCATGACTGTTTAGTAGTGATTGGTAGACCAGTGATTTGTTCCTTTGTTTTTAAATTTTGTTTCTGTTTATTTGCACCATTCATTCCTGCTCTCCTTCTCTTTGTTTTTTACTTGAAAACACTTGAAAAATACTACCTTTGTGGCCTCCAAGCATTGAGATGTTTTCAAAAATCTTTCCAGTTACTTGATGCCACTGATAATCAAGGTCTCTGTTGAGCCACATTTACATTAGGCTGTGAATAGTGCTCTATACAAAGTTGGGGTATCCAGCTTTCCAACTGGTTCTGAATGCAGTTTTATTCATAGCAAAGTCATGATCCTTTGGGGATATCAATCTTTGATCAGGTGGCTATGAGGACTGAATATGGGTACAAGTATCATAATTTCTGGGATACTATAAAAGAGGCATTACATGTTCAAACACACATGACTACATTTTTACTGTTGTTATGAAGAAAATCAGTTTTATTAATCTTTTTTAGTAGGGTCATGTTTCTTTAAGTACAGAATCTTTTCAATGACATTCATTATATGCCATCAAAGAAAAAGTCAGGGTGTGTGGCTCTCTATATTACCAATAACAAGCATTAAAAAGCAGATTTTATCAGTTCACTTTCCTCTCCTTGAATGAATGTGACACTTGACAGCAGATGAAATATGAGCTACAAGTCTCGTTCAGCCCGTTCCTATAAACCATGCATTGTTTTGATTTGGCTTATTTAACACATTATAGGGGATTTCTGTATGGCTGTGGTCCAGAATTCTCTGCTTTTATTCTATTGAGCTGAAGGTTGCATATGATTTAGCAAAAATTTCTAGGAGAATGTATGCTTTGCTCATTTAAAAAATTATCTATGAGCAGCATATATAGTCGGTATCACCCCTATGCAAATAATCCAAAGGCCTTTAACAGGTAAAATAAGAGTAAGCTGTTTATACAACAGCTTAGAGTTGATGAAACAGCTTAGGGAATTTGATTATATAAATTTGATTTAAATCGCTAGTTGGATATGATTAGGCATGCTTAATTTAAACATTCTTGGTGTTTGAGGTAATCTTGTATGTTCCCCGTATCATTAGGAACCTCTGTATAGATAAGGAAAACTTTTTTAAAATATTCAGCTTTATTGAGATATAATTGACATATAAAATTGTAAGGTATTTAAAGTATACATCGTGGTGATTTGATATATGTATGCATTGTAAAAGGATTCCCGTCTTCTAGTTAATTAACATGTCTGTCACCTTAAACTTATTATTTTGTGTACGTATGAAAACATTTAAGTTCTATTAGTAAATATCAATTATTCAACTCTGTGTTACCAACTGTAGTCAAAATATGTAAATTTTTTTTAATGTTTATTTTTGTTTTTTTTAAATTTTTTTTTCAGCGTTTATTTATTTTTGGGACAGAGAGAGACAGAGCATGAACGGGGGAGGGGCAGAGAGAGAGGGAGACACAGAATCGGAAACAGGCTCCAGGCTCTGAGCCTTCAGCCCAGAGCCTGACGCGGGGCTCGAACTCACGGACCGCGAGATTGTGACCTGGCTGAAGTCGGACGCTTAACCGACTGCGCCACCCAGGCGCCCCAAATGTTTATTTATTTTTGAAGGAGAGAGAGATACAGACAGAGCATGAGTGGGGAGAGGAGCAGAGAGAGAGGGAGACACAGAATCCAAAGTAGGCTCCAGGCTCTGAGCTGTCAGCACAGAGGCTGATGAGGGGCTGGAACCCACGAGCCACGAGTTCATGACTCAAGCAGAAGTCGGACGCTCAATCTACTGAGCCACTCAGGCACCCCATAGCCAAAATATTTTAATTAGATCCTTAGACCTCATTAGTCCTGTAGTTGAAAGTTTGTACCCTTTTACCATCCTCTCTCTATTTCCCTCACCTCTAGGTCCTAGCAACCATAGAAACAGAGAGTAGAAAAGTAGTAAGCACTTTTATGAAACAATCATTCTCAAATAGAAGAATCCAATAGCAAGTAAACCATAAAAAAACCCACATTTGCATTTGTATTTACTCATAATTAGCTTTACATATGGCTTTCAAATTTGATCATGTATATCTTTTGCTTCCAGTATTTCAGTAGCTTCTCATTCCCTTCAGAATGCAACCTAAATGGTTAGAGGTGTGCTTCTCAAATTTTAAAGTGCATATAAGTTACCTGGACATCTGTCAAAACTGCTGATTGGTTGTGGTAAGCCAGAGGTGGAGCCTGATATACTGCAGATCAAACAAATTAAAGGCTGGTCCAAGGACCACACTTAGAGTAACAAAGAATTAGAGCATAAATAGGCAAGGCTCTTCATCATCTGGCCTCTGCTCATCTGGTGCCTGCATCCTTTAACACCTTCTCTCCATCCTTTATCATCACCCTTTGGTTCTTCTATACACCTCACATTCCCACTATGTGGAATTTCAGTTCTCTGAATGTGTTGTACTCTCTCATTGCCCTGTGCCTCCGTCCATGCTCTACCTTCTGCCTGGACCACTCTTCATATTCTGTTGCTGCTTACTAGTCCTTCAACTCTCAACCACACTCACCTCCCCTGCAAAGCCTTCCCTGAATCTCAGTCTTGATTTGATGGCTGGGGACCATTGTAGCATCCTGTCAGGGGTTTGCTTTTCCAGGAGGGACTTAACAGTGCTTGAATTCTGAGTGTTTTTTCAAGAATGGCAAGTGGATTATTTGGGGGTAACCAAGAAACTCCATATTGGAGAGTAATACAGAATTTTGAATAAATAATTTTACAATTAAATTGATGTTGGTCAGGGGCACCTCGGTTGTTTAGTTGGTTAAGTGTCCAACTCTTGCTCAGGTCATGATGTCTGTGAGTTCAAGCCCCACATTGGGCTCTCTGCTGTCATTCTGCTGTCCACACAGAGCCTACTTCAGATCCTCTGTCCCCCTCTCTCTTCCCTTCCCCTTCTCATGCTGTCTTTGTCTCTCACAAAAATAAATAAACATGAAAAAAAAATTGATGTTAGTCACAAATACGTAGAAAGAGGGAGAAAAAACTGTTGACAGAAGATTTTAAAGCCCTCATTGATAAAACTTGGGGAATGATGAATATTTAATCAACTGGAAGGTTGGGGAAATATGTTTTTGTTGCCGCTACTAGGGATATTTAAATGAGAGAAAACAGGAGAGAGCGAAACTGTCCTTATGCATGGGAGAGTAGATTCACAAGATGAGACAAGCATTACTGCTCTAAAGTGCTGGCGGGGTGTTGGGGGGAACTCCTTCTCTAGGGCTGGAGCTTGAGTGTAATTAAAAAAAACCAATAACACCATTTTGAATCTTGACTCCACTATTTACTAATTCTATGACCCTGAACAAGTGGCTTCACCTCCCAGAATGTATTTCCCTACCCACAAGTGACGGTAATGTTACTTATCTGTTAAGGTTATAAGAGTATGAAATGAGGTAGTATATATGAGACATGTAGTAAATTAATTCTCTCTTCTTCCCTTTAGGGCTATGTGTCAAGCCTAATAAAATGTAAGCTACAATATTATTAAAAGACTTCATTATGTTGTGGACAGGTAGCTTAGAACTCAAGGTCCACTTTGTAAATTCACTTTAACAAGTTTATCTGATGTATGTGTATGAGGGTGTGTGTGTATATACATTTTTTTCTGTTGTTAATTAAATAGCCTTTGTCTTTAATAGATATTAGGAGATTAAAGAGATATCCAGTTATTTCAGAGTGGTTGATTCCTAGTTTGTAAATTGAGTGTCATATATAGAACATTTACTTGGTGGAATAAACAGTGATTACATAAACTGTAACAAATTGTACTGCATAGCAGGCACTTACTAAATATCCTTGGAGTGTAAAGTTATTAAGAGGAAGAGAAAGGAAAACCAAGCCTTTTATAATCTAAGAAAGCAATATATAGAACCACTGTGGGAAAGAATACTGTAAAGTTTGTAAAAAAAATAATAATTTAATGTATTGAAGCTCTTGAATTACATTAAATGAGATAATCATTTTGAAAAGTAAAAATAATCCTAGTAGAAACATTTCTGCTGTAATTTTGATGGATTTTATATCTTTCTCATTATAAATTTCTACATGGATGAAGTTGCTAAGTGACATGAGTTTTGTTACAAAACCTCACTCTTGTTAATGGTTTCTTGATCCTTCTGTTTCTCTGACTGATGCAAAGTGTAAAATTGCATGGAATGTTCTTCCTGCACAGTTGAGCTATTAAGCAGAACTAATTCTTTATGGAATGACAACAAGGCATAAGAAAGGCATCTCTGGGATTAGGGAATATAAGGCAAACACTTGGCAAACGGCTGAAGGGGAAGTGGGCTTGGTGAAGACAAAGCAACGGCGTTTTTTCTCTTCCCCTTGAATCCATAAGAGCCACACAAGTTGAATAGCTTTGAAGCTGGATGATGTGGCTTACTAGACATGTTTTTTCTGTGCTGTTTCCTGCTTGTTTTTGCCAGCAAAGGGGCCAAGAATAATCACTTGATAAATGCATTAGCATGTCTCATACGCTTCTGTGACCACACACTGTTGCTGGGAAGACAGATAATTTGAGAAGACAAATATCCCAGTTGGGGACGTCTTTCAAAGTAAGATCAGATTTTACTCCCAACTAACAGGATTCTGTCTAGATTATGAGAGTACCATATGGAGACTGATTATTTAAAAAAAAAAAAATTCAAACTCAAGATTACGTAGTAGTTGGGAAAGGTAGAAGGCAAAGTGAATAGTGGCTTATTTTCATTATATCAGTTCTAAAAAAGAAGACAAGGAATATTGGTAGTAATTGTATGATGGTTTAACAATTTAATAAAAACAGAAAGCTTTTTATTTCCTTGGATTTTTCCTATTGGCAGACTGCTCCTATTTGTTTTGCTTGGGTGTGTGAATTTCCTTGTTCCTAATCTCGTCCTTAAATTTCTACCAGGACAGACCCTTTCTATTATAGCATCACATTTCTATATCTACTTCTTGTGTTCTTACGATCTGGTCCTGAGAAGCCACCCTAGTTGCCTGTCACTCTCTAGTTAGCGCTGATCTCTTGAGGATGGACACCATCAATCCAGTAGAACATAAGCCAGGGTGTAGGTAAAGAGACCTGTACTTCAGCTGTAGCTGAGGATGTCAGGAAAAGTCGTTGTGGCTTCAGCATTGCCAACCGTCATTCCGTGTAACTCTTTCCACCTCTGCTTTAGGAGACTAGAAGTATGGCTGTGACACAAATGTGTGTGCAAGACAGCACACCTTTGTTTTAGCATTCGGTGGTCCAGTTTAATCCTGAAGGAGTTCTCAAATGTTCAGCGGTCTTGATCAAACATGAGTTCCAAAACCCTGTCCCCACTCTAGAAAATCTATTTCTCATGTTCTTTGGAGCAGGAGAAATACAGGTTCTTTGGATCAAACCAGTTGGTTCTAGGACCTCTCTCTAAATAATTTAAGCTTTATCTGATGGAATCTGTATCAGGCTCGCTATTACGAGACTTCCTAGGATGGGCTCAGCATGCCAGGGGCCCTGGGAACTGACAGACTTCTGCAGTATATGCTGGGTCAGCAGCCTGTGAAAGGTCCCTGCCGAAATGGCAATCCTGCAGTGTACTCCTGGCATCAAGGCAGAGGGCTGTGCTGGGCTGCTCAGGAATGGCTTGTTTTTTAGGTGCGCATGCGCACGTGTGTGTGTGTGTGTGTGTGTGTGTGTTCACACGTGTGTGTAATGCCTTACTTACTCCCCATTTTTCTAGCCTCTCAGCAGAGGTGTGACTGCTTTCCTATTATTTCCATAGGAAGAGGAATAGGAGAGTGCTAGGTTTCTTACTCCTCCTGTTCCTCAGGGGTAGAGATCCATTTCTGTTTATTAAGATAAATACTTTTGTGTATGCTTTTCATCTGTAGTATTCTAAAGATCTTGTAAACTTAGTTTCAGAATCATGTGGTCCTTCAGATTGTTGTTATGCATACATTATACTATAGACTCCAGATGATGGAGATGGTGAGAGAACTGAATGTACATGTACCCTAGGGCATATCTTACCCATTTATTTATCAGGTATCTATTTGAGTGCCTTTTTTGTCTATGTGTGCTGTGTCTGGAATACAAAGATGAAAAGACATAGGACCTGTCCTGTGGGTAGGGGCAGAAAGTAGAGCTGAGAAAATAATGGAATAGACAGCATACTCCAAGATCCTGGGAGTCTGAAAGAATTCTGTGCTTGGGAAAATCAGGTGTAACCTCACACAAGAAGTGCAGATGGTCTGCAGGGGTTGGTTTGTAAAATGTATGTGTGCTATCATCTTGCTTATTTTATAATTCTTTATTAAGAGTGACTAGAAAATTAAAAGCCTTTCTGTTTTGTAAAGAACATAGCCTTTGTTAAATTTTATTTTTTAATTTACATACTTAAAAAAATTAAGCTTACTTTATTGGGTCCATAGTTTTGTTTTGACATATGCCTAGCCATGTAACCATCACCACAATCAGGATACAGAACAGTTTCATCACCCTCAAACATTCTCTCACTGCCTGTGTAGTCATACTTTCCCCCTTCCCTTGACTCCTATAGCCACGTGATCTTGCATTTTCCAGAATGTCATACAAATGAAATTATACTGTATATAGCCTTTTAGGTTTTGCTTCTTTCACTTAGCCTAATGCATTTGAGATTTTTCTCGGTTGTTGAGCATGTCAATAACTTGCTCCTTTTTACTGCTGGGTAGTGTTCCATTGTATAGATTTATCCATCCACCGATTGAAGGATGTTTGGCTTGTTTACAGTTTGGGGCTATTATAAATAAAGCTTCTGTAACCTTTCTTGTAAAGCCTTTTGTGTGGACATATGTTTTCATTTCTCTTGAGTAAACATTTAAAGATGACAACACTGTAAGTGCATGTGGTAAGTGTTTATCTTTTAAGAAACTGCCAAGTTATTTTCCAAAGTGACCTTACCAGTTTGTATTCCCACCAGCAGGTGTTCCACATCCTCAACAGTACTTGGTATTTTCAGTGTTTTTTCATGTGACCCATTCTATTAGGTGTGTAGTGTGGTGTCTCATTGTGGTTTCAATTTGCACTTGCCTGTGACTGTAACTAATAAGGTTTATTATCTGTTTTATTTAGTTGCTTTCCATACATCTTCTTTGGTAAAGTATCTGTTCACATATTTTACCCCCCTTTTAAGTGGTTATTTCCTAATAATTGAATTTCAAGAGTTCTTTATATGTCCTGGATACAAATACTTTGTCAGATATGTGATTTGTAAATTTTGTCCCAGTTTATGGCTTGTCTTTTGATTCTACTGGTTGTTTTTTTTTTTTTTTTCAAGAGCAGAAGTTTTTTTGTTTTGTTTTGATCAAGTCTGATCAATTTTTTCCTTTTGTGGGTTGTGCTTCTGGTGTCATATCTAAGAACACTTTGCCTAACCCAGGGTTACAGAGATTTTTTGATGTTTCCTTCTAAGAGTTTTATAGTTTTATGCTTCATGTTGAGGTCTGTGACCCATTTTGAGTTAATTTTTACATAAGGTGTAAAGTATAGGTCAAGATTAGTTTTTTTGTATATGGATGTTTAATTGTTCAGGTACTATTTGTTGAAAAGACCATCCTTTATTGAATTGTTCTTGTAACTTTGTGAAAAATCAGTTGACATATTTGTATTGGTTTATTTCTGTGCTGTTCTGTTCCATTGATCTATCAATCTCTTCTTTGCCTTTATCATAGCTTTATCGTCATTCTGGAAATTGTGTCTTTAAATCAAGTCATGCAAGTCCTCCAAATTTGTTACTCTTTTTTATTAAAAATTTTTTATTTTTTGAGAGAGAGAGAGCATGAGCAGTGGAGGGACAGAGAGAGTAGGGGACACAGGATCCGAAGCAGGCTCTTTGCTGAGGCTGACAGCACAGAGCCTGATGTCGGACTCAAACTCACAAACCATTGAGATCATGATCTGAGTGGAAGTCAGACAATTAACCCACTCAGGCACCCAGGCATCCCAAGTCCCAGCACATTCTTGTGCTTTATGATACATCTCTTTATGCACAGATGTAAGTATGTCCTGCCTGCTTATATTACTAGAACTCAAGAATGTAAAATAATGATGCTGTAAATATTTAGTACAAGAAAATTTGGATTGGGATGCCATGAGGCTGAGTCAGTTAAGCATCCAACTTTGGCTCAGGGCATGATCTCGCAGTTGGTGGGTTTGAGCCCCGGGCTGGGCTCTGTGCTATCAGTGTGGAGCCTGGAGCCTGCTTCAGATTCTGTGTCTCCCTCTCTCTCTGCCCCTCCCTCACTCATGCTCTGTCTTTGTCTCTGTCTCTCTCTAAAAATAAATAAATAATTTAAGGCATGCCTGTGTGGCTCAGTCGGTTAAGCACCTGACTTTGGCTCAGGTCATGATCTCGCGGTTTGTGAGTTTGAGCCCTGCGTCGGGCTCTGTGCTGACAGCTCAGAGCCTGGAGCCTGCATCAGATTCTGTGTCTCCCTCTCTCTCTGCCCCTCCCCCACTTGTGCTCTGTCTCAATCTGTCTCTCAAAAATGAATAAATGTAAAAATAAATAAAAATAAGTAAATATTTTAAAAAATTAAAAAAATTTGGACTGATTTTAAGTCGCTCATAGTCTCTTTCTAAGTCTTCCATTTGCACGCAAAGCACATTACTATCACAGCTAACTATGAGTTAATTTCATATCAGTAGATATTTCATGATGGGCAGTTATATCTAAAGCACTGTGACTTTTAGGCCCATTGAAATTACTGCTATTTCCTGGCTCTTGAGCTCCTTACATATTTAGGAGATAGATGCCAAGTTAATGAAGTTAATGATACTTGTCCCTTTGCTGAGAGTTTGCATTGGAAGGAGTGCCAGAAAGTGGAAAAGTAGGGGAAACCTACCAAAAGGAGCCCTCTGTTTAACAATTAAGCCTCAGTCTTAGTAAGCTTGCCGTTGAAAAATATGGATGGCTTAGAACATATCATTGAGGATTAAGATCATCCATGTTGGGTCTTTTTTTATGGCTATGATAGCTATAGCTAGACCAGCAATCTCTGTTAGCTCCAGGAATGCTATGTTTTCAAGTTCGAAGATGGATCAGAGCACACTGCACTATGGCTCTGGGAAGGTCCTTTAGGAGTGGAAGGAATGGCAGTGATGGCTGAGAAGAACACTACCAGGTTTATTCTTTTTAAAAAATAAGCTTTATTGATATTCAATTCACCCACTTAAAGTATATGATGAAAAAAATATTTTGTATATTTACTTGGGCAGCCATCACCACAATCTAATTATGGCACATGTTCAGATTCCCTACAAGAAACCTGAGTAGCCATAAACAGTCATGCCCATGGACTCCCATCTCTGCCACACCCAGCTCTTGGCAGCTGGGTTCATTCTTTGCAGTCCAGCACCCAGCCTGGGGGTCAGAGTCGATGAATGAGTGGGGAAGAACACTACCATTTTGAGTATGAGGACACCGAGAACTGAAGAGAGCTTACTTTTGACAGATCATACAGATCATTTATAATAGAGCTTGGGAAGAATACAGGTCCCTGACCTCAGTCCAGTCCTGTTTCTCAATTTGCTCTGCTTTTTGCCCCATAGCTAAGGTCCATACATACCCCAGCTCAGGAGCCCTGGTGTGGGGCATATAAGACACTCATGACTGCAATCTTATTCCCTCCTCGAAAGAACCTGTGAGGTAGATGGCCCTACTTCAAGGGATTCTGATATATGCATGTTAAAGGCGTGGGTAAGTGAGCCAAGACCAGAACTTAGAGCTCCTGACTCCAGGATCTCTTTTTGTGTCACAGCTATCTCTGTGTCAGAGATTTGGCTTCTGCTGCTGGAATAATAGTGTCATGGAAGGGACCTTTGAGACTAAGAAAATCATTCAGCCTTCCAACTAGTTTGGAATCTTTTACTGTATTCTTTTTTGCCCCATATTCTTGAAAGTTGAACAACAAGAAGCAACTTTTACATAGGTTTTTATTACTAAAAAAGGTTTATTACACATTTATAGCAACTACCTACATATGCATTCATTTATTCAGTCAACCAATAAATAAAATTCCATGCCTCAGTCTTGCTTCTCTCCTAAAGCAATTAACCTTTGCTGTAACTAAAAACTTTGAGTTCTCATTGAGCTGATCTTAAGTTTTTCAAAGAAATAAAATGTCTTTAATTAATTTTTTGCTTTTTTCAGTCATATGGTCTCACATCTTTAAAAAAAATTTTTTTTAATGTTTATTTATTTTTGAGAGAGAGAGACAGAGCATGAGTGAGGAGGGGCAGAGAGAGAGGAGACACAGAATCTGAAGCAGGCTTCAGGCTCTGAGCTGTCAGCACAGAGCCTAATTTGGGGCTCAAACTCACAAACTGTGAGATCATGACCTGAGCCTAAGTTGGATGCTTAACCAACTGAGCCACCCAGGCCCCCCTGGTCTCATATCTTTTAATTCACTCTGTCTGCATCAACATCAGCCAATGCTCAGTAAGCCCAGCATTGTTGTCAAGTCCTAACTCTTAGATGCCTGCAAAAAAAGAGCTTTGGTTCACCTGTTCATATTTTATTAAGAATAAAAGAAGTTGTAAGAGTGGATTCCAGCTCTCTACTTGAGCAGTCATGAGACAGTTGTCAATACAGTTTTGTATCTTTTTTTCTCTTAGCATATCACAAACTTTTCCCCAGGTAATAACATAGTCATTTTAAGGGCTGAGTTCCATTAATTGAAGCTATAATAGCATCCTTAGGCATTTTTGTTCATTGTTACACATTAACTTTTTTTGATATTGTACTGTCAACAGCAGTGTATTATGAGAATGTTTGTTAATTTGCACTGTTGGAACATTTGCTACTAAGTTCTGGTCATACTGGTTCCATTTTCCAAATGTCTCTTGACTCTGTCCCTGTGTTTCCATCTCCAGTCATGGAAACTGGAGTTTCCAGTTCAGGCCACAGTTATTTTACCAAAATGCCTGCCAGAGACACAGGAATATGGAAATTTGGGAAGAGAACGTGAGAGAGAGGGACAGAAGGAGGAGAGCGGGAAGAAACTGAAGAGCAAGGGGACTATGCTAGTGCCTGGACAACACAAAGTCAACAATTAGAGTTTTTTCTCTAAGATGAAAATTGATCCCCATGTATCAGATATATACAGATATGTCCGACATCTCTATGGGGACACACTAGGCATTACAGTATGAGTAAATGGTAGTAAAAGCAGGATCTTGAATTATGAAAAGTTAAAAAGGGTCTGTGGGAGAGGTAAATTTTCAGTCAGCTCCAGTTTAGTTCAGTTTTTGTGCTCAGGATCCTGGGAGAGTCAGCAGCCTCTTCTTTCTTTTGTTGAGTATCCTCCTCAAGTGAGGCTTATGGTTTCTCTCTCCAGGTGTTTTCCGGTCAGGCCTAGTGCATAAACTATATTTGCTGTGCCCCATTCCAGCTTACTGTCATAACCCCAAATGGTGGGCATGCCTGTGTTCTCTACCCCTTATAATCTTGTTAAAACTTTCAGAAGTTTTGGGACGCTTGGGTGGCTCTGTTGGTTGCATGTCTGACTTCGGCTCAGGTCATGATCTCACAGTTTGTGAGTTTGAGCCCCACATCAAGCTCTGTGCTGACAGCTCAAAGCCTGGAGCCTGCTGCAGATTCTGTATCTCCTTCTGTCTCTGCCCCTCCCCTACTTGTACTCTGTCTCTCAAAAATAAATAAATGTAAAAAAAAAAAATTAAAAACACTTTCAGAAGTTTTAGCCAGCAGTCCGAATGCATCTCCCTCTCCCTTTTCACCTTCTCTTTTATGTGCACAAATTCAGGGGTCCTGATGGCTTGCCTAATTTGAGTCAGGTGGCCATGAATTCTGACACACTCCTAACCTAAACTGGTCAGTTGTTTTTAAACTAAATCTTTGAGCACCATGAGCACTACTACTACTACTACTCTTAAGAGAAATTTCATTCCCAAGGAGGCTCCTGAGCCTTGCATATAAATACAGTTGACCCTTGAACAATATGAATGTGAACTGTGTGGGTCCGCTTATACAGGGATTTTTCAATAAATACAGTATAATACTGTAAATGTATTTTCTCTTACAGTTTTCTTAACACTTTCTCTCTAGCTTTGTTGTAAGAACACAGTGTATGATATATATAACATACAAAATATATGTTAATTGACTATGTAATCTGTAAGGCTTCTAGTCAGCAGTTGGTTAATTAGTAGTTTGTAGTAGTTAAGTAAGGAAGTTAAAAGTTACATGTACATTTTTTAGTGTACCTGGGGACTCAGTGCCCCTAAAACCTCTGTTGTGGGGCGCCTGGGTGGCGCAGTCGGTTAAGCGTCCGACTTCAGCCAGGTCATGATCTCGCGGTCCGTGAGTTCGAGCCCCGCGTCAGGCTCTGGGCTGATGGCTCAGAGTCTGGAGCCTGTTTCCGATTCTGTGTCTCCCTCTCTCTCTGCCCCTCCCCCGTTCATGCTCTGTCTCTCTCTGTCCCAAAAATAAATAAACGTTGAAAAAAAAAATTAAAAAAAAAATAAAATAAAATAAAACCTCTGTTGTTCAAGGGTCGACTCTATACCTATGGCTGTTCTCCCTCTCTCTTCTTCATCCCCACCCCGTACCATGCCACCCCACCCAGCAGAAGTGAAGAATTAGGTGGATGGAGCAATTTCAGAAGAATGACAGTGACAGAAAAGAGATGTATTGCATGTTGGCTTGACTTGAGTTCTATACTACTTTTTAGAATGGGAAGATATGTTTATAGTCAGGAAGAAACTAGTAATGAGGGAGTAATGCAAGAAAATGGGAATAATAAATGGAATAGGGTCCCAGAGATGATCATCAGGGTCAGGTCATCTTGGCACAGATTGAAATGGTTACTTCTGCCTCGGAACCAGGAGTGAAGGGAGAAAAACAAGGTGAAGAGGGAGGGATTTTTAGGTGATAAGGAAGAAAATTTTTGTCCAATAAAATAGTAGAAATAGCTAAAGACATTGAGTGTCTTTAATGTTATGGGCACTATGCTGAGTGTTCTACATGCATTACCTTATGTAATCCATAAAAACGCTTTTAAGAACCCTCTTTTACATAACCACATTTTTTAAAGATTTTTTTAAAGTAATCTCCACACTCAGTGCCTCAAACTTATGACCCCCGGATCAAGAGTTGCATGATCTACTGACTGAGTCAGCCAGGTGCCCCAACATAACCACATATGTTTAGGAAGAGTAATTTGCTCAGGGTTATACAGTAGGGAATGCTATAGCAAAAATTACCTTAATCTTCTCAGGGAGCTAAGATAGTGTTCTGTTGTAAATAGGAGAGAGATGGTGACATGGTTCATTGAGTTCAGTCAAGAAATCTAGGGGCGCCTGGGTGGCGCAGTCGGTTAGGCGTCCGACTTCAGCCAGGTCACGATCTCGCGGTCCGTGAGTTCGAGCCCCGCGTCAGGCTCTGGGCTGATGGCTCGGAGCCTGGAGCCTGTTTCCGATTCTGTGTCTCCCTCTCTCTCTGACCCTCCCCCGTTCATGCTCTGTCTCTCTCTGTCCCCCCAAAAAAAATAAATAAACATTGAAAGAAATCTTTATTCACTGCCTGTTGTATGCAGGGCACTGTTCTGGCCCCTAGCAACATACAGACCTACAAGACATGTTGTCTGAACTTAAGTTTATATAGCCTAGGGTTTAAGTGGTTGGGGACCTGAATAAATTGGAAAGTTAGAGAATTCCTAAAACCAGTTATTGATAAGAAAACTGTTGAGTGTCCCATCTGACAGAAAGGAACTTGAAGAGCTTTGAGGCACTCTTTCCAGGCAAAAACTTGAATCTGGAAAGAGTCAAATCTGGTGTTTGGCAAGACAAAATTGATAAAATATAAAAGAAACAACGAGTTCACAGGTGTTATTAAAGGTGTCTCTTAACATGGATACAGTAGGAATATACTGGAAAATAATCCATTCTGGGAACTTTACATGGGGGTCTATTTCTGAAAGTCCTTGCATTCCACCCTTGTTATAAAGTTTCTAGCCTTTATTTTGTTTGTATTTATTTTGACACTTATTTTGGCTAAACATTTCCTTTGAAAAGCAAAGATAAACCTCTTAGCAGGTAGCTCTCAGAATTGCTACAGATTCGATCAGGATACTAAATTGACTAGAAGTCAGGTAATAAAACATTTATAGAATAGCTATTTTATACTCAGTACAGCTGAAAAAAAGAGGTTGACACCCAAGACATAGAATGAGTGCATCTGGGGATGCCTGAGTGGCTCAGTCAGTTAAGCATCTGACTCCTGATTTAGCATCTGACTCCAGATCTGACTCCTGTCATGATCTCACAGTTCATGAGTTCAAGCCCTGTGTCAGGCTCTGAGCTGACAGTGTGGAGCCTGCTTGGGATTCTGTCTCTCCCTCTCTCTCTCTGCCCCTGTGTGGCTCATGCGTGCACTTTCTCTCTCTTTCAAAATAAATAAACATTTTAAAAAAATGAATGAGTGCATCTGTCTTGCATTATATTATTTTTATTAAAATCAATTTTTTCCTATAAAAACACTTCCTAAAAAGTACAAGTAGTCTCTTGCGTAGTCTTTTTTTTAAATTTTTTTTTTAATGTTTATTTATTTTTGAGAGAGAGACAGAGCGTGAGTGGAGCAGCAGAGAGAGAGAGAGGGAGACACAGAATCCGAAGCAGGCTCCAGATTCTGAGCTGTCAGCACAGAGCCCAATGTGGGGCTGGTACCCATGACCCATGAGATCGTGACCTGAGCTTAAGTCGGACACTTAACTGACTGAGCCACCCAGGCGCCCCAGTCTCTTGCCTAGTCTTAAGTATACAATAAATTTTCAACTTCTGTTTGAAACTTGTACCTTGGTTGGTTTTTGCCTCAGTAGGTAAAGCATTAGTTACCCTGATACTTTGATTAAACAATGGATCAGGTCTCTAGGTTTACATCCTGTTCAATTGCAGGTCAGTCTTCAGGTTTGAAGACTCAAAATGAATTGAACCGAATGAAATAAGAAGTTACAACTATGTTTTGATTAGTAAAGTCTGGAATAGACAAATGCATGATTTGAAAGCCAGTGTCATAGAAATAAACTTTAATCTGTATACACTCCATGATGGACTTGGAAATTGTGCACATTTGAGAGTCTGAGAGGGGAATCTCCCAGTATTCTTCATGAGCATAAAAATGCCCCTAGAGCTACTGATTGGTGACTTAGACCCATGAAGACAGTATAGGGGCACTGGAACGTGACTACTGGCCATGTTTCCCGGCCATTCAGGACTCCCCAAGGAGGGGGTGTGGCAGTAGCAACTGGTGCAGTCCTTGACTGACTGAGGCCTCAGAACCCTGGCTGATCCACGGTGTTAGGACCACTGGTATAAACCCTGCAGCAAGATTCTGACTGACTGAAATGTTTTCTTTGAGTAAAAGAATATTTTAAATGGGATTTACAGAAGAAAGTGATGGTTTTTGTTTTAAATTAGGGAATAGTTTATGAATTTATTAAAAAAAATTTTTAATGTTTTTATTTGTTTTTGAGAGAGAGAGAGAGAGACATAGCATGAGTGGGGGAGGAGCAGAGAGAGAGACACACACACACACAGAATCCGAAGCAGGCTCCAGGCTCTGAGCTGTCAGAATAGAACCCGACGCATTGAACTCGTGAACCGAGAGATCATGACCTGAGCGGAAGTGAGACGCTTAACTGACTGAGCCACCCAGGTGCCCCTCTGTGAACTTATTTTGAATTGCTGTATGGCTGGGGTGCCTGGGTTGCTCAGTTGAGTGACTAATTCTTGATTTCAGCTCAGGTCATAATCCCAGGGTTGTGGGATTGAGCCCCATGTCTGGCTCCACACTGAGCATGGAGCCTGCCTAAGATTCTCCCTCTCCCTTCCCCTCCCTCCTTCACCCTTCCTCTTCCTCTTCCTCTCCTTCTCCCCTTCCCCGTACCCCTCCCTCCCTAAGCCCCTGCCCCTCCTTCTCTTAAAATACTGTTTATCATTTCAAGACTGTATTTTCATAATTTTTGGTTGGTTTTAAAATCAACTTGTGTTAAGTATTTTATTCACTGCAACCTTCTAGAAACATGAATGGCACACTAATTTAATATTGTAGTCCTACATTTCCAATGTAGAAACGTCTGTATGTTCCTTTCTGTTCAAATAAAGATTTGAAGAACTTGTCCTTTTAGCGTCTTTGATCCTTTTTTTTTCTGACTATAAATCATAGAAGCAAATGATTAAGTAGACAGGTGGAGAGGAGGAAGTCACAAATAAAATAGGCACTTACATTTATTGTGTTTGCAAGATTGTTTTTGAGGATGGCGCATGTTTCTTGAGACCGCATTTCTTACCTATTTTATAGAGCTCTGGCCTCTTAACAGCACTGCTTTAACGACTTCTTGTGGGGCTCTTGGTTTATGTTAGCACTGGCTGTGGAGGGAAGAAAGAGGTCAGGTTTCACAAGGAAGCTGTAGACTTGTAAAATCATACCTAACTGGCAGAAACAAAGTCCATATCAAGGCGAAAGCTGAGATTTGCATAAGAACATTAAAGAAGTGCAAAATGCTTTGACAATGCTGAAAATAGTTTGTGAACTAAAGTTTTAGGGGGATCTAGCATTCATTTAAAGGACATATTTATTTACTCAATTAAAACCCCCCTTTAAAAAAAGCAAAATAAAAACTGGAAAACAAAGTTTAAAACTGTCATGATAGAGATGATTCATATGCTAAAGTTTCTAAGTTTTCATGTAAAATTCTATGCAACTTGTATTTTATTGAAAAGGAGCCATTTTCAGATGTTCTTTTTCTTGTAATTCTCAGGTTGAGGGCCCTGGTTGGGGAGAGAATTGAGCATCCATAGATCGTAGGTGATACCTGCCCAAAGAAAGGGAAATTCAAAGTACTAAAAAGAAGGCAGATAAAAATTAAAGATGAGAGATTTTATCAAGTAGTGGAGCAACAGTAGAAAATTTATGCAAACTCTTCATTTCATGCCCCATGTAGGCATATAAAATTTATTTTAAAATATTACTTTTTCTTAGCTATGTGTCTTGTAGGAAAAATATAAGCACAAAAAAAAATCATCTTACATAATTCTACCACTACAGATCTGAATCTGAATTACTGTAGATTATCTTCTTGTAATCTATCCCCTATTATTTCATCATTGAAATATTTATGTGTGCACATGAAAAAATGGGAAGATTATTTGTTTCTCCTCATTTTATTTTCCTTTACATAAAGCCTACGTAGTCTGGCTGAGTAGAAAAGAACAGAAGAAATTTATTTATTTATTTATTTATTTATTTATTTATTTATTTTTAAATGTTTATTTATTTTTTGAGAGAGAGAGAGACAGAGTGTGAGCGGGGGAGGGGCAGAGAGAGAAAGAGAGAGGGAGACACAGAATCCGAAGCAGGCTCCAGGCTCTGGGCTGTCAGCACAGAGCCCAATGCGGGGCTGGAACTCACAAGCTGTGAGACCATGACCTGAGCCGAAGTCGAATGCTCAACTGACCGAGGGACCCAGGCGCCCCAAGAACAGCAGAATTTTAAATCTTAGAATACCTCTGCCTCTGTTAGGACTTTAACGTTTATTTTTATTGTATAAGGTCACTGACATCTTTTGTTTGCCTTCCTTGAAGTCATCGTCCTAAAAGTAAAAGCAGTGTATTCGTAGCAGGGCATCCTACTGTGCCCACCTCCAGCACCACTATTGGGATTTACTAGGTACCAAGCAGTGCCTGAGCACATGTTCATGTTGTTCTCTGTGCATATATGTACACATATATATATATGCATATAATTTAGTATTTTTATAATATTCTCATAAGATACTATCTCCATCTTACTGAGGGATACTGAAGCTTGAGGTTGAGTAACTTCTCAAGGGCACGCAGCACATGAACATGAGATCAAGGCTATGACTTTAACCCAGAGCTGTAGATTTTAATATGGGCACCCTTACCTGCAAGGCTGTACTGTGGTACTACCTCCCTCTGTCTGCCTAAATTATGCCCTGTAATGTACTGGAATTTATTCCTGATTTTCTGTAAACCAGCTAAGGCTAAGCTTCTGCCTTAGTCTTCATATCCTCTACTTTGGTTTTCTAACGCCTTAACTTCTATCATCAAGAAATGAGAATAAGTTAAATTGGAAGAGCAGTAAACATTGTGCTTCCTAGGCTCATCCCAACAGAGCTTCAGAAGTCAGAAATTCTTTCCTCTGCTAATTTTACATTTTATATGTTGCTTTTTTTATAGGCTGCTGTTTTAAAAACTCAAAGATGTTTTTCTTCAAACATTAATGACAGCCTGACATCTGAACCATTAATTAAAAAATTAGGCTGTATAGGGGCTCTTGGGTGGCTCAGTCGGTTAAGCGTCCGATTTCGGCTTAGGTCATGATCTCACAGTTCATGAGTTCGAGCCCTGCATCCGGCTCTGTGCTGACAGCCCGGAGCCTGGAGCCTGTTTCAGATTCTGTGTCATCTTCTCTCTCTGCCCCTTCCTTGTTCGTGCTCTATCTCTCTCTGTCTCTCAAAAATAAATAAGCATTTAAAAAAATTAAAAAGAAATCAGGATGGATAGATACTTGAGAGTTTATATTAATCCCTGGCCTAATTTTATAGTTTCCTAGACTTCCTTAATATGTCCGGTTTTTTCTCATTTTGAGGAAATGAGAGTCTATAATGGTGATTCACCAGTCTGTCTGAGCTCCTCTTCTGTGTTCCCTGTTCAGACACCATACTATATACCCCAGCCTTCCAGGTACATAGGCCAGAAACCTCAACCATTTGTATCTTTCCCTCTTTTTCCCCTGAACACCTTATGGCCAAATCATGTTGTTTGGTGTACATCATCATCTCTTATGTGTGCCCTCCTTTCCATTCCACAGTCTCTTGCATCATTCAGAACCATAGCTGGTCTCCTGTCTACTATTCTAATAGTAGTCTCCAGGTACTTGGCTTTCTGATGATCAAACATATGTGAGCTTAGAAGTAGGACAATAATGATACAGGAATCACTAACATTCCCATTAGGTAAACTTTTTTAAATAGATTTTTTTTTAATGTTTATTTTTGAGAGACACAGTGCCAGCTGGGAAGGGGCAGAGAAAGAAGGGGACAGAGGATCTGAAACCGTCTTTGCACTGACCCTGAATGGGCTGTGGGCCTTCCCACCGATGTGGCGCTCTAACTCATGAACCATGAGATCATGACCTGAGCCAAAGTCAGATGCTCAACCGAATGAGCCATCCAGGCTCCCTTTAAATAGATTTTTTAAAAATATATTTTAGGGGCGCCTGGGTGGCGCAGTCGGTTAAGCGTCCGACTTCAGCCAGGTCACGATCTCACGGTCCGTGAGTTCGAGCCCCGCGTCAGGCTCTGGGCTGACGGCTCAGAGCCTGGAGCCTGTTTCCGATTCTGTGTCTCCCTCTCTCTCTGCCCCTCCCCCGTTCATGCTCTGTCTCTCTCTGTCCCAAAAATAAATAAAACGTTGAAAAAAAAATTTAAAAAAAATATATATTTTATTCCTAAATAAATATTAGACTGAATTAGTGTGATTCGATTTACATGCATTCCTGTCTCTCTTAACCTAATGAGTTCCTAGAAACAGGAACTCCTGTTCAAGATGAGAGCCATAGCTTCAGAATCCTAGTATACAGGAGTTACTCTGTTTTGGAAATTTAGGATTTTAACACATACTCTTATCGAACTAGAAAGTCCATGCATATTAACTTATACCAGAGCAGCAGAACTGCTTGGATACAGAACCAATGTTTTTTATATTCAACAAAAATCTTGAGGATTTCAAACTTGTACTCATAAGAGAATTCACATAAGGGTCTATGGAGGTTACCTGGATTTAGATCTGAGTCTCACTACTTAATAGCTGCAGAACCTTGAGTAAGTTGCTTAATCTCCCTGTGCTTCAGTTTGTTTGACTAAAATTTGGGATAATAATAGGTATGGGGTTTGTTTATTTATTTATTTATTTATTTATTTATTTATTTATTTATTTTCAATATATGAAATTTATTGTCAAATTGGTTTCCATACAACACCCAGTGCTCATCCCAAAAGGTGCCCTCCTCAATACCCATCACCCACCCTCCGCTCCCTCCCACCCCCCATCAACCCTCAGTTTGTTCTCAGTTTTTAAGAGTCTCTTATGCTTTGGCTCTCTCCCACTCTAACCTCTTTTTTTTTTTTTGTCCTTCCTAGTTATGGGGTTTAAATAAATTGGAATATATAATGTACTTAAAGCATTACCTGGTATTAAAATGTTAAGCTATTGTTATTTTTATCCTTATTATAATCTGTTATGTGCTTTCATAATTCTTGGTACTTTTCCATGAAGGCATTTCTCACAATTTGAAGTTATATACTTGCATAGTGATTTTGTTAAATGCCTTACTGCATCGCTAGATAAAGATCCCTGAGGGTCGTACCTCTGTTGGTTTTGTTTATTATTGGATCGTCAGCACCTAGAATATTCTAGACACTGAATAAATATTTGTTGAATGAATGAATGAATTTATAAGAGATTTCTAGCCTAAAATTTTTCTAAAATAAGTATAATTAATATACTATACACTGAATAAATATTTGTTGAATGAATGAAAAACTTAGATTACTAGCCTAAAATTTTTCTAAAATAAGTGTAAGTAAAATCCTTTCCTGGACTGGGGAGACAGCTAATATGGCCCATTATTTTATGTATAATTGCATGACTCAAAGCCTACCAGCATGAGTTAACTACAAGCTAAATGAATGGTGTGATTGTTCAGGTAATGAGATTGATATTATATGACTTGTGGAAATTAACCACTTTGTGTCATAGTTATAATGTGTATCTAATAGAGATATTCAGTGTTTTTTATGCATAACTACTTAAGAATGACTATTTAAATACTGTTGCCTCCTTACCATTTAAACAGTTGGTTTGGGGTAATTGGTGCCAAACTAACTTTTTAATGTTTATTTTTTTGAGGGAGAGAGAGGGAGGGGCAGAAAAAGAGGGGGACAGAGGATCCAAAGCAGGCTCTGTGCTGACAGCAGCAAGCCAGATGTGGGGAACCGTGAGATCATGACCTGAGCTCAACCGACTGAGCTACCCAGATGCCCCAAACTACTTTTTTTTTTTTTTTGCAAAAGAGAGCCATTGAGTCTGTTTATTGAGAATGTGCTCAGCCAAAAAGAATTAAAAATATGTAGTTGGCATAAAGAAAGCTATTTATTCCTTTTAATGTAGCAAGGATATATACATTCAATTTTTCTAATAATTAGGCTAAGCAGTTTAAAGACTTAGAAGGAGGGGTTTCTAAGGCACGGTGCTTTTTGACAACATTTAAAACTGGAATCACATTTTTTATGAGATTATTCTTGTTTTGGTTTTAGCAGTATTGGGTTGACCTATCGAAGCCTTTCAAATTAATAGATGGAAGCTGCTTGTGAGCCCAGTGTGGCCACATCAAACAATTGTGTACATCTAGAGGATGTTTTTGAAGCAGGGAAGAGAAAAAATGGGAGTAAGGAAACCAGATAAGAGATTTTTATAGTGGTTCCAGTGAGAGACATTGGGAGAAGAACACAGGAGTGGATTTGACATGTGTTTAGGAATTAAGATCAGTGGGAAAAAGTGAATGAAAATGCAGAACAAGGAGTTAGTAGTGTCTAGCTCAGGTGAGTATCTGGATACTGGTGTGACCGACTGAGGTAGAGATGAAGGCTTGGAGGAAAGATGATGATTTCATTTTGAACTTGATGATTAGTGCCTTCTATAAATTATAAGCAAAGATGCCTAGTAGCAATTGAAGCCATGAATATGAAGCTCTGGGATGGTGATCCGAGATGGAGATGTATTTGGGGGGAATTCACAGCAAGAGATGGATGTCACTGAAAACTGAATGTGGATGAGATCACCCAAGGAGAATCTGGAGAGAAAAAAGGACAGAGAATCTCTGGAGGGAAGGGCAGAGAAGGGAGCACCCTTGAAAAAGGAGACTGGAAGGAGGAATCTGAGAAATAAAGAGATACGAAAATGTGTTAGAGGGGCGCCTAGGTAGCTCAGTAGGTTGAGTGTCTGACTCTTGATCAGGTTGTGATCTCATAGTTTTGTGAGTTCGAGCCCGCGTCAGGCTCTGTGCTGACAGTGCGGAGCCTGCTTGCGATTCTCCCTCTCTGCCCCTCCCCTGCTTGTGCTCTCTCAAAAAAATAAACTGAAAAAAAAGTAAGTGTGTAAGAAATAAGTGTGCAATGTCCTAGACACTGTTTCAGTAAAATAATACAGAAGAAGACAGATTTTAGATGTTTGAGAAATAAAGTCAGAGAGGAAGAAGGGGAGGTAACGAGAATAAACTACTCTTTAGAATAAAGTTTTGATCCCTTGGGGAAGAGAGTGGATACCTGCCAGAGGGATACATGCCATAAAGAGAGATCTGGAGTTTTGTTTTTTGTGTTTTGAGGTTTTGAAAAACTTAATCACTTTTATAGGCTTGATGGAAGGATTCAGGAGAAGAATTTGAATATGCAGGGGAGAGAGAGAGAGAGAAAGAGAGAGAAGGCAGATACATCAGGTTCCCAGAGGTGAGGGAAGAAAATGGAGTTGATGCCCAGAGGGAGGAATTACAAACAGAAGAATGGCAATTTATTTTTGTATCACAAATGCCTTTTTCTTTAGTCTCAGAGATACTGATGAGACTTGGTCTTCATTGGGAAAAATCATTTTGCCAGCATGTTGAATTTTCAAAACGGACCAGAAAGTTAGAAATGTTAAAATATAAAGGTGTCTATGGGGATTTAAAAAAATTTTATACTTGCTTGAGGCCTTACTAAGAACCAGAGTGAGCTCAGTTAGGTGTCTTCCTCTTGATTTTTCAGCTCAGGTCTTAATCTCCTGGTTCATGAGTGGGACCCCCGAGTTGGGCTCTGCACTGGTAGCACAGAGGCTGTTGGGATTCTCTCTCTCTCTGCCCCTCCCCCTCTCTCTTTCTGTCTTTCTCAGAATAAATGAATAAACTTAAAAAAAAAATACCCTTACTTGATTGATATGTTAACTTAGCTTCTTGTGGTCATCATTTCCCAGTATATATGTATATTGAATAATCACATTGTACAAAATGTTGTATGTCAGTGTCAATGCAACAAAGCTGTGGAGGAAAGTAGATGAGTGGTTCCCTAGGGCTGGAGGAGGGAGGGAGTGGGTAGATTAGGGAGTGATAAGTAAAGGATAATGAGATTCCACTTTGGGATGATGAAAATATTCTAAAATTGATTATGAGGATGGTTGCAAACTCTGAATGTACTAAAAACCATTGAATTGTACTCTTTAAAGTGAGTGAATAGAATGGTATGTAAATTACATGCTTTGTGATTATACCTCAAAAAAGCTGTTCTTCCACACTTTCCCCGAAAGAAATACCCTTACTGAGTCAAATGATGCATTCATTTAGCTTTTACCTCTTGGAATTTGCTGACTCCAGAGTTTTAGCATATTTGACCTATAGTGCAAAGTTAGTTCAATATTCATCATAAAAATCTTAAGGGTTTCAGAGACTAATGCATCTGGGGTAAAAAGCAGGGAGCTACTCAAAAAAAAAAAAAAAGATTCAGAGGGATTGTATTGTTTGATTGATTAGTTGAGATCTAGGGTAGAAAACAACATTCAAGTGCTTAAGTGGTTGGAGGGAAATACTCAAGGCAAAAGAATGATTATCTTTATTAAACTCAATAATCATAGCATTTATAAAAAGTCTTAAGAGCCTTCACTTATTGGCTTATTTGGTCTTCATAGAAATCTTTTAATAGAGGAGGATCAGACTGTTGTCTCTAAAGATAATGCCACTAAAATATTGGACACCATTTGGAATTATAGCAAATAAAAAAATTATAAAAAGTATAATTTGGAAACTTCTTACATTTCTGGTTACTGTGTTTAAAGACCTAATATAATTGGAGAAAAAATATGTATAAGTTTAGTTGAACAAGTATTATTTTAATGCTGAGTCTGCCATTCACTTCCTTAAGGGATCTTTCAAAGAATATGACCTATTGCTAGCCCTTGATGAGTTCCTAGTGTAGAAGGGGAGAAAAATTGTGAACAAGTGGCTATATTACTGTGGGATAAAAGTAACAGCAGAGGTCTGCAGTGTACAGAAGTTGCAGAGAAAATGATTGTAGCAACTCCCCAAAGGATGTACTCATGGAACAAAACTGTAAGTGATTGAGGCAAGAAATTTTGCAGGGATTAGGATGCCTGGATGCCTGGTTAGGCATCCGACTTGAGTTCAGGTCATGATCTCATGGTCTGTGAGTTCGAGCCCCACGTTGGGCTCTGTGCTGTCAGTTCAGAGCCTGGAGCCTGCTTTGGATTCTGTGTCTCCCTCTCTCTCTGCCCCTCCCCCACTCATGCTCTCTCTATCAAAAAATGAATAAACATTAAAAAAAATTTTTTAAAGAAATTTTGCAGGGACTAATTAATTCATTAGCCACACAAATCAAATTTATATTTTTTGACTATCATTCTGGAAGTAACTCTGCTGGTCCAAGAGGTACCACCTAAGGGGTGCCTACAGTACTTCCAGGCAGGAGATGATAGGGTCCTGGATCAGAGAGAGGACTTTTAGGGATGGAGAGAAATCAGATAGAGAGATGAGATAAAACATACTGAATCAGGTACTTGATTTTTTTTTTTTTGGAGTAATAGAAGAAGTCAAATAGATTGGGCTGAAGGAACAACTACTTTATGAAGAAAAATTAAGCTGTATTAGATATTTCAGTGTAGAGTGGTAAAGACTGGAAATTAAATATCCCACTTTGAAGTATGTAAGTTGAATATACTCTGGATTATGAATTACAACCAGAATTAAAACTCTCCCCTTCATACATGAAAAAGGTAAATATGGGATCAGTAAGAGAAATTAATGCTTCATAAATCAGGCATTAAATTTATGGAAACAGGTCCTAATTCCCGCTCTGAATGTATTCAACAAAAGTTTAGTTACTTATAGAAAGATAAGCTTACATTGTTACCGAGAAATTGGGCTATTCTATTGCAAACCTGATAACTTTGAAGATAAATATCTATTTCCTGATTGTTCAGTAGGTGGACCATAGGTCTGATACAGAAAATGTTTGTAAGTAGATTAACATCCTAGAAAGTGATTATAGAGGCGAGTAAAAAGAAAAACTAGAAGGAGAGGGAAGATGGCGGCGTAGGAGGACGCTGGGCTCACCGCGCGTCCTGCTGATCACTTAGATTCCACCTACACCTGCCTAAATAACCCAGAAAACCACCAGAGGATTAGCAGAACGGAGTCGCCGGAGCCAAGCGCAGACGAGAGGCCCACGGAGGAGGGTAGGAAGGGCGGCGAGGCGGTGTGCGCTCCACGGACTGGCGGGAGGGAGCCGGGGCGGAGGGGCGGCTCGCCGGCCAAGCAGAGCCCCCGAGTCTGGCTTGCAAAAAGCGGAGGGGCCTGACGGACTGTGTTCCCACAGCAAGCGCGACTTAGCGTCTGGGAGGTCATAAGTTAACAGCTCTGCTCGGAAAGCGGGAAGGCTGGAGGACAAAGGGAAGGAAAGCTGCTGAGCCCCCGGACGAAAGAGCTCAGTTTGGTGGGGAACAAAGGCGCTCGCCAGCGCCATCTTCCCCGCCCATCCCCCAGCCAAAATCCCAAAGAGCACCAGTTCCTGCCAGGGAACTTGCTCGCTCCGCGCAAACACCCAACTCTGCGCTTCTGCGGAGCCAAACCTCCGGCTGCGGATCTGACTCCCTCCTGCTGCCACAGGGCCCCTCCTGAAGTGGAACACCTAAGGAGAAGCAAGCTAAGCCTGCCCCTCCTGCCCCCGTGCACCTTGCCTACCCACCCCAGCTAAGACGCCAGATCCCCAGCATCACAAGCCTGGCAGTGTGCAAGTAGTCCAGACAGGCCACCCCACCCCACAGTGAATCCCGCCCCTAGGAGAGGGGAAGAGAAGGCACGCACCAGTCTGACTGTGGACACAGCGGTGGGCTGGGGGCAGACATCAGGTCTGACTGCGGCTCCGCCCACCAACTCCAGTTATACACCACAGCACAGGGGAAGTGCCCTGCAGGTCCTCACCACGCCAGGGACTATCCAAAATGACCAAGCGGAAGAATTCCCCTCAGAAGAATCTCCAGGAAATAACAACAGCTAATGAGCTGATCAAAAAGGATTTAAATAATATAACAGAAAGTGAATTTAGAATAATAGTCATAAAATTAATCGCTGGGCTTGAAAACAGTATAGCTGACAGCAGAGAATCTCTTGCTACAGAGATCAAGGGACTAAGGAACAGTCACAAGGAGCTGAAAAACGCTTTAAACGAAATGCATAACAAAATGGAAAGCACCACGGCTCGGATTGAAGAGGCAGAGGAGAGAATAGGTGAACTAGAAGATAAAGTTATGGAAAAAGAGGAAGCTGAGAAAAAGAGAGATAAAAAAATCCAGGAGTACGAGGGGAAAATTAGAGAACTAAGTGATACACTAAAAAGAAATAATATACGCATAATCGGTATCCCAGAGGAGGAAGAGAGAGGGAAAGGTGCTGAAGGGGTACTTGAAGAAATAATAGCTGAGAACTTCCCTGAAGTGGGGAAGGAAAAAGGCATTGAAATCCAAGAGGCACAGAGAACTCCCTTCAGACGTAACTTGAATCGATCTTCTGCACGACATATCATAGTGAAACTGGCAAAATACAGGGATAAAGAGAAAATTCTGAAAGCAGCAAGGGGTAAACGTGCCCTCACATATAAAGGGAGACCTATAAGACTCGTGACTGATCTCTCTTTTGAAACTTGGCAGGCCAGAAAGAATTGGCACGAGATTTTCAGTGTGCTAGACAGAAAAAATATGCAGCCGAGAATCCTTTATCCAGCAAGTCTGTCATTTAGAATAGAAGGAGAGATAAAGGTCTTCCCAAACAAACAAAAACTGAAGGAATTTGTCACCACTAAACCAGCCCTACAAGAGATCCTAAGGGGGACCCTGTGAGACAAAGTACCAGAGACATCACTACAAGCATAAAACATACAGACATCACAATGACTCTAAACCCATATCTTTCTATAATAACACTGAATGTAAATGGATTAAATGCGCCAACCAAAAGACATAGGGTATCAGAATGGATAAAAAAACAAGACCCATCTATTTGCTGTCTACAAGAGACTCATTTTAGACCTGAGGACACCTTTAGATTGAGAGTGAGGGGATGGAGATCTATTTATCATGCTACTGGAAGCCAAAAGAAAGCTGGAGTAGCCATCCTTATATCAGACAAACTAGACTTTAAATTAAAGGCTGTAACAAGAGATGAAGAAGGACATTATATAATAGTGACAGGGTCTATCCATCAGGAAGAGCTAACAATTATAAATGTCTATGCGCCGAATACCGGAGCGCCCAAATATATAAAACAATTTCTCATAAACATAAGCAACCTTATTGATAAGAATGTGGTAATTGCAGGGGACTTTAACACCCCACTTACAGAAATGGATAGATCATCTAGACACACGGTCAATAAAGAAACAAGGGCCCTGAATGACACATTGGATCAGATGGACTTGACAGATATATTTAGACTCTGCATCCCAAAGCAACAGAATATACTTTCTTCTCGAGTGCACATGGAACATTCTCCAAGATAGATCATATACTGGGTCACAAAACAGCCCTTCATAAGTTTACAAGAATTGAAATCATACCATGCATACTTTCAGACCACAATGCTATGAAGCTTGAAATCAACCACAGAAAAAAGTCTGGAAAACCTCCAAAAACATGGAGGTTAAAGAACACCCTACTAACGAATGAGTGGGTCAACCAGGCAATTAGAGAAGAAATTAAAAAATATATGGAAACAAACGAAAATGAAAATACAACAATCCAAACGCTTTGGGACGCAGCGAAGGCAGTCCTGAGAGGAAAATACATTGCAATCCAGGCCTATCTCAGGAAACAAGAAAAATCCCAAATACAAAATCTAACAGCACACCTAAAGGAAATAGAAGCAGAACAGCAAAGGCAGCCTAAACCCAGCAGAAGAAGAGAAATAATAAAGATCAGAGCAGAAATAAACAATATAGAATCTAAAAAAAACTGTAGAGCAGATCAACGAAACCAAGAGTTGGTTTTTTGAAAAAATAAACAAAATTGACAAACCTCTAGCCAGGCTTCTCAAAAAGAAAAGGGAGATGACCCAAATAGATAAAATCATGAATGAAAATGGAATTATTACAACCAATCCCTCAGAGATACAAACAATTATCAGGGAATACTATGAAAAATTATATGCCAACAAATTGGACAACCTGGAAGAAATGGACAAATTCCTGAACACCCACACTCTTCCAAAACTCAATCAGGAGGAAATAGAAAGCTTGAACAGACCCATAACCAGCGAAGAAATTGAATCGGTTATCAAAAATCTCCCAACAAATAAGAGTCCAGGACCAGATGGCTTCCCAGGGGAGTTCTACCAGACGTTTAAAGCAGAGATAATACCTATCCTTCTCAAGCTATTCCAAGAAATAGAAAGGGAAGGAAAACTTCCAGACTCATTCTATGAAGCCAGTATTACTTTGATTCCTAAACCAGACAGAGACCCAGTAAAAAAAGAGAACTACAGGCCAATATCCCTGATGAATATGGATGCAAAAATTCTCAATAAGATACTAGCAAATCGAATTCAACGGCATATAAAAAGAATTATTCACCATGATCAAGTGGGATTCATTCCTGGGATGCAGGGCTGGTTCAACATTCGCAAATCAATCAACGTGATACATCACATTAACAAAAAAAAAGAGAAGAACCATATGATCCTGTCAATCGATGCAGAAAAGGCCTTTGACAAAATCCAGCACCCTTTCTTAATAAAAACCCTTGAGAAAGTCGGGATAGAAGGAACATACTTAAAGATCATAAAAGCCATTTATGAAAAGCCCACAGCTAACATCATCCTCAACGGGGAAAAACTGAGAGCTTTTTCCCTGAGATCAGGAACACGACAGGGATGCCCACTCTCACCGCTGTTGTTTAACATAGTGCTGGAAGTTCTAGCATCAGCAATCAGACAACAAAAGGAAATCAAAGGCATCAAAATTGGCAAAGATGAAGTCAAGCTTTCGTTTTTTGCAGATGACATGATATTACACGTGGAAAATCCGATAGACTCCACCAAAAGTCTGCTAGAACTGATACATGAATTCAGCAAAGTTGCAGGATACAAAATCAATGTACAGAAATCAGTTGCATTCTTATACACTAACAATGAAGCAACAGAAAGACAAATAAAGAAACTGATCCCATTCACAATTGCACCAAGAAGCATAAAATACCTAGGAATCAATCTAACCAAAGATGTAAAGGATCTGTATGCTGAAAACTATAGAAAGCTTATGAAGGCAATTGAAGAAGATTTAAAGAAATGGAAAGACATTCCCTGCTCATGGATTGGAAGAATAAATATTGTCAAAATGTCAATACTACCCAAAGCTATCTACACATTCAATGCAATCCCAATCAAAATTGCACCAGCATTCTTCTCGAAACTAGAACAAGCAATCCTAAAATTCATATGGAACCACAAAAGGCCCCGAATAGCCAAAGTAATTTTGAAGAAGAAGACCAAAGCAGGAGGCATCACAATCCCAGACTTTAGCCTCTACTACAAAGCTGTCATCATCAAGACAGCATGGTATTGGCACAAAAACAGACACATAGACCAATGGAATAGAATAGAAACCCCAGAACTAGACCCACAAACGTATGGCCAACTCATCTTTGACAAAGCAGGAAAGAACATCCAATGGAAAAAAGACAGTCTCTTTAACAAATGGTGCTGGGAGAACTGGACAGCAACATGCAGAAGGTTGAAACTAGACCACTTTCTCACACCATTCACAAAAATAAACTCAAAATGGATAAAGGACCTGTATGTGAGACAGGAAACCATCAAAACCTTAGAGGAGAAAGCAGGAAAAGACCTTTCTGACCTCAGCCGTAGCAATCTCTTACTCGACACATCCCCAAAGGCAAGGGAATTAAAAGCAAAAATGAATTACTGGGACCTTATGAAGATAAAAAGCTTCTGCACAGCAAAGGAAACAACCAACAAAACTAAAAGGCAACCAACGGAATGGGAAAAGATATTTGCAGATGACATATCGGACAAAGGGCTAGTATCCAAAATCTATAAAGAGCTCACCAAACTCCACACCCGAAAAGCAAATAACCCAGTGAAGAAATGGGCAGAAAACATGAATAGACACTTCTCTAAAGAAGACATCCGGATGGCCAACAGGCACATGAAAAGATGTTCAGCGTCGCTCCTCATCAGGGAAATACAAATCAAAACCACACTCAGATATCACCTCACGCCAGTCAGAGTGGCCAAAATGAACAAATCAGGAGACTATAGATGCTGGAGAGGATGTGGAGAAACGGGAACCCTCTTGCACTGTTGGTGGGAATGCAAATTGGTGCAGCCGCTCTGGAAAGCAGTGTGGAGGTTCCTCAGAAAATTAAAAATAGACCTACCCTATGACCCAGCAATAGCACTGCTAGGAATTTATCCAAGGGACACAGGAGTACTGATGCATAGGGGCACTTGTACCCCAATGTTCATAGCAGCACTCTCAACAATAGCCAAATTATGGAAAGAGCCTAAATGTCCATCAACTGATGAATGGATCAAGAAATTGTGGTTTATATACACAATGGAATACTACGTGGCAATGAGAAAAAATGAAATATGGCCTTTTGTAGCAACGTGGATGGAACTGGAGAGTGTGATGCTAAGTGAAATAAGCCATACAGAGAAAGACAGATACCATATGGTTTCACTCTTATGTGGATCCTGAGAAACTTAACAGGAACCCATGGGGGAGGGGAAGGAAAAAAAAAAAAAAAAAAAAAAGAGGTTAGAGTGGGAGAGAGCCAAAGCATAAGAGACTGTTGAGAACTGAGAACAAACTAAGGGTTGATGGGGGGTGGGAGGGAGGAGAGGGTGGGTGATGGGTATTGAGGAGGGCACCTTTTGGGATGAGCACTGGGTGTTGTATGGAAACCAATTTGACAATAAATTTCATATATAAAAATAAAAATAATAAAAAAGAAAAAGAAAAACTATATTGATATTTAGAGTTCGATGTTCTTGATAGTGGTTCTCAAAAATTTTAGTCTCTTTATGCTCTTAAAACTCATTGAAGACCCCAAAGAGCATTTATTTATGTAGGTTATATCTATTGAGACATCTTATTAGATATTAAAACTGTGAAATTTAAGAAATTTCATTAATTTAAAAATGAAAGCACTGATCTATTACATATTAACATCTCACATTTAATGAAGCATAACTGTTTTCCAAAGCAGAAAATGTTGAGGGGGTAGCATTGTTTTGCATTTGTGCAAATCTCTTTAATTAATTTGATAGTAGACAGCTGGATTCTCACACAGATCTCCTTCTGCACTGAGTCTGTTGCAATATCATGCCTTGATATTACATGCAGTTTCTGGAAAACACTGTATACTCTAGAAATAAGAGTACAAGAGACAGATGATGGTGGTCATGAAAATAGTTTTGACTTTTTCAGTTATCCACTGACAATAGCAGTTTCAGAATCATTCTTGAGGAAGCAGAAATTTTTTGTTATATACACACA
Organism: Puma concolor; assembly: GCF_028749965.1. NCBI lineage: Eukaryota > Metazoa > Chordata > Mammalia > Carnivora > Felidae > Puma > Puma concolor. The sequence continues at coordinate 100,303,684 of NC_141672.1, read as the reverse complement.
TAAAGTATTACTCTACCCCCACTCTGCTTTTTGGAAGTAGATGTTCCTAAGAATATTTTCACCATTATTCACTGGCTTCGTGTTTTACCTCTCAAGTGTTGTGATCTGTTTACAGATTGATGCAGAATTTGTAGTCTTCCATCACTTTTTACCCTTTCCAATCTAATGAAGGATAAGTCATGTAGACCTTATTCCCTCTGCTTTTCTTCATAACTTCTCACTTTGTTGATAAACTATAAAGGCTTATCTATTTTTTTGAACTGGAGTCTGTGGAGGGGGAGTAAGACCATCATTGAGGCCCTCCCTTTATTTATGCCCTAGAATATAGTAAAGGGAAGGAAAACCACACTGTTACCTGGAGTCTGGACTCTATCAAAGTATAAAACCATGGAGACAGATGACCAGCTTCTGGAGGCTTGCTTAGAATGACAAAGAATTATCTCTAGAAATATCAACACTTAGAGATTTATCTCCACTTGGGAAGAGATATGAGGCTAAAAATAGCCTCTTGAGTCTCTCTACCTTTTATTCATCAAGCACACATACCATTTGCTTTATTACTCTCCTTTCTCATTCAGCTCCATCGATACCAACCTCATTTGACTCCAAACACACAGTGACCTGTGTCCAATGAGAACCAAGTTTTGTTTCCATTAAGATATCTGTAGAGCCTCACCATTCTTACAGCCACACCCAATTCTGTCCTTCCTATTTAAGCAGCCTGTTGGTGTTTTGACTTGAGGCTCTCCTTTTTTCACTCTATCCTGTGTAGCAGTGCCTGATTGATTTTCCTCAAACTCTGCTATTATCAGGATTTGTCCTTTGCTCAAAACTTTTCAGTGATGTCTTCATTTGTGCCATGGTATAAATCTTCTTTATCTGTAGTCACCCTCTACTTTTCCTTGAACACTTAATCTGAAATATTCTACAGTAGTTAGTCTTGGCTGTTTCCTTACAATCCTGTGAACACAGACTACACATTTCTTACTTCTGTGCTTGCTTTCATGTTCTTCCTTTTACCTGGAATGTCTTTATTTTCCCCCTCCAATCTGAAATGAGTCTTCAAAACTTAATCTAAAACAAATCCCTACAAATAGTTTTTGCCTGTCTGGTCTGTCTTTTTTGATTTCCCTCTTCTCTGAAATACAGTAGTATTGCAAGTTTGTACCACACAGTTTGGTATGTGATTACATATCATTATTAAGTGTTTGTTTTTGCTGTGGTTATATTTTTTCTCCAGATAGGTTGCAAGTTTCTTGAGAATCTCATCCTGGAAAGACCAGATTCCCTGAGCTAGGCAACTGCCAATGTTTTTTCCAAAATTATTCCCTAAATTTTCTTTGAGCTAGTTGTGTTGGTCTTATGTCTGGGCAAGAGTTCAAGTCTGATACATAATATCTAGCATGTTGTTATTTCCAAGTACTGTACAGTATAATAGTGAATGTACTTACTCTAAATTTGTCAAACTTTGTCTTATAGCTATTTCTGCATTTGAAGTTCAGCCAGTTTCTACTGAGGTCCATGAAGGTGGAGTTGCTAGATTTGCATGCAAGATTTCTTCAAACCCTCCTGCAGTCATAACATGGGAATTCAATCGGACAACCCTACCTGTAACTTTGGATAGGTAAATTCAGCTTTTGTCTTTGGAGATGATACAGGAGTAATGAAGATGTCATGAGACTTGTATGGGGAAAGACCATTACGGAGCTCATTTTCAATTACAGTAGCAATTACCAACTTCTTAAATACATTTCAGACTGAGGCAAAGAATTAGATCATCAGTCTCTGACACATGGAAAATAAGTTCTGTTTTTTGGTTTAGGTCATAATTCACATAACCTATCTTACTGCTTTGTTGCTTTCCTCAAACATCTTTTCCAACCAAAAGACCACTGGTTTATAGCTCAAGGTTTTAGGAAACTAAATTAGACCTTCACTGCTGCCAATAGCAATACTACTGTAGGGGTCTCCTATGTATGCCCTGATAGCTGCCCACTTCTGTCTCCACCTTCCACTTCCCTGTCTCCACTACACACACACACATGTATGCACATGTGCACACGTACTAGTGCTCTGAAGGTAGTTGAGGTTTAAGGATCAAGAACTTAGTATCAACTTCAAAAAGTTTGATTCCTGTCCTAATGAGTAGCAGTATTCCAAAGTAGATAAAGATCGCTTGCTAAAATGGTAGGGTATTGAGTTGAAAGAAGTTATTCAAGACAGTTTTTTCTTAAATTTACATTCAGATGTACCTTGGAGAATGCATGTATATTTATAGGCAAGAAATCAAGATTTGAAAAAATTGTACTAAGCGTTAGACCATCAGTTATATAAGCTATAATGTCAAATGTAACTCTGTGTAAAGTTAGACTGATAGATTTCACAGACCACATACCGCATGATTATTTATGCTTTTAGAGAACTGTAGTGTCCCAAATGAAAACAATAGAATCAAGCTAATATTTTTAAGGGTCTTGAAACTATTGCATCTGGTACTTTAAAAAGGTTGAATATATTAAATCTTAATCATAGAATACATGTTAAGAGATGAATTCTACAAAGAATTTAATCATCTTTCTTCTCATAACAGGATAACAGCCCTACCAACAGGAGTATTGCAGATCTATGATGTTGGCCAAAGGGATGCTGGAAATTATCGTTGTGTTGCTGCTACTGTGGCCCATAGACGTAAAAGTATGGAGGCCTCTCTAACAGTGATTCCAGGTACAGCACAGAAGTTATTCAGATTTATTGACCCAGCTATTAATTTTCCTTCTCTGGCTGTAATAGTATGCCATAAAGTAGTACTTTAATTTCATTTAGGTTATTGTAGTTTAGTTGGAAATTGTCATTTTTACCCCTATTAGGCACCTCTTCTTTCACAGTAGTGCTTGGTTTATGTTATATCAACATCTTTAAGAAAGAATGAATATTTGTTCTGTAAATATTTCACTTTTGTTTTTAAAATGTAAAATGCAAAAAAGATAAAAACAATTATCCATTTCCACAAAAATTGTCCATTTTCAATAAAGATATATTTGTTTCCAGTTTGGCTTTTTTTTGTTGATTTAAGAAAAATTATAATTTGCATTTGTAAAAATAATACATGCATATTATAAAGAGTATTGTCTATAAGAGTACAAATTAAAAAGTTTTACATTAAACAGTGTAAAAAAGTACGAAGATAGAAGTTAAAAATATCCCCCCAAAATATCCCCCCAATTCTAGTATCCAGAAATAACCATTGTTAACATTAAATAAACATAATTTTATATATTTTGCCATACATGAACATAGTTAGAAGGGAAACTAGCTGAAGAGATGAATATGAAAAAAAATGTATTTTATTGAAATGGAATTATACACAGATGCTAGTTTTTTATTTTAAAATAATTTAAGTTTACATGAATATAGTGGAAGAAAATCTGTATGAACGACATTATTGAAGTTCATATGAATGTTAACTTTCCACAGATTCCTAAAAGATACTTGAAGGTTAAAAAAATTCCTTTGGAAGGGGCACCTAGGTGGCTCAGTCGGTTAAGCATCTGACTTTGGCTTAGGTCATGATCTCACTCTTCATGAGTTCAAGTCCTGCATTGGGCTCTGTGCTGACAGTTCAGAGCCTGGAGCCTGCTTCAGATTCTGTGTCTCCCTCTCTCTCTCCCCCTCCCCCACTCACAGTCTGTCTGTCTCTCTCAAAAATAAACATTAAAAAATTTTTTTTAAAGGTCTCTTTGGAAAACATTAAGAAACTGAAATTATATTTTTAATGCTATGTTTTAATATCACATAGTATCTGTTAGCTACCTGGTATGAAAGATTAAAGACAAAAGCACTCTCATACTTCTCCCCACTGTCACATAAATTCTTAGCAAGATTAGCGAAAGGATTAAATGAATGTTTGGACCTGAATTTAAAAGTGAATGATCTGGAAACAACCTAAATGTCTATCAGCTGAAGGATGGATAAATAAAATGTGATGTATCTATATGATTAAATCTTACTCTATTATTATTACTCAATAAAAAGAAATTAAATACTAGTACATGTTGCAACATGGATGAATCTTGAAAACATTTTGCTAAGTAAAAAGAAACCAGTCACAAAAAGACCATATAATATATGGTTCCTTTGTTATGAAATGTCTGGAATAGGCAAATCCAAAGAGACAGAAAGATTAGTGGTTGCTAGGCTGTGGGGAGAGGAGATTGCTAATGGGTATGGTGTTTCTTTTTGGGGTGATGGAAATGTTTTAAAATTGACTGTGGTAATAGTTCCCAACTCCGAAAATACTGAAAATCATTGAATCAGTTAAAGTGGTGTATTATTTGTTAAGTGAGTGATATCTCAATCAATTTATTTTTTAAAAAGTGAATAACTTAAGAATAGATATTTTAACTTGTTTCACTTGTTATATCTTATTTATAATTTACTTTTATATTGTGCCTTTTCCTCCCCAAAGTTGAAGAGTCTAATTCCTTCTACACACCAACCATTATAGCAGGCCCACAGAACATAACAACGTCTCTTCATCAGACTGTTGTTTTGGAATGCGTGGCCACGGGAAATCCTAAACCAATCATTTCTTGGAGCCGCCTTGGTAAGTTTTCTCAAGGAAAAAAAGACTTTAAACTTTGTTCATGCTAATGAAACTGATAAAATGTTTATTTTGTATACCAAACACATGTTTAGCATTTAAGTGACTTTTATCTTTTTGGCATTTCAGTGTGTAGAGAAAAGGTTTTTGTATAGCACATTTTATACTTTTTATGATATGGTTAGATAGTGATCTTTTGATGTAATTTTAGATCATATGTTACATTGGTTTAACTAAAATATTGTCTTGGAAATAGATCATAAGTCCATTGATGTCTTTAACACTCGGGTACTTGGAAATGGTAATCTCATGATATCTGATGTCAGACTGCAACATGCTGGAGTGTACGTTTGTCGGGCCACAACCCCAGGCACACGCAACTTTACTGTTGCTATGGCAACTTTAACTGTATTAGGTATGTCTTTTTTCATTCTGCAATCAGGAGAATCTTGTATTTTAGAAGTTGTTGTTCTATCTCATTGATAGCTTACTTCTTCCTTTCTTGAATTTTGTAGCATTGATATGAAGGTTTATATGAACTATTGTAATCCAATAATGAATTTTAGGAGACATAGCCCTATGTTAAAATGTTAGCTATCATTCTGAAGTCATCATCCTGTTTGCTTGCATACCATTATGTTCCTTCATGTTTAAGCTTCCCTTTTATCTCTTTCTTACCTACCCACATATCCATTCACCAGCCTAAAATTTTAATCTGTTGATTGTATGCATTTGCAAGTGACTATATATTTGGGCATAGTTAAGAAGGATTATAGTATACATATTTTTAGTGTGTTTACACAGAGGGTCTCAATAGGGAAAAAGTGTACATCTACATGAGCACTGCTGAGAGAAGGCATCTGGATAGATGTATGTAGAGTGTAGATAAGAAGCTGCAAATGTCAAATATTTTCAAGCATGGGATTTGGGCTATTTGCTGTACTCTTCCTTAACCCTTGGTATCATTGGAACACAGAATTTTTTTTCTTTTCTTTTTTCTTTAAAAATAGCTCCTCCTTCATTTGTTGAATGGCCAGAAAGTTTAACAAGGCCTCGAGCTGGCACTGCTCGATTTGTATGTCAAGCAGAAGGAATCCCCTCACCCAAAATGTCATGGTTGAAAAATGGGAGGAAGATACATTCAAATGGTAGAATTAAAATGTACAACAGGTAAGCTATGTCACTTTGCTACTATTTTAGTTAAGATATAATGGCTTTAGTATTTTTTATGTGAAATGATTGTAATATCAAATATTTAAATTACCTTGGTATTTTAAACTAAAAATAAAATAAATAAGAAATTAAGATGATAACATCAGCATGCCATATATCCTTTTGTACTTTATATGTGGATTATGGAAGTGATAGATTATAATGAAATAAGTGTTGGACAGTTGCTCAGACCTGGGTTCTAGTCTTGGTAAGCCATTAGCTAATAAGTTAATAGCAAGTATATTAACCCTTTGGGGGTCTCTTTTCCTTCTCCCCAAAAATGAGAAAATTAGAAGGAAATAACAATCTCCAGGAGTTTTTCCACAGCTCAAACTTAATGATTTTAAGAACTCATTTTTTTATTAGTGTAAATATGAATCTTCTAATAACATTGTGATATATTTAACAAAACTTTAAAATTCTGGTTGATTTCAATTTTATGTAACATTGCAATATTATATAATATATATAATTATATATAATATATATATATTAATTATATATAATATTATATATTAGATGCTATTACAGAATAATATACTTCCTTAATAAAAACCAAATTTTAAAAGAGATTAGTCTATCACCTAAAACAAATGGGGTTTGGATATCACTATTACTTATTTAGGTAGACTCAGAAAATGAGAGTGATTTTAAGCAACTCGTAGGTGTTTTTGGTAGAGTTGATTACAGACTCAGTTTTTTGTTCTTAGTAACTTCTGTCATTTAAAATGAGAGTGAACTTAGCAAAGGTTTAACTTTAGTTTTACATCATTCTTAGAATTTTTCATAAAAATATTTTTTCCTTTCCTCAGTAAATTGGTAATTAACCAGATTATTCCTGAAGATGATGCCATTTATCAGTGCATGGCTGAAAATAGCCAAGGATCTATTTTATCTAGAGCCAGACTGACCGTAGTAATGTCAGAAGACAGACCCAGTGCTCCCTACAATGTGCATGCTGAAACCATGTCAAGTTCAGCCATCCTTTTAGCTTGGGAGAGGCCACTTTATAATTCAGACAAAGTCATCGCTTATTCTGTGCACTATATGAAAGCAGAAGGTAAGCAATGTGAGGAGTTTATTTTCAAGTGGAACTGGGCATCAGTAATTTGTTTTCAGTGTGAATGACATCTTACATAATTCAGAAAATACTTTTGAAGTTCTATGGCATTTATCTCTTTTATTAAATCATCACTCTATCACCTGCATATCAATTTTTGCTAATTTTTTTGTTATTGTATACTTTGTGTATGTAAGTATAGTTTAAGGTTTTTATGTCTAGAAATAAGTACCAGCTCTGCCTGCTAAACATTACAGTGGACTAATTAATTTCATTCCAGCCAAGATATAAATTCTTTAACACTTAATATACCAGTTCAAGTATGCAGTTACATAGGAACAATGGTGTAATTGCTTCATAAAATACTATGGTGAATTATGGTCACTATAGCATGTTATTTTTAAGGGGGGAAATAAACATTTTCAAATCCCCATAAGTTGATTTTATATGTTTTGAAATTTTTCTGGAGTCACATAGAAAACTCTGAACAGGACACTGTCTATTGATATGTCCTATATTACATAAAAGTAGCAATCAAATCTGTCTCAAAATATTTAGTCAGAACTATTAACTCTTTTTTTTTTTTTTAATCTTTTTTATCCTACTCTTTTCTTTGGCAAAAAAAGGGAAATGAAAAGCTACTTACAAATCCTGGAGATTTCTCTACTGATTTCTCATAGAAACCATAAATATTAGTTGTACGTATAGTCTAGCTTTTATGCAGTAGACATTAAAAACAAATTCCAACACCCAAAAATGATATGATAAAATTATCCACAGAAACAAGTGGTTTGTTGTTGTTTGTTTTTTTGTACTTTGAAGTAGTATTTTGAAAAGGAATATTTTGAATTTAAATCAGGATTTGTGGTAGCCAGAAGAATGAAAGTCTAACTGAGCATGTTGGAGTATGTTAATTCCCTTCTTAGTGATTTAGGAAGGTGAAAGGAATGCTGGTTTTGGTGGAGACCACTCTTGTTCGCTATTATAGTTGTTTCATTAGAGCCTCCACATGCGGCTCAGTGGTCTATTCAGAGACAGAACAAGGCTTTTTAATTCGAACTCAAGGACCTTGTTTGGTAGGTCAGAAATCGTACTATGCAGTTCCTAATTAACGAGCCATTAGCCTGTCTGTTGTGAAATGGCTGTAATCTTGTCTAATTAAAATGCTATCAAGTTAATTCAGAAATGTGGGAAAACTTAATAGTGGAATTTGCCTTCTGTTTTGTTTATAAATCCAGTGTGGGGAGAAGGGCCTTCGTCCTTAGAGAGTTTTGATGAAGTTGACATGCATTTACTGTGAACGGTTCACAAAGCTGCCAGCGCTCTTGTTCCACTTTACAGATTGGCTCTGTAGGAATTAAATCCCACAAAGACAAATTCTTTTCTATACCTTGCCATGCATATTTTATTAAGAATCGCTGAGAATTTTTTCCCCTTTGGGAAAAAAAAAAGTTCATTGTGGAACAAAGTGTCTTGAAGCACATTCTGTGCCTCCTAGATCTTTTGCTTTCAGTATAAATAAAAAGAACAACTTGTGTCAGTCAAATTTAATAGAATCTCTAGGGCCAAAATGAGATCTTTTGCAGGGCAACTTTTGGCTTGGTTTGTTTTTAAAAAGAGCAGAGCCATTACATTCCTACTGTCTCTCCGAGATTCATGGTTAAAAGAAAAAAGCCATGAGTTTAACCAAGTAAAACTTCCACTGTTAAGAACTACAGTATTCTGTAGTGTTAAGCTCTGTTGTGCTACTGCTGTACATTGTCTCTGCTGTGGGTTTTGACTAGATACTCAGTGAAGTTTAGAAAAGATTAATTATTTTCAGTTTGATTTATTAGGGAAAAATTCAAACGACTGCTTTTAGAAATTAAGACCTTCCCATTCATATTTTTTTAAAGGGTCACAAAAGAAAACAGAGACAAGACTGGAGGACCAGGGAGGGAAAGTGGTCTTATTAATTTCATTTTGAATATTCATAATTTTTTCAAACACTGGTTCTTTAATTTAGGTTTAAATAATGAAGAGTATCAAGTAGTCATTGGAAATGACACAACTCATTATATTATTGATGACTTGGAACCTGCTAGCAATTACACTTTCTACATCGTGGCATATATGCCAATGGGAGCCAGCCAGATGTCTGACCACGTGACGCAGAATACTTTAGAGGACGGTAAGAAACCACGAGTCTAGAATGAACATTAATATGTTTAATCAGTTTCAACAAATAAATGTGTTTTTTTGGTTTTTTTTTAATTTTTTTTCAACGTTTATTTATTTTTGGGACAGAGAGAGACAGAGCATGAACGGGGGAGGGGCAGAGAGAAAGGGAGACACAGAATCGGAAACAGGCTCCAGGCTCTGAGCCATCAGCCCAGAGCCTGATGCGGGGCTCGAACTCCCGGACCGCGAGATTGTGACCTGGCTGAAGTCGGACGCTTAACCGACTGCGCCACCCAGGCGCCCCTAAATGTGTTTTAAAGTAGAGAAAATATCCTCTTTTTGGTTAAAAAAATAACCAAAACAAGGGTGGCAACCAGCAGGCTAGTTTGCCATTTCAAATTTGACTGTCACTTTTTGACAGTAATAGGATATGCGTAAAGAGCTTTTATAACTTACAATGCAGAACATAAATTTTGATAACAAAATTCTTGTGTTTCTTCAAGTTTCCCAGTTTAAATTGCAGTTTTTAAAATATTTTTTCACCATGGAAGTTTTCTTTAACTAGGTAGAACAAAATGTGAGATTTTCTAGGCATAAATAAATATATATATAATGAGTAAATATATTGAGTGTATATAATGACAAGAGGTCAGAAGTCTTGGGTTTCTGAAACGGGTAGTTTATGAAATTTAGTAACTTATTAGTTAAAAAAGTTCTCGTAAAATCAGCAGTTAGTTTATTTTTAGATATACTATGTTTATTCTGCTTAGGGAGGAAAGTAATAGTAGTTCAGTTTGTTAACTGATCATGGGTTAGAAATTGAGTTGTAGTCCTTTTGAAGGCAGGCCTCCATATATTCTTACAGTGGTGGGAAATCTCATCCGTTAGGAAAATCCTGAGACTGATTCTCTTCCTCTGATTCATCATCTCTCTCTTTAGCAGCTCTAGAAGGCCTTTTTGTACCATTCACTGTGAAAAGGGAATGATTTAACATACACCTAATTATACTGTTCTCCCTTTACAGGTGTTTCTCATCCTCACAAAATGGTCCACCTGTAATTTTCAAAACATTTTTTGTATTAATGATTTCCAAATCTTTTCCTTTGTTTATTTGGTCCCAGATCTCTTACATACATCTCTGTTAATGCCACTTGTTTAAATGTTTATAAATTCAGAGTATGACTAAATGAAAGCAATATTAGTGATCTGGGTGCTAAATTCCAAGTTCTGTTTTCACTTGAGAGTCTGTTTCATTTTAGAGTGAATCATAGTACTTATGACCTCTCTAGTTATCTCCTCCCATTTTACCGCTGACATGCATATCTAAGGTGAAACACAGGCTGGTGGGGGTGTTATCCTGGGGTTTGTGGGGGGTTTGGTGTATGAGGTATATTCCTCCCTATGTCTTTGAAGGAAAGGGGTTTAACCATAGTAAGCTACTTGTTAAAGCTTGTCAGTTCCAGTGAATGTTAAGGTCTCGAAGTTTTTCTCCTTTAAAGCTTTTCTTACTCTACAACTTTTTTATTTAATGAAATTTCATTTTGCTCTCTGGAAAAGATGAGACTTCTGACACTGGCTTTCACGTTTCTGCACGAGTTTCTGCCCATTTCATAAGCCCATGTATCTCAAACTGAAATGTGTGGGTCTCGTAGGGTACATAGCAGTGTAGCAGATGGAACTGACACTTGTGGAGGGCTTACCCCTGCCTATTCTAAAAACCTTCTCTCCATTATCTCATTTAATCCCTACATAACCCTGTCACAGAAAACCTGTTGTTATGTAGGAAATAGTAAAGTAGGGGGGATAGGAATGTGGGCTTTGTTCAGTCTGCCTACATCTACTTCACTAACAACGTGTGTGACTTTGAGCAAGTGATTTGACTGCTTTGACCCTTAATTTCCTCAATATAAAGTAGAAATGATCAGAGTACTTCCTTTGGTTTTTGTCAGAATTCATGAGTGCGTACACATCAAGGACTCAGAAATGCTTAATTGATTTTCTCTTTTCCACCTATTATTTCATTCATGCAACAAATAATCATTGAGTACCTACTATGTGTTACTTAGTAGTGAACAAAGGAGACAAAAAATTGTCCCTGGTTTCGTGGAGCTTACTTTCTGGTGGGAGAAGGGGCAGAGGAACAATAAACAAGATGAGGAGTGCCTGGGTGGCTCAGCCAGTTAAGCATCCTATTTCAGCTGAGGTCATGATCTCGCAGTTCAAGCCCCACATGGGGCCCTCTGCTGACAGCATAGAGCCTGCCTAAGATCCTCTGTCTCCCTCTCTCTGCCCCTTCCCCACTAGCTTGTGTGTGTGCTCTCTCTCTCTCTGTCTCTCTCTCTGTCAAATAAACATTCAAAAAAAAAACACCCCAAAATAAACAAGATGAACAATCCATTATATAATTATATGCTATGTTGGATATTGATAACTATCTAAGAGAAGGAGAAAAAAGCAGAAGAGGGGAGTATGAAATGTTGGGAGGGTTTGAGATGAGGCAGAGTCACCCAAGAAGGGCTTACTGAATAGATGACATTTGAATGAAAACCTGAAGGAAATGAAAATGAGGGAGTTGGCTAGGCAGATGAATGGGGGAAGTGCACTCTAGACAGAAGAAATGGAAATTGCTAAGGGCTGGAGTGGAGGGAACAAGTGGAAAGCACTAGGAGATTGAGGCACAGAATTAATCAGAAGCCAACTGTATGAGTAGATAGGACTTTGTATGAAGTTACAGTGGGGACTTGGGCTTTTACTATTAGTGACATTTTGTTTTCTTTGATTCTCTATTCTTGACCATCCCTCATTATTTTTCCCTCTTTTTTCTGGTTTGTGATCTCTATTCAACTGAAAACCTTGACCACTAGGGCTGAAAGTATCTCTCCTTTGTTATGTTAGGTCTTGCTCTTAAGAGAATTCAGTGAATACTGGTGGGCTGACTGACAAAAATGATTCTAAATATTCATAAGCAACCTGTCTTCTTGTATGACTAGTTCCCTTGAGACCTCCTGAAATTAGTTTGACAAGTCGAAGTCCTACTGACATCCTCATCTCCTGGCTGCCGATCCCAGCCAAGTATCGGCGGGGCCAAGTGGTCCTGTATCGCCTGTCCTTCCGCCTCAGTACTGAGAATTCCATCCAAGTTCTGGAGCTCCCAGGGACCACACATGAGTACCTTCTGGAGGGCTTGAAACCTGATAGTGTCTACCTGGTGCGGATCACTGCTGCCACCAGAGTGGGGCTGGGAGAGTCGTCAGTGTGGACTTCACATCGGACACCCAAAGCCACAAGTGTGAAAGGTAAATTTCTAGAAACTATTGAGGAAAAATAACACAGTATTTTTGGTCTTTTTAAATCTAACTTATGTTTAGGGGAGCCTGGGTGGCTCAGTCGGTTAAGCATCTGACTTCAGCTCAGGTCATGATCTCGTGGTTCGTGAGTTTGAGTTCTGCATTCGGCACTGTGCTGACAGCTCAGAGCCTGGAACATGCTTCGGATTCTGTCTTTCTCTCTCTGTCCCTCCCCCACTCTTATTCTGTCTCTCTTTCTCTCTCAAAAATAAATATTTTAAAAATATTTTTTTAATCTTTAAAAAAAATAAAATAAATCTAAGTTATGTTTAAATTGTGTTTTATGTTTAAATATGTGTTTTATGTTTAAATTGTATTTAAATTGTGTTTCATTTATGAATGAAAATATTCCATAGATCATGGATGTAACTGAAAATAATTTTAAACTTTTTGTTGAGTAGTCCCATTTTACTAAAGCTCAGTAGCATGTGAAACTTTTGGTTACTCTGTTAGTTTGCTTAGCAGAGTCTTCATAGATGGGTGGTGGGTCCAAATCAAACTGAATTACCAAAAGTTAAATATTAATAGAGACCTAATTAATATTATTACCATTTTTTTTAATCATCATTTTAATAGAAAGACCGTAAGGCTAGAAAGTTCTACACCCTGTTTGTTTAATAACGTGAAGTGTAAGGTGACTGAGGTTTTTGTTGTTCCTTGATTAATTTGGTCTCCAAGTTTAATACCAGTGTGGAATTTTGAAAGTTAAAATGTAATTGTTTTGGGGCCACCTGGGTGGCTCAGTCAGTAGAACATCTGACTTCCGCTCGGCTCATGATCTCACGGTTCGTGAGTTGGAGCCCCGTATCGGGCTCTCTGTTGTCAGTGCAGAGCCTACTTCAGATCCTCTGTCTCCCTCTCACTCTGCCCCTCCCCCTCTCATGCTCTCTCTCTCTTTCTCTCAAAATAAATAAAATTTTAAAATATATATATATATATGTATAAAAGTTTGGAATTGAACTTATTTGGAACTGTTGGCTTAAAACTGTGTGTGTTTGTGTGAATTACAGATTTTTTATACATATATTTCTGGTGAATTTTTCTAGCCCCTAAGTCTCCAGAGTTACATTTGGAGCCTCTGAATTGTACCACCATTTCTGTGAAGTGGCAGCAAGATGCTGAGGACACAGCAGCCATTCAGGGCTACAAACTGTACTACAAAGAAGAAGGGCAGCAGGAAAATGGACCCATTTTCTTAGACACCAGTGACCTTCTCTATACTCTCAGTGGTTTAGGTGAGTGAGCCCATACTGCACTTTCCTTTTTTCCTTCTTTTCTGACCAGTTGGGAAAAGAGTTTTTGGATAGAGAGACAAGAATTGACATACTGGTGGAAAGAGAAGAATTACCTTTATTACATCACTGTGTATGTCCTACTGCTTAAGTCACTGTTGGTCTTTGACTCACCACTGTGAGCAAACTGGCAAAACGTCAGGTAAATGTGGTATCTATCTTTCCCCCACTTCTGGACATCTGATTTTCTTTCTACAGTTCACTTCTAGTAGAGTGAGCTCTGATAAATTATTGTGAGTATGTGGTGTACGTAGAATAGGAATGTAAAAAGGAAATATCACCAAATGGTCAGAATTAAGATTAACTCAGAAATTGCCCGAGAGTGCTATGTAGGTGTATTATTTTCCCATGTAAAATCTATCTAAATTATGTACAAAATAATGCTCTTACATATGACCCATGTCACTATAAATATTTATTTTTGTAGCTCTAACACAGAAACACCAGAGAAAAAGCATTTAATTTTGGGTTTCTCATAGTTCTCAAAGACATCATTTTTGTGGCACCTGAGTGGCTCAGTTAAGCGTCTGACTTTGACTCAGGTCATGATTTCAAGGTTCATCAGTTCAAGTCCCGTGTTGGGCTCTGCACTGACAGTGCGGAGCCTGCTTGGGATTCTCTCTCTCTGTCTCTCCTTCTCTCTCTCTGCCCTTCCCACACTCACTCTCACTCTCTCAAAATACATATATATATAGATATATATATATAGATAACACTGTTTTATTCTCTGTTCATCCTGTCTTTGCTGAGTGAAGAATTCCAGAATGTAAACATGTTTAGTGGAAAGTAAAGAAATTTGTGACTATAATAAATATATGGGTATAAACAGATATACTCAAGGCGTAAACTGCACACTTAGTTCTTTCTTAGTTACTTGTTAAAGCAGCAACTTTAATTACAATTACTAACTAAACTCCCTACTAAATTGTTATAGCATCTTCTGCACATACTGAAATTTTACAGTGCCTCTGGCGTTCCCTGTCACAGACTACCTTTTGGAGTACAAAAAGGAAAAAGGCTTGGTGATCCCAGTATGGATAGCTCCATTTATTTTTCTGGCCTCACAGCACAAACTGTGAAAACAGCATAAGATCTGAGACCCGGCGCAGTAAGAAGCAATGGTGGGAATGTGGTTTTAGAGGCAGGGACATAGGACTCCATCGTCTGTTTCTTAGCAATAGTTTTCCAGATGGCATTTTGCTTCTAATCTTGTTGTCTTGGATTTTAACTTAATCTGCATTCGCTTAAATAAATTTCACTGTTGATTCCTGTCACATAGCTTTATAAATGATGAGGAGAAGTTATGTATGTTCCAGGGTGACCTTCCTTAAAACCACTGATGTGGAGATGACGTTAGCCCAACCTGTCATCAAAGTTAGGAGCATTTATTTCTAGTCATGGCTTCTCATTCAGTATGCTCTCCCTTTCTGTGTTCATATCATTAATTCAGAAAAGTTGTACGAAGTTTAAAACAGGATTTGGTAAATTGCTGATGAAAAATTATGCATCATAGTATCTCGAGTCTCTTCAGGTTTTGTTTTTTTTTTTTAATATTTACTTATTTTTGAGGGAGAGACAGTGTGTGAGCAAGGGAGGGGCAGAGAGAGAGGGAGACAGAATCTGATGCAGGCTCCAAGCTCTGAGCTGTCTGCACGGGACTCAATGCAGACTTGAGCCCACAAAACATGAGATCATAGCCTGAGCTAAAGTCAGATGTTTAACTGATCGAGTCACCCAGGTGCCCCTTCAGTTCTTTCACTGTTAAGGAAATATAAATAAGTAGAAGATACAAAAGGTAGGTTCATAGAGCATTCTTCTTGAACATATAAGTCATTTATTTTAGACAAATGAATAATTTATTGGGAAGAACAGTAATTTTCTGCTTGTGAAAAGTTTAGAGAAACAGTTAAAACTTTGTCAATTAAAAATAATGCTCTAAAATTTAAACATTTTCTATGGGTGCATATAATGACTTACTGATCTTTGTGGAAATGTTTTTTGTAATCTGTATAATAGTTTTTAATACTATGAACTTTAATTTCCTTCTGTGTTTTAAAAAAAATCATATATATTACTGCCTGTGTTTTTATGTTATAAAATCCTCTTTGTGTATACTGTTTGGAGTAGTTCAGCTTAAAAACACTTTATAATGTATAACCTAGGAAATGATTTTGTTATAGTCAGGATATCCTGCCTATTAAAATAACTCCATGTGCCCTGACTATGGACTTGACTGAGTAGTAGGACTAACTGCAGTGCAGGGTAACAGGGTAGTCTCACAGTTGTAGGACTTTGTTGTAGGACAGTGGGTTTCACACCCCTGGAGGTGCCAAGCCAGGACCAGAAGGGCTGACTAGCAGAGAGGCAGTTGTGTGGATCCAAGCATTGTATAGCTGTTGACCAGATCACCTTGAAGATGCCTTTTAATCCTGAGAGCCCTAGGGTCCTTAGAAAGACACTGTTGGGACCTAGCCAAGCTCACAGCAAGTTCAGTGGGTGCAGCCCACTAAGCAAGCAAGTGTTAACAGCTCTCACTCCCATCCTTCTTACTTTTGGCTGTTGGGAGGGCAGTATGTTCTGTTAACTGGACAACTGACCATCTGTGACCATTTTTAGTAAGAGCATCTGGCAGTAGCTGCCTGTTTAACAGAGAGTGATGTGTGTAGAGGGCAGTAGGTTAAGGGAACCCTATCTGTGTCTTGCATGGTGAATACTTGCTTTCATAGAGCTTTTGTACATTAAAGATGCTCTAACTAGAACTGGATTTACTAAGTGGGGCTGGAAATGAAATTTAAATGCTTCTGTTTGCTGATTCCATGTCAATTTGAGTAGCCAACTGATGCCTCAAAATTTCATTTTCATACTAATCCCTTCTCTGATACCCTAATACGCATCCTTTTGTTGCTTCTGGTAATTAAGTTTTCAACTAAAAAGTATGTTATTGGGACACAGTCTCCTTGGTAACACATAACAGTTCTTTGTTTCTGAAAGAAAAAGAAAGAAGGAAGGAAGGAAGGAAGGAAGGAAGGAAGGAAGGAAGGAAGGAAGGAAGGAAAGAAAGAAAGAAAGAAGAGAAATTTCTGTATTTCAATTCATTTAATAAGAATTTACAAATTATTTTTCTAAGTAAGGCATTGTCATACTAAAGATTTAACAAATGTGACCTCTGCTCAAAACAAAAAGAATTAAATCAAAAGATACTAACTTTATTTACATTCCCAATTTTCTCCCAAAGTTCTGATTAACTAAATTTAATTGTACTTAGTAATGAAAGTTGTTTTAGAACATTTTACTCAAAACCCTCAAAGCTCAGTTCCCTCAAACCCTCAAATCCCTCAGTCAGGGATGTGGAATGTTTGTTTTTTAAACTGGTTGAAAAGATTCTCGTGTCTTTATTAGTATAATATAAATATTGGCAGACTAGTGGAAGATTTTGATGTTGCTAGTTCTAGTTTAATGATTTGCAAATATACAGTTTGATTTTAATTAGAAATGGTTTTGGGGGGTTGGGGAATAAGCATTTAGCTTGTCATTTAATGTGTATGTGATTTGTTCTAAATTGTGGTTTGAGATTTTCTTCAAAGTTTTGCATCTTGTGATTATTTTCACTTAGTTGTTCCCCACCCCTGCCCCTTGGCACTTTTCATGTTTGCCTAAGTTTTAAGTAGAATTTTAAAACATTTGTTAAATTTATCACACAATAAACTGAAGCAAAATTAATAGCACACTTGTGTTCCCTGATAATAGACTTTCTGAAATAATTTGCTCCATTTTTTGGTCTGTTTATTTCAGAAATTGACTTTAAATTCTGAAGTTAGAGTTTCTAATAACAAAGAAGACTGTTTTCATAAGCTGTCAGAAACTTAATTCTTCAATATTTATATAATAAGAGGGAAAGGGAAGATTACTATTTAGATGGTGTTGTTGTTAATTTAGCACTTGGAACACTGATAATCTTTAGATTCTACTTTGCCAAAGAATGTTTGCTATTAAACTTCAGAGCAAGCTTGATTAGTGAGCATGAGATTTAGCACCAATTTTACAGGTCCAGAATATCAAAAATCATTAGTAACACTTCTGGATCCCTTGTACACCTTCTAAACTCAATCTTTTTTTTTTCTTTCTTTCTTTCTTTTGAAAAATCCAAAATCGGAATTCCCGGTTATGCAGGGGAGTAGGAGGCAAAAGAAACAGTCCCTCGGCAACAGTGTAATTTTAGAATACCTTAGCCAGTTTATATGGAAGCATGGTAAAATTAAGTCAGATTTCTGGATGCTATTGTTTGCCATAACAGAGTAGGATTTGGTTGTGTGGTTACAGATCTGAGGAAAGAAGATAAAGAACTACCATTGGTGAGCCTAACTCATATAGCTGGAGGGAATTATAGTCTCTTTAGTTAAGACTTTAGTTAGGACAGGACAAGATTTTGTGGCATAAAAGAGACTACTTTTATCAGAAAGGGTTCATTGTGAACCTTACTATAGTAGTGATTTTGTTTTGAAGAGAACTAGAATCACTGAGTGTATGAAATCTGGAAGTCACGTTTTAAGGCAAGCCAGGGTCTTTTTAGAGATTGTGTTCCCTCATTCCCCACACACAAGGAAGCCTTAGATAACACTCAGAAAAATCTTTGGAAACATGCTACAGGTGAAAATCCTAGTATTGTGGTTGTTTAGCAACTTTCTCACTGCACCCCTTGCAACAGAGTAAAAAAAGAAACCATGTTTTATAAACAAATCTTCCTGATGGTGTATAGTTTCAAGTATCCCATACTGACTTTTAGCCTATGAATTCATTTCAAATAATTTGGTGCCTTCATATCAATTACCAACTCAAATGTCATTGCAGATGCCAGGATTCTTCTGTTTTATAAAGTAACATATTATCAATCACATAGACATCATTAAGCATTCTGTCCGGATTAGTGTTGACTTTATAAAGCAGCACTGGTTTCTCTGAGTTCACTTTGCATTTATACGTTATCAGATAATTTTTAGGGATTGGTGTAGAAATTCGATTGACGTTATTGCTGTTATTTACTACAGGCAAGATCGCTGGGGACATACCTCACATTTTTTGCCTCTTCTCAGTTCTTCCTGTGCTTTATCACTGTTAAATTCTACTTTTCATAGAAATGGCTCCTCCGAACAGTATCTGATTTCACTGTTTCATTCCTTTCTTTGAAAGAATTATAAAATAAACTCATTTGAATGAAGCCAGTAGACTTCTGACATGAATAATTTTGGGAACCACCTGCTATGTAGGCCAGAAAACTGACAACATGGGAGTACAAATAACGACAAAGGGAACGTGGTAAAAGTTTTTCACTTCGCTATTAAATATCTTTTAAGTTACCATTTCTTGTATTGTGTTTAATTTGTTATCTAGCCAAAATACATTGAAACTTCAATGCTGACTTTAGGAAATACTCAACTATTTTTTTTCTTAATTTAAAATGTTAATCACTTATGGGATCTGAACATGCCAAATATGATAGATACACAGCTCAAATTTTAGAACCTTAATACTTGGAAAATTAAAAAAAACAATAACTCAAAAGAAACAGAGCATCCATTTCTTAAACAACCCTGTTATTAAAAAAGTACTGTTAATATTAAGACAGTAATGAAGCACCTGGGTAGCTCAGTGGGTTAAGCATCAGGTCATGATTTTGCAGTTTGTGGATTTGAGCCCCATGTTGGGCTCTGTGCTGACAGCTCAGAGCCTGGAGCCTGCTTCAGATTCTGTATCTCCCTCTCTTCCTGTCCTTGCCCTGCTCTCAATCTCTCTGTCTCTCTCACTCTCTTAAAAATAAATAAACATTAAACAATTTTTAATAAAAAAACATCAAGACAGTAACAAAGGAGATATTTTCATTTGCCAGTTTGCAACAAAATGCAGATTTATGAAACTGTAAGAACTGTACAGAAATTACTGTGCATCTTCTGGTTATCTTTGCTTAAACTTTTCTTGAATGAGATTATCTGCCATTCTGAAATATTTTTGATACTCCTGGATGAAAATGTAGATATATCTCTTTGCATTTGGAAAAATCTTGCCTAGCTTTTAAGTCTCAACCCTTCTGGGAATCCTCTTGCAACCTCAAATGGTGTCAGTCATTCCCATGGTACATCATTTATAATGCTCTATTGTAGGAGGCACTTGGCACTGACAGCTGAAAGAAAAGTATTGGTGAAGTAAATTTTATGTCTGCTGCCTGACATAATTTCTGTAACTTATTAACAAATTAAGTCCTGGTTATTTGCCTAATCTTTTAGATAGGGACAATAATAATAGCTATTTTATTTTAAGTGTATTTGTTTATTTTGAGTGAGTGGGGGAAGGGCAGAGAGAGAGGGAGAGAAAGAAAATCCCAAGCAGGCTCCACACTGCCAGTGCACAGCCTGATGCCGGGGGCTCGAACTCTTGAACCATGAGACCATGACCTGAGCTGAAATCAAGGGTCAGATGCTTAACCAACTGAGATACCCAGATGCCCCAATAATAGCTATTTTAGAACGTTAAGAGGATTAAATGAAATAATGCACATAATGTTTAGCACAGCTCTTAGCGAACTGCATTGAGAGTCTTAAACAAAAGTTAGGTGTTGTAATTGTTGTTAAAAATTGTTCTCCTCCTTGGGTGGATGGAAATCTGTATTTTAAAAATATTTTTTCCATGTGATTTACCATGATCACTAGATTTGGAAACCAGTGGTTCCTGAGCTTTATTATCTATACCAGAGATCTTGTTAAAATGCAGATTTTAATTTAGTAGGTTTGGGTGGGGCCTAAAATCTTTGCATTCTTGCCAACTTTGACAAGCAAGGATCTAGACCAGGGGCAGGCAAGCTTTTTCTTTTATGGGCTAGATAGTAAATATTTTGGGCTTTGTGGGTGTTGTGGACTGAATATTTATGTCCCCATCAAATTCGTATGTTGAAGCCCTAGCCCTTAATGTGACTGGATTTGGAAATATGGCCTTTGGGTAGGTGTCGAGAGTTAAACTAGGCGGAGCTCTACTATGATAGGCTGGTGAATTGTAAGAAAAGGAAGAAACAGCAAGAGCTCTCTACCGTGTGAGCAAGGACTTAGTGAGAAGGTGGCTGTCTGCAAGTCAGGAAGAGATCTCTCATCAGAAACTGAACACTGCCAGACCTTGATCTTAGACTTCTCAGTCTCCAGAGTTGTGAGAAATTAATTTCTGTTTTTTAAGCCATCTAGTCTGTGCTATTTTGTTATGATAGCCAAGCAGACTAATACAGAGTGGACCATAAGGTCTGCCACAAGTATTCAGTTCTGCCACTATAGCACAAAAGCAGCCAAAATAAATATATAAATGCATGAATATGGTTATATTCCAATAGAACTTTGTTTATGGACACTGAAATTTGACTTTCATGTATTTTTGATGTATCATTAAGTATTATTAAAATTATTTTCTGAGTATTTAAAAGTCTAAAAACCAGGTATTTGGGTGGCTCAGTGGTTTAAGTATCTGGCTCTTGGTTTTGGTTCAAGTTATGATCTTGAGGTTTCATATGTTCAAGCCTTGCGTAGGGCTCTGCGCTGACAGCACAGAGCTTGCTTGGGATTCTTTGTCTCCTTGTCTGTCTGCCCCTCCCCCACTCATGCTGTTTCTGTCTCTCTCAAAATAAATAAATTAAAAACAATTTTTTAAAAATATGAAAACCATTTAACTGGCAGGCTGACCCTAAGGCAGCAGACCATATTAGTGTATTTTGCCAATTCCAGGTGTAGACTCTGGTTATAGCCTTTGTTTTAAAGTCTGTTTTGCCCAATGTAAATATTGCTACTCCAGCTTTCTTTTGACATCCATTTGTATGTTTCCCCATCTCCTCAGTTTGAATCTGTTTAGGTAGGTGTCCTTTGTTTCTCATCAGGTATAGACTCTAATGTGGTTGCTCTTCAAAGTGCAGTCTTAGGATCAGCAGTATAATCAGGAAGTTTATTGAAATGCTGAATTTCAGACTTCCTTGTTCCCTCTCCAGATCTACCGGATCAGAATCTCAGTTTTAACAGGATTCTTAGGTGCTTAGTATGCACATTAAAGCTTGGTAAAGTTAGGTCTAGATGACCTAGTATGTTTTTTTCCAAAATAGCCGATATCAATTCTTTATAAGTTAATAACTTTTAGCTTTAAGTTTGTTATTCTTGTTGGAAATCTTTCAGAATTTGTTTTTGTGCCTTCTAGCTTCCTAAATTGCTGACTCTTTTAATTGTCTGGCCAATTACAGTTTTGTTTTGGTTTGGTTTTTTTACTGTTTTTTTAATGTTTATTTAGTTTTGAGAGAGAGAGAGAGGGGCGCCTGGGTGGCGCAGTTGGTTAAGCGTCCGACTTCAGCCAGGTCGCGATCTTGCGGTCCGTGAGTTCGAGCCCCGCGTCGGGCTCTGGGCTGATGGCTCGGAGCCTGGAGCCTGTTTCCGATTCTGTGTCTCCCTCTCTCTCTGCTCCTCCCCCGTTCATGCTCTGTCTCTCTCTGTCCCAAAAATAAATAAACGTTGAGAGAGAGAGAGAGACAGCGCGTGAACAGGGGAGGGGCAGAAAGAGAGGGAGACAGAATCTGAAGCAGGCTCCAGGCTCTGAACTGTCAGCACAGAGCCCAACACAGGGCTCAAACTGATGAACCACAAGATCATGACCTGAGCTGAAGTTGAACACTTAACCAACTGAGCCACCCAGGAGCTGCAGGCCAATTACAGTTTTTAATTGTTATTGACACTAAGCCTCTCTTAAGTCTGCCTTTACTGCACTTTTTATTGCATATCTTGTTTCTAGTCCTATTTCCCCATACTTTTTGACTTTTACATGGGGGACAAAATGGCCTTTCATGGGTATCATCCTTCAGTCAATGCATTTCTTCTCAAACATCCAGGGAGTAGATGAATCACAGATTCTCAGGTATAATCTTCCAGTTTTGCTGCTTCTTCCCTGCATTTTGTCTGCCACTGAGTGCTCATTCACAAGTTCATTCTTTGATTCTTAGATATTTACCAAGCTTAGTATATGATAGTCTAAATGTTAGGTACTGCCATAATAATGTAGACATGGTCATAGTATTTGAGTCTAGGAGGAAGACCAACAATTAAATAAGCATCTAAAATATGGTGTGATGAACTTTTTGATAGTGGACATCAGATCTCCGTAACATCATTTGGCAGGTGTTTCTGACCTGTTTCGTGGCTGGAATGGTAATGGCTTCCAGGAAGAAGTAACATTTAGGTTGAAATCTAAAGGATGAGTAGGACTCATTAGGCAAGGGGTCAGGGGCAGGTACAGGTTATATGGGAACTAGTAAAGAAATACATAATAAAATAACAATAATCTAAAAGTATACTGTTGGTGTATGGCCTTGTACACTGTAGGTGTAGGCTTCATACAAGTGAAGGGTTCTGAAAATTAAGCTTCACAACTTCATAGTAAACCTGCCTCTGCAGAGGCAGAGGGCAGAGGGTTCTGCCAGAAGGTTCTGCAGAGGGTTCTGTCAGAAGGACAGAACCCAGGAGATGGTCACAGAATGGTGAAATTCACTTGAGTTGTTCAGGAAGTGAGGGGGACCATGTTCCAGAGAAAATGAAGTATTATTATATGAGCACAAAGTGAAGCCAGTACCTGGTAAGCTACATGAGGGAATTTGGTCTTTATCCTAAGGGCAGTGTGAAGACACTAAATGATTTTAAGCAAGCAAGTGACCTGATTAGATTTATATTTAGAAATATGTTTCTGTTGCAGTGTGTAAAATTTAATGCGGAGAGGGAAGATGTGAAACAGCTCAGAACTGCCTCTTCCCTGAAAGAGGAGGTTTTTGTGAGCTTTCTTTTTCGCTTCCTTTCTGGTTCAGAGATGCTACAAAAGTCTACCCTCCCTGTTTGCTGCAGTCCCATTGTACATGGCAGTTTCCATGCACACAAATAATAAAGATTTCTTTAGAAAATAGCATGTTCTATTGTTTTAAATCAGTTTATACTCAACCCTTGGAAACTATAATCACTGTATAAAAAATATATAAATGTATATTATATATATAAACATAGCTATAAGTATGTATATGTTTATGTATGTGTATATACATATACATGTATATACATGTGTATATGTGTATACCCACACACACATACCCTACAGTTTTATAAAGTGAAGGTATTTGGATGTTTGGTTTATGCTTGTCTTTAAGTCAGTTCTGTAACTGTGTTAAAGTGTTTTAATTTCTCCTTTCCTTTGCTTGCGTCAGCTCTCAAGAGGCATGCAGTCACAAATCTAATGATGTATTCTGTCCCCCTCAGAATACCTAATTACTCTTGATTTGGTACATTTCATTTTAGGCAACTGTGGTATTGCCAAGTTAATTAAATTTCGTGTTTTTAAATGAACAAGAAAATAAAGGAAATATAGCCATGGATTCCATAAACCCATAACATCAACTGTTCTTTGAAGCCACAGTGTGAATGCAAGAGCATTTAGTGGTCACTCAAAAGAAGAATATTTTTGAGTCCATTCAGCTGCTATCATTGAGCTTTAGTATAGGCTCTTAGAGCTACAATACTGTTTACAAAGCCCTTGTTAACACTGTGTGAATACAGTGAGTACAGTGTTTTATGGAACTCCATAGGCCTCAGATAAAAACACTTCTATGCTTGCTTGGTTGTTCTTTTGGACAGGCTTAGGACACAGAAGCTCAGTGGCCTTGCAAATCAGAAGATGAACTCAATTTAGAAATTACTGATAATGGGCTACAGTTAACTTTAAATTCATGCAAATTAATTACCAGTAAATGAATTACAAAATTGAAACCGTCTTTGTAGCATGCAATTTTGAGTTGTGTGATTTCTTTTCCTAACACCTCTTGAAGACATTGCCTAGAAGATAGAGCTAATTAAAAATGCAAATTTTCTCATTTTAGTGTTGATACAATATATATTTCACAAAACTTGGTTTAATGACATGAGATTGCTATCTATACCAATGTAATTGTCATGTCTTGTTTCGTAAAATTTTCATAATAAAGTTTACCCATCCTAATTGTGGAAGTTAGGTTTATTTTCCATTATTGTTAAAATTTAAAAATTAGTGTATATTTTTTCAAAGCACATACTCTGTATCAGATCCTGTACTGGGAACAGAGAATGTGAGCATTAAGATGGCAGCCTGCTTCTAAAGCATTTAGGCTGAGCATGAAGGACCTATCAGCATTCATAGGAAAATGTGCTAATAGACAAAATTGAGGTATAATCAGAGTGTTCTAGAAGCACAAAGGATAAATGGCTAATTTTTACCATATGATGGAGAGTGGTTTGCCTAGTAAAGAATGGAGGAAAATCACTCCAATTACAGGAAGTTACAGTGTACAAAAAAGAAGATTAAAGAAGTAGCCTCATTGGTGGTTTTATGGCTAAAACAGGGGTTACATAGGTAGGAGGTGTAGAGACTGAAGCCATAGAGTTAAACAGGACCCATGTTTTAAGAGTCCTGTGTACCCTAATAATTGATTTGGTCTTTGTCCTACAACACAAGCAATGAGGAACCATCAAAAGTTTTTAAATGAGAATAGAACATGGCTTGTTTTATTTTATTTTATTTTTTTTTTCAACGTTTATTTATTTTTGGGACAGAGAGAGACAGAGCATGAACGGGGGAGGGGCAGAGAGAGAGGGAGACACAGAATCGGAAACAGGCTCCAGGCTCTGAGCCATCAGCCCAGAGCCTGACGCGGGGCTCGAACTCCCGGACCGCGAGATCGTGACCTGGCTGAAGTCGGACGCTTAACCGACTGCGCCACCCAGGCGCCCCAAACATGGCTTGTTTTAGAAAGCTAAATGGTAATGACAGTGTTGGGGATGGGTGTAGAAAATGCAGTGAGTAAGGGCCAGAAGACAATATGATGGTTGTTGAAATAATCTACGATGGTGAGAATGTGAGCTAAAGCAGTATTTTATTGGACATAAGGCAGACTGAAGTTGTTTTGGATGTAGAACAGTTAGGACTTAACTGGTTACCTATGGCTACCTATGGCTACCTATGGCCTGATGGGAGGACTTCAGATACAGTAGTGACACCTAAGGGGTCTATGAAAAGATATTCAGCATCATTGGCCTTTAGGGAAATAAATGAAAATTTAACAATTTAAACTATAATAAGCTACCACTACATGCCTATTAAAATGACTGAAAAATGTTTAAATGCCAAAACTGCCAATAACAAGTGCTGACATGGATGCAGGATGCCTGGAAGTCCTATGCATTATTGAAGGAAGGCAAAATGGTACAGCCACTCTGGAAAACAGTTTAGTACCTTTTTTTTAAGTGAAGTATGTCTGTGTCATACGACTCAGAAGTCCCATCCTACGTCTTTCCTCTAGAAACATGAAAATGTATGTTCACACTAAAACCTATACACAAGTGTGTAGCTCCATTACACCCCAAATACTGGAAACAATCAATGTCCTTCAATGGGTGAATGGATAAACAAGCTGCAGTATATTCATACAATTGAAATATGCAGCAATAAAAAGCAATGAACTATATTGCTGCTTGCAGGATTTGTGGGTGAATCTCAATGGCATTATACTGAGTGAAAGAGGCCAGTCTCAAAAGGTTGTAGTCTGCATGGTTGCCTTTATATGACATCTTTGAAAAGTCAGAATTAGATTAGTGATTGCTATAGAGTAGAGTTAAGGGCAGGATTTAACTACAAAGGGGAACCACAAAAGGGTTTCTTGATGTGTTGGAATTCTGTATCCAAATTGTGGTGGAGATTAACAAATCTGTACATCTGTTAAGTAAAACTGTACACCAAAAAAGGTCAGCTTAAGTGTATATACATTTAGAAATTAAAATAGAAGCCTGGGTTTTGAGATCAGATGGCCAGAATTTGAGTCCTAGCTCCCCACCCACCAGGAATGTGATCATGGTGAAGTCACTCTGCGTTCATGATCCTCAATTTGCTGTAAATGTCTAGGATGTTGGGGATTAAATGTGCTAGTGTATGTGGAACCCTCAGCACATTTTATTGGTACAGACTAGGTGCTCAGTAACTAGTAGCTCTTTATAAATATGATTAAGGAGAGGAATAGGTTGGAATGATTCCCAAGAGCTCTGGGTGGATGGAACTTTAATTGGAGTAGGGCTTTCAGGATTAAGACCAGGTTTGGGGAAGTGGGAGATACTGAGTCGAGTTTCGATCATGTTGAGTTGAGGTTAGTATACTACTATAGCAGCTTAATATATGTTTAGATTTCAGAAGATCTGAAATGGGGAATCAGTGTACAGCTGGAATTAAGGCTGCATACTGATGCAGTCCTGCTCCAAGAGACCTGGCATCTTTCTGGCTTTAGCTACCTTGAAAGAAACTGAGAAAAAAACTTAAGCAGAAGAAACCTCTGTCAGCATAGCTATAAAGCAAAGGACGTTAGGTCATTTTCAGGAAAGTGAGGTACCCAACAAATCTCATTGAAATTTCTCTTACTATGTGAAACTTTGAACATTCTCATTTTCTGTGTTAATCACTTTGAGTGCAGTCCTCTTTAAAAATCACCTTCCTAGACCTTGGGAAACTGAAATTCTTTGTATAGTTTCCATATAGATAAGGTCATACTTAGAATCTTAATTTGGTGCAGTTCTAAACATTTATCAGTTTCTCTTACTTGCCACAAAAAAAAAAATAGAGAGGAATTTTAAATAAGAAAGAAGCAAAGAAGATCAGGTAAATCATTGCTGCTGTGTCATGGGAGAAGTATAGTTGGCAAATTCTAAACTCAATCTTGTAACAAATTACAGAAGATATTTTACACTGCAGTAGCACTACTACCATAATTTGCATTTGCCCCTTAAATTCGGAGGATGGTGAAAAGCATTAAAATGACAGTGCCTCCTGAAAGAATCAGTGCCTTATATTCTTTTGTTGTATATTGTACTGTATCAGAATTGTAGTGATGGCATCCTATGGGACGTTATACCAAACAATTTTATTTCTCACTTTAGAAAGATCATTTTGGAGAGAGAGAGATGGAAGGCTGCAATAAATGCCTTCATTTTCTTAAATTTTTTTTACCATCTTTAAAGAAATAATAAAGTTCCATATCAAACCCCTAAAAATAATTGAGAAAAGAATGTTGATGAATTTTCCTGGGCTTTTATATTCTTAGTCTTGAATAGTCATCAGCTTTCCAAAATGCTCTAAAACATGTACACTCTGTGAAAAACATCTGTCTTGTTTTTAAATGCAGTGTAATTTGTGAACAAAACTGATAAACAGCTACTCCCCCCACCCTTTATTTTTTAAGATAAAGCCAAGTTGTTTTTTTTTTCCCCCCAAGAACGAAATGCATGTAGGTTTGAAGTTGTTTTACTGCTTTAGCAGCTGTGTGGCAAGTTTTCTAGCAGACAATGGAGGTGGGGAGGGGGGCTCTGTTACATCTGGTTTCTCTTTGTAGAATGCCTGAAAAGTTGATATTTAGTGGATTCTTGAGAAAGCAGTTTATCTGTAGAAGAGGAACTTTTTTAGTACCTAAATTAGCTTGCTCTGATTAATATGCATTTGTTTTGTTTTCCTGCTTTAAAAAGAGAAAGAAAGAAAAGAGTAAAGAAAATCATCTAGCCTAAAACTACATAGCACAGATAACCTTATGACCTTTGGCTCTGGGTAAAGATTTACAGTACTTGCGGACCTCGTTCACATGCCTGACTGAAAAGAGCCCTAAAGTAAGGCTCCTGTGGAGATGGAGAAAATAAGCAGGATAAGGAAGTTCCATTATTTCAAGTGGCAGTGTGTTGTTTTATTTTTACTAGTCTATAAAGTGAAATACCATTCGTGATGTGTTTCCAGTTTTGAGTCTCATGTCATTTAAGTTTGGGGTCTGATGTTAGAATAGTTTGAGTCAGGGATGCCCTGGGCAAAGCATCCTTCTTCGTCTCCTTTTCTACCCAGCAAAGATCCCTGCCTGTTGACTCCCTTAAATTAAATTTCCATTTGAAATATCTGTCCTTTAAGGAAAGCGAAACAGCAGAAGACTTTCTTTTTTTTAAAGGTACTATCAAAATATGGATGAGAATGAGAATCAGTAGTTGTTTTGCTCTTATATGTTAAGTTTTTCTTCAGATACAAAGTATAAAAAGTCCCTGAGAACAAAATTAGTCCCACTCTTTGTCTCCAGAAAAAGAAATTTTAGTTTGGTTCCTTTTGCTAAGACATTTGAAGAAACCTTAATAATTTACTATCTAAAGACTTTGACATCTGTTTAATGGTTTTTAACTAGAAACTTTATACTGAATCTTTATGTATCTTTCTTGTAAAATATCCCATTGTTCTCTACAACACTTTGTATTTATGTTTTGAAGCTTCTTTATTAAACTGATTTACTGTTTTATTTCCTGTTTCCTTTCAATATGTGCTGGTAAAACCTCATTAAAATGGTGACAAATAAAAGCAGTTTCCTTGGTCTTAGGAAGATACTCCTAGCCATTGATCAGCTCTTGATTGTTTTATAGGCCAGAACTTTCAAATGGTGTTTTTTGAATGAAGGAAAAACTTCACTACGCTTTCTATTCTATTTTTAAGAATCTGTAAACATGGCAAAAAGTTTGACGTGAATTACGAACAATTTTCCTTATAGAACGGAAAACTCTTGTAGAAAATTAAATCAATACTGTCCATTAATCATACTGTTTGTCAGCCCTCAGACCACTGTGGAAGTTTCTGGTGAATGTAAAAAGTCTTTAAATGTGTGAGGTCCTTAAAGATCTAAGTAAGTTAAAGGAGAAGAGGTTTTTTAAATACTACCATTAGCACATGAAAGAAACTTCAGGGTGGATAGAAAAAAAAAATTAGTTGTAAAGCTGTAATTGTACTTGTTGGTTTTGTTTTGTTTTTGTTTTAAGCCTGTTCTTTAAAAAAAAAAAAAAACTTAATGCAAATAAAATTTTAAGCTTTGTACTAATTACACACTCCATAAGGTAGATGGGAGCTGTAAGACAGGCCATTACAGGAGGAAATATTTTGGTAGCTTATCCTTTAAAAATATTTGCATGTGTTTATTTCATAACATGCATAGTATATCAGGACAGTAATACATGTATATGTTATAAATAAAGGTATATATGTTATAAATATGCATGCTAGAAAAATATTTTACTGTTGGAAGGTGAAATAAAAAGATTTGGAGACCACTGTTCTAACTTACTGCATCAGGTATTTCTAAGTAACTACCCAGTTATAAAGCTATACAGTCTAGAAGAGGAAATAGCCAAATCACCACAGAAATCATAATTACAAGCTTTAGTAAGCGCTGTGATGGAAAAGCATAGGGAGTTATAAGACCATGTTATAGCGGACACTAAATAGCATGAGGGTGGAGGTTAGGGTAGATTTCCCTGACAAACTGATGTTTCATTGGTATCTGAAGGATAACAGTTTAACTGGGTGAAGGACCCTGATGGGATAATGAAAGAATTAAAGAAGGCATAGCATAAATGATAGTCATGGACTAAATCATCAGAAGAGGCTAAATACTGGAGTATCTTACTATCTAAAGAATCTGATTTATCAGTTGATTTGGATAAGCTGGTGTGATAACATAATGCTGGTAGAGTTTATTGAAATTTTACATATTTTTCTACTCTTTATAAATATTTCTTTTCAAATATCTTAAAATATTTGAAATCTTGAAAGACTTTGGGTAACATCCCAGACAACGTAGGCTCCCCTACATAAGTGGAGGCCTCTTGCATTAGCCAAGATAACGGACTCCACTGATCTTTACCTTGGTTTAATATAGAGACTAGAACTCTTGCTTCAGCTGAAGGTTAAAATGGCATCTTAGCTTTCTCGGCATGCCAAGATGTTAATGATAAGAAGCCTGTGCAGACTGTAGGCAGCACAGTTTGCCTGATTACCACAGTGTATGCATCTCTCTGGGAGATAGTATAAATATATCTATCTAGAGTCATTATTTCACACACCTGATCGTAGCCAAAAGGCCGAGAAGCAATGAGTCATCATTTCAGATGTATGTATCTCCTGTATCTTTTTTGAAGAAAGATTTGGAGTGACTCAGTACAGAAACACAAAATTCAACTAAATAAAAAAACGAATCGGTGACATAAGGCTACGTGTTTGTAAGGGTTTGGGATTAAGCAACATTCATAGTAGTAAAAGTGTAAATTGATTCACAACTTTTTAGGCATGACTGAGTAACACTAAAGGAGGGGGCTGTAATATGCATACTCTTAAAAGAGTAATTCCGTTAGTATACACCTATCATGATAAAATAATAATGAACATGCACAAACATTTAACCATGAGGATGTTTGGGGCACCTGGGTGGCTCCTTCAATTGAATGTCTGACTTTGGCACAGGTCATGATCTCATAGTCCGTGAGTTCAAGCCCCATGTCAGGCTCTGTGCTGACAGCTCAGAGCCTGGAGCCTGCCTCAGATTCTGTGTCTCCCTCTGTCTCTCTGCCCCTCCCTCTCTCACTCTGTCTCTCTCTGTCTCTCAAAAAATAAACGTTAAAAAAAAATTTACCGTGAGGATGTTCACTGCAGGGTCATTTGTAATTGCTATAAGCTGGATAAAACCTAAATGTTCAGCTACAGAGGTTTAATAAGATAAACTGTGGTACATCCATACAGTTTGGATAAATGTGGGTATTTAAAGGAATATTTTAGAAGAATATTTAATAACATGAATATTTGTTCACAGTATATTAAGTGGAAAAAGCAGGCTGTAAATAAAAAAAATATTTTGTATGTGTGTATATGAATAGAAAGGGGAATGAAAATAACATACAACCTAATGTTAAAAGTGCTATCTGGGTTCTGGTATTAGGATATTTTATTTTTATTTCCTCTTTTCTGCTTGTCTGAGTTTTATAAATTTTCTGTAACAAATATTTGATCCTAATGAGAAAAAAACAGTATTTTTTTAATTGACTATACCTACGTGAATCAGTTGGAGCAAAGGTAAGTAAAAGTTGGAAAACTGATGAAACCAGGATATTGGCTTCTTTATTGCATGCCATAAGGTCCTGTACAGTTGCTAGAAATGCAACTGTAAGTTTAGCTGTGAGCTTCCTGGCAACCAAAACAAACCACAAAGACTGCTAGCTATGGGGCATAGAATATTTTAATTATTAGAAGAAAATTGTAATAGGGGCACCTGGGTGGCTCAGTTGGTTAGGTGTCCGACTTCAGCTCAGATCATGATCTCACAGTTGGTGAGTTCGAGCCCCGCATCGGGCTCTGTGCTGACAGCTCAGAGCCTGGAGCCTGTTTCAGAGAAAATTGTAATAGGGGTGCCTGGGTGGCTAGTTGGTTAAGTGACTTCAGCTTAGATCATGATCTCACAGTTGGTGAGTTCAAGCCCCACATCAGGCTCTATGCTGACAGGCTGTGCCTGGGGCCTGTTTCAGATTCTGTCTCCCTCTCTCTGCCCCTCCTCTGCTCAGCCTTGCTTGCTTGCTCACTCTGTCTGTTTCCTTCAAACATGAATAAACATTAAAACAAAATTTTTGATAAAAAGAAATAATAATATATTAATTACATTCCCAAAATGCAGTATTTCCAGAAAAACTCTATATACTCAAATTGTTGGAGATTCTCTATGAATCTGTATCGAAACCATATAACTTATGCTTGACAAGGGCCTAACATAATAAGGAAAGAAGATTCCTGTGGCTTCTAGCATCATTTGACAAGTTATAGGGTTTTGAATGATCTAGAGATATTAGTGGAGGAAACAATTAAAATAATTTTTTTGAACTTTCACCTTTCTCCATCTGGATGGCCAATTAGGGTGGTTTTAGTGTGTTTCCCTTTCTTGAATACATTCCCATTCTTTTCATAAAATGACCTTTTGTCTCAGAAGAAAACTCTTGGCAGATGGGCCTCAATTCTGACTCCACAAAACTATAGATACTACGTTTCAAACCTCTGGAAACTTTAAGAAGTAAGGAGACACTTGTTCTCATTTTGCTAATGCACATTTCTGTTCTGAGAAATTACAGGGATTGTATTAATTATATTCTCTTTCCCACGTTGACTCGCTGACACACTTGTGTGGCCCTGGTTCATTGTATGCTTTATTCCCATGCTGTGTGCATATTACAAATTGGCAGTTCATTGTGACTCATTGAGAATTTTTTTTTAGAAAAGAAATCTGCATTTGCATTACTTACATAGAAAGTATCAGATATTTCTAGGGGTTGTGGGAGGGGGGATGGGCTAAATGGGTAAGGGGCATTAAGGAATCTACTCCTGAAATCATGGTTGCACTATATGCTAACTACATGGGTGTAAATTAAAATACTAATAAAAAAAACCCAATTACCCATAAAAAAATAAATGAATAAGCTTTTTTGTTTTATAAAAAAAAATCAGATATTTCTAGAAATCTTTCAAGAATCTTCAAAATATGTGCTTTTCTCTTTTTATTGTCCTAATAAAAAGCCATAATCTAACTGATGTAGTAGTCTTACCAAAAAAAAACGTTGAGTCTGAATCTAATCATGAGGAAACAAATAGATAAACCCTGTTTGTGAGATATTCTCCAAAACATCTACACTGGATTCTGCAAAAGAGTCGTTGTTAGGAAAGGTAGGAAAAGGATAGCAGCGATTCTGGATGAAGGAGATAATGACATGCGGTATGTGACTCTCAGTTGTGTTGGTGGGAAGGGAGCATTTTAAAGAACACTTTGGAAGCAATTGGGGAAATTCAAAAATGAGTTCTATATTAGATTAAATCGTGTTATTGTTAAATTAGGTGGACCTAATAATGGTACTATGGTTATGTAGGAGAGAATGTCCTTGCCCTCAGGAGAAGCATGTCCAAGTATTTAGGTGTGAAGTATGATGGCTCAACAAAAGAAAATGTGTGTGTTCACTTACTTGCACATGCAAGTAAGAGAATAATAAAGCATATCATCAAAATGTTTAAAAAATAATTTAAAAGGTAAAACATGCCCAGTATTGTTTTTAATCTTTAATCAGTTTCTCCAAATTAGGGATGTGTTTACCATGACTATGCACATGGTTAAAACAATAGATATTGTTTGAAATAACAGATATTAAGTATAAGAAACCTTGGATCTTCTGTTCAATGTTTTATTTATCAGAAAATCCTTTTGATTTAACTCTGTATGCTCAGTTGTTTGAGATTCTCTATTATATGTGTTGAAAACCATTTTAAGATACAGTGAATACTTTCCAGTACCTCAGTGATCTTCAGTGTCTTAATACCTGAAAGATTTAAGGCTTATATAAAATTTGAGTAGGCTGTTTATAGGCAATTAACATGGTAATGACCTACACCTGCTTGTATCAAAAAACTCCCAGAATTCCCTTATCTGCTAACATTAACATTGATTTCAGAGTGATACATTCAGCAAAGTTTAAATAAATTGTTGTAACAGTGCTTCTTGTGAATTCTAAAGGAGGCATACATAAATAACAATTGTGTTTTATCACTATGATTGATGAGGCCGATACTTCGCTGGCTTGCATTTCCCACTTGAGAAGAAATTTAAGATTGGTTTCAAGCTGTCTACCTGCATCCTTCCCATCTTGTAAGCATGCTTTTTACTGCTGAGGGCTGAGATTTGGAGGAATGGTTATCAAACCACAGATGTTTTTGCAATGAAACTGTGCACCTCCGACCAAGTCGCCGTGGTTCAGGAGATGATAGATGGTATTTTCATGTTGCCTCACAAAAGGGTCAAAATGGCATGGCGAGCCCATGACAGTGAAACAGAGAAATGTTAGTCCTGGAAGGAAATTTATTTCGTGGCTTCAGGGGAAGTTTGGTTGTCATGAATAGGCTCTCTCTGTCAGTCTATAAAAATATTGTTTGTAAGGCAGTAATGTATGTGAGACAGACAGCGTGAGTGTGCTGGCAGACAGAGCAGCTACTTAAACAAATGCCAAGCCGACTACAGTATCAGAAGTCAAGTACTTGGATGTTTTTAGTATAAGAATTGCTCGGGATAGAAATAGCAACATGATTAAAGGAATTTGTTTCATTTTCTTAAGTAAACTTTATTTGTAAATTTTACAGCCCCTTAAGTTGTCCTAGGAGGCTGCATCTACTCTACCATTCTAAGACATTTTCATCTTATATTTATAAATTCTTATAATCAGCAATTACTGCTTTTTATTCATTAAAAATTTTTTTTAATTTTTTTAAAAATGTAAGCTCTCTGCCCAATGTGGGGCTTGAACTCACAACCCAAAAGGTGCATGCTCCAACTGAGCCAGGCAGGAGCCCCCCCATTTTATTCATTTTTAAGTTATTCAGGACTTAAAGGACCAGCCTCATTAGTACTGTTCACATAAAGCTATCATAAATTTGGGGACCGTGAAGCCGCTGCTCTTTTGAAGTGTTCCTTTTTCTCCTCCCCACCCCAAAGGAAGTATCAACCATTGACATCATTCCATTAATTGATGATGTGGTGGCTTTGCTGTCTCATCTTGCAAAATTGGACCAATGAGGTGCCTTTCTTCTGCAGGGATTCATAAAGGGAAAGGGGTATCATAAGAAAAGAACATAAAAGATCAAAAACCGTGTTTGTGGGAGATTCATTTTTCAGGGTTTGGATGTAAATCAGCAACGTTCATGGCAACATTCAGGTAGGAATCTTCAGCACCAAGTATTTCTTATCCAGACAGCCTCAAGTAATGCATTTGTCAAAAATGAAAAATAGTTGTTACAAGAAGTCTTGAAAGCCTGATAGATGTATAAAAATGAAATCGCATGTTCAGAAAATAACATGAACAAAATATTAGTGAACAAAGTATGATCGAAAAAGCCATTTGCTTCTGGATTTTGCAAAACAATCCCAGTCTTTGGGGAGCGGGGGGGAGGTTTTTAAAATAGAGATTATCAATAGGGTATACTTATTTTGGTAGGAAACGGATTCTCAAATGTCATGTACAAAGAACTTTCTTCTAAATTATCCTACACTCAGTAGGAGAGGGGATGTTTTCACTGGGAGTGAGAGGTGTTATTTGTCTTAAGGCCCTTCAGGGGGGCAGAACAAAAGGCACTGAGTCATTTCAGGTTTAGACAAATACTCTACCATCAGCTTCCACAGAAAGGTGTTACCCAGAACATGCAGGGTAGGTTGGAGAGTGGGGGAGTGCCCACTCCATCTGCTGTTGTGTCATTTTACACTCAAATATTCTGTATTATCACAGGGCAGACTTACAACATTTCAGCATAGTGAGCATAATAAAACTCCTTTAAATTTATAATGTGATAGGAAAAATGTTTATCATTAACAATGCCTTACAGAGATTCAGTTTATAAACAAAAGGAGGATGAAATTTTAATCAAGGCTTAAAGTAAAATTTATAGTTGTTTTTTTTTAGCTGAAAACCTCTGTTTTTAAATCAGCGTATAGCACCCTCCTGTCAGGCATTGTTTTAACCATCACGAATTAACTTTTTCCATGAATTAACTTTGATGACAGAAGACAAAGAATTCCCGCTTGAAAGAGGCCTGCTCATCTCATGTCCCTAGGGTTTCTCCCTCAGTTTCTCGGATGGGAGAAACATGTACAAACCTAACAACGTTTGGATAACTTGAAGGCGAATCACATTGTTCACATGTGATTTGTGTTTTTGTTACTGTGCGTTTAAACATCACATTTTAAAGCAGAGTATTTCACTCTGCTTTCCTTTCCCACCCATCCCCCTTAGCATTTTTCCTGCTCCTCTGCTGCTGGACCAGACTTGGGCTGGCCCCAGATCCTGTGTCAGAGGCCACGACCCAGGTGTCACAGCAGTCATACTGTTGGCCTCTTCTCTGAATAATTATATGGGGGGTATTGTGTTGGAGGGACAGGCTTGGGGGCAGTGCAGTCACCCTGGCTAGCCAGACCAAGGGGCTCTCCAGTCAGACCACAGGGGAACAATGGCCCTGAAAAGGCCTGCACAAAACCTTGTAACACAAAAGATTAAATTAAAAATGTACATCGGGCCAGACACTAGGCTTCATCCTTCAGAATTTCACCTTTGTCACTTATTCTGAGCATTTCCTAATTCAACATTTCCAGACTTCACATGCAGTGACTTTACATCAGCAAATTTTCAGATTGCTGCTTACCTCTGCATATATAGTCTAATTTATTTGATACACTTTTTTAAATACTCTGAAGCCATCTTAAGTGTGACACGTTGTGGCTAACATAAGCAAAGCTTTCTTTAGTGGTATTTTACGTAAATCATTTAAGGTAGTGCATGGCAATGTTTAAAATAATGCTTTGTATTTTCCTAAGACATTGTATCAAATGTGTTCCACGTCTAACTTGAGCCAAGTGACAGGGACTGTCCCAAAGTAGATGAAGTTGTTTTATCTTCCTTTGGTCTCAGGAAAATTATTTTCCCCACCACCTGATCAGATTTCCCTGGAAGAATGGGGAATAAAATTCATTAAGTCTTACTCATATTTGAAATTTAGAAATGATGTCAGAGGTGTATTTATTCATGTCAGGTAAACGTTTTTTCATGGTCCTGACCTCAGGTGTTCACTTCATTTATCTACCCTGGACTTGTCCACTCTGGCCTGGCTCTTCTGAAGGCTTCTGGAACCTCACCAACACAACAGCTCAAGCAAACAGGCCTGGTTTTCATGACGCCAACACTCTCTCCTTCTGTTGGTCCACAGCTAAATACTTTGTAAATAATGGTTTTCTATTATGCATTTTCCAGGAGACCAGACTTCTGGAAATGTTAGTGTTAGAGCAAAACACTAAAGTTTGAATTGATGTCTGTCAGTTTTACTGTCTGAGTTTACCTTCCATCAGAGAACACTTGGCCTCCATAGTGTTTGGAAGAAGGTATGGTGTGGAAACTTCCTAAGTGAGTCTGTTGATTTTTACCTGTTGTACTTAGAGAAGTTTAAGGACAGAACAATGATCAAAATCTGGTAAGACTGGAATTCTTAAATGTTTTCTCCTTAAAGTTAATTTATTCTTTAATATTGACAACTCTTGATTATTCTGTTTTCTGTGTATTTGGCTAATTTGAATATATATTAATATCACCCACCCAATCCGGGCCTACTTCAAAGATCACCTAAAACCCAGAAGTGAGTCACAAAAAAGGTTTAAGTCATGAAGCCACTCAGTAAGAAACGATGCCATTTGTCAGAATGTGTTCTCTTAATTTACACATGTTCCGACATGTTTTGCTATCTGGCTTCTCAAACATTAGTGATTATAGGGCCCCTGGCTTTTCAGAAAATAGGCCCAAAAGCAGAATTGGAGCTGAAGGTCAACAAAAATAAGTTAAAAACAAACCAACCAACCACTCTTTGCTATGGAAGCTATAGTAATTGATGCTAATAAGGATGATTTTGAAGAATCAAAACAAGTTTTGGTTATTTCTAACATACTAAAGGATCTGGGAAGTTTGAAATACATTTTTGGATATTCTGTATAGAAGAGTGGTTAATTTTGAAATGACAATTGAAATTTACTTATATAGAAGGTATCCTTGTCTATAAAAAAAATTCTTAATATATAGGGCTGTTATAAGATCATTTAAGATAATACATATAAAGTACTGTTTTATTATTACCAAAGAAATTCATATTTATTATTGAGCAGGTAGAAATATAAGAACCAGAATAACTAAAAATTCTGCTACCACATAGAGCTAGATACCACTGTAAACATTTTTATTTTCAGAAGATACTTCAGTATCTGATGATACTGCATATCAGAAGATAATGCATTTTTATTTACATTCTGCTTTTTATTGCTGTGCCTCCAGCGTCCCACCGCTTCTTTTCTGCTACCCCCTCAACCCCACCCCTTCCTGATGAATTTACTCTGTTAAACGACATAAATACCAGATATCACTTTTACCCTCAGTGACTTCTCTATAGCACTGGACATTGCCAACCAATCTTCTTCTCATAACTCCTGTGATATTATACCTTCCGGGTTTTCCTCATGACTTCTTAACACCACTTCCTATCTCACACCTAGGTTTCTAGTCCCTGCTGTCTCTTCTCTCCTTGGTACCCCGTCCTCTGTGTACATGACTGCTGAATGTCGTTCTCCATCCTTACCACTTGGCTCCAGCCTACACCCCTGGTCACCTCCACTTGGTTCCTCTGGCATCTCTGGTTCGGCATGTCATTGGCTCCTCCAAGCATATCTTCTTCTATTTCTGTTGGTCAACACAGGCTGGAAACTTGGGAGCTTTCAGACTCCTTCTCGTTAATCCCTTCTTTCAACAATTCCATTTAGTCAAGCCATCTTGTGTGTATGTATAACAAAATCCACAATGGCTAGCCTGGCTCTCAAAGCTCTCTGAGATCTACCCTTAGCCTAACTATTCTACATGACTTTCACTCATGCACCCTTCATTGAACTCTTCCCCATTACTCATCCCTGATCCACATGTTCCTGTCCCTGAGCCTTTGCTTATATTCTATCCTTGGCCTTTCTCTCTTCTTCCCTGTGCTTACTATAAAAATTAAATTGTCCTCACATGCACTTCTTCAGTGAAGCCTCCCTCTCCTAAAAAAAAAAAATAAAAAAAAAATAAAAATAAAAACTACCAGTAACCTCTCCTTCTTTTGAATTCCCTTAGAGCTTTAACAGGTCTCTTTGTAGCAGTTTTTCCTGTCTTGCATAATTATTTGTACCTTTGTCTTAGCTCCCCTAACACACTGCTATGGAAACAAATCTGAAACAAACTGATTATTTTAATTTGCTAATCTTAAAGATGAGGAAACAGAGGGGCGGCTGGGTGGCTTAGTCGGTTGAGTGTCCAACTTCGGCTCAGGTCATGATCTTGCAGTTCCTGAGTTCAAGCCCTGCTATGCTAACAGTTCAGAGCCTGGAGCCTGCTTCAGATTCTGTGTCTCCCTCTCTCTCTGTCCCTCCCTCACTTGCACTCTGTCTCTCTCTCTCTCTCTCAAAAGTAAATAAACATTAAAAAAAAAAAAAAAAAAAAGATGAGGATACCAAGTTCCAGGAGACTGCCTTTGAAGCCACACAGCTACAAAATCGAAGATTAAAATCCAAATCCCCTAATTCTCAAACCAGCCCTCTCCTCTACATTTATTTATTTATTACTGAAAAGTATCTCCTAAGTGCCAGACATTTTAAAAAGCTTTTTACAAATATAAACCCATTCAATTTCCATTTTACAGATGAGGAAACTCAATTCAAACCCAAGTAGTCTGGTTCCAAAGTCTGTACCTTTAATCACTATGCCAGCCTGCCCTTCTCCCTGAGAGGGAGCAGGGATTTGGAGTTATGTGTTGCTGATAATAATTATTTTATTACTATTAATGTTTTCATCAGTATAACATTATTGTTATACATTGGCACTCTTGTAAAAACTTTGTGAATAAATTTATTTCCTCTTCCTAACAGCCTCGAGAGGTAGATTGTGTTATTGTCATCATAGCTATGTTACAGGTGATTTTAACCAAGATACAAAGAGAAATTAACTTCCCCCAGGTTGCACAGTAGTGACCAAGTTAGAATTGGAATCCAGGCAGCCTGGGCCTGACAGCACAGACCGTCAGGATTGTGCTAGACTGTATCTTAGCTTCCAAGTAGCGTTGAGTCATTAGGAAAGTTGTCTTCTGTTTGTCTCAGCATCCTTCTCTATAGAGGTCGGGTGACAAAAGCAATAACCTAGCTCACAGGGTTTTATAAACTCCATGTGAAATATTCATATATATGACAAATACTAATCCAAGGCACCCTTTTTTCTTTTCATTGCCTTTCATTTCATGCAGGCCTTCACTTGGTGAAACTTAAGCAACAGCCGTATATCATGCATACCTGTTTTGAATTGCTCGTTCATAGTTTTAGCTGGTACCTGAATGGCTCCCACCTTCGCTAGCTGGATGAGTGGGGGCCATCACTCTCCATATAGGCACATAGATGCCATCTAGTGTTAGAGAAGAGAAATGCAAGTTATTCAGGTAAAGCACTGGAAGACCTGAGTTTTTTGTTGTTTTGTGGTCTTTGGGAACATGTATGCAATGAAAATTGGGTATATTATAGCACAGTTTTTGAAGGTTACTTAAGATGTCTAAAGATACTATTAATGTGCAATTATTGTTAAATCATATGGTTTTAGAATGGATTTTAGGTCCTTGATCAGTACATCTTTAAAAGATTTTGGCATTATGGCAAATCTCATTTTATTGAACTTTTTTTCTTGCTCTGAGTTGTAGTCATTGAGGGTAATAAATACCTAATTGTTAAAACTGGTTATAATTAACTGAATTTGTTGTCTCCATCTGCTTGCTGTTCGTAATGCTAGTCCTCAAACTTCCATATTTCCATTTCATAAAACAATCTGTTCTTCCATTAGGGAAGAAATCTATTACGTTGTTTCCCAAAGAATTTATATCATCAGGTAGTTTCTTTGTTAGCAGATGAGAGAGTATTAAATTAACATGAAAGTTGTGGGTGAAGGTGGTTTTGAAACTGAGAGTGTTATATACCATGTGACATGGTTGCCAAAACAGCAAGAATTATTAGTGACCATAAACACAGAAAATAACTCTTTCAATCATAAATACATGTCAGACACATACTTGGAGCCTTTTCCTGCTGCCCAAACCAGGGAATATTAATGAGGGCAGAGAATAGTTGGAGCTCAGCATTAGTATTTGCTAACAGCTAATTTACTGACATTCTGGATTCTCGACCATGCTTGTATATTTATTTACCTTCACAAAGGTGATTCCCAAGTTTAAGTGCACCACATTCTTGGTAGAATCTTTTCTGCTCTCCTGGGCAACTTTCCTCATTATTATAACAACAATAATATTGGACGTTTACTAATTATAGGAACTGTACAGAGTTTTTAATAGGCATAATTTCATTTGGGACTCTTAAAATCCCTGTAAGGGATTATATCTCTGTTTTCCAAATGAAAATAACAAGGCTTAGCAAACTAAAAAATATGCTCAAGACTGTATAGTTAGTAAATAATACATACAGAATATTCATTTGCCAGTCTATACTCTGGTAGACTGAAATTAAAAACAATTAAAATGGCTTCTTAATCCTTGAGTCTTCGTATAGTGCCTGACTTTGAGTAGGTACTTGGTAAATGTTTGTTTGATACCTGTGACCAGACTTCTGGTTCTGACGCCTCCTGATGTGAAACACACCAGGGTGGAAGGGTTGGTAGTGAGAATGAATCAGAAAGGAAAGAAGGTGAGGCAAGTCCTAGAGCCAGAGGAGAAAAGAGAAGGGGTGTAGCCATAACAATGTTTTAGGAAGGAGATCTTCATTTTTCTGCCAAAGGTTGACTTTGTAATAAAAGGTACAAGTTATTCTGGCTGGGACCATGGTCATGTTAACTTAAGCTGACACTCACTAGAGATTAGTGTTAATTTGAGCTTTCTTTCTTCATCTTTCATCTCTATATATTGCTAAATCTTTAAGCAAGGTTAACCATAAATCCAAGTACTACCTATCTGAGCCATCACTCCTGAGACCATTAAGAATTAACTCTCATGAGTGGTTTTTATGCCCCTTGTGTTGAGTTTTGAAGCAAATGGGACCAACTCTCTCCCTTTCTCCTTTTTCCCTCACTGGGTTTTGGGAAGGCCTGTACTATTCTTTGTGGCTGCTCTTCCTGACTCTGCTGTTTTCCCCCTAAACCACATATAGCCTAAGTCTGCTGAGTCTCATGTAACCAAGCACCACATATGTGGCAATGATTGACTCGAGAAGGGCCGTTAGCAGGCCTTGGAAACTGGTTCTCTGTGTCATTTCAGCGTT
The DNA here is from genome assembly GCF_028749965.1 of Puma concolor. Taxonomy (NCBI): domain Eukaryota; kingdom Metazoa; phylum Chordata; class Mammalia; order Carnivora; family Felidae; genus Puma; species Puma concolor. The sequence goes on along the minus strand of NC_141672.1, from coordinate 100,261,230 downwards.
GATCCTGGGTCTCTGCTCTGTCCTTTATGCAATGGAGGGTCTTTTCAGAACTGTAGAGTTTGAGTACTTGTGCTACTTATGCTAAGGTATATTACTTATGCATTTAACTATATTTAATAAGTTGGTCCTAACAGATGTTTTGTGTTTTTTTTTTTTTTACTTTAATTTTGTTATCATTGTGTAGGTGTCCTCTGTTTTCTTTCTTAGCTGATAACTCTATGGCCTGATAATGTTCATCTTGACATTATTATTTGAGGGCTCTGGTTCCCTGGGTCCATGACATCAAATTTCTAACAAATGATGCATAAAAATGGGCCATGTTGTTCCAGGGTCTCTGGATTAACAAACCAAAATTATGTAGCGACTAGATTTTGAGGTTGGAGTCCTATTTCTTAAAGCCTTACAGGAGCACATGGCAAATGCACATGGCCCACTGCTCAGTATGGTCCCCAACCTGTCACTTTTATTTTTTTAAATGAGATTCTTTGAAAAGCATAAAGAGTTGATCAGATGTGAACAAACATTAAATGGATTTTCTCTCTCAGATTTTTTTTTTCCACATAGTATGTCTTCTGTTCTAATTTTTTCCGCTAAAACCGTTTGCAAAATTATCCTGGATCTTGTACTTTTGTGTGTGTGGATACAAAGGAATCTCATGCACCTGATGTGGTTGGTTTGCTAGTCTAATAACTTGCCTTTTCCTGATCTCATGGAAACGAGCAGGGGAAGGAACCCAGCACTGAGATGGTTGTTCTGGTGACTTGGTGATTTCCAGATGGGCACCAGAAGACTGCTCCTCCTTATGCTGGCTGGTTATAAAGTCTCTGCTGAGTGGGTCGTACAGGTGCTGGGTGTGTTCAGGGAGCAATTCTTTTCTTTCATTTTCTCAGGATACACAGGCCTCTTCTGTCTGATCAACAAGAAAAGGTGAATTTGGGGTTTAGAATTTAATGTAGACAGCTTGTTTTTTTAAAGAGGAAAAAGGGAAAATGAAATCAATTTTAGGACTAAAAATAACCATTGAAGAGAAATATTCATGAAGTGTTGATTGATTGCACAATGGAAAAAAAGATTAATTTCTCCACCCAGACTCATAACCCTCATCAAAATCAGCTTTTTGTGGGGCCCCTGGATAGCTCACTTGGTTAAGCGTCTGACTCTTGGTTGTGGCTCAGGTAATCTTATGGTTCGTGAGTTTGAGCCCCACATCGGGCTCTGAGCTGACAGTGCAGAGCCTGCTTGGGATTCTCTGTCTCTCTCATTCTCTCTCAAAAATAAATAAATATTTGAAAAAAATTAGCTTTCTGTAAGAGCTGGCCATATCCATGTCTGGCTTCTTGAGAATGTGAGCTCCTTTAGTCAAACTCTGTCTCATCCATCCTTCCTTTTCAGTATTTCCTAATTCCTGGCATCATGTCCCACTCCCAGGAGACTTTCCTAAAGATACTCTTCTGATTGAGTAGAGACAATAAATATGTTTGAAGAACTAGACTGCAGAGAGCCAAATGAATTCCATTTGTACCCCTTCAGAGGGAGTATTGGTAAGATGACACTCAGGATTCAGTTGACTAAGGAGTTTAGCAGTATATTAGGAGGAAGGAAAGAACACAGATTAAAATTAAGTAGCCACTAATCTGAACAGAAATCTTTGAATCTTAGAATTTTAGTGCTAAATGTTGGAAATCATTGAGTAATGAAATCCAAATATATTTCTGTGTTTTCTGCAATTATTTTATAAAATGGTTTAAAATATTTCTATTTTAAAACTCATTCTAAGGAGACAGACTTACCTGTTATGACAAAAGTCCATGTATTTGTGTAAATTTAAAGGACCCTATATGTTCTTGGTCATAGAAATATCTTAGTTTAGCTTTGTGTAACCCTGGACATCTAGTCAATACCTTGGTACCATGGTTTATAGAATGGGAATAACATATATATTATAGAATTTTGTTGTACTCAAATGAGATAATGTCTCAAAAAGCATTTTTTTAGTATAATCAAATATTAGTCTTCCTACTTTTTAATAAATATAGAAATGTTCTAAGTTGTATAAATTGTTCTCCTTTTAATGCATTTTAATATTAAATATTAGAATATATCAGTTTTTAAATGTACAAACTCTTAAATTATTTTGAAAATTTTAATAAACTTTACATTTTATTTTTGGATTTTTAAATGTTTAAATTCACTCTACAGTTATTTTTATCCGTTTAGTCTAAGTTTTTCCACATTGGAGATATGTATATAAAGGATGATTTTTCCCTTATGAAATGTAGAATGTATTTCTGTGTTTATTATAATTTAGACAAGTATTACATAGGAATACATTAAAATTAGGAATATAACTACTATATGTTCTAGCAGTCCTACTTCTGGATATATATCAAAAGGAAATGAAATCAGTATCTTGGAAGAGGTAGCTGCACCCCTATGTTCACTGCAGCATTTTTCACAGTAGCCAAAATATAAAAACAACCTATATGTCTTCTGACAGGTGAATGCATAAAGAAAACATGGCATATGTACACAATGGAATATTATTCAGCCTTAAAAAAAAAAAGAAGAAAATTCTGCCATTTGCACAATATGAACGAACCTAGAGGATATTATGCATAGTGAAATACACCAGACACAGAAAGACAATTACTGTATGATTTCACTAATGTGCAGAATCCAAAACAGTTGAGCCCATAGAAGCAGGGAGTAGAATGGTGATTGCCAGGGGCTCAGGGGTGGGGGACATGTGTAGATGTTGCTCAAGGGTGCAAAGTTTCACTTATGTAAGGTGAATAAGTTCTAGAGATCTTAAGTACTATCATGGCATGGGGACTATAATAGCTTTCAATACTGTATTACATACTTGAGATTTACTAAAAGTGTAGATCTTGTTTTCAATATACAAACACACACAAAATGGTAACTATGTGAGATGATAGCTATGTTTATGAGTTCAATTGTAGTAGTCACTTCACAATGTATACATATGTCAAGCATCACCTTGTATACCTTAAATATATACAACTTCTATTTGTTAACTGTACCTCAACAAAGCTGGGGGAGAAAAATACAGTATTTCTCAATAGTGTTTATTTTTGTCCCAAGTAAGTATTCTATAATTAAATGTTATAATAAACAGTCATACTGAAATATATTTGTATCATTAAACTTCTTGAGTATGTTCTAAAATGTATCACTTAAAATGTATAACCATTTATATCCTCAAAAACCTGAAATTTTTTTTTTGTTTTTGTGTGCATGGGATGGAATTTGGTTTTCATATTGTGACTGTGAATGAACACCAGTAGAGGGAGCTCCAGCTCTTCTTTCTTGGTGAATTTAGGGGTCAGCTTGAAAATCAGATTCTGGAAAGGGCACACATTGAGATAAATAATGCATGGTTATGAAAATTTTTAAAGGTATCAAGGGATGACGATTATATTTCTTCTTACCTTTGAGGGGAAATAGTCTCACTTTGATTTCCATGCTTTCAAGTTAGCCAACCTCAAGTAACTAAACAAAAAACTTCTGTCATGTAACCTCTTATAAGTGATCCATCAGGTTGCCTTTTAGAATCAAGAATCTGTCTCTGGTCAGTTGAGGAGGAGGAGGAGGAGGAGGAAGAGTAATGGTGGTAATGTTACTATCTGAAATGAGGTTAAGTAAAATTTTAAATAACTAATAGTCACACTAGCAAGGTCATACTAAGGTGAATTGCTGAGTCACTATATAGGATAGGGAAAGGAAAAAAAACATCTCAAACTGCGAGGCATTCAGAAGATTTTTAAGCCAAAATCTAGAAAGGTTCTAGAACCTTTGGTGATATCTAGAAGGCTGGACCAAATTATTACCTGTCAGTTTCTTTATAGACCCCAGAAGAAAATACCACGTGAGGCTACTGGCTTACAACAACATAGAAGATGGCTATCAGGCAGACCAGACAGTCAGCACTCCAGGATGCGTGTGTAAGTAAGAGTTATGGTAGCACATTTTAACTCTTGCATGGTTCACAGTCTTTTTTCTCCTCTTCCTTCTGTAGATTTAAGTCTCATTACTAGTTGAAATCGTTGGTGGTCTTATATCTTCCATGGTGCCTAACATAGTTATCTTCAGCAAATACCTGCTCAAAATAAATATTTAAGTGAGATGTATTTAATTATAAGAACCTATTTTACTTTTGCAAGCAAAAGACCATTAGAAATTTAACTGGGAAAAATAACCCTGAATACCTTCTGCTTTAACCTTGAGGCTAATACTTTCTTCCAATTTCTGTTCAGTTTTACTTGTGCTAAGACCTGTTAGGGCTTATTGCTACTAAAGAGGGTTTGGTTTTAATTTTAAGTCCATAGCTGGCCTTCTGGATGTTTCAAGCTGGTAGTTTGACTTCTCAGTGCTTCTGTTTTACAATCTAAGTATTGATAATATTTGATTCCTTCTCTAACTCATGGAAGAGTTGCTGAGAATTAAATGATACACCTCTAGGTGTATCTATGAACCACTTTAGTGGAAGAAAGACTTACAGCCAACTTATATTGTGGGGAGTTATGATTTTATCATTTTGCCACTTTCTATAGTAATATCATGCCATGCAGTAAAGTAACATTGTCTTTTTCAATAGCTGTTCGTGATCGCATGGTTCCTCCTCCACCACCACCCCACCATCTCTATGCGAAGGCTAACACCTCATCTTCCATCTTCCTGCACTGGAGGAGGCCTGCATTCACCACTGCACAAATAATTAACTACACCATCCGCTGTAACCCTGTCGGCCTGCAGAACGCTTCTTTGGTTCTATACCTTCAAACGTATGTAGCTTCTATTAATAGTGTTTTTCTTTGCTCTTTTCCCCACTCATACTTGTTTGTTACCATCTTCGGCCAGCTTAAGCTTTACCTGAAAGCACTTGTCTCAGGACTTCCCTTACTTATAAAATGGCTGGGAGTTTTGCATCTTTATCATATCGAGTTCTGAAAACTGTATCTTTTGACAGTTTCTGTAAATGATTTTTTGTTGTTGTTTCCCCAGCCTCATGCAGTAAGATTAGATGAGAAGCTAGTATTACTTTCAAGTGGCTAAAGTTAGCATAGTTAAAGGAAGAAACAAAAGACCATTTTTATGCTAGCATCAAAAAATAAAACGAGTATTCTGTTTTCTTGGTTATAGTTAGAAAGATGCCCATCATTATGATTTAAAAGAATGATTTGATGGGGCGCCTGATTGGCTCAGTTGGTTAAGTGTATGACTCGGTTTCAGCTTAGGTCATGATCTCAATGTTCGTGGGATGGAGCCCCACCTCAGGGGCTGCCTGCACAGAGCTTGTTTGGGATTCTCTCTCTGCCCTTCCCCCCCCCGCCCCAGCCACCTGCCCCTCCCTACCCCCCCCACTCATGCTTGCTCTCTCTCTCTCAAAATAAATAAACTTTAAAAAAAGAATGATTTGACTTGTAGTATTTCAGAGGAAATCATTTTGTATTGGGACGTTTCTATACTGCTAATTTCCTAGTTTCCTTTCAGAGAGGCAACTTGTAGGCTAATTTATATAGGATAATACCAAATGTAGTATTTTAATAGTCAAATGAGATTGCTCTTTTAGGCTAAAAAATTGTTTTAGAGAAAATGAGGTGATAAATAAGAACAGTATGCTTTACCTATATTGACTGGAAATACTGATAATCTTTTAGAAACAATGCACTACCAGCATTAACAACTTCATTGCTCGTTATTATAGATCAGAAACTCACATGTTAGTTCAGGGTCTAGAACCCAACACCAAATATGAATTTGCTGTACGATTGCATGTGGATCAGCTTTCCAGTCCCTGGAGCCCTGTTGTCTACCATTCTACGCTTCCAGAAGGTAAAACAGTTATCTAAATGTGTAAAAATATATATGTGTCGCTTTAAAAAAGATACTACCCTTGTTGCCACCTTGGTTGACCTGTATGCATTTGTTTTGTTTCTTAACTTTTGAAATTTATTTTTTTTTATTATATATTTTTTTAAAAGTTCCTCTTACCGCATGTACTGCACAAGTAGATGGGCTTAAGTCTAGCCCCTCTCTTTAGGGAACATTAAATTTTCTAAAATCAGGTGTGCTATTCAAGACTGCACCCAAATAATTAAAAATGGAAGGAAATAGCGTATTTAATGATGTTAGGAGCCCACATTAGAGCAAATGTAAGTGGTAGGTTATGTGCACAGTGTGGTGAATGTGATCCCTGACTGAGCACCATTTCTGTAGCTTACCTGTGCCTCTTGCTGAAGTATTTCATGTCTGTGGGACTGCATTTCCTTTTCTGTAGGATGAAGGTAAAGGAATGGATGATCTATATAAGGACCATTGCGGCTCTGTTCTAATTATGCTGAGAGAAACAAAGGAAGGACATTTACTCCAGTGAACATAGGGCCTGTTTACTGTGGTTTTGGCTGTATTCCCATATGTGATGTGGTACCAAAACCCAGCTCTTCATACTTTTAGTTCATATTAAACTGGGGTCACCTAAAATCCCAAGACTTTACTGCTTTCCCAGATATAAATCATTAGTCTAAAGTCTGCCCTGTAAACTCACTGATTCACAACTTTTTGGAGAATAACTAAATATTTTGGTCTCAGAATTATTTCCTTCAGTGGCTTCCTGGATCAGCTAAATATATATTCTGTACATTTTAGTAATAAATGTAGTTTAAATTCAATACCTAAATGGGGTATGAGACTCAATATTTAATGGGCAGTTGCTACTGGTGGAATTGTAAACTTTTCTAGTTATCAGTTTGGCAAAACAATATCAAAAGTCCTAAACATGCTTACACCCTCTGATTCAGTAATTCCTCATCTAGGAATCTACCATATCCTTTTTCATGATGTTTTAAACATTATAAAAATGAAATTACCTCTCAGAAAAAGAAGAAAAAAAATAGTATTTTACCCTTATCACTAGTGATCTGTAATAGCTGTGATTCTGAGATTTTTTTATAGTGGTTTCTAGTTTTTCTAACTCTTTTCCATGACTGTGCATCTATTAACTGGGTATTTGAGTGTTTATCACCATTTAATCCTGGTAATACAGTATTTTTTACATGTGTGCACAGCCCCAGCAGGCCCACCGGTTGGAGTAAAAGTGACCTTGATAGAGGATGACACTGCTCTGGTTTCTTGGAAACCCCCTGATGGCCCAGAGACCGTGGTCACACGCTATACCATCTTGTATGCATCCAGGAAGGCCTGGATTGCAGGAGAATGGCAGGTCCTACACCGAGAAGGTAAATATCCTAAATTCTCAACGAAGATGGAAAGTAAGGTTACTGATGATAAGGAAACAAATGGAAAGAAGGATCTAGTTTATTTTAAATTTATATTTATCAAGTAACAAATTATTAAGGATTTGGGCTTTTAAAAAAAAATTTTTTTTAACGTTTATTTTTGAAAGAGAGACAGAGCATGAGTGGGGGAGGGGCAGAGAGAGAGGGAGACAGAGAATCCAAAGCAGGCTTCAGGCTCTGAGCTGTCAGCCCGAACTCACGAACTGTGAGATCATGACCTGAGTCTAAGTCAGTTGCTCAACTGACTGAGCCACCCAGGCTCCCCAGGGCTTTTTTTTTTTTTTTAATGTTTATTTACTTATTTCTTTATTTTAAGAGAGAAAGCATGAGTGGGAAAGGGGCAGAGAGAGGGAGAGAGAGAATCCCAAGCAGGCTCTGCACTCTGTTTCACCAACCGTGAGATCATAACCTGAGCTGAGATCAAGAGTGGGAAGCTCAACTGACTGAGCTCCCCAGAGCCTCAAGCACTGGGGTTTTATTCAGAGAGCATTGGGAAGCCATCAGCATATCTTAAGCATGAGCATGTGATTCACATTCCAGAAAGATCACTTTTGAATATTGTGAATAGAAGGGGTTTGGTCCAGGAGAAATGGGTAAGAGTAATACAGAGACTAGGAGGTGACTGTAGTGGTCCAGGAAAGAGACAATAAGCCTGGATGAGATCACTGAGGATTGAGATGGAAAGGAGAGGACAGTCAAAAGATACAGGGGAGGTGAACTTGACAGGACTGGGTAGTTTATGTAGAGAAGGAGAGGGGTAAGGAAGGGAGAATCGTTACAGATGATTACTAGATTTCTGGTGGTGGCGTGTCTTACCCTGGAGTAGCAAACGCTGGAAGAAGACCTGGTTGAAGGTAGCAGACCTGTATACAGCTACTAAAAAGGCCCACATACAAATAAATTGGCCCATATAAATAACTAGGGTCCACTTAAGTACAGGGAAAAGCTGAATGGGACATAGGAACACTGGATTTAATTTTTGTAACACTGATTTTTGTTTTTAGCTGAGAAAAACTAAATTCTAAAACGTTTTAACATTCTTACTGCATGCTTTTATCATTCTATCCTTTTTAAATTTTTGAATCTTCCATTTGGACAAGTCCACATACCAATTTTCAGATGGGCCATCACATAAATGGTAAAGCTTTATTATTTTGGCGCTTCCTTAATTTAGACATGCATACTGGGAAAAGAACAGCTTGCCAAGCAATTAAAAACTTAAGAAGGATTTTAAGAAGGAAATTTGTTGGCCATCTACATATTCTAAACACTTTACAGTGTTTATATTTCTTCATACATTTTACCTTTTGAAGGGAGTATTTACCTAATTAAAATAGGTGTGGATATAATATAAAACTCGTGTGGATATAATATAAAACTCTCTATGCAAACGTAAAACAAACAAGTGGTGACTTTAGTTGGAATTTTAATAGTCATATATTCATATTTTTCATTCTGTAGAAGCTCCACTAAGTAATGATTTCCTGGTCACTGAAGAAACTTGAATGTAATAAGTACTTGACAGCAATGCAGTTTTATGTGTGTATCAATTGATCTATTGCTTCCTAACAAACCACTTTAAAAATTAGCCATCTTATTTTCTCACAGTTCTGTGAGTCAGCAATTTGGACTGGGATCAGCTGGGCAGTCTTTCTTTTGGTCTCTTCTGAGGTCACTCATGAGACTAAAATCATCTCATGATTTCAACAGAGTATGGGTAGCTTAAAAACAGCAGGAGAGAGTTCCAGCATCAGGAGGAGAGGGAGGAAGCTGCACGTACAAAGCTTTGCAAGCCTGTGCTTGTTTCATATTTGCTAATGTCCCACTGGGCAAGGCAAATCAGATAGGCAAGCCCAGAGTTAGTGTGGGAGAGCACTGCCCTTGGGTGTGGATAGACAGAGGCACCATTTATTTAGGGCTATTAGTCTTACAGGCTACCACAGTATTCTTTAAATGTATACTTTAGTTTTAGTTAATTCCAAAATGATTTATTGACACATTTGACAAACTTGATTTAATGAGGTGTTATGTATAAGTAATTAATCTTATAAGTAAGTAATTTATCACATAAGTACATATTCCCTTTAGCTCTTCATTTGTACCTGGCTAAAAAGAAACAGTATTTTGTTTTGGTTCCTTTCATTGCATTCATTTGTCAGTTTCAAACAAGGTTCAGAAAACAGTATTTTGCCTCACTGATGACCCAGTAGTGAAATGGATTGTAATTGCAGGTTTTTACATCTATATAAGCGTTTCTAACTATATAATCATGCATGGGAGAAAAAATCTATTTTTGCCATTATCCTACTTTTGTGATTTTAAGACACATTCATAGCAAAAAGCGTTTGTCTTTTGTTAAGTATAGAGAACGCCTTTTTATAGCTAATGTTAGTATTTCATAGAGGACAAAATGAATAATATAGGTAAAAAAAAAACATTGAATTTTTTTTTTGAGAGCAAAAAACATAAATGGTTTGAGTCATCCACTTTTTAAAAAAAATTTTTTAATGTTTATTTATTTTTGAGGGAGAGAGAGAGAAACAGAACGTGAGTGGGGGAGGAGAAGAGAGAAAGGGAGACCCAGAATCAGAAACAGGCTCCAGGCTCTGAGCTGTCAGCACAGAGCTGGATGCGAGGTTCGAACTCCTGAGCCAAGCTGTGACATCATGACCTGAGCCGAAGTCAGATGCTCAACGTGCTGAGGTTGGCACCCATGCACCCCTGAGGCACCCCTTTTAAACCAAAAGCAAAAAACACAACATGACATTTAAAGAAAGAAATAGAATGTAAAATGGTCTTTCATGTCTAATTATGGCAACTTTCAGAAAAGGTAAAAGGATAGAAAGATGAGGGAAAAGGAAGAGGAAAAATATCAGTATTTCTTTCCTATATATCTATTAATCTTCTATACATATTTTATTATACATTTTATGTGTATATTTAACTCACATATTTATTACCAAGTGGAATAAGATTTTCTCGTTAGTGAAAACGTTAAAAAAAAGTTTTTTTATGTTTATTTTTGAGAGAGAGAGAGAGATAGAGTGTGAGCAGGGGAGGGGCAGAGAAAGAGGGAGACACAGATTCCAAAGCAGGCTGCAGGCTCTGAGCTGTCAGCCCAGATCCTGACGCAGAGCTTAAACCCAAGAACTGTAAGATCATGACTTGAGCTGAAGTTGGACACTCAACCGAGTGAGTGACCCAGTCCTCTCCATTAGTGAAAACATTTAAAAAAATGTTCATGATGACCAGATGATATTTGTGGCTAAAATTGTACATGGTGAAATGATGGGGCAGAAATGTGATATGAAATTATACTTGTGTATAATTTAAAGTGATTCAGAAATTATAGTCTTTACCTTCCCGATCTGCAGTAAATCATCACAAACTAGTCAATTATTTTAAAATCTAAAAGGCACTGAGAAATTATGCCCTATACTATAGCAATTCCTGAACTTTATTTCTCATAACGTGAGTGTCCCAAGATTATCCAAGATGTCCCTTGTTCAAAAAAAAAAAAGTTCTATGAATAAATAAATTTGGTCTAAATAAAGATATCATTTCCGCCTATTCGGGATTCACACTGGAAATTAAAGTCCTTCAGTAAAGGAATCCATTTAACTCAACATTTGCCAAATAGAATACCAATAGTAGGAACAAATTGATTCATTAAATGAATTCTTACTGAGAGATTACTGTGTGACAGGCTCTTTTCTAGGCATTGGCAGTACTACAGTGAACAAAACAGTGTTCCTTCCCCATTGAAACTTATATCTCAGGTAACACACAAACAAATATGTAAATGTTCAGGTATGTCCTAATGTTATAAAGAAAGCTACAATGGGGGGAAGAGACAAAGTGATGGAGGTAGTAAGGTTAAGTTCTTTTGGAAGAAAAGTCATCTGAGCAGAGCCATGTGGATATCGGAAGAAGTACAAAGGCCGTGAGACAGAAGTGTGCTTAGCATGTTAGAGGAACAAGAAGGCCAGAGAGGCTAGAGTAAGGGACAGAGCAAGCAGTAGAAGATCAGGGGGAAGGAAACCAAGGGCAGATCTTATAGGCTGGACTTTGTAGACCACACATTTTATTCTAGGAGAGATGGAAGACATTGGAGACTTTGATCAGATTTACATTTTGAAAGGATTACTCTGGGGGTTCCTGTGTGGCTCAGTTAGTTAAGCGTCCGATTTTGGCTCAGGTCATGATCACATGATTCATGAGTTAGAGCCCTGCACTGGGCTCTGCACTAAAAGTGTAGAGCCTGCTTGGGATTCTCGCTTTTCTCTCTGCCCCTCCCTGACTCGCACTCACAATTCTCTCAAAATAAAAAAAATAAACCTTAAAAAAAATTTTAAAGGATTACTCTGGCAACCGCCTGAAAAACTGATTATAAGCAGGTAAGTGTAGAAGTTGAAGAGACCGTTGGACATACAGCTGTCCACTTGAGAGTTAATGGGCATTTGGACAGGAGTGATCATAAGGAAGGTAGTAAGAAGCTCTAAGAACACAATTTGAAACAACAGCATGCTAGATTTGCTGCAGATTGATACAGAGTGTAAGGAAAAATGAGAAGCAAAATTGACAGGATAAATCAAAGGCTTGGTTTTTTCAAGTACAGAGGTTGATTAATCAGTGTGAGGGTTAAATTCATGGGAGAGGTGTGGAAAAGTTAGTGGTATAACTAAGAGATAATCACCATGTACGTGATCTTTAAAACTATAGGACTGGAAAACAATCACTTAGTGAAGACAGAAGTGAGTTCTGAGACTGCATTCTGGAGTGCTTCTCCAGCCTCAAAATCTTTCCCTGTGCTTTTTTATCCTAAATGAACACTCCTTTGGTGACAGGTATTTCATATTTTAATAGAAGTTCAGTTGGCATTTACTGAGAATTATATGAAGCATTATGCTAGCCACTTTAAGCTGTTCAAATGTGCAAAATATTTCTGTCTTCCAGAAGGGAAAGAAGGGAAGGTCAGAGGTGAGGAAGAAGACTCCCTTTCATTGAGTGTATACACTTATGTCAGAGACTTGCCAGTGGTAGTTTATTTAATGCTTTCTAATAATTATATGAGGTGGGAATTATTGCCCCCATGAGGAAATTAAAGTTCAGTAATGTGCCCCAAGTCACAAATTACATAGTTGGGAGCATGCCAGCATTTGATCAACATTGATCCAACACTGAGGCTATTGTACTGTCTGGTTTGTGAAACTCCAGAACAGCTAAAGATTAAGATACATGTGAACAGCTGTGGACCAGAGTAGTCACATTAATTGAGATTGAGCTAGTCTGCTGAGAGAATACAGGGACAGGCATATCACTTCAGCATTTGGGAACTGCTTTGAGTAAATGGTTTTGTTCTTCAGAAAGCAGCCAGAATGTTAGTTTCCTTTTTTGTGTGGAGGACGATTTTTTCATGGGATGCGTCCACACAGCTCATCTGTTTATAAAACTTAAATGAAAAGATTTTTAATTTCAGGTAGGGATTGGTTTTTTCCAAGCACTTTAAAAAATTAATGTAAAGTATTCTATGCTAAAATGAAAACTCAATTTATTTATATGTCTATTGTGAAGAAATTGAAATGATTTTCCTTCTAGTTAACTGTAACCTGTCACAATACATCTTTGTTTTTTTAATTCACCTGGCTGAGAATATGGTAGCCATAGAAAGACTCTTCCTGATTCTAAATAAGGGTCAGTTTGTTTATTTAACAGTTGTGTACTCATGTAGCTCACACTGTCTTCAGGCCAAGCTGAAACCAGAGAACATGAAAACAAGTATGTTCAGCCCTCGCGTAGCTACTTGGTTCAGCTGCCTCACACCATGTGACCTCAGAGGTGGCCTCTGAATCATGACCTGAGCTCTGAGATCACCCCACATTTCACTTGCATAATGAAATATACTCTAGCAAGTGTAGGAGAATAGTGAGGTCTGGTCTGGGGGTGACTGCTATAAGCTCTTCGAAGCTATTATTTTTTTTTAATTTATTTATTTGAATTTAAGTTATTTAACATACAGTGTAGTATTGGTTTCAGTAGTAGAGCCTAGTGATTCATCACTTACATATAATACCAAGTGTTCATCCCAGCAAGTGCCCTCCTTAATGCCCATAGCCCATTATAAGGATGCTCTGAGTCGGGGAAAAAGTGAGATGAAGTCATCTTAGGGAAACTAGGTTCCCTGTGAATATCAGCCCACAAATGCAGGCTTGGGATAACTTTCTCATTGGACACTCTTACATCTACATTATTAACGTTAGAATTAATTCCTAGGGTGGGAATTCCTTTTGTAAAAAAATACTTCAGTGCAGTGGCAGAACAAGAGCAGAGAAACCCCACAAGTAATAACAGTACACATATAGGAATCCTTCTTAGCCATCATGCCAACAGAGGAAAGATCTTTTGATACCATATATATATAAATTTAAGTGATGTTTCCTTTGGAGGATAGTAGATGCTAAGCAGAATATCAGTGGTAGTTTCGATAGTTAATCTGAGATCTAGGTCTTCAACACTCTGAGGTTCCTACATAACTTCGGCGTTTTCCTTCCTGTTTATTTTTAAGAAATTTTAGATAATGATTGAGAGAGTGAGAAATATATTCATACTTTCAAAAATAATTGTGTTGTTTCTAATTTAAGAAGTAAGAACAAGATCCTCTGTCACAACTGATTACTATAAATAGTTTAAACATTTCTTTTTTTTCCGTTTTTCTTGTTTATTTTTTTAAGTAATCTCTGTACCCAGTGTGGGGCTCACACTCACGACCTCAAGATCAAGAGTCACATGCCCCACAGACTAAGCCAGGCAGGCATCCCTAAACATTCCTAAAGGATCCCTAAACATCCCTTTTTCTAAAAGAAAAAAAGACTTTCACATTGGATTTAAAAAATCTAACTATGACTGTTGAATCTGGGTTCATTGTACCATTCTCTCTTTGTTTGAAATATTCTAAAGAGTTTTTTTTTCTCTTTAGAATACTATGTTTGAAATATTCTAAAGAATTTTTAATGCTGTTTGTATGCATACGTATGTAAAGAGCAAATTTTATGTATATATAAAATCTGAGGGGATAAAAAACATTATATAAAAACCTAAACAAAAATACATACAACTTTAAAAAACTCCTAAAACAAAATTACAGAGAAGGATTATATAGAGGCAGTTCACATGGTACAACGTTAAGTGAAAACTCTAAAATATAAAAAATTCATGTAGTAAATATGTACTCATACATGTACAGTGTGTATGCATGTATGCACGAACACGCATGCATGTGCGCACGCGCACGCACACACACACACACACACACACACACACACACACACACAAATAAACCAAAATGTTAACAAAGGGAGATTGTCACCTTATTAATATCTGTATTTTCCAAATGTTCTACAATAAACATGTGTTACTTTTATAATCAGGAAAACATTTTTCAAATAAAGGGTCATGGTTGTGTGTTTTTTTAAAAGATAAATAAGGTTTACTTAAATTTGTAATTTGATATATTTATAGGGGCAATAACCATGGCTTTGCTAGAAAACCTGGTGGCAGGAAATGTGTACATTGTCAAGATATCTGCATCAAATGAGGTGGGAGAAGGACCCTTTTCAAATTCTGTGGAACTGGCAGTCCTTCCAAAGGAAACCTCTGAGTCAAATCAGAGGCCCAAGCGTTTGGATTCTGCTGATGCCAAAGGTCTGTATACTGCCACAGTCACTGATTTTTCTTAAGAACGTACAGTATTTTTTTTTTTCAGCTCTTCTGTACTGTTTTTCCTCTCCTAGCACGGCCATACCCCTAAACCTGCACTCAGCTCTTTGAGTTGTTGCTCCATGGCTGTTCCCTGCATTCTAGAAGTAAACAAACTTTACCTCAGAATTAACTGCAGTTTTCAGACTACTGTGTCCCAGTTACTTCTCTTCCCAGCTGTGCAGCCACCAAGACAAAAGAGCCACACGGCCCGAGGACTAATGGGAGTAGGCTTCCAGAGAGGTTTTGTGGAAATAAACAGCAGTGCTGGTTGTGGTGTTCAAGCTGAAAGCATGGTTTTCATTAAGAGTTTTTACCACAGAAAAACAGCCTTTCCAGAGAGAAACTTGTTTCTCTCCAGAAAAACAATAAATAGAAGAAATATCTTTAAAGAGACACCCTCACTCCATTCAGGGCAATTGTCATGTCCTGAAGGAAACCAGGGCCTCCTGTGGTACAGGACAAGCCACCTTCTTTTCCTCCTCTTTGGGGAAGTGGGCCTGTGGAGAGGGAGGGGCTTTAAATGGAGGAAATGCCAGCTGAACGTGACAGGGCTCGTAGCTCCTCAGATAGTCATTCAGTACCTTACTGCTGTGTGTGCAGGTGTGTGTGTGGGGGGGGGGGTGGTGAGAGAAGAGAAAGACAGGGAAGGAGAGAGCGAAAAAAAAAAAGAGGGCAGAGCTTTAAGCACTGGAGGGAGGTAGCACTGGTAGCTACCTTATCATGGGAAAAGGAGAGCGAGGCTCATATTCACTTCTCAAATACCTTGCTACTCAGAGCGTTTAGGGACTAGCAGCATGAGTATCACCCGAGAGCTTGTTAGATTAGATGTGCAGAACATGGGCCCCACCCCCAATGTAGTGAATCAGAATCTGTATTTTAACATATCTCCTAGTGATCATGTGCACATTAAAGTTGGAGGAGCCCTGGTAAGTAAATGCAAACATATACATGGAAAACTAATCTTTAATATACAAGATCTGCTTTTAAGGTAATATGACATGAAAGCTACCCTTTGGTTCATCAAGAAACATATATGCCTTGTGTCTTTCAGCATTGTAAGTTATGCACTGGCGTTCACGTTTCATGTAATAATGTAGTATTTAGAACTTGTATTTGGAATCTTCGTTATGGGAAGATAAACTGATCTTTGAGATGACCAATAAAAGAGTAATACTTTTCTGCTTAGACACAGATACTGCCAAAAATTTTTCCTATGAGAGGAAGAAAAGTTATAGAAAAGCATTTATCAATTATGATAAATGGAACCATTTATTTTTCTGATTGATTCTGAGTGTATGTGTTTCTGCTTCTAGTTTATTCAGGGTATTACCATCTGGACCAGAAATCGATGACTGGCATTGCTGTGGGCGTTGGCATAGCCTTGACCTGCATCCTCATCTGCGTTCTCATCCTGATATACAGAAGTAAAGCCAGGTGTGTTTCCATTGCTAGACACTTTGAGGTGGTTAAAAAACATTTAAATTACAGTAACCACAAGAAGCAAATTGAAGTCAAGGGCCTTCAGGAGCAACTGGGATTTTCCACTTTAAAATAATGTTATTTCAGTTCTTAATTGCTATACAGATGTGCTCACTTTGGGAGGAGATTATTTTTTTTGCCCTTTGAAAAAACTGTACCAATAAAATATTCGTTAGAAAAAAAAATTTTAATGTCTATTTACTTTTGAGAGACAGAGACAGAGAGCAAGCCGGCTAGAGGCAGAGATACAGGGAGACACAGAGTCCAAAGCAGGCTCCAGGTTCTGAACCGCCAGCATAGAGCCCAACGTGGGGCTTGAACTCACAAACTGTGAGAACATGACCTGAACCAAAGTCACACGCTTAACGACTGAGTCACCCAAGTGCCCCACCAATAAAATATTCATTGAGACCCTAGTTTCCTCATTTCCTTTTTATTTTGAGAAGTACAAAATATATCCTTTGGTTTCTTTTTTAAAATGGCACACTTAATCTGATGTATGTGCTGATTGAGAAGATTCCTTACTCTCTGGAATATTTTCACACTTAAGTAGCCTGCCATTGAGAGCTCCTCCCTTACTTCCTCCACAGGACATGTGTTTGGGATTCTCCAGACATGGGGTAAAACAAATACAATAATTAGGGATCTGTCCTTTGTATAAATTGTTAGTCTTATTTGTAGTTCGACTTGGGCTAAACCCTCAGTGTTCAGTAAATTTGTCTGTATCTAACCTTTAATGTTTTGGCTTTTGCTTTTATTTATCCTAAAGTTTTTTACTGTATTTTAAAAAAGCAAACTCAGATACACATTATTTTTGGATAATCCCTATCACTAGACTCCCTCCATTAGCACTGATTATCAGAATTTACCCTGTAAGTTTTGTACTTGTGCATAAAAACGTACTCAGAAAGCATATTATGTTAAAGAAAGAATTCTAACATCCTTTTATATATTTAACTGGCTTAGTTTTGCTGTATAGGTTTCTCACTTTAAGAATTTTTTTATAAAATTTTTCTACACATTGTTTTAGTGATACCTAAATCTTGTAAAAGTGCTATGGTAAATTTACCATCATTAACTGGCACCTGAATTGTTACGTTAGTGTGATGGACGATCTGTCGACCTGAAAGGGAACGTGTGAATTTTAAAATTATAATTTTCTAGATAAATTTGATATAATCAATAGCAATAAATAATAGTACTTTTGTACTATTATTGAGGTTTTTCTTAAGTGTGAAAAGTAATTTTATATAAGCAGATATTGGGGCAAAAAGAAATACAGAAGGTTCTTCAAATCACAAAAGTTTGCAGCAGTGAGTTGGGATATAAAAATCTAATACTCCATTTCTAAAGATATTTGAGAAACAAGCATTGAAGAACTCCACTGTTTGCGAAGTTGTGATTGTAGACCAAATTTGGTACATTTGTCTAGATCTCCTATGAAATTAGAAGATTTCCTATTCTTGCAATATTTCAGGAAATCATCTGCTTCCAAGACGGCACAGAATGGAACTCAGCAGTTACCTCGTACTAGTGCCTCCCTAGCCAGTGGAAATGAAGTAGGAAAGAACCTAGAAGAAGCTGTAGAAAATGAAGAATCCTTAATGCCAATGATAATGCCAAACAGCTTCATTGATGCAAAGGTACTCTGAGCTGAGATACTGATTTGCTGCATAATCCTTCCCTCAGTTCGTCTTCCCTTTATGTGTGAAATTTACTACTGAAAAATCATATGTTGAGCATATTTCATCCATTCTCTACTTGAAGAAATGTAAAACAGTTTCCTTTTCCTTACATAAAATATTTGGGGAGAAGAAGATAAGGATAGATAAAGGTGTAAAGGATTAGAGAGATACAGAAAAAAATGAGAAGTTAGCATAAATTCGATTAGATGTGGTTATATGGAACTAACATGTCTTAGATAAGGACACCAGGGTCATTAATCTATATTTACTATAATTTGAGCTGCCTTGTATTTACTGGGTATGCAGTTTTTTTATTAATCCATTCTTTTTTTTTTTTTAAGTTTATTTTTATTTATTTTGAGAGAGATAAAGAGCAAGCAGGGGAGGAGCAGAGAGAGAGGGAGACAGAATCCCAAGCAGGCTCTGTGCTGATAGCACAGAGCCCAGTGTGGGGCTCGAACTCACGAACCGTGAGATCATGACCTGAGCCAAAGTCAAGAATTAGATGCTTAACCGACTGAGCCACCCAGGCGCCCCTTTATTAATCCATTCTTATACTTAGTTTGGTTGATTTTTTTGACTGCCTTGAACATCACAACATTCCAGGTACAAACAATATTTTTAAAAATATGGAGTATCTAAGTAGATGTCTCAAGATCCTTCCCTTTATAAACTAAGGAGGTTGGATATAGTAAAGAAATATCACTGGAGGATGTTACTTCATGTCCTTTCCACTATATGTAATAACAGTACAGTGATGAGCATTAGGAACACCAACTGAAAATTATTTTTAGTCACATTGCAACATTAGTATGCATTATTATAATACTCTCATAACCAATGTGGTATAAATCAGGTATCCACAAACTATAACCTCGCCCAAGCCAGTCAATCGCCAGCTAAGAATCTTTTTCACATTTTTAAAGGGTAGTTTGAAAAAAATATATAACAGAAGAGAAGAAAATGGGACAGAGGCCATATAAGGCCTGAAAAATCTAAAATATTTACTATTTGACTCTTTACAGAGAAAGTTTGATAAATCCTAGTATAAATTCTTCCCTAGCCCTTCCCTAAAATTTAGAATAACAGAAGTCTAATAACACTCAAGAAATGTTGATATTAAATTTTATACAATTATATTTAACAGATGCAACCTCCTTGTATCTAGCGCAGTGCTATATATGAGTAAATAATAATGAATTCATTTTTGCTACTCCTCTTGTCTTTTTAATTTAGTTAATTTGTTAATAATTAATAACTTTATTAATTTATTAATAATTCGTTTAATTTGGTGGTTTAGCTCGTGTTTTCTGATACACATGTAAGCCGTTCAACTCATTACAAATTAATCTAGAACATTGGATCCTAAAACTCCTAAATAAGCAAAGAAGTACTAAAATACATTGGGGTTCTGTTACCAACTTGGAACTGGATATGAGAAAAGGACTGAGGAAAAGTGGTGTGGGGAGGAAGTCATGGGAAAAAAGAGAGAATCTAAAGTGAAAAGAGGGTCTCCTGGGTGGTTCCGTCAGTTGTGTCTGACTTGATTTCAGCTCATGTCATGATCTCATGATTCCTGGGTTGGAGCCCCTTGTCGGGCTCTGTGCTGAGGGTACGAAGCCTGCTTACCGTTTTTCTCTCTCCCTCTGTCCCTCCCCCGCTCACTTTCTCAAAGAAAGAGGCAGAACAGAGGGAGGCTTATATGAAGCAGAGAAGCCAGTTTGGAGAATGGATCTCTCAGTTCCCTTGGCTTAGCCTAAGAGCTGACCCTCCATTTATTGCCATTGTTGAGCAGTGTTGAGCATATGCAGACCCATTGTTTTTCTTCCCCACTGCTTTTTAAGTTTTCCAAATATGTGGAAAGGTTGAAGAATAATGTAATGAATGTACAAATAATTGTCAGTATCTTGTCGTACTTGTATATTTCTCATATTTTTGTTTCCTGTACCGTTTGAAAATAATTTTTGGAATTATTACACTTCACAGCAAGTAATTCAGCATATATATCTCTCTTAAGAATAAATCTATTATGTCTTTTTGATCACTAACAAATACCCTGAATTTGTTGTGTACTGCTTGTGTGAAAAAAGAAACAGTGATGTCTCTGATGTTTTTTCTTTTAACATTTAAAAATTTTGTGTGCTACATATTACATGTTAAACTGAAATAAACTGAAATATACTGAAATAAACTGAAATAAACTGAAATCTGTAATATTTACTTTTTCTCCTTTTTTTTTCTCCAGGGAGGAACTGATCTTATAATTAATAGCTATGGTCCTATAATTAAAAACAACTCTAAAAAAAAATGGCTTTTTTTCCAAGATTCCAAGAAGACAAAAGTTGAACAGGTAACCCATCTAAATGAGAAAAATTTTTGGCAACCCATGGTATTATGAAATGATAATTAAAAAGAGAGGAAAATGTAAATGAATGCTTTAATTTTCATTTCTCTCTGGATATGATTTTATTAATTTCGAGCATGACTCTATGGAAATCCATGGTGCGTGATCACCGAAGTGACAGTTGGAATAGTAATCAGAGCTGTGGTTTTCAGCAGGGAAAGGGGGACAGTGGAGAAAGGGATGGGGCAGGAATATGCATCAAAAATTACTGAAGAAGCCTTGGGACACTTCTGATGTACAGCCACTTGGGTGGGGAACTACTGACTTAGATAATCCCTTTGTGATGATGGCCTTTCACCCATGTATTTGAACAGATTGCTATCTCAAAATATATAGAATATGTAAAACCATATATTATTTTTCAAGAGCACTCTATCATCACTGACAGTGTCTTATGTATTGTTGTCTAGCCTCAAAGAAGATTTGCTCAAGCAGTCTGCTTTTACCAGCCAGGCACTACTGTGTTAATCAGCGATGAAGACTCTCCCAGCTCCCCAGGTCAGACAACCAGCTTCCCAAGACCCTTTGGTGTTGTAGCTGATACTGAGCATTCAGCGAATAGTGAAGGCAGCCACGAGACTGGGGATTCTGGGAGGTTCTCCCACGAGTCCAATGATGAGATACACCTGTCCTCAGTTATAAGCACCACGCCCCTGACCTCCAGTTCCTTTGCTGGCAGTGATTCAGGTGGAGATCCCTCAGCGAGGAAGGGTGAAGACCCTGCAGTGCCGCTAGATGCTGAGCAAATGTCCCCTTCAGTTCTGCAGCCACCATCGGCCATGCTACGCTTTGATAAGAATGATTTTCCAATCTAGAGGCCATGTTCAGGTATTCTCGCCTTTAAGTCTGTTCGAAGGACAATGAACAGGGAGCCAAAGCCTTTTGTGAAAATTTGGATGTCTTATTGGGTATTTCAGCTTTTTTTTTTTTTGAATGTGTTTTGTTTTTTATTTTTAAACTCACGTATTTTGAATGTTTGTCAGCAATGTGAAAAGACAGTCAAGATATTTGACTGGATTATAAAATATATCACTGGAGCAAAGGGAAGACTTTTGAAAGCCCCTTTGCTGACTATCTACCTCAGTTTGCCAGATGGCAAACTCAGAAGACAACTTAGTTACCTCGTTTATTGTGATAGTTTATCTCAGCTACATAACCAATGATACTTCCTAGTAGCATTTTGTTTTCATTGCTGTGTGTGTAGTGTGTGTGATCAAAGGAGTCATATAGGTATATGGGTAAGAATGTTTATCTGAAGCTCTGATTTTTTTAAAGAAAGCTGTGACATCTGCATGGTTTGGATAATTTAATACCTCTGGCTGTGCAGACTGTCAAACCACAGAGAAGAGAAAAAGGGGGACTGTTGATTTTAATGAATGATCAAAACAAAGAAAGTGTCTCTCTTTTGAGAATAGAACTATTCAGTAGCATATAGAGAATACTATTGTTTCAAGGGCCTTTATGTTTTGGGCATTAGAGTCTGAGTGCTTTATCTGCTGTACCCCAACCTCAGCCTGCCTAGAGCCGTGCCTTTTCCCCCTTCCCCTTTGCCTGACAGTTGGCCAAAGGCCGCACTGTGTAGTTTGCAAAGCATCCTCAACATTTCCAGAATTAGTTGTAAACCTCCATGCAGAAAACAGATTTTTAAAGAGAATCAGTTAGGCTTTTGGTTTTGTTTTTAATCCCACCTTGGCTTTAAAAAAAGGGGGGGTAAAGAAATTTCATACAATTTTAAGAATAAAGATAAATGCAACAGTAGACCATAAAATGAACTAGAGGTTATCATGGTAACAGTGCCTTCTGTTTTATATTATGAAATTCTTTGCCTTATACCTTTTTAATATTCATGAAGTTATTTAGGAATACAAGAAGTTGCCTTAAGAGTTTCTTGGATTTTATCAGTAACTGTTTTTGATGTATAGCATCTTATCAAAGCATTTTAGTTTGTTCTTATGCAGGTTTTGTTTAGGGATAAGTATTCAGGGCTCTACCACCTTTCTTGTATTTTCTTGAATTCTTAAGAGAATTTGGTACTCTGTTTAATCTTCTTTCAGTGTCAATGCTGTGAATGTGGAATGCTAACTCCAGGAGTGAGTTAATCCTCTTGCTGGTTTGAAATCAGCAAACTGTTTACTCAGCCACTTAGAATAGGCCTTCTTTCAGTCATGAGTTAGTTACCTACCAGGTACCCAACAGTGGGAGAGGAAAAAGAATTAAACACATGGTGTAGAAAGGGGGCCTCATATATATATTTTTTCATAAGTAGTTCTTCACATTATCTGAAAATGACTTCTGAACCTCATTTTAAAAGGAATCTTAATGGATTTTTCCCTTGAGACCTTTGGTTTATGGGGGTGGGGGACAGGCTATGCTAAATGGTGTTCTAAAATCAAAAGAATATTACTGGATAATAGTCCCGCCTCCATCATCTCCTATCCCATTGTCTGATGATGCATTTCTTCGTTTCTTAGTTTGTAGTTTTGTGCCAAACTGGATGTGTTCAGAAGCAGACCAACATTACGTGCCAGCAATCACTTCTGAACTAAATTCAAAGTCCCCATTTAGTTATCTAAGTCTGGGCTTCATGGCAGAACAAAAACAAAAAAAAGCAGAGCTTTAGGTGAACAATCTGAGGCAAGGGAAAATGCTGCTCCTGCCTTTATAGCTCCTGTTTTATACTACCTCCTTTTAAAGTTATTCTAGTGTTATTTTTTTCCTGTACTCAGGGAACATTTTGTTACTTTTAAGCTGCCTCATGCAAGCATGGGCAAATTGACAGGGTATGGTGTCTTTTGGTTTGTAAGTAGGTATGTGGGGCCAACTTTTATCAGCATCCAAAATTAATGAATACAATGAGTTCATTTTATTTTTTAAATTTTCATTAAAAGGCAAATAAAATCTAAAGTTGAAACATCATCCTTTATGGTTATGGAAGATATGTCCAGGACTGCATGAATTTGAATCATTTTAAAAGCCTAAAAAGATGATCTGAAAGCCCTTAAGTAAAGTATTTTGTTTGGTTGGCTTTTGATGAATAGGCCCATAGTTATTGTAGATCTTTAGGCTATAACTATTTGCTAATTATTTACCAGTACATTTTTACTTTTTCACCTTTTCATTTTGTTCTTATACAGATTTTTTTCATAATAATCCTGTTACCAAAGAATTTTCAGTAGAAGGTAAAAATTTGACTATAATTTCCCCCCAAATTGAATTAACTAGAAATATCTATAGGTATGAAGCTTATGTAAGTAGTTACTAACCCAAAATAATAGGGTTTATATTGATTGTTGTAGTTAGATAGACTAGTAATTTCAACTACCTTATTGTTACCAGAGCATTTAAAATAAGTTCTTTACCAGCAGATAGTTCCAAAGAATTTCAAGTGTAATTTTTTTTTCTTCAGCAAATAAATCTTCATATACAGTATTAAAGTATTTTTAAATTGTTGAAGCTACTTGTTGGAGAGAAAAGAAAATCTTTTCACCAAAGATAAATATTTTGGTCTCATTGAATAAGATATTTAGTATACACCAAAGACTTCTTTTTACTTGGCCAAAGCTAGCTTCTTTGAAGTCTTAAGTCTGAAACTGTAACTAAAACCTGAAGGTTCTCATCTCTCATAGTGGTGTTACTTCGTGGTATTTCATTCCAACAGGGCTGATATGCAAATGGTAACTGTTTTCTTTTCCAAAGACTTACTTGCTGTAAGTACTGACACACGCATGCCATTTTTATGCCAAATATTACAAGATTCTGCTCATCAGTATTTTCATACCAAAGACCATTAAAATATATAGATTAGTCTGTAAGTAAAGATGAGCAGATTTGAAATAATTTTATTTAGAGGCTGTTAGGAATCTAGCTTTAAGTAGCAAAAGATATCAAAGGGCTAAGTTTACATAATTAAAAGCAATACGATTATGTTGGTATTTATCAGTGTTTTTATTCAAGTACTTTTTATCAGCAAATTAAAAAAAAAAAACCAAAGATATTTAAGGTTATCTCCACATATAGACATTTGTTTGTACATTAAACTGTTGTTTCTTGTTTTTATGTCAACCAAACATGTCTCTCCAGAACCCAGTCTGTATCCAAATAGCATACATAGGGACTTTCCATTAAATCTGCTGATTCAGCCACAGGATGTTTTTGCCAAATGATGTGATTTCTTTCCTAATCACCTTGAGTGTGAGATGTCAACAGAAATCTCAGCAAGTTTTTCCATTCCAGAGCATATGGCAATCCCTGAATTAGCCTGTACAGTCTTCCTCTTGTTAAAGCATTACCTGGTTAACTCAGAGGCTTGGGGCAGTCCCTTAATAATAGGGATGTTCTCACCTGTGGGGAGCAGTGGGCTACATAAGCCAAGAAATCATATCACTGTTTAAGTGAGCATCCTTTGATAGCTGTTGAAAGTTGTCCATAAGTTGAAATATTTTAACTGCATCAAGGGAGCCTAATATTTCAAAGTTTAGGGGAACCCTAGATGAAACCAAAATTTTTTAAATGAAATCTGGAGTTTTATATTTTGATTAGCCTAAAAGCAAGGACACAGCTTTATCCACTAAGTAGCTTATAAAAAATCTGCTTTGGCACACCAGGGCAATTAGATGCTCAGTGAAATACCTTTATTTGCCTTTGCTTCAAACAAGAACAGTGCCAGCATTGGAAACGATAACAGTGATTTGCATTAGTTTGTCTAGACTTTGTTAAGGACTTCTGCCAGAAACTTGCTCATGTTGACTACTCAGGATCATTTGTCAAGTCCATATGAAGACACCTTTGAGGAGTGTCACAAAAAAAAGATGAAATTGAAAGTATCTTTGTCTGTTTTTAATGCAAGAATATCCAGATGTGGTTCCACTTGAGTGGTGGCTACTGTGATTCACATATGTTTATATTTCATTGAATGTAAATTTTTAATATGAATGTAAAAGAAAAAGTTCCAAATATATGGAAAAGAGTCATGATCTTTCTAAGACTAAACATATATTTTGTAAACTTTGTTCCTGACAATATTTCACATGGATCTCTGGTAAAATTGCTTTGGTTTAATAGTCACAATAATTTTTGTGGGTTGTGAGCACAGAGTAAAGGGTTCTGGAGATCACCATATACAACCACTTGTCTAAATGTGACTTTTATTGATGTTTAGAAGAACACATACATAGAATTCTGTGTTAAGTTGATTTATGCTCAGGACATAAGATCACAGGCTAATGCAATGTGTATGTTTGCAGGCTTTAATCTTCTCAGGCAGTTTCCCTTTTGATGCCTTTGAAAGTGTTTAAGATTATGACAGTCTTGCATTTTTATCAGATGCTGTATTTTCTTAAGGCTGCTGTAACAAATTACCACAAAGTTAATGGCCTTAAAACAACACAAATTTATCTTACAGTTCTGTAGGTCAGACCTACAGTTCTGTAGGTCTCAGGGGATAAATCAAGGTCTGTTTCCTTGTGTTTTTGGGTTTTTTTTTTTTTCTGGCTTTTAGAGGCTGTGGACTCTTCCCTCCATCTTCAAAGCCAACAATGTAGCATCACTCTGATGCTGATTCCATCATCCCTCCTTTTCTGACCCTAACCAAGAAAGGTTCTCCAATTTTAAGGACTCATGTGATTACATTGGGTCCACCTGGATAATCCAGGGTAATCTCCCCATCTCCAAATCCTTAACTTAATCACATCTGCAAAGTCTCTTTGCCACATATGGTGGTAACATATTGAGAGTCCAGGGATTTGGGTGTGCACTTCTGTGAGTGGCCATTATTTTGCCTACACTATTACTATAGAATTTTCATACACAAAATGTGCATTACAGAAATTGGAAGTCTGATGTACCCCTTAGGGATCTTCAAAAGTTCAAAGCTATGAAAACCTTGCATTATAGCTTATCAAATGTACACATTAAACTTTCTGTCTAGATCACTTGCAAAAAACAATTCAGCTTTAAACTTTTTGAATATGTGCTTTGTAAGTTTAACATCTCATTTCTGTGTGTTTAACAGAAAGTTTCCTAAGTATTTGGCTCTTACTTACGGAAGTTCATCAGAAATTTTTGATAAGTGTTCATATAGTTGAACTTTCTGCTTTTCCCTCAAGTAATTATGTTGTTTGGGGAGGGTTGGGGGAAAAAGACCTCAAACATAGGGACTCAGTAGATGAACAGGGTCATGCTCATGTTCATTCATTATCTTCTAAAAGCATATTTACAACATGTGGCCTTTCTACCTTTTTTTAAAATTTTTGTTTTTGAGAGAGAGAGAGAGAGAGAGAGAAAGAGAATAAGTGGGGGAGGGGCAGAGAGAGAGAGGGAGACACAGAATCGAAAGGAGGCTCCAGGCTCTGAGCTGTCAGCACAGACAGAGCCTGACAGGGGGCTCGAACCCATGGACTGGAAGATCATAACCTGAGCCAAAGTCAGAAGCTTTAACTGACTGAGCCACCCAGGCACCCCACCACCTTTCTACCTTTTAAATCAGGTTTATTTCTTCAGCTTCACCAGCTGTTTTATTTAAAGTTTGGTAACCCCTTGATTTCCCATCAACCTCAGCAAGAGCTTCCACTCACTTTATCAGCATGTGCAAATCCTAAGCAATGTTATTTTCCTTGTTATTCTCTGTGTTTGATTTCAGTTGTCCCTTTTCCTGGAAAGCTTTAGATTTCACAGCTCTAGTTGGTTCTAACTCCTGGATATTCAAGTGAAGCATTCTTTCAGTTTTGAAAGAGTTTCTAATTCTACCTTAATTTTCAGTATATCTTAACTAAGGAGATAAAGCTATCTCCATCATGGGGTGGAGACCATGATGACATTTTGAGTAGGGACAAGAGTGCTGGTCATTTGTCAGCTGCTTTTGACTCCAATCTCTAGGAAGAGATAATGTAATTTAGTGAGCATTTGCAGTATGCCAAACACACACTTCATTTCTACAAACTACTACATTCTGCAAAGCAAGTATTTCCCCCCATTTTAAAGATCAGGAAACTGACATTTAAAATATCTAACTTGCCAAAGATCACAGCTAGTTAAGTGGCTTAGCCAAGATAGGATTTCTACTAGGATACATTTTCTCAGCTAAGAAATTATATTTAATTACCAAGGCTCATGGTACGTTCCACTGTGTCAACACAGCCTGCCCACATAGTAATAGCCAACCAACAGAGAGAAGTCTAAGTTGTGTCCATTTATTCACAAGGGGAATTTAGAAGACTGAGCTGTAACTCGCCTCCTGTCATCTCCTAACTTCCGTCTTTTCTCTGTTCAAACTTTCAATTTCTCTTGCCAAAATTATGCCTGAAAACTGATGCTTGTGCCTAGGGTTGCATTAGAAATAGAGTAGTCATGGTTTCTGGAGTCCCTATCTATTAAAGCATTTGATATATTAAGTATTCAGAATTGGAGTTTATCTTTTGTGATTTTTCTGTAGTCCCTGTATCCAAACAGGAATTTATTAACTGGAAAAAGCCAGGCATGTAACCAATCATCCTTCCTTGCTAGATATGAAGAGTCAGTAGTTTTTATATGAATTACAACCTAATTAAATCTTCACACTAATTTAGGAGGGAACAAAGTTGAGGGAGGGTCATATAATAGAACA
The DNA here is from genome assembly GCF_028749965.1 of Puma concolor. Classification (NCBI taxonomy): domain Eukaryota; kingdom Metazoa; phylum Chordata; class Mammalia; order Carnivora; family Felidae; genus Puma; species Puma concolor. Next base: position 100,232,985 of record NC_141672.1, on the reverse strand, counting down.
AGTATTAGTTACTGGAGCACCTAAATTCTAATCAGTTACCATTTTGAGAATTGGCTAGTAAGAAAGTTCTTAACCTACCTCCGTTCCTTCTCTGTCCATGAAATGAGGATAATTTGTTGTGCAGAATGAAGCAATAGTACTTTGAAAACTTAAAAGGAAATTCCAGTGTAAATAATTGTAATCTGAAAGTCATTTCTGTGAGGGTGCGAAACACTTAACAGATTTTTTTTTCTTTACAGGTCAGCCTTTTCAATGACATTTTTCCTATGCTAAAATGAAAAATGTTTGCATTGCCTATGTAGGCACCAAAAACTAACAGACAAAAGTGGTTGTAAAGATAAAGACTAGTATTAAACACTCATCTGTAATGTAGGAAAATCTATAAGAGGAAATGGGAATTGACAGTACTTTTTTAGAGTAGTACTAAACATGAAATCATCTACCTCAATTTAAATCTTTCATTTTTTTAAAGATGATATTGTTCTACATTTTATTATGGTGTTATTTACATGACTGTATACAATTACCAAATTCCATCAAAATTTACTCTTTAAACTGATGTATTACATAATTTAAACTATATATCAACAAAGCTGGTAAAAAGTATTCTTTTACAACATGATTTTTCATAGTAAAAAAGTTCATCAGAGATAATTAAGACTTGTTTGAATATACCCCAATCCCTCACAGCTACTAAACTTAAATATCTTTCAGGAATTGCCATAAATGAAATTTCTTATGAAAAGCATTCTATAAAGAGCTTCCTAGCTTAACTTGGATAGCCTCTGTAATTATTCAATATCTTGCTTTTTAAAATATCAGTTTAATACGACTTTTAAAAAATTATATTTACATTTTATATTTATATTTGTGTTTAATGCTTCTCTATTCCTATTAGTTTATAAAGACCATGAAAACAGGACTCATGAATTTTTAATTTTAGCCTTAGATGCCTGACATCATTCCTGGAATCCTGGGTATTCAAGCAATAGTCAAAATTCAAACCTAAAGCAAGGACCTCCAGGCTTCTCTTTCCTTACAGTTTCCATTTATTGTGGAGGCTTTTTTGGTTAAAAATTAGACCATATACTAGGGAACTTACTTCCAGACTACTACTACAGCGAACATAGAGTACTATGAGGTAAGATGTCAATAAGGATCCTACAGCTTCCGAATCTTGATTGTAGAGGAATCGCCGTAGCAGCCAATCTGGTGTTGATGGTGACAGTCATCTGGGAACCTTAGTTCCTATCCATTGTGCTTATCCATGTGGTCTCTCCAGATAGGCTGGTTCAGGCTTCCCCCACAGCGCAGTGACTGGGTTCCATTGCCATGCATCCTTGAAAAAGACAGGAAGTTTATTTATGGAGTGGGAGCTGTAGCTGTCATTGTGAGTTGGCCTTCAGCACCAAAGAGCAGCTTGATGGATCCTCCTTCCTTTTGGCATCAGCGACTCCCTACCCTCACCAGTTCCGCCCAGGGCCCAAGAGGACACTGGGTAGGCAACTCTGGCCAGGAGCCACTGTGGGGCTAGTGTGCAGGCTCCAGAATGCATCATGTCCCTGGACTTCCCGGGCTGAGCCTTGCCTCAGCCATGTCTCTCTGCTCCTCTAAATCTTTTATTTTTTTTTTTTGATATTTTGGCTTCTTAAAGATTTTAAAGAGTCAAATATCCCCAGAGGGGGTAGATAGGTGAGGAGAAAGTGCATTTTTAGGGTTCTCTAACATCTACTTTTTCAAGGTTACCAAACGTCTTAACAGTTCTCTAAACTATTTGGAGTGAATTTTCTAGAGGGCAACACCTTCTGGCATCTATATGTAGATTACTTGTCTACCTTTAAAGCTTCTTGGGAAGCATTAATGATTGTCATGAATCTGAACATCTTTGCAGATTTACTTGTTTATATCTTGTAAGTAGTTCATGGCATATAGACACAGTTCTAACTCCTAAACCATCCTTAAAAATTTATGCTACAGAAGTTTATTTTTCTACAGAACCATCTTTAAAACAATAAAAATATTTTAAATTTTTACCTAAAACCTTCTTATTCCTGTTACCACATTCTATTTATTCTGTTTGCAAATGAAAATGATTGATGATTAGCAACTTGAGCCTGTTAAAGGAATTTGCAAAGCCTGAATACACACACATTGCCTTAGCCTATCAGTAGAGTAGAGGGCATATATTACCTAAGTTTGTCTGTTTGTTGCTGTTGTTGGACGAAATTTTATGTCTGTGTATTTGCTATTTTTTCTATTTTTTTTCAAAGATGTGAATTAAATGAAAGTGTGGGAGCCAGCTATATTATTTCATATTATGGGTGTTCTGGATCCTTTCACTCTGTATACCAATTTCTTGTAAGGGCAGCATTTGCAGACTAGCTAATGGACTCTAGAGCTGAGCTATTTTAATTTTATACTTGACTCAGGGGATCAGCTCTGTGAACTCCATTGCATGAAGAAAGCAAATGTTTGCCTTGATTTTGAATGTACCTTTTTAATGTCTTCTTAAAACTTATTTTGTTTAATAATGTGGGTTTGTTTTCTTTTTCTAGCATCATAGTAAATATTGCCTAGTATTTCCCCTCTCCCCAGGGTAGTTTATATACTATCCTACAGGTCATGCCAAAAATGAGTAAAAGTTTAAATGCCAAAATGTTTATGAAACTGCTGTCTAAATACTGATTGATTGCACAGTTTAAATAAAAGTTTTCCTTAGTTATAAAAAAAAAAAAGAAAAAGAAAACATGTGTTCTTTTACCTTCTTTTTCTTTTGGGGAATGGAGAATAAAAGCTTTCACTTTATAGAATGATGACTTTTATATCCTGGTATGGGATGATTATAGAGTCCACTCCAAGCAAAAGGAATAGAGCCTAACTAATGCATCTAAGAATTGTTTTCATCGGGCATTTACTGAATAGCAGCAAGGAAATAACAACTTCCCCTTTCCAGCAGATGGCTGATCACCTCAGGAACTAAATAGTAGGTAGCCTAAAAGCTAAGGGCTCATCCAGATAGATACAGTTCTAGTTCAGGTTAAAGTTTCTGTTTTTTATATGTAAAACATCTGTACAGTAAAAGACAACTATAAACAAAGTTAAAAGGCCAGTGAGACACTGGAAGAAAATATCACTAATATACAAAACGACCCTGTAAATCAGTAAGAAAAAGGACAAATGAAGAGAAAATTTGGCAGTGGATTAGAAATCCACAGAGAAAAAACTAAACTAGCCAATAAAAAGGTGTTCTGTGTCACCAGCAATCACGGAAATGCAATTATAAATGACACTAAAAACATGTTTGGCCATCAGATTGGGAAAACTAAAATGTTTGATAACAACCAGTGATGGCAAGGATGTGGGAAAATGAGCACTCATTAGCCATTGGAGGGAGGGTGACTTGGCTGCACCTTTGAAAGAGTAGTTTGGCAGTATTAAATAGTGTTTTAAATGCATACACCCCACAAACTAGTAATCCCACTTCGACCTCCTCCTACAGAAATGATAGCACAGGCACTCATATAAACACTCAAGGATTCTCATAGCAACATGGCTGATAAGAGTAAAAAAGAATTTGGAAAAAGGCCTAAATGTTCCTCAATAATGTTCAAATAAAATATAGTACATCCATACTATGAAAATACTCTGCAGCCATTTGACAAGAGGCACATCTATATATAACAAGATAAGAAATATGAAGGTATGCAATGATATTTCAGAATAAGCCCATTTTTATAAATAACAGTTTGTTGGTATATGCCCCAAAAGGCTGGAGGAAAATACCCAGATGTTACAGTAAGCACCTACCAGTAGGAGCATGAAGGGATTTTCATGATCTCCATCATCCACAAGTGTGTTGTTGGATTTACTTTTGTGATTAGAAAAACAATAAATAGTTAATGGTTTTTCCTTTTAAAAATTGTTTTTGTTTTTTTTCTTATTTAAAAAGGTTAAGAAATATTGAAAATCCACTAAAAATCTAGAAATAACAGAAAAACATATTAGAAAATGAATAGAATTTCTAGAAATAAAAAGGTACAGTCATTGAATTTTTGAAAATATGTTAAACAGCATAAAATACGGTGAAAGAATAGCCTAAAACTGGAAGATAGATGTAAGGAAATTATCCAGGATGCAGCACAGAGAGATGAACAGAAATATAAAACAGAGGTAAACATAGAATATCCAACATACATCTGATAGCCACTTTAAAATGAAAGACTAAAGAGAATGAAGGATAAGCAATATTCAAAGAGAAAATTAGTAATTTATGAAATCATCAGATTCAAGAAGTACAAATCTCAATCTAAAAGCATAAAAATAAATCCATACCAATACATTTTAGTGAAACTGCAGAACAACAAAGATACAGAGAAGAACTTAAAGGCAGGTGGTGGGGGGAAGATGATACAGATTGCAGTGAAAGGATTTCTCAGTGACAATAAAAGAAACCAAAAGATGGTGGTACAGTATCTTCAAAACATTACAAAGAAAAATAACTACAATATGGAGTTCTATACCCAGATAAACTATCACTTAAATGTTAAAGGTAAATAAACATAATTCTAGATGAAGATTGAATGTAACCACCCTTGCTTAATAATAGTAAAGTATATACTTCAGAAAGAAAGAAATATAATCCACAAGGAAGATATGAGAAGCAAGAAGCAATGATGAGCTGGAAATACAAATCAAAAAGACAATGAGGTATCATCCCATATCTACTAGGATGGTTATAATCAAAATGACAGATAATAACAAGTTTTGGCAAGGATGTGGAGAAATTAGAATACTTATAACTGCTGGTAAATATGTAAAATGATGCAGCCATCATGAAAAATAGTTTAGCAGTTAAACAATGAGTTGTCATTTAACCCAGAATTCTCACTCCTAGGTATATACCCAATAGAAATGGAAATACAAAAGCTTGTACAGACATATTCATAGCAGCATTATTCATAACAGCCAAAAAGTGGAAACAACCCAAATGTCTATCAACTGATGAATAAATGGATTGTGATGTATCAATTCAATCAACTGTTACTCAGCAATAAAAAGGCATGAAGTCCTGGAGTGCCTATGTGGCTCAGTCAGTCCAACTCTTGATTTCAGCTTAGGTCATGATTTCATAGTTTGTGGGTTCAAGCCCTGTGTCAGGCTGTGTGTTGGCAACATAGAGCCTGCTTGGGATTCTCTCTCCCTCTCTCTCTGCCTCCCCCCACCAAAATAAATGAATAAATAAACTAATAAACTTAAAAAAAGGAATGAAGTACTGATAAATCCTACAACAAGGATAAATTTTGAAAGCATGCTAAGTGAAAGAAGCTAGTCAAAAAACCCACATATTGTGGATTGGAATCCACATATTGGAATCACACACGTATTGTGTGATTCCATTTATATGGAATGTTCAAAATAGGTAAATCAATAGAAACAAAAATATATTAGTGGTTGCACAGGACTGGAGGTTGTAGAAAATGGGACATGACTGATGGTGGGAATAGGGTTTCTTTTTGGGGTGACAAAAATGTTCTAAAATTATTGTGATGGTGGTTGTACCACTGTGTGAATATACTAAAAACCATTGAATCATACCCTTCAAATGGGTATGTTATATGGTATATGAGTTATACCTCAGTAAAGCTGTTTTTACCAAAAAGCCATGATGAGCAAAGACATAGAGAAATGTGGATAAATCTAAATCAGCATTGACTGTATAAAGCAAAAATATAAAGACCTTCTAAAATACAACAATCAAAAGACCAACAATCCAACTTAAACATTGGCAAAGGAGTTGACATTTCTCCAAAGGAATGTGCAAATGGCCAACAAGCATATGAAAAGATGCTCAACATCCTTAGTCAATGGAGAAATGCAAATCAAAAGCACAATGAAATACCACTTCACTCCTACTTGGATAGCTATAGTAAAAATTTTAATTTTTTAAAGGAAATAAATACCGACAAAGATATGGAGAAATTGGAACCCTCATACACTGCTAGTCAGAACATAAAATGTGCAACCACTTTGGAAAATGGTTCAGCTTCCTCCAAAAAGCTTAACATAGAATTACCATATGAGCTAGGAATTTCACTGCCAGATGTATACTTAAAAGAATGAAAACAAGGACTGAAACAGATACTTGTACACCAATTTTTATTGACAGCATTATTCACAATAACCAAAAGTTGGAAACAACCTATGTCCATCTACAGATAAATAAAATGTGGTGTATTTATACAATGGAGTATTTTTCAGTCATAAAAGAAGAATGGAGTTCTGACACATGCTACAACATTGACGAACCTTGAAAACATTACCACTTCTATTTAACAATGTACTATAATAGCTAGACAACATCACATGGGTTGGTAGGTAGGATTGCAAAGGAAGAAACAAAACTCATTATGTGTATATGATGTGATCACCTACATAGGAAATCCAAGAAAAATCTATAAACAAACTATTAGTCCAAATAGAGGAGTTAAGTAAGATTGATGAGTATAAGATCAAAATACAAAGTGCAAATGAGTTTCTAAATATCAACAACAAACCCCTAGAACATGTAGCTGTATTTTATTTTATTTTATTTTAAAAAATATGTTTTTTTTGTTTTTTTTTTTTTTTTGAGAAAGAGAGAAGGAGAATCCCCAGCAGGCCCCGAGTTGTCAGAGAGCCTGGTGTGGGGCTTGATCCCACAAACTGAGATCATGACCTGAGCCAAAATAAAGAGTGAGCCACCGGGGGCACCAGGGTGGCTCAGTCAGTTAAGTGTCTGACTTCAGCTCAGGTCATGATCTTGCAGTTTGTGAGTTCAAGCCCCATGTCAGGCTCTGTGCTGACAGCTTGGAGCTTGGAACCTGCTTTGGATTCTGTGTCTCCCTCTCTCTCTGCTCCTTCCCCACTCACACTCTGTTTCTCAAAAATAAACATTAAAAAAAATTTTTTTTTAAGAGTTGGGTGCACAACTGACTGAGCCACCCACGCGCCCATAGAACATGTAATTTTTTAAGTGTTCATTTATACTTATATATAAATTATTTATATTATATAATAAATGTTTATTTTTGAGAGAGAAAGCACGAGTGGGGAAGGCGCAGAGAGAGGAGGAGACAGAAGATCCAAAGTGCAGGCCTCAAATTCACAAGCCATGAGATCATGAACTTAGCTGAAGTCAGATGTTCAACTGACTGAGCCACCTTGGCACCCCTAGAATGTGTAATTTTAAAGAAAAGTATAATTTACTATATCAACAAAAATTAAGGATTAAGAATATAACATAAGGAGGCCCATGGAATTCTCTTGGAATTCTCTTTCTCTCTCTCCCTCTCTCTCCGCCCCCTCCCACTCACACTCTCTTCTCTCTCAAAATAAATAAATAAACTTTAAAAAAAATACATAACATACCAAATATGTATAACACTTTCATGGAGAAAATTACAAAACTCTATTGAAGGACATGCTTGAACACCTATTTAAAGAAGGAGATAGGACATGTTTATGGACAGGAATATTCACTATCTTAAAAATGTCAATACTTCCTAATAAATCTATATATTTAAGGCAGTTCAAACGAAAAGCTTAATATGGTTTCTCACAGAAATTTCCATATGAAAATATTAGTAGAAGCCTACCTTATGCCAGAAATGGGAAAAGCCTTAAAGACCAGATTGTGAAAAGTACAGCTAAATTGTTAAAGTTTAGAAGAAAATAAATTTTTATATCAAGATAGGCAAATGTATTTTAAAAATGTGCTTAACTAAAAGCAAAAACTATAACTAAAAGATGGACAATTCAACTACATTAAAATTTATAGCCTCTCCATGACTAAAGATAACCTAAACACAATTAAAAGCAAACTGTGTACTGGAAGAAGCTATGTGCAAATATCAACCTCACAGGTTTGATATCCAGACATATAAAGAATTTCAAAAAAAGCAATAAGAAAACTTCAAGCCACACAATGGAAAGATGGGCGTGGGTATCTAAATAGACAATTCACAGAAAAGGAAATCCGAATGGCTTACAAACCATTTGGTAATTAGAGAAATGCATCTAAAACAATGAAATAACTCTTCACACCCATGATATTGACATACATGAGAAAAGGCTGACAATAATAACTTGGCAAGGATGGGAAGCTCTAGGATCCCTTATACTCTTATAGGAGGATATAAACTGATGAAATTACTTTGAACAGCATTTTGGCAACTTCTAGTAATTGCATTGTTAGGCACCTATTCTAGAAAAAAAAAAACTTGCACATGTGCACAAAAAACAAACACAAAATTGTCCCTGGCAGAACTATTCATAATGGTAAAAATGTAGAAATAACCTGTCCCTCAGGAGAACAACTTAAATAAACTATTGTTTGGTTAAATTGTTGAGTATTTTCTAGCAGGTAAAAAAACAACTATTCATACCACCATAAACCAAGATTTACTATAAAACCACAATCAAGACAGTGTATTAGAGAACCAGATTCCTATATATAGACACCCAATTTTGCCAAAAGCACCAAGTAAGTTCAATAAATTTAAAATTTACAAATGTTAGATTTAGTAGCTTCCTTTTTTATTAAAAATTATTGCTTGAACAAGGCAAGAATCCATTTAAATATACAATGTTTTAATGTTCCAGTTCACAAGGGCAGCAAACAAGTATTAAAAACAGAATTTTAGGGGTGCCTAGGTGGCTTAGTGAATTAAGCCTCCGACTGTCGATCTCAGCTCAGGTCTTGATCCCAGGGTCGTGAGTTCAAGCCTTGCCTTGAGCTCTGCCCTGGGCGTGAAGTTTACTTAAAAAAACAAACAAACAAAAAAAAAACAGGTGTGCCTGGGTGGCTCAGTCAGTTAAGCGTCCTACTCTTAATTTCGGTTCAGGTCATTATCTCACTGTTCTTGGGACTGAGTCCAGCGTCAGGCTCTGTACTGACAGTGCACAGCTCGCTTGGGATTCTTCCTCTCTCTCTCTGCCCCTCCCCCATGCTCCCTCTTTCCCTTTCTCTCAAAAATAAACTTTTTTTAAAAAACCCAGAATTTTAAAAAATATGCAAAAGACATATGCAAGATCTGTATCAGGGATTTTTATCTAAAGAGGCTTTTTCAAATTCCTAAACACCTTTCCTTCAAACCCTCAACACCAACATTCTCATATAACCCTTTATTAAGATTCAGTTTCACAAGAAGAAAGAGATAAACTGAAAATAGCAGTGACTTGAACAAAACAGAAGTTTATTTCTCTCTTGTCAGGAAGACTGGAAGTGATCAATGCAAGGCTGGTTAGGGATTCAACAGTGTTAGGGTTGCAGGCTTTCTTTATCTTTTTACTCCATGAATGCATGGGTTCCATTTTGAGTTCATTTACGGTCATATGTGGCGGCTGTAGCACCATTATTACATTCACATCCGGTTCCAGCTGACATACAGGAAAGAAGGGAACGGCTCCCACTTTTAAGGACACTTGCATCTCATTGCTCAGATCTTAGTCAACTGTTGAACCTTTCTGCAAGACACCCTAGAAAAGAGAGTCTTCGTTCTAGGCAGACATTTTCCCAGCTAAACACAGAGTTCTGTTACTCTGAGAAGAAAGGAAGGAAAGAAAGAAGGAAGGGAAAGACAGAAGGAGGAAGTCCACTGAGACACAAATTGCAGCTTCTGCATCTCTGCTGCACCATTGAACTGCTACGAATCATTTAATGCAAAATATTCTGGATGACAGGGCATGCTCTCGGTGGCTGTGGATGGGATGGAAGCAGAAAAAACATTGAAAACCACTGACCCCTAGGAAGAAGGAAATAAAAACAAGTTACTGAAGGATATATAAGTTTACTTTTTACAGGGCAGTTTGGCAAGAAAATAAAATTTATGTACAAGAATGTTTAGCACAGTTTATAATAGGAAAAATGGAAACATCCTGTCTCATCAATAGAGACTGAAAAATTAAATTACAGTATATCTGTATAATGGAATATGATGATGCCATGGCAAAGAATAAGGCAGATCTTTATTCATAGATGTGGAAATAAACATGTAATATAATCAAGTTCACATAACAGGTATGTATAAGTTGATTCTATTTTTGTAAGAAAATAGAGACTAAATACAATAATAATAACAAGCATTTACATAGCCCTTACTATGTATCAGGCACTATTCTAAGCACTTTATGTACATTAATTCATTTAATCCTCACAACCTTATTATTGTCCCTCTGTTGCAGATGAGGACACTGAGGCACGGAGAGGCCAAGTACTTTCCCAACATTATACAGCTAATATACATTGAAGCAGTATTTGAGATCAGGCAGCTGGATCCAAGAATCAGAAAGGTTAACCACTATACATATACTAACACTATACCACTATACATACTGCCTACATATGTTTACACATATATTCATGCTGAGATCAATACATACATAAAAGAAAATTGAAAATTAGAAAATTTTTACTTTTTGTATTATTCAACCCTCCCTGACTTCCTTCAATCCTTACCTCTCTCTGTCTCAACCTTCTTTACCTCAATTCCCTCCAACCAAGCCTTATAAGAGCTGTCTACAATATCTATTGTATTAGGTATTAACTAATTATAAGCCATAATTTACATTTTAATTTATAACCCTTCAAAAGCAAAGTAATTTTACCATCCAAAAAAATGAAGCCATAATATAATAGTAGAGTGATAAATAGTGAGGTTGGCATCTTGGGAAAGAGGGCTAAAATTCATTGTAATGAATGATGATACACTCTCAAGTTGTCTGTACATGTATACATGAGTGCATGTGTTTGTAATTTGTGTGTGTCAATATAATTTTGAAATTATAAATGAAAACTGTGCTTTCACATTTTGATTATTTTGTTTTTTGGGTTTTTTTAAATACGAAATTTATTGTCAAATTGGTTTCCATACAACACCCAGTGCTCATCCCAACAGGTGCCCTCCTCAATGCCCATCACCCACTCTTTTTTTTCCCCTTCCCTCCCCCATGGTCTTCTGTTAAGTTTCTCAGGATCCACATAAGAGTGAAAACATATGGTATCTGTCTTTCTCTGTATGACTTATTTCACTTAGCATAACACTCTCCAGTTCCATCCACGTTGCTACAAAAGGCCATATTTCATTCTTTCTCATTGCCAAGTAGTATTCCATTGTGTATATAAACCACAACTTCTTTATCCATTCATCAGTTGATAGACATTTAGGCTCTTTCCATAATTTGGCTATTGTTGAAAGTGCTGCTATAAACATTGGGGTACAAGTGCCCCTATGCATCAGCACTCCTCTATCCCTTGGGTAAATTCCTAGCAGTGCTATTGCTGGGTCATAGAGTAGATCTATTTTTAATTTTTTGAGGAACCTCCACACTGTTTTCCACAGTGGCAGCACCAGTTTGCATTCCCACCAACAGTGCAAGAGGGTTCCCGTTTCTCCACATCCTCTCCAGCATCTATAATCTCCTGATTTGTTCATTTTAGCCACTCTGACTAGCGTGAGGTGATATCTGAGTGTGGTTTTGATTTGTATTTCCCTGATGAGGAGCGACGTTGAGCATCTTTTCATGAGCCTGTTGGCCATCTGGCTGTCTTCTTTAGAGAAATGTCTATTACATTTTGCTTATTTTGTAATAAAAGCCCTAATAAATATGGGAACTCAGGGAACCAGGGTTCTCACTGTAGGAGAAGAAAAATACAAAGAGGGGAAAACCACATTAAATTGACTCAGAATTAGAGGTATCTATGTATATTGATATGCATTCATGATTTAATATATATAGTTGAGCTATATGACATTGCATTCTCCACCCCCAAAAATAACCTATAATCAGTGACACTTCAGTAGCAATAGCAAACAAAGTACTCAGAGTTTATTTTCTAAATATCATTCCCCACTAAAAGGGATCAAGGCTTCTTGGGGGAAAACTGCTAATTTCAGGGCCGGGGCAGAGACAGTACTGGATTCTAGAACATCTTGTGTCAGAAACTAAGGAAGTGCTCAAAGAATTATGAGATATGTTCAAAAGACCACAGGAATCAGCTGTAAGGCTATTCTTCATAGCCAAATCTGGGACAAACTGAGTGTCAAAAATGGAAAAATGAATAATATTGCAATCCATTGAATAAGTTTATTCCTTTTGGGGTGATAAAATGTTCTGAATTTAAATAGTGGTGATGGTTGCACAAGTCTGAATATACGAAAATACACTAAAAAGTGAATAAAATACTATACACTGAATTGTACATGTTACAACAGTGAATTTGATAACATGTAAATTGTGTCTCCATAAAAAATGTGAATGTACAAAGAAATGGGGGGACTCCAAGGAAGGTTATTGCACAAAGTTGTCATTACCTTGCCTTCTTTTTCCCACTCTTTCCTTCCAAACACACATACAAAACAAAAAGGCTTAAAATTGGCACATTTTCTGTCTTTTAAAAGATATTTCATAAAATGCCAATTGTTCCATATTTACAGTTTGTTGTTTTAACACCAAGATTTGTCATGTTTCTTAGGTAGTCCTGCTTTGCTGTGTTTCATTCACGAGTATGCACATATATTGCTCATTCCCACATGCTCTTAAAAAATTTCTCAAGCACCCACAGTGTTGCAGTCTGCCTATGTTGGCAGTATTTACATCCTGAAAAAAATCTGCCTCTTTTCCCATTGCTGTAAGAAACAGAGCAAAACAAGGCAAAAATCCCACATTACTTTGCCATATTGGTTTCATCAGCTGTCACAGAAGAAGCATGTGATTAACTGCCTTTAAAATCAAAGATCAAAAACAGGTGCCTGACTGGAGGCACCTCTACGTAACCAGGAATGTTTTTAACCAGTCTGCCCCGGGAAAGGTACCACGGACCTTCTTAGGATGGTTATGTGAAATTAAAGTCTTTGGGTGTTGTTTGCAAAAGGCTTGTCAGGTTCATACGACAAACAAAGATCAAGCTGGAGGCCTACATAGACATTTGTTCCTTTCTTGACTTGCAAGCCTCCTTAATATTTTTAAAGAATTACAAATGGCCTATTAATCATTTTTTAAAATTTTCAATATTTATCCAATAAAAATATTTAGAAATAAATCTTAGCTGAAGTAACATATATTTCAGAATGTATTAATGTAAACTGCATTTGGATCTGAAATTTGGTTAATGGAATCTATTGCTTAGCAGACCACCCTGAACATGAGTAGTTAATTATCTTTTTTTCTACCAGCTTTAGAGTAGCTAATACATCTTAAATAGATAACGGATAAACAAAATTATGGAACGTTAAGGCTTTGACATTGAATTCTTTGCTAGTATGTTGTTCACTCATTCATTCAAAAAATAATGTTAACTGGGGTGCCTGGGTGGCTCAGTCCATTAAGCATCTGACTCTTGATTTCAGCTATGGTTTACGGGACGGAGCCCAGGCTCTGTGCTAACAGCGTGGAGCTTGCTTGGGATTCTCTCTTTCTCCCTCCCTCTCTGACTCTCTCTCTTTCTCTCAAAATCAATAAATAAACTTAAAAAAATTCTTATTGAGCACCTGATATGTGCTAGACAATAATAAGCAAAAATCAACATAACCCTGGCTCTGATGAATTTCAGAGTCTGGAGGTGAAGATAAAATTTAATCAGGTATTCACAGAAATTAATATGTAATTTCAGACTGAGAGAAGTGTTGAAGGAAAGGAACATGAAAAAACAGAACCTGAGGTAGGTTATAAGAAGGCTTCAATGAGGAGATAAATACTTCAAGGGAAAAAAAAGTAGAGTTGGAGTTCATTGGACTAGGACCAGAGAGAAAAGCATTCTCCAAAGAGGAAACATTTGCAAAGCCCCTGTGGCAGGAGAATGTTGAAGGAAATTTTTAAAAGCCCAGTGCGTTTCAAAAGCAAGGGTAGTGGTACAGGATGAGGCTGGAGAAATCAGTGGAAATCATATTATATAAGCCTTATAGTTCATCTTTAAAAAAAATAAATCTAGTCTTAATTATAATAGCAGTGGGAAGCCATTGAGGAGTTTAATGTAAAGTGATGACAGGATGATTTCTGTGTTTTAAAAAGAGCACTCCACACTCTGGAAAATAGTTTGGCAGTTACTTTCAAACTAAAAATGGACTAACCATACGACCCAGCGATTGCATTCTTGGGCATTTGTCCCAGAAAAATGAAGACTTATTTTCACACAGGAATTTGTACATTAATGTTCATAATGGTTTTATTCATATTAGCCAAAAAGTAGAAATTACCCATGCAGTCTTTCAATGAGTGAATGCTTTAACTGTGGTATATCCATACCATAGAATATCACTAAGTAGTTAAAAGGAACAAAACATTGACACACACAATCTTGGATGAAATTCAAGGACATTATGTTGTGTGGAAAAAAAAACCTCAAAATGATACATACTGCATGATTTCATTTGTGTGACCTTCATGAAATAACATAATTATAAAAATGCAGAATAGATTTGTGCTTGCCACTGATAAGTTAGAGATGGGAAGTGGGTGGGTATAGCCATAAAAGGATAATACAAGGGAATCTTGCTATCAGGGAGTCTTGTGGTGATGATATCGTCAAGTATCTTGATTGTGGTGGTGGTTACACAAGACTACACATGTGATAAAATTGCATAGAGCTCTACACATGCACACAAACATGCATACACACATCAGTGCATGCATAACTGGTAAAATGTAAGTAAGCTCTATGGATTGTACCAATGTCAGTTTCTGGGTTTTGATATTGTACTATAGTTGTACATGATGTTGACATTGGGGGAGGCCAGGGTAAGAATGCACAGGCCTTCCCTGTACCTATCATGAGTCTAAAATTCGAAATAAAAAGGAGCACTCTGTCTACAGAGTAGAAAATGGACTGAATGTAGGTTAAGGTGAATGTAGGAGAAACTACTATGTGATTAGTGTATTAGTCTAGAACAGAGATAAATGGTCATGGCTGGAATTGGTTGGTAGCAGCAGGAATAGAGAAAGGATACATCTCAGAAATATTTAGGAGGTAAAATTTATGAAATGTATAAAATTTATGGATGGGATGTAGGAGGTTAAGGAGAATGACTTCAAGGGTATTTTGAAGCTAAACTCTGCCCCATATTCCACAGCCTTGAAAATAAATATACATTTAAAACAAGATAGTGGGACGCCTGGGTGGCTCAGTCAGTTAAGCATCTAACTTCAGCTCAGGTCATGAGCTCTTGGTTCTGGAGTTCAAGCCCCGCATCAGACTCTGTGCTGACAGCTTGGAGCCTGGAGCCTGCTTCGGATTCTGTGTCTCCCTCTCTCTCTGTCTCTCCCCGACTCACACTCTGTCTTTCTCTCTCTCTCTCAAAACTAAACATTAAAAAATTTTTAAAACAAGATAGCAAAAATTTGGAAGGCACCATTTTTTGATAGAGCATATTCCAGAACCAGAGGTGCTATTGATATGAGGTCACTTAGGGATCTTTCCTAGGTTAAAGTGCACACTAGCATTGTGTGAATATCAATTCATTGCCTCTCAACCCCAATTTATCCTTCATAAAAATTAAAATGGACTCTTTAAATATTTTTCCTTTAGGGACACCTGGGTGGCTCAGTCGGTTAAGCGTCTGGCTTCGGCTCAGGTCATGATCTCATGGTTCTTGAGTTCAAGCTCTGCATCGGGCTCTGTGCTGACAGGTCAGAGCCTGGAGCCTTCTTCGGATTCTGTGTCTCCTTCTTGCTCTGCCCCTCCCCTGCTCGTGCTCTGTCTCTCTGTCCCTCAAAGATATATAAACATTAAAAAAATATATTTTTCCTTTACCAGTTGGAATGATGTTAAACTTTGTCAGTAGCGGGTGCTGGAGGGATATTGCAGGAGGAAGGGGCTTTTTTTTTTTTCCTGTTACAGATGCTCCTCTTGGTGGGCTCCTGCAGCACCCATGTCTTCTCCAATGTCCAGCTTCTGTAGTGCTGGCAACTTATCCAGGGCCAGGCTCTTGCAATGCAGGCAGCACCCAAGGGCCAACAGCTTCCTCTGGTACTCTACATTGTCAGAATCTCAGCCTGGAAAGGGAGGCGCCTTTTCTTTGGGTGCTCTATCTCAGCCTTAATGGCAGTGGCTCTTCCTCATATCTGCTCTTCCCATTTGTAAAAAAATTACTTAAGTAATCTCTGCACCCACCATGAGGCTTGAAATCAGGACCCTGAGATCAAGAGTCATATACTCTACCAACTGAGCCAGGCCGGTGCTCCTGCTTTTCCCATATTCTTTAGCACCCCCCCCCTTTTTTTTTTTTTTTTTTTTTTGGCTTCTAACTATCCATTCCCTCCCTACAGCAATCTCCTGCTATAGTTAATAATTCTTTGTATTAAACTTACCCTATTCAAATTACTGTATGTTTTCTGTCTCCTGATTGAATCCGGACTAATAAAACCATTCCCATAAGTTTGCTGTTGTGATTCCCTCCAGTTTTGAGCTTTTAATGGCCCATCTATATTTGTCTACAAAGGGCTTCTAGATGTGGTTGACTAATGTATAGAGGTTGCTAAGCTGACCACATTTGCAATAATATCATGAAAGGACTCAAATCAATGTTGCAAAACTTCCAAACACCTAGAATTGGCTTTGATTTTTATTTCTATTCTATTTTAAATAGATCTTTGATTTTAAATTCTTGAAAAATAGAACTTAAAGGAATATTTTCTTTTTTTCTGAAAAAAGTTTGCATGTAAATCTAAACCACCTCATATCAGATTCTTTACACTTAAACATTTCACTGTGCTACCTTCCACAATACAAAAAGACAAAATTTGAGATGTAATATATTTAAAGCATAAACTATAAATTCAATACTCCAAAATATGGCAAAACAACACGAGGAGGAGTTTAGTACATTCCAGGCCAAGGATGGGTGATGACAGAAATGAGTACTTCTCTCTGCAGCATGTGATCATGTTATCATTTTTCTCTTTTTTCTTGATTGCCCTGACATTCCTGGGTTGTTGTTTTTTTTTTCCAATCCCTCTCAATTTCCTTTACAGACTCCTCTATCTCTACCCATCTTTTAAAATGTCACTGTTTTCCTGTATTCTGTCCTTGACTCTCATTTCTCATTAGTCCTAGGTAGTTTATCCATTTTTAGGTAATACTTCCTTCATTTATATCTGCAGCCTAGGCCTGTCCCTGAGCTCTAAAGTCCTTTATGTGATCCAACCTCTAGTCTAGGAGTCAGCAGATTAGTCTCTGGACCAAATTCAGCACACTGCCTGTTTTTATAAATAAAGTTTTATTGTAACACAGCCATACCCACTTGTTTACATATTGCCTATGATTGATTTCCTTCTATAATGGCAGAGTTGAATAGTTGTGACAGAGAACACATGGCCTGAAAAACCTATAATATTTATTATCTGGCCCTCCACAGAAAAAATTTGCTGACCCTAAAATGTATTTCTACAGAGTTTTAGGCATGACTGAGCATGTATTTTTAAACAGTGGGGTAAGCCCACCAACAATAGATTTACCTGCATCTCTCTGTATGAAAGAGGGAGTAAAGATCGACTCGAATTCATAACCACGTCTCATGGATAAAGACTACAATAGCAAAGTGAAGGAATATTTTTGTTAGCAATTTTGTCATACTGGAGGCATATGGAATATAATGCACAATTCTCATTGCTGTAGAATCACCAAGAGAGCATCTAAAGACAGATTTCCAGACCTCATTCCCAATAATTCTGACTCCGTAAATCTGGGGAGGGGTTTGGGAATGTGAAATTTCAGAATGCCCTCCAAGTAATTGTGGTATGTAGCAACTAAGTAGTCAGAATTTGGAAGTCAAATTGATGTAAAAATCCATAGCCAAGTAAAATGGTCTTTTTATTTCTGATGAATCATTTAAAAAAAGGCCAATTTGCTTCTCTTGATTTACATACTATTTCTGAGTCTCTAGCTTTAGGGAATTACAATAAAGAATTCAAAATCTCTTAGCAATGATTTTGCTCAACCACTCTCCTTGCACTAAGGTTTATGTAATAAAAATTCTACATTTCCATACTGACTGATATTTCCAAAGCTCATCTCTCAACAAGGTAGAATGTAAGACCCAATTTGCTTTATCATACAACTAGCTTAGGCTTTATCACACTGAACAAAACTCTGTCAATCCCATCATCCTACGGTCACTTCCAGTCTGTCTATTCATGCATGCATTCATTCAACAACAGTAAAATTTTGAACACTTGCCAGTCATTGTCAGGTACCAGAGGATACAGTAGTGAAGTGGATAAAATTCCTGTCTGCATGGAGCTTACATTCCAGCTGGGGGGAGGGGATGGTGAGTTTCTCCTTAGATGTACCTTCTGTACAAAATTTTCCTCAGCCTATCCTAGTTTGGATCTTCCAATTACGAATTTTCCTCAAAACTTACTAGAGAAAGGGTAAATTTTGTCTCCTGCACATACCATATCTTGTCTTTTAAAGCTGAATCTGTGGCGATGGTGCTTGTCCATGATGCAGCTGTTAAGACTATACATTAGCTTCATGTTTACACCTTCTTTCTGAAATTCTTTGTGCAGTTGAGTGCCTTTTAGGGGTCTTGTCTCAAAAGGATGAGACTCCTTTTGTTTGCGGTTAGCTCTCATGATTAATGAGTGCTTTTCAGTGATTATGACATCAAAATAAACCCAGTGTCTCACTGACTGAAGATCAAAGTCTGCGCCTACAGATTCTCCTTAGTAGGATAACTGTAAAACCTAACAACGAACAGGGACAACAGTTTTGTAAAAGTCAAAGAACGTCACAACTAGATGAGACGTTAGAGATGCAGCCCCACCGCCTTTTAAAGATCATACGTCTGAGACTCAGAGAGGTTGCCTAGGTTGCCTCAGGTCACACAGCCCAACCGATGGATGTGGAATCAGTGACCAAATCCAAAGTACAATCACACTAGGGCTCCTTCTCCTAAAATGTAACGTCTAAATCAGGTCCAGCCTTCTCACCGCTCCTACCCACCCTCCTTGGCTGTATGAAATTCCTCAACGCTCTTTCTTGAAGAGTCAAGTCATTAAAACTTGAAGTTGGGGCATTCAACAAACAGGTGTCCAGACCACGGACACGGAGTCGGGGGATGTGGGTCTCCACAAGCCGGCCGAGAACTCTCCAGCTCCCGCTTATAAAGTTTTCTCGGATCGTACGTTCCTCTTTCAGATCCCTGGCTGCGAGGCCAAGATGCCCGCTGTGGCCTCCGACGAAGTTCCGAGATGCCATTTCCTCGCAGAAGCCCGGCCGGGGCGCGCCGGCCGCAGAGCCGGGCGTCCTCGGGCCTGGCGGGCGACAGGGGAGGCCAGGCGCGGGGCTGGGCGGGGCGGCCCCTCGGCGCGCGACTGCCCGCCCCGGCTGCGAGGACCGCGGGCTCGCGAGTCCCGGCGCGGAGCGAGAGGCGCGCGCGGGCCGTGGGGGCTGGGCCGAGGCGGAGCGCGAGACGGCGGTGGCGGCAGGCGCCGCGGGACCAGGCAGCGGCCCCCGCCCCCCGAAGTCCGTCCCCGCGCGGGGCTGGGGAGCTCAGGGCGGGGAAGCCGCGGGGCCGCGCCACGTCCCTCGCCCGCCCCAGAGCGGGTTTTGCAGGCGTCTCCAGGCTGGGGGCTTTTGTGTCTGCGACTCGGGAGCGGCGAGAGCGCAGACCTCCTCCTCAGAGGGCGCTGTGAGTGAGCCGCCAGGGCCCGGCCGCCCGCCTCCTGCCTCCCCTGTCAGCGGCTCCCGAGGCGGCGGCGGCGGCGAAGAAGAAGGAGTGGGAGGAGGCGGCGGCGGCGCACTCGTCCTCCGCACATGCCGGCCCCGGGCGGGGGGCCGCCCCCAGGCCGCGCTCCCGGCCGCCGCCGCTGAGCCCCGCCAGCCCCCGCACGCCGCCCGGCCGCCCGGAGGCCTCGTCTTCCTCCCAAACTTTGCAAAGTCGGCCAGCGTCCCCGCCGCCCTCGGCCGCGCCTCGGCTCGGAGGCTCGCCTCTCAGCCGCAGCGGCCCCGCGAGGAGGAGGAGGAGCCGCAGCCGCAGCATCAAAGAGACCGAATTCCCGCGGCCTGGGGGGGAGTCATGCTTTGCGGTCTGTAATGTCAGCAGAACAGGAGAAGGATCCCATTTCGCTGAAGAGAGTTCGAGGTAACCGGGAAGGGCGCGGGATTGGGGGGACCGGGGTGAGTGCGGTGCGCGGGGGCCGCGTGCCGGGCCGCTGGGAGGCCACGGGGCTCTGTCCGGGCCTAACTCCGCGCCGCCCGCGTCCCGCCTGTGCCCCGGGGCCGAGGCTGTGGTTCCGGGCGCTCAGCCCCCGCGCCCGCTCGCCCCTAGACACCCGCGCGGAGCCCTCGCCTCCTCGACTTTGTGTTAGGCGGCAGTTGAAGCCGCACTCAGCATCCCTCCGTACCCCGCTCTCCTACCTCAGCTCATTCGCAAGACAGCACAATAGGCACCTCGAAGGGTGAGAAAGAAACCACCCCCTGGCAGAGACCACGGACGATGCCCACCCCCCAAAAAGTAAGTTAGACTGCTCAAGAGTTGACGCTTTGAGGAAGGTGTACCGGGCCTTCGCGTCTCTCCCAGCCCCCCTTCCCACCCTCACAGGCAACAAATATACAGCTTATTTTTCTTGGGTTTAAGAGGAGACACTATATAAATTCAAAAGGCATTTTCTTTATTGGCTTATGGATAAGAATCGAATCACCTAAAATCAATTTTATACGTGATTGGTTTGCTTCTTCCTTGCACCCTAGTTAGGAAATTTTGTGCTGCCTTACTATCTGAGAGAAATCGGAGGGAACGCTGTACCAGACAAAAGATAATGCGTGTAAGTTCACAGATGCCAAATGCCGGAGGGAAATTTGGGGGATATCCTGCAGCTCTGATTTCCAGCTCAAAATAGGGTTAAGGCTGAAAGTCCCAAAGTTGAAATAGCCCTGTTTGTTCATTAAGCAAATATTTATTGAACACGTACTGTGTCCTACGCTCTGTTCTTGGCACTGGGGTGCAACAGTGAACAAAGCAAAAAGAGTCTTCACCCAGCCGGGGCTCACACACTTGTGGGGTAAACAGATGATAAACAAAAGATAGAGATATAGAATACCACATAGTAAGTGCTCTGGAGAAAAACAAAGCAGGTAAAGTGGTTAGAAAATCCATATGAGGATGGAGAGGTATCAATTATGTGTAAGAGGACTCATGTGGAAGGTGATGTTTGAACCAGGACCCAAAGGAAGTGATAAACCAGAGCCGTATGGATATGTGTGGCAAGAGCAGTCTCAGCAAAAAGAACAGCAAGTGCAAAGGCCCTGGGTCTGGAATTTGCCTCGTGTATTCAAGCAACCGCAAAGAAGTTATGGTAACTGGCAGAGAGTGAGCAAAGGGTGAATAGTATGAGCTGAGCAGAAAGGGTGATAAGAGTGATCTGACTTCTGTTTTCAACAGGTTTCTCTGGCTGCTCTGTGGAGAATAGACTGTAGAGAACAAGGGCTGAAGCAGGGAAGCTAGTTAGGAGGCTATTGTAATAGTCCTTTCATCCAAACAGGTTAAAGTGCTTTATAAATCAGTGCTTTATAAAGTAGTAAGGTAAATTTTGCAGTTGACTTAAGTGATGTAGAGATCAAGAACCACAGTCATCCATCTATGTTTTTGTTCCATGCGACTAGAGATTAAACATCTAGAACTGGATTGTGACACAGTGCCAATGTGGTATCCAAAATACATCACTCGAATATTTAGGTAGAGATTGATTTTCTTAGCCATTTAAGCAAAAATGTAATTTAAAGCAGAATATTGTTTTTAAGGCCTAATAAGCACAATCTTTCATTGAGTGAAGGTTTTCTATTTCAGCTTTCTTTTCTGTTTGTAGTTTTGAGTGGCCAAACACTTTAAGGAATAGACCTTTCTGAGATACAATTATTCCTCTGATATTTTTACCATATTATTTTGCCTTTTATTATAAATGACTTTGGGGTTGAAGGAAAAGAAAGAGGGCTCTCAAGTTTATACCTTTGAACTCAATTATCAGTCTTAATCAAATGTAATTTTAAATAAAATGGATGAGTATTTTATTGTGGGTCAAGAACACAGATCCATCTTTATTTTGTTCCAGCTACTGGTTTTAAGTTTGGTGCCTTAGCTGTTGGGAGTTGGCTCAGGTGTCAGCTCAAGAATATGCTGCGAGTTAAGTACCAGAATAAAAGACAAAGCACTTTTTAAAATAAAAAGTCAATATGAGGAGGGATTTTTATAATAAGTCACTTTGTAGTGACTATAACATTCATTTTAAAAACATTTTTGGATTAGTTTATAAAAGGTACCAGAATTTCTACGTGAGCTCTTTTGAAGCCCAGTTCTGCTGAACTTCACTGCCTTGAAACTTTTTGTTGTAATTTATATCCTAAGACTACATGCAGGATGTGGTCTTTGCAGAACATAAACTGTGAGCAATGCTTCTTAAACTGTTTCCCATCCACTCATGTATACAGACAGACTTTTAAATAGTTACGTATTTATTTCATGGGCATTATGAAAAATCCAAGATATAGAACTTCTCATTTAGGATAAGGCTAAGATACATACACCAGAGTTTCAGTTTGAAGAAATTATTAAGAAAATAATATGATAGATGGAACTCAGATGTGGCAAAATTATGACAACATAAATGACTAAGGACTTTACAGTATTATATTCTTTAGACCAAAAGTATCATATCCCCTGGGATGCTTATTAAAAACGTGAGTTTTAGGGGGCGCCTGGGTGGCTCAGTCAGTTGAGCATCCAACTTCAGCTCAGGTCATGATCTCAATGGTCCATGAGTTCGAGCCCTGCATCGGGCTCTGTGCTGACAGCTCGGAGCCTGGAGCCTGCTTCGGATTCTGTGTCTCCTTCTCTCTCTGCACCTCCCCTGCTCACACTCTGTCTCTCTCTCAAAAATAAATGAACATTTAAAAATTTTAATAAAAAAAGTATAAGTTTTTGGCTCCACAGAATCAGGATTTCAGGGAAATTTTTCTGTATCTTTAACAAGATCCCCTGGTGTTCCTTAGGCCCACTAAGGTTTGAGAATTGCTGCTGTTAGACATAGATTGAAAAGGTGAATGGACCCGAGGAAGCTGATTTGTGGTCTTCAAACTTGTCCTGATATTTTAATATTAGATTCAGAATTGCTATTTAGTGGCAAAGTGTCTTACTCCTATTTTTTACCAGTTCTTTCCTTCCCCCAGCCCTCAACCCTTGATTATAAGAAAGATCCCCAAAGAGAGACGCCTAGGTGGCTCAGTTGGTTAAGAGTCTTGATTTTGGCTCAAGTCATCTCACAATTGTTGATGGGATTTGGTTCCTGGGATCGAGCCCCAAGTCCTGCTTGGGCTTCTCTCTTTCCCTCTCTCTCTCTCTCTCTCTCTCTCTCTCTCTCTCTCTCTCTGCCCCTCCCCTGCTCATGCTGCTGGCTCTCTCTTAAAAACTAAATAAACAAACTTTAAGGAAAAAAAAAAAAAAAAAAGAGGGGCACCTGGGTGGCTCAGTTGGTTAAGCGTCCAACTTAGGCTCAGGTCGTGATCTCACAGCTTGTGGGTTCGAGCCCTACATCAGGCTCTGTGCTGATAGCTCAAAGCCTGGAGCCTGCTTCAGATTCTGTGTCTCCCTCTCTCTCTGTCCCTCCCCTGCTCGTGCTCTCTCACTCTCTCTTTCTCTCTCAAAATAAATAAACATAAAGAAAAAAAGTTCCATGAAAATAGGTACAATATCTTGGTTATCTTTCTGTTTCTCCCTTCATTGCTTTCCCTGTGGTAATTACCAAATAAATGAATGAGTGAATACATGAAGTAACTCATATCTTTATGCTTTCTGATTGTGTACAGCTCCTCATAATACTTTACTGCCTTTTTTTCTTAGAATGTTACTTTTAACCAACATTCCCATTATGCAGTGTTCTTAGAACTGTTGGGTGTGGATCTGATCACAACATCCATTCATGTATTCAGCAAATATTTATAGAGCAGTCATAGTGCCAGACAGTGGGAATATTAAGAAGGCATAACACTGTCTTCAGGAAATCTTTAGACCAGGATACTGACAAGTAGTAATCAGTTACGAATAACATAAGTACTGTGATCATCTACAGGAAATAAGGGAACATATAACCTACCCTTTTTAAGGAAATCAAGGAATGCCTCCTGGAGAAGAGTTCTAAGAAACAGTGAATATTCCCTTGTGGAAGTTATGTAGAAAGAGCAGCAAAGTAGATGGGTGATTACAAAAAGGTCCAAAAAATCAGCAGTGGTTTTAAGAAGGCACTTTTGAGAGAAAACCACATGTTAAAGTAGTAAAAATTAAGTGATAAAGATGTGACTTAAGGAAGGTGGTAAACAGAAAGACATAGCCAATAGCTTAGAGAGAGAGAAAGTCAAGAGAAAGTGTCTTTTTATTTCCCTTGAAAAAAGGCTTAAGCATATTTGTATACTTAAAGAGGAACCCAACGTAAAGGGAGAGAGAAGAAGCTGAAAGGCAGCAGAAGAGAGGGCAATTCATTAATAAAGCATTCAGTACATGTTTTTAAATATGTATCATGTGCTAGGCACTCAATGTGGGAAGCTGGGGATGAGACAGACAAGACTTCCTTCTCATAAGTCAGGTCTCTGCAGGTGAGAGAAGGGGAATAACATCAGGATTCGAAATAAAGAGTCTTACAGAAAAAAAAAAAAGAATGAAGAAAGACAAATCTAGAGATGAAGAAGGAAGTTAAGGCATTCATTCCAGATAAAATGTTTTTAACCTGAGTTAGCAGTGACATTGTAGAGGTTAGGATGTGTTTTAGGCTGGGATAATAGCACAGAAATGTCATGAAAGTACAAAAGTAGACTTTACTAAAAAAATGTTGAGTGAATATATGGAGGGTTTGGGTTATGATTGGAGAAGAAACATAACTTATGTACTCACAAAATGGAAGGGAAGAGCCAATGAAAGTCTAAAAGAAAGATTTTGGGGGGATTTGGTTGTTTTGTTTTTTTTAATTGGTACATATAAGGGCCAGGCAGATTATCAGGAAAGTGAGTATGCCCCCGGGATGTTTGTGTACACAGTGGATATACATGGTTTGGAACTGAGGGAAGTGGTCTGAGCCAGAAATAGAGATCTGGAAGTTATCAGTAAACAAGTGAATACTAATTGATGCCTTGGGAATAGATAGCTCACCCGAGAGAGTAAAAAGAGAGAAGAGAAAAGCACTGAGGAAAGCAACTTGGGGAATGCTAATATTTAGGAGACAAAAGGGAAAAATGACCCTGAAAAGCAGAATGTGAAGGAGTAGCCTGAGAGTAGAAGAGAAAAACCGTAAAGATAATATAAAAGGAGTGGATTTATGAGAGGGAGATAAATGAATTTTGTTTTTAACATGTTGATTGAAAGGTGTCTATCTGTGAGATGTCCAGTATGCTCTTTCTCCCGCATTCCCTATCTTGGTGAACATCATTTATTCAGTAACCCATCTTCCACTCCCACCCAGCACTGTCCCAAAGTCCTAGAATATCTGTGTCCTTATGGTGTTTTGAATCCACCATCTCTTTGACCTTTCCACAACCACTCCTTTAGTTCAGATTTTATCTCTTTGATTATTATCATAGCAGCTCTCACTGGTTTCCTGGCCTCCTGTTTTGTCCCTCTAAATCCATTTTCCACATCACCACTGGTGATAAATAACTCCGATCTATTGAGTACTTACCAAGCAGTTTGTTAACTGGTTTAAATGGATCATCTTACTTAATCCTCTCAATAACCCTTTGAGTTAGATGTTATCATCATTCATAGTTGAGGAACTGATGCTCAGAGAGGTTGAGTAACACGTGATTAAGTAACACATTCAAATTTACCCAGCTAGTAAGTGGCAAAACTAGAGCTGACCTCTAGGGCTAAAAGTCTTACCCACTGTGTTCCATTGCCATAGTGCTCCAAAACACAATTCATGTTACTCTTTTTGTAAAATTATTAATTTTTTTAATGTTTATTTATTTTTGAGACAGAGACAGAGTGTGAGTAGGGGAGGGGCAAAGAGATAGGGAGACACAGAATCTGAAACAGGCTCCAGGCTCTTAGCTGTCAGCACAGAGCCCGACGCGGGGCTCAAACCCACAAAGCACAAGATGTTAGACTCAACCGACTGAGCCACGCAGGCGCTCCTGTAAAATTCTTAAGTGGTTCCCCATTGTCTCTGGATAAAAATCCAGCCTTCTTGTTTTGACCCTTTTTAATTTGGTCCAGGCCTACCCCTTAATTCTCCAACCTTCATATTCCATGAAATGCTCTCCTGTGCTCCAGGTCTGTAGATGTTGTAATGGTTTCTTTTGCCTTTAAAACTTTCTTTGCACATTCTGTTCCTTCTGCTAGGCTTGCCCACTCTTTTTCCCACCTTTCATAGAATACTCATCCTCAAGGCATCAGCTCTGTTGAAAACTCCCGGATGGGGGCGCCTGGGTGGCTCAGTTGGTTAAGCATCCGACTTCAGCTCAGGTCATGATCTCACAGTCTGTGAGTTCGAGCCCTGGGTCAGGCTCTGTGCTGACAGCTCAGAGCCTGGAGCCTGCTTCAGATTCTGTGTCTCCCTCTCTCTCTGCCCCTTCCCCGCTCATGCTCTGTCTCTCTCTGTCTCAAAAATAAATTTTAAAAAAACATTTAAAAAATTAAAAAAAAAAAAAAAAGAAAATTCCCAGGATGTCTTTCCTGATACTCCTCCTTCAGTCATTATTAGATGGGACTTCCTTATGTTCCTTCAACATCCTGTGCTCATCTGTATCATAGTATTTATCTCATTACATTTAGTTTCAAAAAAAGGAAGAAAAATTGTTTCTTCTAGATTATGGGATCCTTATAGAGAGCAATTGCTGTTTTTATTTCTACACTTAAATAAACTCAACAGATGTTTCTGAAATCTAATTTGATAAATGTTAACAAAGAGGTTTCAGTAAATTCAGGTAATTTACTCTTCCTAGTTTGCTTTCCCCAGAGGCGTGGAGGAGTTACCTCTTGGGAAGATGAATAATTCTCTCTTTAACACTCTTATTCCAGGCAACTCAAGGGGTCTAAGTCATCTTTACCTTCAAGGTATCCCTAATGCATGGTCAAGAGTGATTTTGGGTCTCCTTTCCTATTCCCAGTCTCCATAGACATGCTAATAACAATATTGAGAATTAGTACAGCATTTGTCTCTGACTGCTGGGTTTCTTATCCCATTTCTCCTGTTTACTAACTGTGTGGTCCTTGGCAAGTTATTTAAACTCTGTGCATCAGTTTCCTGTAAAATGAGGATAACACTGGTTACAGAGTTATTTAAAGGATTTAAATACAGAGTTGTTTAAAGGATTAAGTGTGTTAATATACATAAAGCACTTTAAACCTTGCCTGGTTCACTTTTATCTGTTTACTTTTAAAATCAGAACTAGAATATACATTCTAAAATATACATTCTAAAATATAAGTAATGTGATCAGCACTCACTTTTAGGTATATTTAATCAATAAGTAAAAGACTGACAGCATATTTTTTCTTGTTTTGATTGGGAGTGGGTATGAACTCAACAGAAATGAAGGTTTTCTCCCTTTACAGGGGAGACTGGACCAAAAGAAAAATTAAAAAAGCAGAAACCCTTCAGATTTTATAATTTTGCCAAAAAGGACACATACAAACTGTTTATTACATGATTTTTTATGAATATTTGCATTTTTGTTCACCATTTTTCCTGAATTTTTTAACTTAAAAATTTGGTTCACTTTGTTAATAAAATAAGTTATTATTAGCGGCATTATTGTATAGAGTCAGCTTTGTACACAAATGCCATTTACCCACCCTCCTAAGCTTTACATTTGTTAGCAACTTTAGAACTCATGCACCTCAGCAATAAAAAGATCATTAGTTTGGGGAGAACAGTTGGTACAAGAACCACAAATATTTAAAATCTTAAATCACAGATTTTGAGGGTTTTCAGAATTTAATATTTATTACATGCTCAGGTTAAGATGCCAGGATCTGGGCATCACAAAGGGTATAATGGTACTTTCATTCCAGTCATATAAGGCTATTTCACCAAATGCATGAGAAAGTCTTATAATACTATTTTCACATCTTAATTCCTAATATTGTCATTCCATGGTAGAGACTAGTATTACAGAAGTACATGTTGCAGGTGAAGGTAAAGCTGTTAGCTGAGATGTTCACATCCATAGTAAATGATAGAATAAACTGACATTACATCCCAGACTTCTTTGCTGTTATGAAAAACTGATATTGTCCACTGAATGTGTTGATAATGCTGGATATTAGATATTTTGATAGGTTGTTAAATACTGTAGAAATTGAAGTGAAGTGAGCTTACGGTATAGTTTAGTCTAAAGGAAAGCAAAATGGGGGCACCTCGGTGGCTCAGTCGGTTAAGTGTCTGACTCTTGGTTTCTCTTCAGATCATGATCTCATGGTTCATGGGTTCAAGCCCCTAATCAGGCTCCATGTTGATGTTCTGGAGCCTGCTTGGGATTCTCTCTCTCTTTTTTTCCCTGACCCTCCCCTGCTCTCTCTCTCAAAAATAAATAAACTTAAAAAAATAAAGGAAAGCAAAATGAAAACTAGTATTTGAGGGTCCCCATGTGCCAGGCATTGTGTTAAACACTGCCTTAGTTCAAGCTGCTGTAACAGAATACCATAGACTGAGTGGCTTATAAACAATAGCAATTTATTTGGCACAATTCTGGAGGCTAGAAAGTCCAAGATCAATGTGCCAGCAGATTCTGTATCTGGTGAGGGCCTATTTCCTGGGCAGTCTTCTCATTGTGTTATAACATGTAAGGACCAAAGGAGCTCTTTGAGGTCTATTTCATAAGGACATTAATTCCATTCATCCTAGAGGGCAGAGGTTCTGCCCTCATGACCTAATCACCTTCCAAAGGCCCCACCACCAAGTACCATCAAAGTGGGGATTAGGATTTCAAAATGTAAATTTTGGGAAGGACAGACTTGGTTTTTGTCACTTAATCAGCATAGTATATGTACTTAAACCAATATACACATATATTAGAATGCATTCTTATTTGAACTACTCTTGAAGCAAATCTGTTTTTGAAGGAAAAAATTATAAAATACGTAAAAAACATTTTTGTAGTTGGCAACAGTGTTAGATTAGTTTCAGGTGTACAGCATAGTAATTTGACAGCTGTATACATTATACTGTGTTCACCACAAGTATAGCTACCTTCTGTCACCATACAATGCTATTACGATATTTTTTCTTGTATTCCCTATGCTGTAACTTCATCCCCCTTATTCATTCCATAACTAGAAGCCTGTATCTCCCACTCCCATTCATCCACTTTTCCTTTCCCCCCATCCCCCTCCCCTCTGCCAACCACGAGTTCTCTGTATTTGTGGGTCTGTTTCTGCTTTTATTGTTTGTTTGTTTTCTTAAATTCCACATACAAATGAAATCACGTGGTATTTGCCTTTTTCTGTCAGGCTTATGTCACTTAGCATAAAGCCCTCTAGGTCCATTGAAATAATGTGGTTATTTGCCCTTTTCTGTCTGGCTTATTTCATTTAGCATAAAGCCCTCTAGGTCCATATGTGCTGTCCTAAATGGCAAGCTCTCATTCTTTTTTATTGCTGAGTAATATTCCACTGTGTGCGCACATGTGTGTTTGTATCCCATCTTCTTTATCCGTTCCTCCAGCATTAG
The DNA here is from genome assembly GCF_028749965.1 of Puma concolor. NCBI lineage: Eukaryota > Metazoa > Chordata > Mammalia > Carnivora > Felidae > Puma > Puma concolor. The sequence goes on along the minus strand of NC_141672.1, from coordinate 100,203,300 downwards.
ACACTTAAGTTGTTTCCATATCTTGGTAAATAATGCTGCAATAAACCTAGGGGTGCATATGTCTTTTAGAATTAGTGTTGTTTGTTTTCTTTGAGTAAACATTCAGTAGTGGAATTACTGGATCCTGTGGTATTTCTATTTTTAAATATTTGAGAAACCTCCATAGTGTTTTCCACAGTGGCTGCACCAATTTGCACAGCCACTAGCAGGGCCCAAGAGTTCTTTTTTTCTCCACATCCTCACTGGCACTTATTATTTCTTGTTTCTTTGATATTAACCATTCTGACAAGTGTAAGGTGATATCTCATTGTGGTTTTGATTTGCAGTTTTCTGATTTTTAGTGATGTAGAGCATCTTTTCATGGTCTGTTGGCCGTCTGTATGTCTCCTCTGAAAAAACATTTTTGTATTCTGCCCATTTTTTAATTGGGTTATTTGGTTTAATAGTGTTGAGTTGTGTAAGTGTTTTATATATTTTAGATATTGAACCCTTATGAAATAAATCATTATATATATCTTCTCCCATTCAGCAGGTTTTCTTTTCCTTTTGTTGATGGTTTCCTGCATTGTGCAAAAGCTTTTTTGTGTGTTAAGTCCCAATAGTTTATTCTTGCTTTTGTTTCCCTTGCTTTAGGAGACATATCTAGAAAAATGTTGCTGTGGCTGCAGAGAAATTGCTGCCTATTTTCTTTTAGGAGTTTTGTAGGTTTAGGTCTCACATTTAGGTCTTTAATCCATTTTAAGTTAGTTTTTGTGTATAGTGTGAGAAAGTGGTCCCATTTCATTATTTTTCATGTAGCTGTGCAGTTTTCCCAGCCCTATTTATTGAAGAGTCTATCGTTTTGCCATTATGTATTCTTATGTCCTGTGTAGATTAATTGGCCCTATTAGCGTGGGTTTATTTCTAGGCTTTCTATTTTGTTCTTTTGATCTATGTGTCTATTTTGGTGCCAGTACCATATTGTTTTTATTACTACAGCTACTGTGGTTTAGCTTGAAATCTGGGATTATGATACCTCCAGCTTTGTTCTTACTCAAGATTGCTCAGCTCTTTGGGGTCTTTTGTGATTCCATACAAACTTTGGAATTATTCTAGTTCTCTGAAAAATGAATGCTATTGGCATTTGATAGGGATTGCATTGAATCTGTTGATGGCTTTGGGCAGTATGGACATGGTAACAATGTTAAGCCTTCATTCCATGAGCATGGAATATCTTTCCAATTGTTTGTTTCATCTTCAATTTTTTTCAACAGTGTTTTCATAGTTTGCAGAGTAAAGGTCTTTCACCTCCTTGATTAAATCTACTCCTGGTGTTTTATTCTTTTTGGTATAATTATAAATGGAATTGTTTTCTTCATTTCTCTTTCTGCTAAATTGTTACTAGTTTATAGGAACACAACTGATTCCTGAGTGTTAATTTTGTATCTTGCAACTTTACTGAATTCATCTATTACTTGGAATAGTTTTTTGGTGGAGTCTTTCAAGGTTTTCTATGTATAGTATCACATGTTTTCTGCAAATAGTGATGGTGTAACTTCTTCCTTACCAGTTTGGATGCCTTTTATGTCTTTTTCTTGTCTGGCTGCTATGGCTGGGACGTCCAGTACAATGGTGAATAAAAGCACTGAGCATGGACATCCCTGTCTTTTTCCTGATCTTAGAGGAAAAGCTCTGTTTTTCACCTTTGAGTATGATGTTAGCTTTGGGTTTGTTATGTGTGGTCTTTATTATTTTGAGGTATGTTCCCTCTAAACCCACTTTGTTGAAGGTTTTTATCATGAACAAATGTTGAATTTTGTCAAATGATGTTTCTGCATCTGTTGAGATGATCATGTGGTTTTTACCCTTCATTTTGTTAGTGTGGTGTATCATGTTGATTGCTTTGCAGATGTTGAACCATCTTTGCATCCCCAGAACAAATCCCAGTTGATGGTGGTAAGTGATCCTTTTAATGTATTTGAATGCAGTTTACTAATATTTTGCATCTGTGTTCATTGGTGATATTGGTCTGCAGTTGTTTCTTGGTTTCTTTAGTAGTGTGTTTGGTGTTGGTGTCAGAATGATGCTGGACTTTTAGAATGTATTTGGAAACTATCCTTCTATTTTTTGGAATAGTGTGAGGAGAACAAGTGTTAACTCTTCTGTAAGTATGTGGTAGAATTCATCTGTGAATTCATCTGGTCCTGGTCTTTGTGTTTTGGGAGTTTTTTGATTACCAATTCAATTTCATTGTTAATAATTGGTATGTGTTCAGATTTTCTGTTTCTTTTGATTCAGTTTTGGAAGATTGGAAGTTTCTGGAAACATCTATTTCTTCTAGGTTGTCCAGCTTGTTGGCATATAATTTTTTGTAGTAGTCTCTTATAATTCCTTATATTTCTGTGGTATTGGTTGTTACTTCTCCCCTTTCATTTCTGATTTTGTTTATTTGGATGTTCTCTTTTTTGTTTGTTTGTTTTTGGGTTTTTTTTTTTGTTTTGTTTTTGATGAGTCTAGCTAAAGTTTTGTAAGCTTTATGTTTTCAGAGAACCAGCTCTAGGTTTCATTGATCTTTCCTTTTGGCCTCCATTTCATTTTTATTTCCATTCTGATCTTTATTACTTCATTCCTTGTACTAAGTTTGGGATTTGTTTGTTCTTCTCTTTTCAGTCTCTTTGGTTATAAGGTTAGATTGTTTATTTGAGATTTTCCTTATTTCTTGAGGTAGGCCTGTATCCATATAAATTTCTTTTCTTAGAACTGCTCTTGCTGTGTCCCCAGGATTTTGGATCATTATGTTTTCATTTCCATTGGGCTCCATGTATTTTTTATTTCCTCTTTGATTTCTTCATTGACCCATTAGTTGTTTAGTAGCATGTTGTTTAGCTGCCACGTGTTTGTGCTTTTTCCAGTTTTTTTTTTCCTTGTAATTGATACCTAGTTTCATACTGTCGTTGAAAATGATACTTGATATGATTTCAGTCTTCTTAAATTTATTGAGACTTGTTTTGTGGCCTAATATGTGACCTATTCTCGTGAATGTTCCCTGTACCCTGAAAAGATTGTGTGTTCTGTTATTTTGGATGGAATGTTTTGTATATATCTTTAAGTCCACCTGGTCTAATGTATTGTTCAAAGACACTGTTTCCTTATTAATTTTCTGCCTTGATGATCTATCCATTGATACAAGTGGGGTGTTAAAGTCCCCTACTATTATTATATTACTGTCAGTTTATCCCTTTTAATATTTGTCTTATTTAGGTGCTCTAATATTGGCGCATAGATATTTGCAGTTATCATTTATCATTATGCAATTTGTCATTAGTCCTTTGTCATTATGTAATGCCCCTCTTTGTTCTTTGTTACAGTCTTTGTTTTAAAGTCTGTTTTTTGTTTATTTGTTTTGCTTTCATTTGCTTGGAATATTAATTTTTTATCCCTTCACTTTCAATCTGTATGTATCTTTAGGTCTGAAATGAGTCTTTTGTAGGCAGCATATAGAAGGGTCTTGTTTTTTAAATCCACTCCATTATCCTGTGTCTTTTTGTTGGAGTATTTAGACCATTTACATACAGTTTTGTAAGTATATACTTACTACCATTTTGTTAATTGTTTTCTGGTTGTTTTTGTAGTTTTTTTTATTCCTTTTTCTCTTGCTCTTTCCTTGTGATGAGGACTTTCTTCAGTGTCATACTTGGCTTTCTTTCTCTTTATTTTTTGTTTATCTATTATAGGTTTTTGGTTTGTGGTTACCATGAGGTCTGTAAATAACATCCTAAGAATATAGTAGTCTATAATAATTTCATGGTCAGTTAAATACAAACACATTTTTTAAATTTTTTAAATTTTTTTTAATTTTTTTTTTTAACGTTTATTTATTTTTGAGACAGAGAGAGACAGAGCATGAACGGGTGAGGGTCAGAGAGAGAGACACACACACAGAATCCGAAACAAGCTCCAGGCTCCGAGCTGTCAGCACAGAGCCCGATGCGGGGCTCGAACTCATGGACCATGAGATCAGGACCTGAGCCAAAGTCAGACGCCCAACCAACCGAGCCACCCAGACGCCTTGAATACAAACACATTTTATAAAAGAACTTCATTTTTTATTCCCCCCTCCCCATTTTACGTATATGTTTTTATATTTTACATCTTTTTATTCTGTGAGTCCTCTTAACTAATTAAGATACTATTGATTTTACTACTTTAACGTCTTTTAGAAGGCTAGTTTAGTGGTGATCAACTCCTTTAACTTTTGTTTGTCTCTCCTTCAATTCTGAATGATAGTCTTGCTGGCTAGAGTATTCTTGGTTGTAGGTTTTTTTCCTTTCAGTACTTTGAATATATCATGCCACTCTCTTCTAGCATGCAAAATTTCTGCTGAAAAATCAGCTGATAGCTTGTGGTATTTCCTTTGTGTGTAACCATTTTCACTTCTATTGCTGCTTTTAAAATTCTCTATCTTTAACCTTTGACATTTTAATTATTATATGTCATTGTGTGGATCTCCTTGGGTTTATCTTGTTAAGCATTCTGTATGATTCCTGAACCTGGATGCCTGTTTCCTTCCCCAGTTTAGGGAAGTTTTCAACTCTTATTTCTTCAAATAAGCTTTCTGCCCTTTTTCTCTCTCTTCTCCTTTGGGGACCCCTATAATGCAAATGTTTGTTCACTTGATGTTGCCCAAGAGATCCTTTAACCTATCTTCATTTTTTGTTTGTTTGTTTTTTCTTTTTGCTATTCATCTTAGGTGCTTTCCATTAACCTGTCTTCTAGATTACTGATCCATTCTTCTGCATCCTCTACTGTTGATTCCCTCTAGTTTTTGTAGTCTTCGACTCTGATTTTTTTTTTTTTTTTGTATTTTCTGTCTCTGTTGTAGCCCTCACTGAGTTCTTCCACTCTTCTCTCCAGTCCAGTGAGCATTTTTATGACCATTACTTTGAACTCTTTATGAGGCATATTGCTTATCTCCAGTTACAAATGGATTTCATATAAAAAAAAATCTTTAATTTGTAAAATCTTTAGATGGGGAAAAAAGTTCCTTGTTTAACAGATTAGACTCTCCTGTAAGACTATGAAAGGACATATAACTTCAACTTCCAGCTCTAAAAAAAAGGTTAAAGGGTAAAAAGAGGTAAGAGAATTATTCTGCTTGAGATTAAGTGGCATAATGTAATAATATCTAGAGAGAGAAAATTCCTTAGCTTTCTTAAAATTAGAGAGGCTTCTTGTTCTATTTTCGTCATCATCCTCCCACAGTCTGTTCCCCTTGTGCATTCAGAGTTTACTGGGCAGGTAGGAGTTAAGACATGAGATAAAGAAATTCAGGTATTAACAAAAGTATCACAGTAGCTGGTGTTAATAATATGCTTTGGCAGTTCCCATTTTCTTGGTTCTCTACCCCACAGTTCTCAGCTCCTGACTGAATAGTCATGGTTTACCTTGCAGAATTAGCAGCAGCAAATATGTAGAGCAGCTAGAGAAAAGTTGTGTTACCAAAAGTTCTCAGGGTAACGTAAGTGACTAGCTTAATAACCACCACTTTCCTGTAACCTGGATTCTAACCTTTCACTTTATTTTTAAAGAGAATCATGGAAGTTCTTGGTAGCTTGTATTCTAATTAGCCCTGATGACTATGAATCTGATCTAACATAATGATTACTCCTAGAGAAGAACCATCAGTATTACAGGTAGCAGCAAGAAGGACCTGGGTAATGCCAAGAGTCAGAACCATTGAAAGTGTTATGTAGTTAACTCTTTAGATGAATAATAAATAAATGGAGCAACAGACACCAATGGGAACTTGAAGATTTGCTTTATGGAGGGAAACGTTAGAAAAAGTCAGTTTCTAAAAAGAATTTTAGTTCATTTTACTCACAGATTAATTGAAAATAGTAAGTTTATTTAAATGACTGCCAATGTCAGAGCCTTTCCTTACAGTGAATATAAGCAATTATTACTAAATTTTTGGAAAGTGAACAAAGATGGTAGATACCATTAAGAGTACATTTTTCCCATCTTTAAATTACAGCATTTTAATTTTAAAATTATAATTATTTATTAATGCTGTGAGTGCTATTTTATATTCTAGATTGGAGATTAGAGATTAATTTATTAATAATTGTTTTTATTTTTAGGAATTACATTTTTCTATTTATATTTTTGTTATAATGAAATAACCATGACAGATATTAGGAGGTATAGGACTTTGATGTTTGGAACCTTTGTTTATTTATATAACCACTTTATTATTTGGCCTCTATAATCATTGCTAATTCTTTTCCCCTACCAAACTCATCAAAATTTCTAGGTATTCAGATTTGAGAACAACACATTTCCCTGCTCAGCATGTCAGTATATACTGTTAAAGAAAAGTGAATACAGTTTGTTAATATGTAATCATCAGTTCATTTTATATAGGTTACTGAATAAGTTATAAATTAGTAATAGATTCAGTCATTCCTGAACCATCAGATTTTGAATCAATGACTTTGAGGGGTAGACTGGATCTCACTATTAGTTCTTTATGTACCATCTAATGAAATGGGATTACTACCACATCAAAGAATTTAAAAATAGGAGTTCCTTTAGTTTGAACCACAAGTTTTCATTTTTGTCTTTTGTGTTCTGCTGAGTAAGACAGTATGTATATAAGATTTTAGGGAGGCAAACTAGTACCTTAGAAGTATATAAATCTAGTTTTATCTAAACAATCAAAAGAAAAATAAATAAATTAGAGTTCATCAAATTAAAAACATATGTGTCAAAGGACACTATTAAAGTGAAAAGACAACCCACAGATTGGAAGAAAATATTTTTATAAATCTTATAACTGATAAGAGTCTAGTATCCAGAGTATATAAAAAATTCTTACAACTTAACAACAAAAAACATAAATAACCTAACTAAAAAATAGACAAATGACTGGACTAGTCATTTCTTCAAAGAAAAGATATATAGGGGTGCCTGGATGGCTCAGTCGGTTAAGCGTCCAACTTCTTCCTAGGTCATGATCTTGCAATTTGTGAGTTCAAGCCCCACGTCGGGCTCTGTGCTGACAGCTCGGAGCCTGGAGTGTGCTTCAGATTTCTGTGTCCCCCTCTCTCTCTGCTCCTCCCCTGCTCATGCTCTGTGTCTGTCTCTCAAAAATAAATAAATGTAAAAAAAATTTTTTTTAAAGAAAAGATATATATATATGTATATAAATGATCAATAAATACATGAAAAGATGCTCAACTTCATTAGTAATTATGAAAATTAAAATTAAAACCACAATGAGATACTAGTTTATGCTCACTAGAATGACAGTACTTAAAAAAACAACAGGAAATAAGTGTTGGGGAGGATGTGAAGAAATTGGAACCCTCAGACTTACCTGGGAATATATAATATTGCAGCCACTATGGAAAACAGTTGGGCAGTTCTCAAAACATTAGACTTGGAGATACCATATAGCCCAGTGATTCAATTACTAGCTATATACCCCAGATAATTGAAAACATGTTCATATATTAAAAAAAAAAACAAAAAAAACTTGTACATAAATATTCAGCAGCATTATTCTTAGTAACCAAAAAGTAGAAACAGCCCAGAATGCACTGTCTGCCCTTGGAAGCTACTGATGATTTACAGAATTTTGAGAATTCTTACTAATAACCCCAAGTCTGGGGAGAAGCAAATTCAATGAGTACTCTTATCTTCTCATTCTTTTCAGTAAGGAAAAAATGAGTAAAACAAAAAGGTTTTTTTTTTTTTTCTTTTTTTTTAAAAGGTCTAATCTGTGGTACAAGTCTCCAGGAATACACTGAATCAGAGAACACAGGGAAACCATCCCATGTGAATGGGTTACTCAACCCCCCAACTAGGTAGATGTGCACTTAACAAAAAGTCAGAATTAAGAACCTGGATGTTCCAAGGAAACACAACAGGTTAATCTTACTAATATAGGCAAGCATTCTAAAAAGATATTAGTATGTTCAGTCATATAAAATGATAACATATAAAAGTGAGTAAGGTAGCTTTATTTCAGGAATGTCATTCTTGAGTTGAACACTAAAATAATTTAAAGGGAAAAAAAATCACATGATTATCTCAATAGATATAGCATATAACCAATAGAAGAAAGTCAGAAAGTCACCTATGTTAAATCAGAGCAAGTAAAAGATCTAGGCAGGATTGTAAGATAAAAATAAAAGCAGAGGCACCTGGGTGGCTCAGTCGGTTAAGCGTCCAATTTCAGCTCAGGTCATTATCTCACAGTTCATGAGTTTGAGCCCTGCACTGAGCTCCTACACCAACAGTGCAGAATCTGCTTAGGATTCTCTCTCTGCCTGTCCCCCACTTACATATGCGCGTGTGTGCTTTCTCTCTTTCTCTCTCTCTCTCAAAATAATAAGCGTAAAAAAAAACAAAAAAAAAAGCATAACTGTGCAAACATACTACAGCAAACTAATGAACTAACAAAAAAAAAAAAAAAAAGAAATAGCATGTAGAAGATGAAGACCTATGACCTAAAAGACAGAAGGAAATACATGTACTTCAAGTGCTAGACCTTAATAAAAACAAAAAATGAAAAAAATGAGAGCTCAAAGACAGGATGATAATTCAACAGATTAAAGGTGAATTGCAGGGGCACCTTGGTGGCTCAATTGGTTAAGCATTTGTTCAACGTAGGCTCAGGTTTTGATCTCATGGTTCATGAGTTCCAGCCCTACGTCAGGCTCTATGCAGGCAGCTCATAACCTGGAGCCTACTTCAGTTTCTGTTTCTCCTCTCTCTCTTTGCTCCCAGGGATCCCTCCCTCTCTCTCTGTCTCAAAAATAAAATAAACATTAAAAAAAAAAAAAAAAACAACTTACTGTGTGAGCACCTGTGTGGCTCGATTGGTTAAGCATCTCACTTCAGCTCAGGCCATGACCTTGGGGTTCATGGGTTCGAACCCCACTTTGGGCTGTCAGCATGGAGCCTGCTTGGGATCCTCTGTCTCCCTCTTTCTCTGTCCCTCCCTTACTTGTGCATGCTCGCCCCACTCCCCCAAAAGTAAATAAACATTAAAAAAAAAATTGTTTTTAACTTCTCTTATGGTAAAGAAACATTTAATGTACTCTTTAGTTTCACTTCTTTTTTCCTTTGTTAAATTCTAGTTAACTTAAAATTTAATGCTTTTATTTAAAAAATAGTATCCTATCTTTCTAAAGGTATTACTGTTGCTCTATATACACAGAAGGAAAAGTAGGTAGGTAGATAATAAGCTAGATGTCTGGAATAATGTTAACTTAGTAGTAATGACAGTTTCTGGCTGGTGGGACTTGAGATGTGTATGTATCAGTCAGTGTCTAGCCAGGCCATATCAGTTGTTTTTAACAGAAAGAATTTAGTAAAAAGGTATTGTTAATAGACATTAAACTGAAGTGGCAAAAATAGGCTACTAAAGTTTTCACAGAGATATCAACTATGGGAAACAGCTACCATTCCTAAGGCTGTGGGACAAAGGAAAGAAGTTGAAATTATTAGGATATATAAATTCACAGGAGAGGTCCTGTGGAGGTTAAATCTGAGAATCTGAGAATGGGGGTACTGCTTAGGCTAGTTAATGCCTCTGGACTTGGAATGTGGACCCTGTGGGCCTAAGACTCAAATACCTGGTGCTGATGTCTCTGAGGAGGGCACAACAGGGCTGTTTGGGATAATAAGTGAGGTAAAAAAAAAATGTTATTTTGTTCCAGGTGGCTAGCCAGAATAGGGAATACTCTACCCACTTTTTAGAAATCTTCCTCTATGTCTCTCAGTGTAGGACTTTTGAAAGTTTTTATTCATACTGATCTTGTACATTTTTAGAATTTATTGCTACCCATTTTGGTTTAGTTTTGTTCCTATAAATGAAGCATTTCTTCTGCTGTATCTTTTGACTGGTTTTAGTTTGTACATAAGAAAGCTTTTTAATATTAAATATTAATTTAACATCCAGAATCCTTACTGAATTTTGTTGTTTGTCAGTTTTCTACCTTCACAGTATTTAAACTTCTCTAAATAGCTCTTACAGAAATCTGTTTTGCATTTTGTTTAGGTGGTTGAACTATGTCCAACATACTGATTTCTCTTTATTGCTAAGTACCATTGCTTTTCCTGAACTATTATTGTAAAATAGTGGTCTCCCTGCTTTTTCCCCTGTCCCATCTCTAATTCATTCTGAACACAATTGCTAATATAATATTTTTAAAACTTAAATCATATCACTTTCCTACTCAAAACCTTTAAATGATCATCCATTGTTCTTCAGATAAAATTCAGGTTCCTTAGCATAAGCTACAAGGCTCTGTGTCTTAGTCTGCATGGTCTACAAGAACAAAAATCATAGACTGGGTGGCTTAAACAACAGAAATTAATTTTCTCACAGTTTGGCGGCTGGGAAGTCCAAGATCAAGGTGCTAGCCAGTTCACTTCCTGATGAGTGCTCTCTTTCTCATTTGCAGATGCCCACCGTCTTGCCCATATCCTTACATGGTCTTTCCTGTATTTGTACTTCATAGGGGGTCTGCAAGCATACTCTTCTTTCTCTTAAGGCCAGTAATCCCATCATAAGGGCCTGATCCTCATGACTGGATGTAACCTTCATTACCTTCCAACTGCCCTATGTCTAAACATCATCATATTGTGCATTAGGGCTTCAAAATAAGAATTTTAGTGGGACACAGTCTACTCTGCTTTAAAATGATCTGGACCCTGCCTGTCTCTAACCTTTTCTATTGGCACTCTCCAGAGTCCCTTAACACGCTGGCCTCTTTTAAATTTCCCAAACACATCAAGCTTCTTTTTACTTAAGAATCTTGACACATGCTGTTCTCTGCCTAGAGGCTCTTCCTTAGGCTCTTTACTCAGAGATTTGTTTTCCTCCTTTAGGTCCCCGTTTAAATACCCCTTTCTCAGAATCCACATATGTGAGCAGGTCTCCTCTAATTGTCTGTCACCTCACTGAACTTATTTATTAACCTATTACAAATGTGTATCTATATATGTATGTACATAACTTTATTCTTCTGTCTACTTTTTAAATGACCCAGAATCCTCCATAATAAAAAATGTTTTTCTAATGGAAAAAAAAATCTGTTGATAAACTTTAACTTCTTGAATTCAGTCAACCTTTTGCTTTTGCTTGATCATACACTGTTGAGAAAATAATACTCATGTGCATTGTACTTCAGCAATACCTTTAAGAATTAAAAGGCCACATTCCTTTAATGCCTTAATTCCAGTTCTAGGAATGATTTGTACATGTATTTTAAGACATTTATACATGGATTTTCATTGCAGACAGCAAAGGTTTGGAGAAACCTAAATATCCATCAATGGGGAGGGGGTAGTTCAATGAATTAGATTATAATCATACTATGAAATACTACTGAGTTATTAGGGGATGGAGCTGTTCAGTATGTAATGATATGGAATGATTTCCAAGTAGAAAGAAAATATACAGTGGCATTGTGTATAGAGCGTCTGCCATCGTGTGTGTACACCCCACAAAAGGTTCTATATTGGAATTTTATCTAGATTGTCTTTTGAAAGATACAGCAGAAACTAGTGGCTGCTTTCAGGGATAGGAAACCAGATGACTAAAGATTCAAGGGTGGCATGGAGACTTTCTTTCTCAATGAAAGAGTAGTAAAAAAATACCATGGGAGTAGAGATGAATGACTGTTTCTGACTGAAATTATGGGGAAGACTTTTTGAAAAGCAAAGATATTTTTTAAAAACTTAGTATCGCTTTTATCTAACAAAAACAGAACTCATATTAACAGGTAATTATGATAGTTATTGCTGTGAGGGATATAAAATGATTTCAGTTACAAGTGGAAATGTTATCTGGATTTTATTTGCTTTTAGGTGGTGATAGTGGACTGGATGGGTTAGGAGGACCAGGTGTACAACTAGGAAGCCCAGATAAGAAAAAACGCAAGACAAATACACAGGTAAATTGACATTTTCTTTGATAACCATTTTTGTTCACTGATACGATCAGGCTAATGAGGTAAATTTAAATTTGGTCATGGATTTTTTCCCCCTCCTCATTTGTAACCTAATATTGAATTCTGCAGTGATTTTTTTTTTTTAATTCTGTAACTAGTGGCTATGGTTGGCCTATAGGTCTAGAGTGGATATTGCAAGAGGGAAGTGTAGGCAGACAAATTAAAATGTTTATTCTTAAAACTAACTTAAACAGCACAGATGCCTGTAGTTTTAGTAAAAGATTTAAAATATATGAACATAGGTTTAGCATTAAGCAATATTTAGCTGTTATAATAATTTAGTAGTATGTACGTATCATTGAGCAGTCATGGGGGAGGCATCTTTTGTGTACAACATGTGGTTGAATAAATAGTTATCAAAACAGGCTTTTGTGGCTTTATCTTCTGTAAATTTGAAGCACTCTTTTTATTCTAAAGACTGCAAGTAAGTATTTTGTGTGTAAGGATTATTTTTTTCCATTTTGGCCACCACCTCTTAAAATTACAGTGTGACTAAAACTGGAAGTTTATTTTTCCATTCTGAGGCCGAGAGCATAGTGCTTGGGGAATACTTTAATAGCTACTCCCTGAAGTTAAGCCAGTAAAATAACTTAGAGCCTGTTTATTGTTACTTAATTTTATGGTTTTTTGGGGGGTGTAACAGGTACTTTTAGTTAGAATTTTAAGTGAAAAATTCTAGAACTAAAGTTAAGCATATTAAATGCAAATTATGTAATTAAGCTTCTTTTGAAGGTTAATAAATACCTTTGAAATTTGAAGTAACAATGAATTTGAGCTCAGAAAAGCATGCCTTATTTTCTTTCCTAAATGGAAGAAATCTATACATTTTAATCATTAAATATAAAACTTATTTGGAATTGAAAAGTCAGATGAATTAAATTTTTATAAGACATAGCAAGAAAATTTTGATTAAAACTAGGTTCTTACATGTTAAGATAACAATTTTAATGACTTCTTTGCTCAAAACATGTATTTTACTCTACATTCTCATTTCAGGGGCCTTCTTTTCCTCCATTGTCTGAGTATGCTCCACCACCGAATCCAAACTCTGACCATCTAGTGGCTGCTAATCCATTTGATGACAACTATAATACTATTTCCTATAAACCACTACCTTCATCAAATCCATATCTTGGCCCTGGTTATCCTGGCTTTGGAGGCTATAGCACATTCAGAATGCCACCTCACGTTCCTCCAAGAATGTCTTCCCCATACTGTGGTCCTTACTCACTCAGGAATCAGCCACACCCATTTCCTCAGAATCCTTTGGGCATGGGTTTTAATCGACCTCATGCTTTTAACTTTGGGCCACATGATAATTCAAGCTTTGGAAATCCATCTTATAATAATGCACTAAGTCAGAATGTTAACATGCCTAATCAGCATTTTAGACAAAATCCTGCTGAAAACTTCAATCAGATTCCTCCACAGAATACTAACCAAGTATCTAACCCTGACTTGGCATCTAACTTTGTCCCTGGAAATAATTCAAATTTTACTTCTCCATTAGAATCTAATCATTCTTTTATTCCTCCCCCAAACACTTTTGGTCAAGCAAAAGCACCACCCCAAAAACAAGACTTTAGTCAAGGAGCAACCAAAAACACTAATCAAAATTCCTCTGCTCATCCACCTCACTTAAATATGGATGACACAGTGAATCAGAGTAATATTGAATTAAAAAATGTTAATCGAAACAGTGCAGTAAATCAAGAGAATAGCCGTTCCAGTACCACAGAAGCTACAAATAACAGCCATGCAAATGGGACGCAGAATAAGCCGCGACAACCTAGAGGTGCCCCAGATGCATGCACCACTGAAAAAAGCAATAAATCCTCTCTCCACCCAAGCCGTCATGGCCATTCTTCTTCTGACCCAGTGTATCCTTGTGGAATTTGTACAAATGAAGTGAATGATGATCAGGATGCCATCTTATGTGAAGCCTCTTGTCAGAAATGGTTTCATCGGATCTGCACTGGAATGACTGAAACAGCTTATGGCCTCCTAACTGCAGAAGCATCAGCAGTATGGGGCTGTGATACCTGTATGGCTGACAAAGATGTCCAGTTAATGCGTACTCGAGAAACTTTTGGTCCGCCTGCAGTGGGCAGTGATGCTTAATCACAGGCATTAGTTAAAGTGATTTTTTTTCCTGTGTATTTCAGAGGCTCAGTGACACAGGATTTTAATGTTTTACATTATTTTTTTAAATGCACATACAAAAAGATTATTTACCTTTCAGTTTTTGTTAATATTCTACTTCATTACCAGTGCAAATTTTGTATTGTCTTTGTTTGCTATCTTAAATGAGAATAATGTATATGGGGGTGCTTTAGAAAGTACTATACAAATAAATGTTAGTTGTCGTTGTTGTTGTTAATCATAAACATAAAAGCCTCTTGAAGCTTCAAAATAATATATAGCAAATGTAGGCAAGTTTTGACTTTTAAAAGTTAGAATCATTGAAAAATGTACATTGCAGAGCTGAACTTTGGCAATATTACATTAAACAGTTCAAAAAATTTTTCAAGGATCTATTTGACATATGTTTTCAAAAAAGCATATGTAGCTGTAACATGGAAGAAAGCATACATTTTAATGGATGTTTTAAAAAATAATAGAGTATGACACCAGATTTCTCCCCACTAGGGTCCTTGAAATTAATGACTTTCCTATTTTCAAGTCAGTCTTTCCAAGATATCTGTTTGTACAGATAGGAGACAGATGTTAGCATATAGTAGATGCTCAGTAAGTATTTGTTGATTGACTTGTGGATTGTACCACATGAAATTGCTAATACTAGATCAGTTGAAAATTGACTGCAATTAGTAGAGTTGAAGTGAAGTATGTTTCTAGTTGTGCTATTTAGAATTATAACAGTGTTATGCCCTTCACTCTTCAATTTCCTTTGATTATTGAGTTTTTTCTTATTGTTTTCCAGACAAATAAATAATATAGTATCCTCAGAAGAATTATGGATACTTCTTTTAATATGATTTCAAGCCAGGACAATACTGCAAATGAGATAGGTGTAAATATCAAGTTGGGCCTACAAGGCTCCGCTGGGGAAAGAACACCACTCAGTGGTGGTTTGAAAAATCTTGTTCTGGGGAATCTGGATTCAAAAATGAGCCTCAGGGGAGATCAGAATCCATCTTAAAGACCAATTAAGAGCCAGGGTGAGAGCTAACTCACAAACAACAATTCAAGGCCTTGAAGCAGACAGGAGCTTCTGCTGTGACTGGGAAAGGTGAAAAGATGAATCCAAGAACATCCTCCTGGGAGATGATCAAGAATGAAGACATTTGGAGGTGTGCTCATTAAGATTCAAAAAAGCAGAAACATATTTTTAGAGTGGATCATGAACTGTGACCAAAAAAAAAAAAAAAAGATACTATATATGACAATTGATAGCAATATATACAATATTTGGATATTTTTGAAGCTCCCAAACTTGCACCATCATCATTGTGACCAAAAATGTTCTGAAGGCCATATGGTGATCTGCAAAAGAATAATTACTATTGCTTAAACCCTGGTGAAACGACAGCAGCAGCATATTGCTGAGGAAGTAAAATTATGCATGAAAATTTTGATCAAGAAAGGTCCTTTGGTTAATAAACATGAGCCCACACTTTTACATGACAGCACTTGACCTCACACGTCACAAGCCACGAAAGCAAAGTTAATTCAATTGGGATATTCAATGTCGTCATGTCCATTGTAGTCACCAGACCTTTATCCAATGAACTACCTTCGTTTTCATCATTTGAAGCTTTTTTTTAAGAAACAACATGTTCTCCAATTAAGAAGTAGTAATTGGAGGATCTGAACAATTTATATATCTGAAAAAATGACAAATTTTTTAAAAATGAAATATTTAATATCTTACTAGAAAGTTATTAATACTCATACATATTTTGATTGAATAAAACTTATTTTTTTAAATACAGTGTTTTAATTTTGACCTACAAAAACAGCAATTTCATATGGTACAAAGTAGTAGAAGGTTTTCTCCATTTACCTGTGACTAGTTAGAGGTGAGTACAAAATATTTTCAATATAGTTGTAAAATATATATCTTTACAGTTTTAGAAAATGAAATGATATAAATTCTAATACTAGGTACTCCTCTGTGTGACATCTTTACCAGTTGAAGCAGGTTAAATGCAGTATTTTTGGCTGACTCTGACATTTGATGTGTTCAGTAGCATACTTGAAAATCCCATTTTGCTTACATTATAGTTTTTATTAGAGATACACAATTTTTTAAATGTTTAAGGATCTAGTCATGTTCTTGAAATCCTAGTAAGTGCTGATTTTTAAGAAATGATGCACTGCATGCTAAATGCTTATTCCTAGCATCGGGTCATGATTTTTTATGATAATACAGTTAGATATTGAGTAGAACCTTACAGTGTCCTCAGGAGTTAACATTTTTCATGGTAGTACTTGAGTTGTACTTACTGTTAAAATTGATTTTGTGGTTTCTTAAGCCATCTGTTGCTTACACTTTCAGTAGTTGGGTGAAAGTGAAGTAACCTCTCCCAAGCTAGTATAAAGATACTTGATTCGTATTGAGATTCTTTTCCATTTCCAAGTAGTTGTTTTTAAAAACTTACAGTTGAATTTTTATTCAAGTATTTAGGTCTTCAGAGCACCTTATTTAAATAAGAATCTGTAAATATTCAAAAGAAAACTCATGGTTGACTGACAGTGAGTCACTGAAAAACTATAAAATCATAGTTCATGAATGTTTTCATGTCTTTGAAGTACTTTTCTTTACTAGTTCCACATTTGTCTCCATATGACACTAAGTCAAAAATTATCTAGACAGTTTTTGATAGGAAAAATGATGAACTATAAAATGGCCAGGTACCAATTTGTCCAATTTGACCCAAATAAGGCTATTAAACAAATTGTTACGGCTTTGTTAGGACAAGTGATGAGCTTCCCTAAACATTTTTAAATATTCATTGATAGAAAGAAATGTACATAGGTCGAATAGCCTTCCAGTAGCATTGCACATTTTTTTATGTAATCCTTTTCTTTCACTGAAAGGCCTCATCTTGCATGCACACATATACACAGATACACACCCACATACACACCCACACAATTGAACAGGAAATCATAGTTTCTCTTACATTCTCAAGTTTTGTCTAGTTTAACCTGACTGACCCTCAGCAACTAGGCTCTCTCATGACAGCTAGTCATGATAGTTTTAATGCATCAGCTCTTTTCTCAGAACTCACTTTTTATTCATTTCACTGCTTCTAGATGCTACTGGACTCACTAATGCTGAAACGGCTTAGCTTGTAAAAGAAAATTTATTCTTCAGATAGAGTGCTTAGAATTAGATTTGTGATCAGTGTTTTTTTCCTTTGGTGTGAAATACTTTTAGAGTACTGCTATTATGACTCTTGTTAATCCAAATTAGATTATGTACATAAAGCAAGATTTTCTTGTAATAGTGCTTATTCTTCTTAGAGTAACAATATAAAAAAATCCAATCTTTTTTTTTTTTTTTTTCTTTAGACTCCCATCTCTGCCTACTGGTAGGGAAAAAACCTCAATAGTGTGGGTCACCATGAATTCTGCTAACTTTAATCATCCAAATAAGTATCAGGAGTCTTCATCTAGTATTCTTTCAAACTTGTTTGTCTTGAACATATTAAGAGTGCTAGTACTTATTGTCCATACTATAGTAATTGTATTTAATAGTAAAAAAAAAAAAAATATGTAAGTAATGGTTTTTTTAAGGGAGCTCTAAAGAATTTTTGAGTTTCTTTCTTTTTTATAGTGTATAGAGGTTTCATATGCATGAACATTTGTGCTATTTTAGATTTTTTTTTAATTAAAAAGTTCAGTTAAGAGCATCCAGGCTCCCAAAGTTCATTTGTAAATAGTGGTTTGGAACATTATATAAGATGATTAGATTGTTAGGAAAGCTCATAAAGGCTTATTTAAACCATAATGTAGTTAAGCGATAGTATCATGCTGAACACTCAGTTTTCTTTAGGGAACCAATCAGTGTAGGAGGTAGAAAGAAACAGAGGTCTTCCTTTTTCCTGATGTGATTCAGGTAAGTTTAGTTTCTTGGTGTTAGTGTTTCCTAGTTGCCCTCTTACATCCTAAACCCTCCGGTGGAATGCTATATAAGCCAGCTTGCCTCTTCCCTTACTGGATGCCCTGTGCTCCAAAATTCCATATTTTTCCTCCAATCAAAATTCCCATTTCTTTCTGTGGTTATGGCTGGCTAGATTTTAAGGAAAAAGTGTTTTCCACCGAGATGCAAATGAAGATAGTGAAGAAAGTGGGATTAAACATTTTTTTTAAGACTGCTTATTCAGAATGAAGTTTTATCTAATAGCTAAGATTTCAGACAATATGACCACATTTCAAGTACTGTAGGAAGCAGTATTTTTATCAAATTGATGGATGCTGTCTTGAGAGTACTTCCCAATTTCCTTTAGGTTTTTGGATATTTTCATAGTTTCCTCAACTTTTGAACTCAGAGGTTTCTTCTCATTTCCACATTTTAGTAACTTCCCCCTTTTCTGTATTCTCTTTATCCAGTAGAGCAGTATAGAAGTCACATCTGCATTTTTCCAACTTTTGGTACAGTAGTGGAAGTCTAGAGGTACTCCTGGAGTAAGGAGGCTAAGGCTGGCATTAACAGCTCCTAAGACATATGGTCTAGGGGAAATGAAAAATGGCTGTCAATAAGCCAGACATGAATACGTCAGAGGCTGCCTGTATTTCATTGAAAATTTTTAATGAAAACCTGAGATAAGCTTCATCTTTGTCAGTTTGTCAAAATACATTACTTGCAATTATATTAAAACTTATTCTAAATACCTGTACTTTTCTTGTTCTGTAGATGATATAGATGATGTTGCTTGTTAGTTAAAATATCTTTTATAAAAGAAAGTCCTGCTTCTTATCATGATGTATGTGACTTAAATGACTGTTTCATATTAAAACTATTTCTTCCTTATGTACTGTTTACATATACCTCTTTTTGGGATATTAGTTCAGTACTTTTATACAAATCTGAGTGTGTTCCACATTGGTGACATGTATTTTTGCAGTAATTTTTTGTTTTGTTCTTAGAGCATGTCTAAAGTAACACATGCACTAGTGCTGTGGTCTGTGGCAAAATTACTGTAATTCAAATTGGAAAATAAAATGTTTCCAGACTTTGTCCAACATTTATTCCTATGGCAAAGGAAATTACTATGTAATACTAATTATTTCTTACGCTGGTATGTTTAAGCTACTCTATGAAGTATGTGAAACATCAATATTTGTGGATTAGTAGATGGCCTGATGTTTTGAAATGGGAGAGAGCGGTAAAATTTGGTATTAGCAATTCATAACACTCATAATACAATAAATACTTCTGAAAATTTTGGTTTTCCTCTTACAGTTATAACTTATTAAGGAATTATTATCTTAATTGGTGGTACATATTAGGACTTTTTTTTTTAGCCCATATCATTAAAATTACATTCTAGACTTTGAACCTAGTCTGATATCTTCCAACAAAAGATATCATTCACTTCTTCATAACCAAAATAAGTAGAAATGCTAATCTTCATTTTTTAAGAAACTATTATAATACCATAAAACTCCTCTAATTTACTTAGAATTTGTAACCATTGGTACAAAGACTTGAATGGTGTTTACTTTGTACTATCTGATGAAAAGATTTGTTAATAAAAGTCATAAGGTTTTAAGGAAAAATGTTTAATCTTAGAAAAATGTGAAGCTTTATAAAGCATTTAAGAATACTACATAGCTTTATAAAGCATTTGTTTGAGAATACAAAAGCATTCTTTTGCCATTAAAACAAGTACACAGAAGAATTGTAATTGATAATGCTTGGCCAGTGCAAATTTGTATTTTTGAAATTATATACTTGAAAGAAAAAGAAAAAAAAAGAATGCTCATGAGTGCTTAAACTGCATATCTTTTTAAATAATCAAATTTTTAGACTTTTATCAGTTCAAACTATCCTGAGTAAGGGTTTGCTGTATTAGTGATATATATTATAAGATAAATGTTTACCTGTGTTATGTTAATGGTATCTCTATACAGCATCATTTTTGGCTTGGTTGTTGTGTGGTGTATTTTGTACACTTGGTTGTCAATTATTGATAGGATTGACATAGCAATAAATCTGATTCAGTTCTTAATATTTTAAAAAATACCATATACCATACTGTGGCATAATTCCATTATATTTTATTTGAATCCCTAATGTTTTCATGGGTCTATTTTGAGGGTTAAAAATTGAGAATTACATGTTAGAAATTTATTTTTTCCTGGTACCTTCACATACAATCTCTTAGAAATGGGTCTGCTTCTATTTAAATCATAGAGGTTTTAAGAAGTATTAGTATTAATTAATTCAGGAATTGCTTTTTGGAAAAATTTCAAGTATGAAATGACTAGGTTACCCCCAAATTGTTTATTTTCTTTATATGGTTTTGTACAGGTTACAGTTTTCAGAGAAGCAAAATTGGCTTGGTAACTGATTGAATATAGTAGATAATGGATAGTTTGTCTAAGGGCTTCCAAGTATTAAACCAAAAATTCTCAATTCTGAATTATTTTTAATAATTACTATTAATAGTGGTAAGCCAATTTATCTTTTTCTTTTGATTCTTTTAATTTCTTCCTTAAGCACCGTGCTAGAATTTAAGAGGAGTTTATCTTCCACATTTTAGTTTTTTTATTCTGCGGATAATTAGTAAGACAAGTAGAAGTTCCACTTTCAAAACAGTCCATGTTATTGTTGGCCATTCTTTTCAGGGTTCATACTAAATGTCATTTGTGCATTGTATAAAGAATGTTATTTATCAGTATTTAGACCTACTATTGGTAAAAATTATGTATGGCAGGCTTTCTTGAACAATATGTATTGTAAGTTTGTTCCTATAGTGTTATGCTTCAGATTCTTTTAAATAAAGCTAGTTTTCAAAGAGAAAAACAACTGTTTTTTTAAGTGCTTGACTTTCAACAGGACAATCTTAGGTTATAGGTATGAAAGTCTTGGCTTTGGGTAGGAAATGTTCCAGGAAACACTTACCAGGACAACAGCCTATAATTTACCAGGAATTTAATTTTATACTGAGGACCAAACCAATATTTTTGGGTAGGTCTTGTTACATGCATTTTTTCCCCTGTAAAGTTGATACATAACACTGAGCCCTGAGTTTCCTTAGAAAGTCTGAGGATAATCTGTCTCTATTTTGATTTTAACAAATTAGAACTTAAGTTCTGTTAATAAAAATTAATTGGAGAGGAGCTCTACAACCTCACAGTTTAACAATCCCTGAAACAGAAACACCCCTGTGGCAGTATTAAGAAGAAACTTGTCTGAATATAAGATTAAGTTTACAAAAGACCTCCAAAGTTTGCTGGAAACATCCATTACGTGTCTAGACTTACATGGAAAGATGCAAGTGGATCTGTCAGTTGATGCAACTTGATATTCGAGGTAATAGGAATGACAATAAGATAAAATTATATCAAGATAAGATTTGAATGCATGAAAGTTCTATTTAAATTTATGGAATGATGGGGCACCTGGCCAGCTCAGTTGGAAGAGTGTAGGGCTCTTGATCTTAGGGTTGTGAGTTCAAGCCCCACATTGTGTGTAAAGATTACTTAAGTAGATAAGAACTTAAAAAAGTTTTAAATAAGTGGAAGGAAAAAATCAAAAATGTGTTTATCTTATGTGCTGTAGAAGAAAGATGTACAGAGACTTCCTATAAAATAACATCGTGAGTGGATGCTCTAAAGCACCCCCTGTGTTTGAAGCATAGTATGATAAATATGAAAAGAAAATTGGGTTCAAAACCAAAAAACATATCCAAGGGCAAAAAATAATAGGAAGAAACCTTGAACCATGCTGAAGCAGCAGCCTGCCTGACTCTAGGTCCAGAGTAGAAATTTGCAGCCAGAAGTTCTAATCTGACAGGGTAGTGAGATCTAAAAGTGCAACTACATTTCAAAGCTTGCAAGATGCAATAACAGTACTTTTTAAAAGAAATGTATACCTTTAGATAATTTTTAAGCCCCAAATATATTGAACTAAGTGTTGATCTCAAGAAGATAAGAAAATTAAAAATGTAAGGAAAGTAGAAGAAAGAAAATAGTAAAAAAAAAAAAAAAAAAAAAAAAAAAAAAAGGAACAAAAAACAGGAAAGGAATAATAAAGCCACAAGCAGGTTTTAAAAAGTTGAATAAAATTGATGATCCTCTGGTGAAACTTTTTTTTTTTTTGATGGCAAAAGTAACAAGAATGAAAAAGGGGACAAAAAGAGCACTACGTAAAGGCCAAGCTGGTATTCCTCTCTATTGCTGCAGCCACCACTTGTGAAAGGAGGCTAAACAGCAAAACCTACCACCAGGTGATACGTGGGGCTCCAGCTCATAGGAAGATGTGGGCCCAAGGTTTGCTCAGTAACTGGTGTCATCAAAGACACTAGTTATCACCAAAGAATTGGTGATAGAAAATCAAAGAATTGAGACAGTGAATTAGTATATAACACTTGGCTAAATTGAGGTCTCTAGGACACAATTCGGAGGCAACTTAAAACTTCTAGAAAGGATGAACCCAGAGGAAAGAAAGAAAAAATTAAAGAATATGCCCACTGTAAATCAAAGTTTCAAAATGCATGAAGAAACTGGATGATAAGACAAACAGCCAACCAATACTTTTTGAAATTTCAATCCACTCAAGATGAAGATATTAGAACAGCCTGAAAAGGACTTTAAGATAAGTATGTTACAGGAACCTGAAAGGCAAACTAAAGAATAAAAATTAAAGTTATGAAACGTGGTAAGTAGACATTCATTCATTTACTCAACATTTGTTGAGTGTTTTTTATGTCAGGTACTGTTCTAGATGCTAAAAATATAGCAGTACATGAAACATAAAAATCACCATTGTTAGGAGGTTGTTATCCTAACGAGAAAATAAGCTATAAAGTAGGTTAGAGAACAAGTGCTATGCACAAATAAAAAAGAATGATAGGGAATGCTCAGGGTGGTAGGGTAAGAGATGGAAGTTCTTAATTTTTAATAGCTCAGTTAAAAGACACTTAAGTAATGACCTGAAGAAGTAAGGGAGACCATCACACAGATAACTGAGGAAGAGAATTCCAGACACAGGTAACAGCAGGTACAATGACCCTGTGGAAAGCATGCTCGGCACATTTCATATATTTCAAGGAGGCCAGTGTGTCTGGAATGGAGTGAACAGGAGGAAAAGTGACAGGAGATGGGGTTGAAAAATTAACAGAAAACCAGATTATATGGAACTTTGTAGTTCATTGTACAGCTTTTGGCTTTTATTGGAGAGTTTTCAGGGGAGAAGGATCATTATGAGTGCTGTGTTGAAAAATAGATTCAAAAGGTAGGGAGTTGAAGGAAGAAGACTAGTTAGGAAGCTATTATAATGAATTCCTGTGAGAGATGATGTGATTATAACCACAGAGATAGCAGTGGAAGGAGTAAAATGTGGATCTTGTTTGGTCTTGATTAAAAAAAAAACAAAACACACAGCTGGGGAAAAGTGATTATGAAATTGGATTATATGACATTGGTGATTATTTTAGTTTTGTTATACTAATGACATTGTGTTTATTTAATAAAACACCTATTTTTAAAAAGATGAATACTGAAATGCTTATGACTCTTCACCTGGCTTAAAAATAGTCCAGAGGGGAGGGGCATCTGGGTGGCTCAGTGGTCAAGCGTCTGACCCCTGATTTCGGCTCAGGTCATTATTTCACAGTCACAGGATCTAGCCCCTTGTCAGACTCTGCTGCACTGAGCGTGAGGCCTGCTTAAGATTCTCTCTCTCTCTCTCTCTCTCTCTCTCTCTCTCTCTCTCTCTCTCCCTCCCTGCCACCCTACCTCCCTCTCTACCTCTGCTCCTCTCCCCGACTCACTTTCTCTCTCTCAAAAAAAAAAAAAAAAAAGTCCATCAGGAAGAAAAGGAGCCAAAAAAATCAGTAAGGACATATAAGACTTAATATGATTTTCAAATGTGGCCCAGTTATCACATACAGGAGGATGTTCAAGTGGTAGTTAAGGCATGTTAGTTCCTTGTCTCATTCAAGACATGTAAAGATACTGGATAATTTCAGATTTTTTAAGAAAAAATAGTGGATTATGTATTTGTTTGTTTAGGAGCGTGCATGCATGCATGCAAGCAAATGGGAAAGGCAGAGAGAGAGGGAGGGAGAGGATCTTAAGCAGGCTTCATACTCACTGTGGAGCCCTAAAAGGGGCTCAATCTCTCAACCATGAGATCATGACCTGAGCAGAAATTGAGTTGGACTCAACCAACTGAGACACCCAGGCACCCCATGAATTCTGTATTTAAAAAGTCATAACTTCTAAGTAAATTTAAAAGTCACAATTAAAAGAATATAAGTACAATATAGCTTCTAAACCAGCAGAGGGCAAAGCAGAATACAGAATATTTTATCAAGCCAATAGAAGATAGAAAAGCAGCTAAAAAGAAACAGTAAGAAAAATGTACCTAAAACCAAATGTAAAGGGATTCAGTTCACCTATATGACACTCTCAGATAAGACCAATGAATTTTTTTTTGTCCAAATGACTTTTACAAGAGATACACATAGAAATTTCAAAAGCAAAGGAATGGTTTATGTACAGTGATATTTATTAAGAAGTAGAAAAGCCAAATTCCAAATAATTGTATACTTTAAAGTAAGTATACTTTAAAGTAAGACCTTCTCTATAATGAAAATTATGAAGAATTAAAAAACTTCATGTTGTATTAAAAAAATGGAAGAAATGATGACAATTGTTAAGTAAAAAAAAAAAAGTTTAAAAAGTTACATACAAAATGATCACAATTAGTTTTTAAAATAAACATTTTATATGTCTATGTATACCCACCTGGAGATAATTGTCTGGAATATTATAAAATGTTACTGTGTTTATTCCTGGATTAAATGGAATAATCCTGGATTTTTTTTTTCCTGGATTTTTCTCCTCAGTATTGTCAACAATAAATATGTATTCCTTTGGTCATCAGAAAACATAGTTTAAAAAGAAAAGAGTAAACAGATAGCAAAAGGTATAACAGGAAAATGCTAATCAAAGGAAGCCACTATAACAATGTTAGTATCAGACAAAACATAATGTAAGGCTATTATCAAAAAGATAGGAGATAACAAATGTTGGTGAGGATGTGGGAAAGAGGGAATCCTTTTGCACTGTTGGTGGGAATGCCAACTGGTCCAGCCACTACAGTTTCCTCAAAAAATTACAAATAGAACTAACATATGATCCAGCAATCCCAATTCTGGGTATCTATCCAAAGGAAGTGAAATGACTATGTCAAGGAGACAATTGCAACCCCATGTTCATTGCAGCATTATTTATAATAGCCAAGGCATGGAAACAGCTTAAGTATCCCATCAATGGATGGATGGTAAAAAACAAACAAACAATGTGAATATAATATTATTCATCCATAAAAGAGAAGGAAATTCTGCCATTTGCACCAACATCGGTGGACTTGAGGGTATTAGACTAAGTGAAATAAGTCAGAGAAGGACAAATACCACATGATATCATTTTCATGTGGAAGCTAAAAAACTGACATCACAGATACAGAAATTGGATTAGCGGTTGCCAGAGGTAGAAGGGTGGGGGTCAAAATGGGTAAGGGGGTCAAAAGGTATAAACTTCAGTTATAAGATAAATTCTGGTGATGTAATATATAGCATGGTGAGTAAAGTTAACAATACTAGTATCATATATTTGAAAGTTGCTAAGAGGATAGATCTTAGAAGTTCTCACCATAAGAAAAAAATTGTAACTATGTGAGGTGATGGATGTTAACTTATTGTGGTGATCATTTCACAATACATATATCAAATCACCAGGTTGTACCCCATGCCATATGTCAGTCATATCTCAATAAAACTGGGAAAACTACTTCTGGTTACACATTTTAAAAATATATGTAAGGACAAAAATATTAATAGGAAGGAAAACGTTTTGTAATTATAAAAGGAACGACCCACCAAAATGATCAAACAATCGTGAATACATATGCTTACCACAGAGTTTCAACATAGATAAAACAAAACACAACTACAGGAAGAAAAAAGTAGCAATTGTGTGAGATTTTTAAAGAAATTTGTATCAAAAGTGATAGCTCAAGTATATATGTTAAATAACAAACATGTATCAAGATCCATTTTGAATATTAAACCAAATGTGGCAAAAACAATAGCATGTTGTTATTTCACATAAAATGAAGTTTAAAGATAGATGGTTCCAGGACTGGTATATTCATCAGCTCAGTATCAGGAAACCATGTAGATTTCTCTGTGGTTCTCTTGGCTTTCCTTTCATGGTTGCAAGATGGTTATCATTGTTCTATATATCATTTTCTCACAGAATAACATCCAAAGCAAGCAGGAAAGGAGGCTCATGTTGCTCTATGTTTATCAAAGAGGAAGATCCATTCTGGAGAAGTTGGCGGTGTAGGAGGACACTGGGCTCACCGCATCCTGCTGGTCACTTAGATTCCACCCACATCTGGCTAAATAACCCAGAAAACCGCCAGAAGACTAGCAGAACGGACTTTCTGGAGCCAAGCGCAGACGAGAGGCCCACGGAGAAGGGTAGGAAGGGCGGCGAGGCGGTGCGCTCTACACAGACTGGCGGGAGGGAGGTGGGGCGGTGGAGGGGCAGCCCGCCCAGCAAGACAGAGCCCCCAAAGTCTGGCTGGCAAAAGCAGAGGGGCCGGACTGTGTGAGTTCTGACAGCCAGCGGGACATAACATCTGGAATGTTATAAGTCAACAGCTCTGCTTGGAGAGCGGGACGGTGAGAGGACACCAGGAGGGAGAGGTGTTGAGCCCTGGAGACAGCTCAGCTCGGCAGGGAACAAAGGTACTGGCCAGCGCCATCTCCATCTCCCATCCCCCAGCCGAAATCCCAAAGGGAACCAGTTCCCATCACCAAACTTGCTTGCACCCCGCAAAAACCCAATGCTGTGCTTCTGTGGATCCATCCCTCCAATGGGTCTGCCTGCTTCCCTCCCAGTGCTGCAGGGCCCCTTCTGCAGGGGACCACCAACGACACAGTGAGCTAAGCCTGCCCCTCCCACCCCTGTGCACCTTGCAGATCCACCCTGGCTAATATGCCAGATCCCATCAAAGCAACACCACAAGCCTGGCAGTGTGCAAGTAGCCCAGACAGGGGCCATACCACTCCACAGTGAGCCCTGCCCCTGGGAGAGGGGAAGATAAGGTACACACCAGTCTGACTGTGGCCCCAGGGATGGCCAACACAAGTTACTCCAGACAGCACAGAAGTGCTCTGCAGCTCCACGCCACTCCAGGGACTATCCAAAATGACAAAACGGAAGAATTCTCCTCAAAAGAAACTCCAGGAAGTAGCGACAGCTAATGAATTGATCAAAAATGATTTAAGCAATATAATGGAACAAGAATTTAGAATAATAGTCATAAAATTAATTGCTGGGCTTGAAAAAGGTATAGAGGACAGCAGAGAATCCATTGCTACAGAGATCAGGGAACTAAGAAACAGTCATGAGGAGCTAAAAAATGGTATAAATGAGGTGTAAAATAAAATGGAGGTGGCCATAGCTCGGATTGAAGAGGCAGAGGAGGGAATAGGTGAATTAGAAGATAAAATTATGGAAAAAGAGGATGCTGAGAAAAAGAGAGATAAACAAATCCAGGAGTATGAGGGGAGAATTAGAGAACTAAGTGATGCAATCAAACAGAACAATATCCGTATAATAGGGATTCTGGAAGAGGAAGAGAGAGAGAAAGGGGCTGAGGGTGTACTTGAACAAATCATAGCTGAGAATTTCCCTGATCTGGGGAAGGAAAAAGGCACTGAAATCCAAGAGGCACAGAGAACTCCCTTCAGATGTAACTTGAATCAATCTTCTGCACAACATATCATAGTGAAACTGGCAAAATATAAGGATAAAGAGAAAATTCTGAAAGCAGCTGGGGATAAACATGCTCTAACATATAAAGGGAGACCAATAAGACCAGCGGCAGATCTATCTACTGAAACTTGGCAGGCCAGAAAGGAATGGCGGGAAATCTTCAATGTGATGAGCAGAAAAAATATGCAGCTGAGAATCCTTTATCCATCAAGTCTGTCATTCAGAATAGAAGGAGAGATAAAAGTCTTCCCAAACAAAAACTGAAGGAATTCATCAACACTAAACCATCCCTACAAGAGATCCTAAGGGGGACCCTGTGAGACAAAGTACTCAGAGACATCACTATAAGCATGAAACCTGCAGACATCACGATGACTCTAAACCCATATCTTTCAATAATAACACTGAATGTAAATGGACTAAATGCTCCAACCAAAAGACATAGGGTATCAGAATGGATAAAAAAAAAACAAGACCTATCTATTTGCTGTCTACAAGAGACTCATTTTAGACCTGAGGACACCTTCAGATTGAGAGTGAGGGGATGGAGAACTATCTATCATGCTACTGGAAGTCAAAAGAAAGCTGGAGTAGCCATACTTATATCAGACAAACTAGACTTTAAAGGCTGTAACAAGAGATGAAGAAGCGCATTATATAATAATTACAGGGTCTATCCATCAGGAAGAGCTAACAATTATAAATGTCTATGCACCGAATACGGAAGCCCCAAATATATATAACAATTACTCACAAACATAAGCAACCTTATTGATAAGAATGTGGTAATTGCAGGGGACTTTAATACTCCACTTACAACAATGGATAGATTATCTAGACACAGGATCAATAAAGAAACAAGAGCCCTGAATGATATATTGGATCAAATGGACCTGACAGATATATTTAGAACTCTGCATCCCAAAGCAACAGAATGTACTTTCTTCTCGAGTGCACATGGAATCTTCTCCAAGATAGATCACATACTGGGTCACAAAACAGCCCTTCCTAAGTATACAAGAATTGAGATCATACCATGCATACTTTCAGACCACAATGCTATGAAGTTTGAAATCAACCACAGGAAAAAGTCTGGAAAACCTCTAAAAGCATGGAGGTTAAAGAACACCCTACTAAAGAATGAATGGGTCAACAAGGCAATTAGGAAGAAATTTAAAAATATATGGAAACAAATGAAAATACAACAATCCAAATGCTTTGGGATGCAGCAAAGGCAGTCCTAAAAGGAAAATACATTGCAATCCAGGCCTATCTCAAGAAACAAGAAAAATTCCAAATACAAAATCTAACAGCACACCTACAGGAAATAGAAGCAGAACAGCAAAGACACCCCAAACCCAGCAGAAGAAGAGAAATAATAAAGATCAGAGCAGAAATAAGTAATATAGAATCTAAAAAAACTGGCGAGCAGATCAATGAAACCAAGAGTTGGTTTTTTGGAAAAAAAAAAATGATAAACCTCTAGCCAGGCTTCTCAAAAAGAAGAGGAAGATGACCCAAATAGATAAAATCATGAATGAAAATGGAATTATTACAACCAATCCCTAAGAAATACAAGCAATTATCAGGGAATACTATGAAAAATTACATGCCAACAAACTGGACAACCTGGAAGAAATGGACAAATTCCTAAGCACCCACACACTTCCAAAACTCTAACAGGAAGAAATAGAAAGCGTGAACACACCCATAACCAGCAAAGAAATTGAAGCAGTTATCAAAAATCTCCCAACAAAGAAGAGTCCAGGGCCAGATGGCTTCCCTGGGGAATTCTACCAGACATTTAAAGCAGAGATAATACCTATCCTTCTCAAGCTGTTCCAAAAAATAGAAAGGGAAGGAAAACTTCCAAACTCATTCTACGAAGCCAGCATTACTTTGATTCCTAAACTAGACAGAGACCCAGTAAAAAAAGAGAACTACAGGCCAATATCCCTGATGAATATGGATGCAAAAATTCTCAATAAGATACTAGAAAATCGAATTCAACAGCATATAAAAAGAATTATTCACCATGATCAAGTGGGATTCATTCCTGGGATGCAGGGCTGGTTCAACATTCGCAACCTAATCAACGTGATACATCACATTAATAAAAGAAAAGATAAGAACCATATGATCCTGTCAATCAATGCAGAAAAAGCATTTGACAAAATTCAGCATCCTTTCTTGATAAAAACCCTCGAGAAAGTCAGGATAGAAGGAACATACTTAAACATCATAAAAGCCATTTATGAAAAGCCCACAGCTAATATCATCCTCAATGGGGAAAAACTGAGAGCTTTCCCCCTGAGATCAGGAACACGACAGGGATGTCCACTCTCACAGCTGTTGTTTAACATAGTGTTGGAAGTGCTAGCATCAGCAATCAGACAACAAAAGGAAATCAAAGGCATCAAAATTGGCAAAGATGAAGTCAAGCTTTAACTTTTTGCAGATGACATGATATTATACATGGAAAATCCGATAGACTCCACCAAAAGTCTGCTAGAACTGATAGATGAATTCAGCAAAGTTGCAGGATACAAAATCAATGTACAGAAATCAGTTGCATTCTTATACACTAATAATGAAGCAACAGAAAGACAAATAAAGAAACTGATCCCATTCACAATTGCACCAAGAAGCATAAAATACCTAGGAATAAACCTAACCAAAGATGTACAAGATCTGTATGCTGAAACTATAGAAAGCTTATGAAGGAAATTGAAGAAGATATAAAGAAATGGAAAAACATTCCGTGCTCATGGGTTGGAAGAATAAATATTGTTAAAATGTCAATACTACCCAAAGCTACCTACACATTCAATGCAATCCCAATCAAAATTGCACCAGCATTCTTCTTGAAGCCAGAACAAACAATCCTAAAATTTGTATGGAACCACAAAAGACCCTGAATAGCCAAAGTAATTTTGAAGAGGAAGACCAAAGCAGGAGGCATCACAATCCCAGACTTTAGCCTCTACCTCAAAGCTGTAATCATCAAGACAGCATGGTATTGGCACAAAAACAGACACATAGACCAATGGAATAGAATAGAAACCCCAGAACTAGACCCACAAAAGGATGGCCAACTAATCTTTGACAAAGCAGGAAAGAATATCAAATGGAAAAAAGACAGTCTCTTTAACAAATGGTGCTGGGAGAACTGGACAGCAACATGCAGAAGAATGAAACTAGACCACTTTCTTACACCATTCTCAAAAATTAACTCAAAATGGATAAAGGACCTGAATGTGAGACAGGAAACCATCAAAACACTACAGGAGAAAGCAGGAAAAGACCTCTCTGACCTCAGCCGCAGAAATTTCTTACTTGACACATCCCCAAAGGCAAGGGAATTGAAAGCAAAAATGAACTACTGGGACCTCATGAAGAGAAAAGCTTCTGCACTGCGAAGGAAACAGTCAACAAAACTAAAAGGCAACCAACAGAATGGGAAAAGATATTTGCAAATGACATATCAGACAAAGGGCTAGTATCCAAAATCTATAACGAGCTCACCAAACTCCACACCCAAAAAACAAATAATCCAGTGAAGAAATGGGCAGAAAACATGAATAGACACTTCTCTAAAGAAGACATCCGGATGGCCAACAGGCTCATGAAAAGATGCTCAACATCACTCCTCATCAGGGAAATACAAATCAAAACCACACTCAGATATCACCTCACGCCAGTCAGAGTGGCCGAAATGAACAAATCAGGAGACAATAGATGCTGGAGAGGATGTGGAGAAATGGGAACCCTCTTGCACTGTTGGTGGGAATGCAAACTGGTGCTGCCACTGTGGAAAACAGTGTGGAGGTTCCTCAGAAAATTAAAAATAGATCTACCCTATGACCCAGCAGTAGCACTGCTAGGAATTTACCCAAGGGATACAGGAATGCTGATGCATAGGGGCACTTGTACCCCAATGTTTATAGCAGCACTTTCAACAATAGCCAAATTATGGAAAGAGCCTACATGTCCAACAACTGATGAATGGATAAAGAAATTGTGGTTTATATACACGATGGAATACTACGTGGCAGTGAGAAAGAATGAAATATGGTCTTTATAGCTATGTGGATGGAAATGGAGAGTGTTATGCTAAGTGAAATAAGTCATACAGAGAAAGACAGATACCATATGGTTTCACTCTTATGTGGATCCTGAGAAACTTAACAGAAGACCATGAGGGAGGAGAAGGGGGAAAAAAAGGTTAGAGAGGGAGGGAGGCAAACATAAGAGACTCTTAAAAACTGAGAACAAACTGAGGGTCGATGGGAGGTGGGAGAGAGGGGAGGGTGGGTGATGGACATTGAGGAGGGCACCTGGTGGGATGAGAACTGGGTGTTGTATGGCAACCAATTTGACAATAAATTTCATATTAAAAAAATTAAAAATTAAAAAAATTTTAAAAAGTTCAAATATCTTAAATTTTTTTTTCTCAACGTTTATTTATTTTTGGGACAGAGAGAGACAGAGCATGAACGGGGGAGGGGCAGAGAGAGAGGGAGACACAGAATCGGAAACAGGCTCCAGGCTCTGAGCCATCAGTCCAGAGCCCGACGCGGGCCTCGAACTCACGGACCGCGAGATCGTGACCTGGCTGAAGTCGGACGCTTAACCGACTGCGCCACCCAGGCGCCCCAAAAGTTCAAATATCTTAAAAGTTGATAAACTAAGCTTTATCCAAATCACAGAATGTGAGGAAATATTTGAAAAACATCTGACAAAGGACTTGTATCCAAATATATAAAACATGCTCACAATTCAATAGGAACATAGACTATTTTTTAAAAAAAAAATATTAAAAGACATTAACAGACAATTTAGAAAAGAGTGAAATGCAAAAAAGCACATGGAAAGATGCTTAACATCTTTAGTCACTAGGGAAATGCAACTCAAAAGCATAAAAGATACCAACTATTAGATTTGCTAAAATTTATTTAATAGTGCTAATATTATTAAGGGTTGGCAAATATGCAAAGTAACCAAAACTTTCATACACTGCTGGTAGAAACAGAACATTTGTACTTTTGAAATCGTTTGGCAGTTTCTTGTAAAATTAAAGATACACCCACCACTAATCTGCCAAGCTGAAGCTGGAATATTCTTGTGTTTGGGTGCATCTACAAGTGAAAAACACCTTTACCTCTGCTTGTGTGAGATATAATTCTACCTCTAGAATGTACTGATAAATTATAAAGCTCTTAAAATAAAGGAGCACTATTCTGACTGGTTTGGAGCAATTGTCCCCTTCTCCCCCCTTGAGGACATTTGACAACGTCTAGAGATATTTCTGGTTGTCACAACTTGGAGATGTTTCTGGCATCTGGTGAGTAGAGGCTTGGTGTGCTGCCAAACACCTTACAAGGTCCTGGGTAGCCCTGCATAACCAAGAATCGTCTGCCCTACATGTCAATAAGTGGCAATGGTGAGAAAACTTATTATAGAGACTAAAAAGCATTAATATAAATCTAATAATTTTAAATTTTTCCCAAAATAAAGAAACTAAACAACTAATACTTTAAGTGTGGTAATCTTTTAAAGAAAAAAATTATTCTCACAAAAGCTGCTAACTCAGAGCCATTTTAAAAAAATAAGAAATCAAGTTCATGCAATCAAATCAGACTTATTTGATAATTTAGGTTTAAAAACCGGCTATACCTTCTTCCTGATTATATTAGTGTGAAGTAAAATACAAATGTACATTTTATTCTTTTAAAGATGTGGATTTGTTTTCTCTTGAAGAGAATAATTAATCTGAAATTCCTACCATTTTCTGTATAGAGTTGATTAAATATACTATCATGACTCCTACATATTTAGGATAAGGAACAATGAAAAATTTTGTTTAATCAAATTGCTTTATAATTCTAACAACATTTTTAATATCAAGAATATATTATGTTCTAAAAGTGTGTTAGTTTAAATGTGAACTTTAAGACCTTGAACTACATTAAATTGAATTAATTAATTAATAATCTTTGGATGCTCTGATAATTTCTAAGTAATTTAGAATATAACTCTGCATAATTTTCATACATACAGTTTTGGATTGCATTATCTTGGTTATAGAGTGGTTCTGTCTTTGGGTCCTGTTATTGTGAAATTCACAAGCATGAAAGAGATGACTGTGTGACCATATTATGTGTACTTCTGAGCTGTACTGGTCCACTAAATTCTTGTTGCATGTGACAGGCAGGTAATTCTCAGTGGCCTCTTCCCAGTAGTTTCTGTGAAGTGTAAGTTGTGTTCTGTGAATATGAATGATAAAGACTATCCTAGGTGCAATCCTGGCAAGAAATCATGAAGAGAGTAGTTTTATTCTAAAGTATTTGATGCAGAATGTTATAGAAGATAAAAACATGAATGGATGAGGAAAATTATAGAAGTTATGCAGAAAGTTAACTTTATTTGCCTTGGTTCATAATATGCACTGGTAAGAAGTCTAAAAAGGAGCAATGAAATATGTTAAAAATTTTGGCAAATTTTACTTAGTTTTTGTGTGTGTGTGTGTGTGTGTTTATTTATTTATTTTTGAGACAGGGAGTGAGGAGGGTAGGTACAGAGAGAGAAGGAGACAGAGAATCTCAAGGAGGCTCCACGCTGTCAGCACAAAGAACCCATGAACCATGAGGTCATGACCTGAGCCGAAACCAAGAGTTGGATGCTTAACCAACTGAGCCACCCAGGCACCCCAAGTCTTGCTTAGTTTTTATCATAAGATGATTTAAAAAAATTTAAGATAGGGGCACCTGGGTGGCTTAGATGTTTAAAAGCACCTGACTCTTGGTTTCAGCTCAGGTCATGATCTGGAAGTTTGTGAGATTTGAGCCAAGCCTGCTTGGGATTCTCCCTCTCTCTCTGCCTCTCTCTATCTCTCAATAAAATAAAATAAACATTTAAGAAGAGAAAATAAAACATCTTTTAGATGTAAAATATCTTTTTCCAAGAGGTCCCTGGGAAGTCACAAAGATTCATTCTTTTATCTTACAAAAAATAAATAAAAGGTCCAAATATTTTGGATTGCCAGATATGTTTCATATTTCTTAATTGTTTCAACATTATTGTAAGAACTGCATGTAAAGAGTTGTCAAAAGAAAAATTCAATCTTTTCTAGGTCAACCTTTAGGTAAATACTACTTATATAAACATATTTGAGAGATTATGAACTTAACATAATTTGTCAGTGTCCTCACTATCCACAGTATGTTTTTCCCCCTTGGGGGAAACATTGATTAAATGCTTATTAAATAGTTATGTATTGCATCCTCTTAGAGAAGTTTACTCTCCTCATTCTCGTTTAGCATCAACCAATCAGTCTCATCATAAGAGGGTATTTCTGTTTTTCTCTCATGCTTGCCTGAAGTCTCTGCTGTAAGCCACAGGTTAGAAATGGGGTCTTCAAGGGAACCTGGGTTAAGTGTCTGACTCTTGATTTTAGCTCAGGTCATGATCTCACAGTTCATGAGTTTGAGCCCTGCACTGGGCTCTGCGCTAACAGCACAGAGCCTGCTTGGGATTCTCTGTCTCTCTCTGCCTCTCTCACTCTCTCTAGATCTCTAAATAATTAATTAATTAATTAATTAATTAAATTAAAAAAAACTGGGTCTTCAGTCAAGGTAGAGAATCTTTGAATCTTGAAGAAAAGATTCTATTAGGTACTTTTCAAGGTACTTGGTTGCTTATATAGTTACTCTTCTACTAGGTAATTACCGATAGCTCAAGAAACGAAGACAATGAGCAGTGAAACATGGATGGATCTGAGAAATACTTAAGACTTGGAGATTGATTGGATTTGTACTCTCTTTCAAAGGTATAGTTGTCAAAGTCAACAGCATTCTGTTCAGGAATATTAAGAGCTTCACTATTATTCCTATTCAAGTAGAAAGCTATTTCATGTATGCCAGGATGTGCATCAGAAAAAAATGCTTATGGCGAAGTCCAGGAGAAAAGCCCTGGATCTGTTCAAATGTCTAAATAAAAACAATATTGTGCACTTTACACAAAATCCTATTTAATCCTCTTAACACCCTACAAATAGATATTATTGCCTCTATTTTACAGATTGAGGTAACTAAGATTCAGGGGGGTGAGAAACTTGCTCAAGGTCATACAGTTAATAAAAGTAGAGTTGGGGTTCTAACACAATTAGCCTGATTTAAAACAATTAATAAATAATTGATAAGTGATTTTTGCCCAAATGCGTGACCTTAGATCCTGAATCCCCTGTTTTTGTTAATCCTTCTCTGAACTTCTTCTATCTGCATTTTCTCCAAAGAGCAAAGAAAATGTTGGTTGGAAGGATGTGCCATCTGGCACCCATGCTCCCTCTTCTAGACCATGTTTGGGCTTCCCCAAATCTGTAATCCTTGTCCAGTAGCCCTCGGATGCTTTAGGAACATCATGAGTCTTTTCTCTGGCAAGCCTACTAAGGGTAGCCTGTGCTGCTGCTGCTTTATTTTTTAATAGAGCTAAAATTGATACATAACATTATTAGCTTCAAGTATACAATATAATAATTTGATCTTTGTATACACTACAAAGCAATCACCACAATAACTCCAGTTCATGTGTGATCATATAATTAACCCCCTTCACCCATTTTGCCTACCTTCCACTGCCTTCCCTTCTGATAACCACCAAACAGTTCTCTGTATCTATGTGTTTTGTTTTGTTTGAGACACGCACACATGTGTGTGTGTGTGTGTTTTCATTTCATATAAATGAAATCATACAATATTTGTCTTTCTCTGACTTATTTTACTTAGCATAATACCCTCAAGGTCAAGGTCCACACGTGGTGTTGCAAATGGAAGAATTTCCTTCTTTTTATGGCTGAATAGTATTCCACTGTACATATACCATGTCTTCTTTTTCAATTCATCCATCAATGGACATTTAAGTTCTTTCCATATCTTAGCTAATATAAATAATGTTGTAATAAACATGAAAGTGATATATCTTTTTTAAATTAGTATTTTCTTCTTTTTCAGATAAATACCCAGAAGTGATATAGCTGGATCATATGGTAATTGTATCTTTAATTTTTTTAGGAACCTGCATATTATTTTCCATAGTAGCTGCACCAGTTTGCATTCCCATCAACAGTGTATGAAAGTTCCTTTTCCTCCACATCCTCTCCAACACTTGTTATTTCTTGTGTTGTTTTTTTCTTTTCATAACAGTCATTCTAAGAGGTGTGAGGTGATATCACATTGTGGTTTTGACTTGCATCTCCCTGATGATTAGTGATATTGAAGATCTTTTTATGTGCCTGCTGTTCATTTGTATGACTTCTTTGGGAAAATGTCTGTTTAGAAATTCTGTCCATTTTTTAATTGGATTGTTCATTTTATTAGTTTCTGAGTTATTTACATATTTTGGATGTGGATATGTATGTGATTTGCCTTTCATCTAACTGATGGTTTCCTTTGCTGTGCAGAAGCTTTTTAGTTTGATGTAGTCCCACTCATTTATTTTTGCTTTTGTTGCCTTGGCTTGTGGAATAAAATCCAAAAATTCAATGTTAATATCAATGTCAAGAAACTTACCACCTGTGTTTTCTTGTAGGAGTTTTACAGTTTCAGGTCTTACATTCAAGTATTCAACCCATTTTGAGTTAATTTTTGTTTATGGTGTAAGGTAGTGGTCTAATATTCTTTTGTGATATCTAATATCATTCTAATGTGTGGCTGTTCAATTTTCCCAACACTAGTTATTGAAGAGATTGTCATTTCCCCATTGTATATTCTTGATCATAAATTAATTGACCATATATGTATGGTTTTATTTCTGGGCTGTCTATTCTGTTCCATTGATCTATGTGTCTGTTTACGCCAGTACTATACTGTTTTGATTACTATAGTTTTGCAGTGTAGTTTGAAATTAGGGAGTGTGATGGTTTCAGCTTTGTTCTTCTTTCTCAAGATGGCATTGGTTGGCCTATACTTCTTGTGTGTATATCCCTTTCCTCAAGGAAAAGCTTTCATTATGCAATATTCCTGCAGAAAATTCCAAGGAGACTAAGAATTTCAAATGTAAGCCTGGTCTTCCAAGTTAAAAAAAAATTTTTTTTTAACATTTACTCATTTTTGAAGACCCAGAGAGACAGAGCATGAGTGGGGGAGAGGCAGAGAGAGGGAGACACAGAATCTGAAGTGGCGTCCTGGCTCTGAGCTGTCAGCACAGAGTCCAACGCGGGGCTTGAATTCATGAACCCATGAGATTGTGATCTGAGTCAAAGTCAGACGCCTAACCAACTGAGCCACCTAGGCGCTTTGCAGATATTTTTAATTTTTAATTATGCCCAGCCTATCAATTCTCTTTCATGGATTATGCCTTTGGTGTATCTAAATAGTCATCATCAAACTCAAGGCAATCTAGATTTTCTCCTATGTTATTTTCTAAGGGTTTTATAGTTTTTCATTTTATATTTAAATCTGTGATCCATTTTGAGTTCAGTTTTGTGAAAGGTGTAATAGTTATATCTAGATTCACTGTTTTGCATGTGCATGTCTAGTTGTTTCAGGACCATTTGTTGGAAAGACTCTTTTCTCCATTATATTACCTTTGCTCCTTTGTCAGAAATCAGTTGACTATATTCATGTGGGTATATTTTGGGGCTCTCTATTCTGTTCCACTGATTTCTGTGACTATTTTTCTTTGACTACACTGCATTGATTATTTTCTTCCCAAATTGATCTATAGATTCAATGCAATCCCAATCAGAATACTAGCAAGTTATTTTATGAATATTGACAAACTGATTCTACATTTATATGGAGAGGCAAAACACCCAAAATTAGCCGAGACAATACTGAAGGAAAAGAACAAAGTTAAACAATATCCAACTTCAAGATGTGGTACAAGGCTGGCTGTGGCTCCTTGGAGATTTCTAGGAAGATGGTATGTCTGGCCTCACAAAATGAGCTAAGTACACCCTCTGCCTCTATCTTCTAAAAGAGATTGTAGAGGGGTGCTGGGTGGCTTAGTCAAGTGACTGATTCTTGATTCTGATTCTGATCTCACGCTTCGCGAGATTGAGCTTCATGTCAGGCTCTGTGTTGACAGAGCAGAGCCTGCCTGGGATCGCCTCTCTCCTTCTCTCTCTTCCTCTCCCTTGCTCACATTCTCTCTCCCTCCCAAAATAAAGAAATAAACTTTAAAAAATAAGAGAGATTGTAGAAAATTGGTATAATTTCTTCCTTACATGTTTAGTAGAATTAACAAGTGATCCCATCTAGGCATGGTGCTTTCTGTTTGGGAAAATTATGGATTATTGATTCAATTTATTTAATAGATATAGGCCTAGTAAGTTTTATATCTTAGAGAACTGGTCCATTTCATTGAGGTTATCAAAGTTATAGGCATAGAGTTGTGGATAGTATTCCTTTATTATCTTTTTAATATTCATGGGATCTGTAATTATATCCTCCCTTTTATTTCTGATATTAGTAATTTGTGTCCTCTCTCTTTTTTTCTTAGTTAGCCTGGCTTGAGATTTGTCAATTTTATTACTCTTGAAATAACCAACTTTGTTTTATTGATCTTCTCTATTGAGCTCCTGTTTTCAATTTCATTGATTTTTTGCTCCAATTTGTATTCTTTTTTTTTTTTTCCTGCTTAGATTTTACTCCTGTTTTTCTGGTTGCCTAAAGTAGAAGCTTACATGAATGATTTTATATCTTTCTCTCCTCTAACTTATGCATTAACTGCTGTAAATTTCCCTCTAGTCAGTTAAACTTTGATAAAACCACAGCAAGTTAGAATCTGGTTAAATAGTTTCATCTGAGGGCATACTCTGATAAGAAGAACAGAATGTTTTGGCCTATTTCAAAATGGTGCCTTTTCTCCTCCCCCTATTGGGAGCACAAGGGGATTTTTCTCTGATATTGACTGTGAAAACCTGGTACAGCTTCAGGAAGTAAAATTTCACAGAAGTGTAGGGGCTCCCTGATGACTGGCTCCTCCTGGAGTTTTTATGTCTGAGGCTTACCCATGGTGAGCTCTGGCAATTTGTCAACTACCGTTCCTGTTTTTCTACCTTGGCACTGGCTCCCATGGAGGTTACTTTTCTGATTGGTTGTGATCCCAATTTTTTTTTGGGGGGGGGCAGTGATTTTCTCTGTGACCTCACTTTTTTATGGATCTAAGAAGAATTGTTGAATTTTTACTTTGTTCAGCTTTTTACATAGGATGGAGTGGTAACTTCCAAGCTCTTTATATATTAGATCAGACTTTAAAAAAATTAACTGATATTGTGCTAAAACAATCTAATAGGAAAAATCATCAAGATCTCTACTCTATAAGTGTAAATCTGAAATATATGGACCATAAACAAAAAGAAAGGAATAGTCACTGTATACTTTCTACATGAGCTCTACCTATATATTCTTGTCTGTCAACCACATTGTCTTTTCCTAAAGCCCAAATTTAAAATAGTAAAATAACAAATACATTTAAAACCTAGTGCCTATATTTTGGTCTGAAATGGTATTCTCCATTAAAAAGCACTAAGAGTTCTTGGAGAATAACTGATTCCATTTCCTAGAGATTAAAAAAAAACAGAAAGAATTTCAAGGTGGGTCTAAATCATCTTGTTCTAAGAATAAAGGATTTTTAAAAGGCTTTTAAAATTCTGGATGGTGTTAAAAATCATAATCAACCTTTCCCAATAGCCAAATATGACAATTTGACCATCAAAAATAAACAAA
This sequence comes from Puma concolor, assembly GCF_028749965.1. Taxonomy (NCBI): domain Eukaryota; kingdom Metazoa; phylum Chordata; class Mammalia; order Carnivora; family Felidae; genus Puma; species Puma concolor. The sequence goes on along the minus strand of NC_141672.1, from coordinate 100,162,574 downwards.
TTATAGTTACTTAATTTTAGGTTAGGAATAAAAAATCAGATTTAATTGTTCATAATGTACATTTTCAATCCCTAAGAACTTCACAATATGTTAGGAGAAAACAGGGACCCTCCTCTACCACAGAGCTAGTTTTTACATTTTTTACTTTAATTTTATATATTTGTCATGTCCAAATAATGCATATATTTGTATATGTACATTATGAATCATAACATGAATAGTACATCCATCACCCAAAATTAGAGAGAGACAGAGAAAGAAAGATATAACTTGGCAATTTCTTTGGTGCTCTCCAATGGCTTGCTCTGACGTAATGAACAGAATCAAACAAAAATGATCTTGGGTGTTCTCTCTGTATCTTCTTGGGGAACCAGACAATATGGCCTAGATCTCTTGTCTCCCCATAAGAAGGACTGCATATGAACTCAGGTGGCCATGGTACTATTACTTTCTTCCAACTAAAGTTTCCCATGTGAGTCAAGTCACATATGAGTCAAGTCCAAAGTATCAAGTCCCCAGATACTGGGTAGTTGACTTTCTTGGACAGGTCTTATAGTTGCACCTAAACAAAGACTAGTGCCCCAGTGATTTCCCTACTGACAAGATTCCTTTTAAGTTTGCCCTGTAAGAAGGGAGAGCCACAGAGGGATGGAATTCCTCTCCTATAATACAAATTCACACTGAAGATCCAACACATTGCTCTGACCCCAACGTACTTCTCCTTGAGATGATGGCAGAATGGGGGAATTGTGTTTTTCTCCTTAGTTTTGTAAGTAGGCTTCCCTTTTCACCAATAAAACCTAACCTTTAACCTAGTGGTTCTTTTAAAATTATTATTATTTTTTAATGTTATTTTTGAGAAAGAGAGAGAGTATGAGTGGTGGAGGGGCAGAGAGAGAGGGAGAGACAGAATCGTAAGCAGGCGCCAGGCTCCGCGCTGTCAGCACAGAGCCCCACATGGAGCTTGAACTCAAGAACCACGAGATCGTGACCTGAGCTGAAGTGAGATGCTTAACCAACTGAGCCACCCAGGCGCCCTAGCCTAGTGGTTCTAACTTTGGTGTGGGCCAGATTTACCTAATGGGCTTCTTAAAACACAGATTGCTGTGTCCCACTACCAGAATTTCTGGGTCAGTAGACCTGCAATGGGGTCTGGGAATTTGCATTTCTAGCAAGTTCCCACATAATACTGTTATTATGGTTAGGTGACCACACTCTGAGAACCTCTATCTTAAATCATGCACTGTGTCTATGTGGAAATCAGCTCTGTTGTCTACCACAAAGGATCCCGTTGGCACAAGCTTCACCTAGGAGTTAATCATTGTCCTTTATTCTCCTCTACTTGGTTTTATAGTTTTATCATATATGTAGGAATCCTTAACCAATAGATTTAGTTTTATAAAAGTTTTATAAAAATGGCATTTTTTATTAAGGGTCTCATATGATTTATTCTTTTCACTCATCCATCCAGGGTATAGATATAATTAATTCATTTTCACTGTTTTGTGATATCATTGTGTGAATATAACTACTGATGGACATTTGGCTTGTTCTCAGGTTTTTGCTAGGAAATTGGTATGAAAGCTGCTTCTTTAATCATAGAATTAACCTTGCTTTTTGAAAGGACTCAGTCTAGAGGGAACTCTCCCTCCCTTAGACCTTTCCCTAAATTCTAACATCCTCTTCCTGAGACACCTATGGTGTGTCTTCTACCTTGCTAAGTAAGTAATGAACTCAGCTTGTTCAAGTACATGGGCCTCTGTGGTCTTTGGCTGAAGGGTTATATATCAAATATCTTAACAATCCTTGTTGTGCCTTTTGGTGAATACCAGTTCTTAATTTTAGTTCAAGTTTTCAATGTTTTCCCTTTATAGTTGGTGCTTTTATGTCATATTTAAGAATTCCTGTTGGGGCACCTGGGTGGCTCAGTCGGTTGAGTGATCAATTTCGGCTCAGGTCATGATCTCACGATTTGTGAGTTCCGGCCCCGCGTTGGGCTCTGTGCTGACAGCTCTGAGCCTGGAGCATGCTTCGGATTCTGTGTCTCCCTCTCTCTCTGCCCCTCCCCTGCTCATGCTCTGTCTCTCTCTGTCTCAGAAATAAACATTAAAAAAAAAAAAAAAAAGAATTCCTGTCTTACTCTAAGATCATATGGATATATATTTTTAATATTCAAACTTTTGTCTTGAGTTAATCTGAAATTCATTTGTATGTATGACGCCATATGCATGTAGAAATCTAATCTCATTTTTTCCCATGTGGTAACCATTTCTCCTAGCAGCAATGTATTCAATAGCCATTCCTTTCTGTGCTTTTCCCCACTTGCATGCAGAGCCATCTCTGCCATATATCAAACTTCTATTTATATATGGGTTAAATTAGAGCTTTTCTGTTTTTAAAATGTCATAAGAAATAGTTTAAGACTTTAAGATTGAATGTTTCAAGGCTTGTGAAATACTGTTTAGATAAGTACATAAAACAATGTGTAAAAGTTAATATTTTATTGGTATCCGTTGATGCAATCATTCAGTAATAAACTTATCAAGTTTTTTTAAAGGATAATTCATTCACAGTGCAGAAAGTTTAGTAAGACTGTGGTAGGCTGGAGAACAATTTAAATGCAGAGGTGTGTATGTGCTTAACAAAGTGATTGCTAACAGATTTTTTTAGAGCCCCAAACAACACAAAGTATCCCTTTTACTATCTTCCATACGTACATTTTCTCACTTGTATTTTTACATAGTCAGAGAATCTAGACTTTAAAATTTTATATGAAAGAAATGCATAAATCCTCTCTTTTGAAGCATAGAAAGTCTGAAACAAAATGGTAAGAGTAAGAATAGAACCAAAGGGGAGAGAATGCCAAAAGTAAGGACGAGGGAAAATAAATCTAAGAATGGCTCCCAGTATTCAAAGTTAGAGAACCTTGAGATGATAAACCCCTGACAAAATTGGGTAAGGTACTGAGGGATGTCCTGTTTGGGGGACAAGATTATATTTTTTTTCTCTCAAGTCTGCTGCTTCTAAACTTTCCTCAGGGAAATTTTCAGGAGGCTTGAAATTTGTGTTAAAAGCCTGCAAAAGTAAAAAGTTAAAAATCCAAATCCAGGGTGACTGGACGGCTCAGTCAATTAAGCGTCTGACTTTTGGTTATGGCTCAGGTCATGATCTCATGGTTCATGAGTTCAAGCCCATCAGACTCTGTGCCAACAGTGTGGAGCCTGCTTAGGATTCTCTCTCTCCCTCTCTCTCTGCCCCTCTCCTGCTCTCTCTCTCAAAATAAATAAACTTTAAACTCCAAATCTGTAGGTGGCAAGTAGTTCATAGGTGCTTAAATTTCATGTAAATTCATTGTGTTCTTATCTTCTTTTTTAAGCATCAGATTCCAGTAACTTATATTCTGAGTCTAGAGAAAGTAGCCTGGAGAAAAATAATTGGAATAGGAGTTAAGAGATCATAATTTTAATCACAATTCTGCCACTCATGTATGTGGGCAGAGGGTTAAGTGCGTGGGCCTCAGATTCCTTAAATATGCAGGATGAACTACATCACTTTCATATCTCCTTCCGGAGCTAAAGTTCTAAGTCTCCTTAAGCAATTGTAAAATGTACCCATGCAAATCCACGCTGTCCTACAGCTTAGTTGGCAGCCAAGCATTCGTCATATCAGTCATAGAGTGATTTCTCCCTAGGTCTCAAACCATGGAGTGTACCCGATCTACACTCTTTTGGTGGTGTTAAGGTTGATAGGATTTGGAGCACTACAAGAGTAAGGCCAAGCTCCCAGGCCAGGATATCGGTCTGATCAGGAAATCTCCAAAACAGGAACACCAAATGATGCTCTGACAGCCTCCATAGTAACAAAAGGCCAGTGTTGCAAGACGCATGGGCTCACACCTGCTTCTCCCGGGTCATTCTTTCCAGTAAGGGCACATCTTTTTCTTTCTTTCTTTTCTTTTTTTTAAATTAAATTAAATTAAATTAAATTTATTTATTTAATGTTTATTTTTGAGACTGAGACAGAGCAGGAGCAGAGAAAGGGAAGACACAGAATCCAAAGCAGGCTCCAGGCTTCTAGCTGTCAGCACAGATCCCCACGGGGACTCAAACCCATGAATCCTAAGATCATCATATGAGCTGAAGTGGGATGCTTAAGGGACTGAGCCACCCAGGCTCCTCCTCCCACCCCCCACCCCTTTTTTTTTCCATTCACAGGCGCAAGGCTTTTTTCTTAAGACGAAGGCCTATTTCTTTGGTGATTCACTCAGACCGCAGGTACCGGATAAGAGCCAGAGAGGTGGCATCACCGGCGGCAAGATGTCCCGGCAGTCACAAGAGAAGCTCACGGGGCGATGACAAGGCGGTGGAAGGGGCGCGCCCGGGGCACGCTGGGAACGCGGGGCGCCGCAGCCGGGCCTGACCCGGAAGGGCTGGCGCTTGGTAACCCCGGCTTCCCTAGCAACCGAGCAGGTGCTTGTCCTAAACAGCCGAATCCTCGGTTACTACCGCCTCCCGAGATGCCTCTGCAGGTTAGCGATTACACCTGGCAGCAGACGAAGACTTCGGTGTTTATCTCTGTGCCCCTCCGAGGCGTCTCCGTCAGAGATGCGGACGTGTTCTGCACGGAAAACTATCTGAAGGTAGGAACTCGAGCTGTGCCTGAAGGGCCCTCGGGGACGTGATCCGAAGACTGCATGGGCGCGTTGTTGCAAATAAGCGTCCTAAAATTTAGTTCTATTTTTTCAAACCGAATTCCATCAGGTGACAACTCATCTTTAGACAGATGTCATCAGATCAGACCTTATTCTTATCTAGGATTTCCTCATATGCCTTGTTAATCTTATGGGACCTCGAATAAATTTATAGCAGGCATGTCAGAAAATGATTTTGGCCCCTATCCCTTTTTTTTTCCTTAAAGGCTTAGTCTTTATTTTGTGTAACTAAATTAACCTCCGTTTACCGCCCCCCCCCCCCTTCTGAATAGGTCAACTTTCCTCCATTTTTATTTGAAGTGTTTCTCTGTGCGCCCATAGATGATGAGAACAGCAAAGCCAAGATTGGGAATGACACCATTATATTCACCTTATATAAAAAAGAAGTGGCCATGTGGGAAACCCTTTCACTGTCAGGTGGTAAGTGTTTTTATTCAAAGGTGTTCATCTGGTTGTGTGTTTTGTATTTTATACCTTTAAAAAAAATTCTCTTTCAAAACAGTTGTTTTTCTAGTAGAAGAAAAATAGGAACATGAACATGGTTTAAATGATATAGTGCTTCAGCTGACACTTAAGATAAATTAAAGATTGAATAATTCAAAAGTTAGAGCGCATTTGTATTAGTTCTGAAGCAGATGTGGACTTGTATCTTCAGAGGCTAAGGTCTCTTGATATGACCTTATTTTGTGTAGGCATTAACACATCTGGTAATCCTAGGAACACCCTATTAGGTTACCATCCCCTGCCCTGCCAGTTTTTTTTTTTTTTTTTTTTTTTTTTTTTTTTTTTAAGGTTAGGCTACCGAGGCACGGAAGGGTTGAATAATTGGCACAGGTCACACAACAAGTAAGTGGCAGACTGGAACTGCAGCCCTAGCAGTTTGACTCTAGAGCAGTGATTCTTTGACTCATCTACAAAACTTTTAAATAACACAGATGTCTGAAACTCAGCCTAGTTCAATCAAATCAATTTATGGGAGTGCGACACAGGTATCGGCAGTTTCAAAAAAACTTCCCAGGGATTATAATGTACAAAGCTGAGATTCCCTGTTCTCTATTCCCTTAATAGGTACTCTGTTCTTCTACCAAGATTGGCTTTGTGGGTCAGTAATTGCCCTCTACTGCTTTACCTCTATTTCCTTCCTCCCTGTTGTAGTTGTCTTATATTCTAGGGGTTTATATCTGTTGTCTGAAATTTCTCTTAGGTCTCTGGCGTTAAGCCTTGAGTAGGAATTACTGAGAATGGGGAGATGAATATCATTCTTGATATTACTCTTTTCTTGGTATTTTGCATTGGGATTTAATTTTGTAATCCCCAGGACCAGGTAGATTTTTCTCTAAAGTCTGGTGTTCAGCTCAGAAAATACTGGTTAAGGTAGGTTACCATACTGAGGTTACTTTAATTCTTTAGTGATTGCCAGACTAACTGAAGAGTTTTTTTTTTTTCTTTCCTAACCATGATCTTCCTCTTTGTTTTTTACATCTGCTTTCATTGCACATTTACTTGATTCTTCTTTTTCATGGTCTTATGGTCATCCATTCCACACTTTGACCATTTAAACCAAGGTTTAAGAAATATTTTTCTATATAGGACCAGATAGTATTTTGAATATTATGGGCCATATGGTCTCAAAAGCAGCCAATAGACCATTCATGTTTATTGACACTGAAATTTGAATTTTATCTTGTGTTTATATGTCACACAATATTATTTTGATTTTTCAACTATTTAAAAATATAAAAATTATTCTTAGCTTGTGTGCTAGAGGAAAATGGGCAGCAGGTGAGATTTGGCCGTAGTTTCCCAACCTCTGATTTAGACTAATCAGAACAGTCTTAAAACTAGCTTATATAACAAGTAATGAACATTGATTTTACTTCAGAAACAAGGTTTGAGATTCCTTTAGAAATCAAACTCAGTTACACATGCAATTCAGTGAAATTATTTCTTTAAAAATACTGGTTTTCACATAAATTATGTGGAACTGCAGTCTATATGCCAAGCCTGACTCATTATTCAAAACATATTTGCTCCATTTTTTCCTCCTGACTTCTTTCTTGGTATATTTTTCATTTTTTAGAAGTGAAAGTAGGTTCTTTTAATTATTTTTGCCCTTAAAGCCGGTCCAGCTGTCTCCACTCTGTTATTAAACAGGAAGTGGGTTGGGGGAGGCTTCAGACTTAATTTTAGTCCTTAAGCCCTAGTCAAGATCTTGAATGAATAAAAATGCCATGCTTTTTTTTTTTTTTTTTTCTTTTTAAGACAGTTTCTTTCAAAGTTAAAATTCCAGGGGAGCCTGGGTGGCTCAGTCAGTTAAAAATCTGATTTGTCATCATTTTGGCTCAGGTCATGATCTCACAGTTCATGGTTTTGAGCCCCATGCTGGGCTCTGCACTGATAGTGTGAAGCCTGCTTGGGATTCTTCCTCTCCCCCTCCCTCTGCCTCTCTCCGCCTCTCTCCCCCTTTCTCTCCCCCCCTCTCTTCCCCCCTCCCCTTCTCCCCCTTTCCCCTTCTCCCCCTCTCCCCTTCTCCCCCTCCGTGTCTCCGTCCCCCCAATAAATAAGTAGACTTAAAATTTGTTTTTAATTCCATACTTTTTTTTTGGAACAACAGGCAAAAGTTTATTAAAATATAAGATTAGAAAGGAAGAATAGTAGCAAAGCTATCTTTGCAGAGAGAGAGGATTGCCCCTAATTCAATTGAACCTCCACTGAAATTTAGCATTCCCTTCAACTATGAATGTAGGCAACAGACAACAGTTGTATCAAAAATACAAATATCACAAATACATTTATATCACAAGTACCTTTATCTTTTATACTCATTAAAATACTTTGAGAGTATAGTATTTATTACACTTGTTGTTATATATTATTTAATGCATTAATGAAGAAGCACATGTTAGTACATCACAAAAAAAAACCCTCCTCTTGTAGGAGACCTCATGTGATATTTATTGTGATTAGGTTTATAAGCAAATAGTCCTGGTTTCTTGACAGAGAGGGAGGGGGATAAATGTGTACATTTCCCTCCATCCTGTCCCCTCCCCCTCTCTGCACCTCTTTCCCTCTCTCATTTCATTACCCTTTCTCTCACTTTTATGTCCCTCTCCCCATCCTCATCGTTCCCATCTTATTTACCTTTTCTGTTGTTCCTACTTTCTCTCATCCTCCTCCCCCACGCCCCATCATTATCTCCCTCTGTAGTAATTTATTGCTGTTACAGTTGCTTGCTTGCCTTTTAATGTTAGCTTCTTGGCCAGTTTAATATTGAAAAATGTTTTCATTTTTCCATGTGAAATTGGGTCCCTCCCAAAATCTCATCTTGGATCAGTATGTCAGACAGTTTTTTCCTAAATAAAGCATTCATCATAATCCTAATTTAGTGATATTTCTTATGTTTTAGTTGACAAAGAGATGATGCAAAGAATAAGGGAAAAATCTATTTTACAAGCACAAGAAAGAGCAAAAGAAGCTACAGAAGCAAAAGCTGCAGCAAGGCGAGAAGATCAAAAATATGCACTAAATGTTATGATGCAGGTAAGTTGCAGATTGATAGGAAAGTCCTCTAATTAAAGAGATAATAGTAAACTGTGTAAGGATAATTTATTACAATCACTGTACTTCCTCAAGTCTTTGTTCATGCTTTGGTTATAGGACTTATGATGTTATGTAGGCTATCTACACTTACATGTGTTCCTGAAAATCTATATGAAAATGGAGGATATAAAGATTGAACAATAGATTTACTTGTTTCAGGAAGAATGTTCTTTTTCCAAGGTAGTAAAAAAATGGTAAGGTTGTATGATAGAAGTGTTTTACTTATTTTTAAATCTTGAAATAATGGACATGATTATTTAAAACAAGAAGAGTCTTGAGGTGCCTGAGTGGCTCAGTTGGTCCGACTGTTGGTTTTGGCTCAGGTCATGATTGCACAGTTTCTGAGTTCAAGCCTTGCATCAGGCTCTGGACTCTGCTGTCAGTGGGGAGCCTGCTTGGGATTCTCTCTCTTTTCCTCTCTCTCGCTCCTCCCCCACTGCTCTCTCAAAATAAATACATAAACTTAAAAAAATTTAAAAAAAGAGCCCAGTTAAACACTAAATATTGACATATTAGTATCTTTTGTTAACTGTTGAGGCTTTCAAGTTAAAGCTTTTAATCAGCAATATATTTTTTGAGATATAATTCACATACCATACAATTGACTCATGTAAAGCTTATAATTTATTAGTTTGTTGTATATTTAGAGTTGTGCAGCTATCACCACAATCAATTTTAGGACATTTTTATCACCTCAAAAAGAAACCATGTGCCCATTAGGAGTCACTCACCATTCTTCCCATCCACTCCAGCTCCAGGCAACCAGTAATCCACTTTCTGTCTTTATAGATTTACCTATTCTGACTAATTTTTACAAGTAATTTTTTTTATTAAAAAATTTTTTTTACATTTATTTTTGAGAAACAGAGACAGAGCATGAACAGGGAGGGGCAGAGATAAAAGGAGACACAGAATCTGAAGCAGTCTCCAGGCTCTGACAAGCTGTCAGCACAGAGCCTGACAAGGGGCTCGAACCCATGAACCCATGAACTGTGAGATCATGACCTGAGCTGAAGTCCGATGCACAACCAACTGAGCCACCCAGGCACAGTAATTTCTTATCTCTATTCTCATGTTGACATCTTGAAATGATTAAGGAATCTATAACTAGCATTTCATGAAGAGCTGTGTGGATCCAAGTCTCTTCTTTTGTATTTGGATTACTACTATTTTATTCATAATGAACAGTTCATAATTCCAAAGGTTTCTCCACTTCTTTCATTACTTCTAGTTGACTTTATATATATGTGTGTGTGTGTATACATATATATAGAGAGAGAGCACATGCGTGCGTGCACCTATGGTTATATACTTTGTCTTTTACTTGAAAACTGAACACATGGTCAGCTGACCAAAGATTCCTGCTTTCAGTATATTTGAGTTCCATCTTTTCTTTATTGTGTTATTGCTGCTATCAGCCTTTTGATTTTATCATTTTCCTGAATTTTAAAAAATAAAAGCAAAATAATATAAAATTTGTGGTAACGGACAAATATTTACTGAACTAATAAAATAGTTAAGATAATGGTATGCATTCTGCTGTATTGGTAAAATAATAAACCTAGCAGTACCACCATGTTATGTCTCGAAGTTATTAGTATACTGATATCTGAAAGCCTGACTTTGGTATTTGGAAAGATGGTTTTAGGGGTGTTAGTGTATAAAATGTGAAGCTATAGATTATGTTAAAGTGGATAGAACCTATGGTAAGTCTATAGCCTTTACTCCAAACTGTCCATGTTGTTTGTTTCTTTCCTTCAATAGAATTCAGAGTTGGGATTATGTTTTCTTTCTTCCTTATTATAGCCATTGCCAAGTTAAATAGTAGGTACTCAAATATTTGAATTAATTAATGTGAATACCTTGCTCTAATACCCTGTGACAGTAGCAACATTCTAGGTTGATGGATAGACACAGATTTTTTTTTACTCTGTCTGATGTTAGACATTCAGAAAAGAACTTTCATGGTTCAGTGAGAGTAGATGAAGAGATACAACAACAAAAGGCAACATGTTATTAGCTGAAAACAAAAAATTAACTTAAAATTTGAATTACATCTCAAAAAAGAACAGTTTTTAGTAGTAATCTTTTAAAAATAATTAGCAGGGCTGGTGCTAAGACTCATTATAATGTCAGTTCACTGTGCTGTATTAGTCTGCTTGGGCTACCATAACAAAATACCACAGATTGGAAAGCTTAAACAACAGACAGTTCTAACAGTTCTGGAGTCTCAAAGTCTCAGATTGAGGTCCAGCAAAGTCAGTTTCGGGTGAGGAGTCTATTCTGGTTTGCAGTTGGCAGAGAGAGAGAGAGAGAAAGAGAAAGAGACAGAGAGAGAGACAAAGAAAGAAATCAGGTGTCCCCTCTTACTAGGACACTAATCCTGTTTTATCCGGCCCCACCCTTATGACCTCATCTAACCTTAATTACTTCATCAAAGGCCTGTTTTCCAAATATAGCTACCCTGGGGATTAAGGCTTCCACAGATTAATTTGGGGGCACAGAAACACCCAGTCAATAACACTGTGTAATAAACTATCCAAAATTTAGCGACTTAAAGGCACAAATACTTATTTCTCAACATTCTGTATGTTGATGAGGCATTTTTTGTGGTTTGGGGCTGGATTTGTTATGGCTGGATATTCTAGAATGGCCTCGCTCAAGTGTCTGAAACCTTGCCTGGAAGGTAAGCTTGAATAAGCGCTTTTAAAGCTTTTGCTGTATCATATTTACTAATGTTTCATTGGCCAAAATATGTCATATCGCAAGCTCAGATTCAAGGGCTGGAGAAAGACTACACCTCTTCTAGGAAAGAGTGATTAAATCACATTGTAAAGGGGCATGCATATAGGGATGGGAGGAATTTGGGGCCACTTTGCAAGTTCAGTGATAAAGCAGTGATCAGATGTAGTTCATTCAAGGCTCTGATTCCATCTGTCTGCATCATCTTTAGCACTGAATTTTCTTTGTGTCTATTTTATCCTACGTTGATGATCTACATCGGCATATAACAAGGCCCAGTGGAAGACAGGCTATTTTGTTGGCTCCCTTGTAAACCCATAAAACAATTGCTTTAGATGTTATAAAGTGATATTAGAAATGATAATCAGTTTCACACCTGTTCACATGAATCATGAAGTCTTTTTTGCTTCAAACTTATTTTACAGGATCAGCTCTTCACTATCTTTGCTGCTGATCTATCATTTGTTCACTTTATAGTCATTTGTTGAATACTGTGAAAGGTGTTGCTACAGAGTTGAACAAGTCAGTCTTCACTTTCAGTGTACTCATGGTACAGAGAAAGTGACAGGCGAGAAAAACAGATTGCACCAGAGGATGCATGAGAGGTCATGGGAGGATAAAAAGAGAACACTGACAAAAGACTGGTATCTCAGTCTGAGAGTATGGGCAGGAAATATGAGGCAGTGTTGTTTGTGCCCAATACTGGAGAATGAGTCACAGGTACCTGGAGAATAAATGGAAAAATTACAGACAGCTTGAATAAGCACATGACAGAAAGTGGCACAGTGAGGGAACATTTGTTGGTCAGAAATAAAATCTTAATATTTTGAAAATTTGCCCGAAGGTAATGGGGCACTCTTTAGCAATTTTCAGCAAGAATATCAAATTAATAGGGTTTGTATTTTGGACAAGTTCATTCTGGCTATTGAGTGTGAAGTGCTTGTAGTGTGGAGGTAGAACTTTTGTATTTTTTTTTTTTTCCAACATTTTTTTTTATTTTATTTTTGGGACAGAGAGAGACAGAGCATGAACGGGGGAGGGGCAGAGAGAGAGGGAGACACAGAATCGGAAACAGGCTCCAGGCTCCGAGCCATCAGTCCAGAGCCCGACGCGGGGCTCGAACTCACGGACCGCGAGATCGTGACCTGGCTGAAGTCGGACGCTTAACCGACTGCGCCACCCAGGCGCCCGAACTTTTGTATTTTTAAGATGGAAAGACTTTGAACATATTTACATGTTGAATAAGAGGCCAGTAAAGGAAAGGTTGATAATACAACCAAAGCAGGGAATTGATGATGATGGAATGGGTGGGATGAAGGTGAACCAGTGAAAAAATTACTCTTAAGTAATAGCAGGATATATTTTTTAAATATTTATTTACTTTGGAGAGACAAAGAGTCGGGGGGAGGAGAGAGAGAGAAGGAGAGAGAGAGAAGTGGAAGGGGCAGAGAGACAGGGAGAGGATCCCAAGTAGGCTCCACACTGTCAGCGCAGACCCCCAACTCGGGGCTTGATGTCATCAACTATGAGATCTGAGCCAAAATCAAGAGTCTGATGCTTAACCGACTGCTCTACCCAGTTGCCCTGCAGGATATTTTATCTTTTGACACTAGAGGGCAGGGCTAAGGAATAACTAAGTATTTGGAAAATTCTTAAGTACACAGATAGTTAAAAGAATCCTTTTTTTTTCACCCCTCAGGATGAAGGAGGCAAGAGGGAAAGAGATTGAGGCAGAGTTATAGGCTTTGAGGTGATTAATGAAAGTTTGGAATACAGATGCCAAACTAATCTGAAACATGCTCTATTGGACAGTGTTGACTGCTATTGCCTAGTTTTCCTATCTTATTTACTATTTTGTTTTATAGATTGCCCTATTCTCTTTTGAGTTTTCCTTTTGTTTTCTACTTCAGGGTAAGTACTACTTGACTTTTGTCCTCTGAACTTTTAGCCTAGGTAGATAAATTTTGAGGTGCTTTCTTTTTCTTAAAGATAAAACCCAGAAATCTCAACCTGTGAAACAAATTTTGCCTAATCATGCAGATGAAGTATGAGTTGCTTTCTGGAGTTGTCCAGATTATACTATAGTGCCTTAAAAAGTTCTTATCTGGGGGGGTTGATTTCAGCTCAGGTAATGATCCTGGGGCCCAGGGATTGAGCCCCGTGTTGGGCTCCGTGCTGACAGCACAGAATCTGCTTGGGATTCTCTCTCTCTCTCTCTCTCTCTCTCTCTCTTTCTCTTTTTCTCTCCCTCTCCCTCCGTCCCTCAATCCTTCGATCCCTCCATCCATCCCTGTCTCCTGCTCACTTGTGCCTCTCTATCTAAAATAATGTTAAAAAAATTCTTATCTGTGAAACCACATACGCTGTTTATTGGAAGAGTGTACAATATACAAAAATACCGCAAGGAACTACTTGGCCACTTTTATTCTATTTTTTATTAGTAATTAAAAAAAATTTTTTTTAACATTTATTTATTTTTGAGACAGAGAGAGACAGAGCATGAACGGGGGAGGGTCAGAGAGAGAGGGAGACACAGAATCTGAAACAGGCTCCAGGCTCTGAGCAGTCAGCACAGAGCCCGACGCAGGGCTCGAACTCACATACCACGAGATCGTGACCTGAGCCGAAGTTGGACGCTTAACCGACTGAGCCACCCAGGCGCCCCTTTATTAGTAATTTTAATGTTCCTAGCATTTTTTGTATCCCCCAGCCCCTCCTTTTTCTGCATCTTCTTTCCTTTCAGTATATGTCAGTACCCTGTTAGCCCTATTGATTTTCTCATAATCCTGTTTCTTCCTTTTAGGTAATTAGCATTTTCCCTATAAACCCATCTTTAGGGCTCTGTGGTTTTGGTAACTCCTGTTCTAACTCCTTTGACCAACTTTTTATATGTGAAGTCTTCATTCTCTTACCTTATTTGTTATTAACAGTTATTGCCATCATAAGACACTTAATTATGCTGTTCATATACCCAGTCTTTGTATCACTATTCCTTTTGAATTTTATTTTTCACCTTTTCTGTCTTTGATATTTCTTTTTTTTTCCTAAATTTTTTAAATGTTCATTTAATTTGGAGAGATAAAGAGAGAGTGTGAGCAGGGGAGGGGCAGAGAGACAGGGAGACTCCAGGCTCCAAGCTGTAAGCACAGAGCTCTATGTAGGGCTTGAACTCACAGACTGCGAGATTATGACCTGAGCCAAAGTTGGACGCCCAACTGACTCAGCCACCCAGGCACCCCTGTCTTTGATATTTCTTATTGACAAGTTTTACAGACCAAATACGCTTTGTTTTGTTTGTTTCTCCTTCAAAGTGTACCGTGGTGGCTTTGCTTTATTTTTAAGCTTTTTTTTTTTTTAATTTTACTGAGGTGTAATTGACAAAATTCTAATATATTTAAAGTATATAATGTGAACATTAGCTATACATTTACATTGTGAAAGGAATCCCTTAGTGAAGTTAATTAACACATATATCACTTCATATAGTTATCCTTACATTAGATCTCAGCACTTATAGCTGAAAATTTGTACCCTATCATCAACTCCTCCCCATTTACCCTGCCCCTTAGCCCCTGGCAACCACCATTCTTTCTACTCTGTTTCTGTGAGTTCAATTTTTTTTTTAATTTGATGTATAAATGATACCATGCAGTATATATGTTATATATAACATGCATAGTATGTATATATATGTGTGTGTATATAATGAAAAGAATGAATGTGTGTGTGTATAATGAACAGAATGAATGTGCATGTGTGTATATATATACATATATCACATTTCAATCCATTCATCCGTCAATGGATTCTGAAGATTGTTTCTATATCTTGGCTATCTTGAATAATGCTTCACTAAACGTGGTAGTGTAGACATCTCCTGGAGATAGTGACTTCATTTCCTTTGAATATATATATCTGTCAGTCATTTGTATATCTTCTTTTGAAAAATGACTAGTCAGGTCCTTGCTACATTTAAAAGTTTTTATTTATTTTCTTGCTATTGAGTTATGAGTCTTCTGTATTTTGCATATTAATCCCTTATTGGCTCTGTGGTTTACATATATTTCTCCCATTCAGTACATTACTTTTTTATATTGTTGGTGTTCTCTTTTGCTGTGCAAAAGCTCTTAAGATGTAGTCCCACCTTATTTTTGCTTTTGTTGCCTTTGCTTTTGGTGTCAAATCTAAAAAACCATTTCCAAACCAATGTCAAGGAGCTTATCACCTATATTTTCTTCTAGGAGTTTTAGGTTTTGGATCTTACATTCAAGTCTTTAATCCATTTTGAGTTCGTTTTTGTGTGTGGTGTAAGGTAGGGATCCAGTTCCATTCTTTTCCATGTGAATATCCATTTTTTTCTAGCACCATTTACTGAACAGACTATCTTTTCATCTTTGTACGTTTTTAGTGCTTTTGTTAAAAATTAGGTGATCATACATGCATAGGTTTGTTTCTGGGCACTCTATTTTGTTTCATTGATCTATATGTCTGTTTTAATGATAATACTATACTGTTTTGATTACTCTAGCTTTGTAATATAGTTTAAAATTAGAAAGTATGACACTCCAGCTTTTGTTCTTCTTGCTGAAGATTGCTTTAACTAATTAGAATCTTTTTTGGTTCCATACAAATGTTAGGATTTTTTTTTCTATTGATGTGAAAAATGCTATTGGAATTATGATAAGGGTTGTAATGAATCTGTAGATCACTTTGGGTAGCATGGCCATTTTAACAATATTCTTCCAATCCTTGAAGATTTATTTGTGTCTTCAATTTCTTTCAGCAGCATTTTGTAGTTGTCATTGTGTAGATATTACACCTCTTTGGTTAAATTTGTTCCTAAGTATTTTATTCTTTTTTATGCTGTTGTAAATGAGATTTCTTCTTATTTTCTCTTTCTGATAGTTTGTTGTTAGTGTAGGAATGTAACTGATTTTTTTTTTTTTGTATGGACTTTGTGCCTTGCAGCTGTACTGGATTCATTTATTGGTTCTAACAGGGTTTTTTTGTTTTTTGTTTTTTTCTTTTTTGGAGTTCTTAGAGTTTTCTCTGTATGTCACCTGCAAATCTAGACACTTTTATGTCTTCCTTTCCAATTTGGATGGCTTTTCTTACTTTTTTTTTTTTTTTTTTTTTTTTTTGCCTAATGGCTCTGGCTGGGACTTCAGTACTATGTTGAGTAGAGGTGGTGATAATGGACATTCTTGTCTTGTTCCTGATCTTAGAGGAAAAGCTTTTGACTTTGCGCTATTGAGTATGTCGTCAGCTATGGGTTTGTCATATATGGCCCTCATTTTGAGCTATGTTCCATATAGATCTAATTTGTTGAAAGTTTTTATCATGGAAGGATGTTGAATTTTGCTAAATGCTTTTCTACATCTATTGAGATGACCAAATGATTTTAATCCTTGATTTTGTTAAACTGATGTATGACATTGATTTATTTGCATATATTAAACCTGCATCCCAGGAATGAATCTCATTTGGTCATGGTGTATAATCCTTTCAATGTACTCTGGAATTTGGTTTGCTAATATTTTGTGGAGAATTTTTGCATCTATATTCATCAGGGATATTGGCTTATGGTATTCTTTTCATGTAGTGTTCTTATTTGACTGGTATGTGGGTAGTGCTGGCCTAATAAAATGAGTCTGGGAGTGTTCCCCCCCTTCACTTTTTTAGAAGGTTTTCAAAAATGATGTGTATGTATCCTTTTCTAAATGTTGGGTGGAATGTACTACTGAAGCCATCTGATGCTGGAGTTTTCTTTGTTGGGAGGTTTTTAATGACTGATTCATTCTCCTATAACTGGTTTGTTTAGATTTTGTCTTCATGATTCAGTCTTGTAGGTTGTACATTTCTATAAATTTATCCATTTTTTTTAAGGTTTTCTACTTTGTTATCATATAATTATTCATTTTACTTTTTTATGATCCTTAGTATTTCTGTGTTGTCAGTTGTGATGTGTCCTCTTTTATTTCTGATTTTATTTTTTGAGTCTTCTCTCCTTTTACCTTAGTTCAGCTTAATAGTTTTCAATTTTATTTTTCTTTTCAAAAAACCAGCTCTTAGTTTCACTGATCTTTTCTGTTATCATTCTAGGCCCTACTACATTTCTTTATGCTATGATATTTATTATTTTTTTGCTTCTACTAACTTTGGGTTTAATTTATTCTACTTTTTCTAACTCTTTAAGGTGTAAAGTTAGGTTGTTTATTTAAGATCCTTCTTTTTTCTTAAGGTAGGAGTTTATTACTATAAACTTCCCTTTTAAAATTGTTTTTGCTTCATCCCATAAGTTTTGGTATTTTGTGTTTCCATTTTCATTTGTTCCAATATATGTTTTGATTTCCCTTTTGATATCTTCTCTGACCCATTTGTTGTTCAGGAGTAATGTGTAATCTCCACATATTGGTTAATTTTTGTTTTCCTTGATACTGATTTCTACTTTCATGCCATTGTGGTCAGAAAATATACTTGAGCTAATGAATATTCTTTAACTCTTTTATGACTTTTTGTCTTGGATAGTAGCCATCCTAATGGGTGTGAGATGGTATCTCATGGTGGTTTTGATTTGGTTCTCAATGCCATTTTAATTTGAAATGTATCTTTGAAACCTACCCATTCCCCTTTCCTCCATTTTTAATTCTTTCAGATGTTGGTAAGCAGAACCTTTATTTTTGGTTGGTCTTTTCCTCTCTTATCCCATCATTTGCCCTACACTTACTCCTTTTTTAAAAATAACAGCTTTGAGATTTCCTTCATACACTGTACAGTTCACTCTTAAAGTGTACAATTCTGGGGGCTCCTGGGTGGCTCAGCCGGTTAAGTGTCTGACTTCGGTTCAGGTCATGATCTCACGGTTTGTGAGTTCGAGCCCCACATAGGGCTCTGTGCTGACAGCTCAGAGCCTGGAGCGTGCTTCACATTCTGTGTCTCCCTCTCTCTCTGCCCCTCCCTGCTCATGCTCTGTCTCTCTCTAAAATAAATAAATGTAAAAAAAAAAGTTAAAATAAAAGTATTAAAAAAAATAAAGTATACAATTCTATGGCTTTTAGCTTAATTACAAGTTATGCAACCATCATGACTATGTGGTTCCAGAACATTTTCATCGCTTCAGAAAGGAACCCCATACCCATTAGCAGTCACTCACTATTCTATCCTCCTCTGTAGTCCCTATCTACCTTCTGTCTCTATGGATTTGTTTATTCTGGACATTTCACATACAATATATGACCTTTGGTATCTGCCTTTTTTCACTAAGCATAATGTTTTTGAGTTCATTTATTTATTTATTTTAATGTTTATTTACTTTTTGAGAGAGACAGCATGAGCAGGGCAGGGGGCAGAGCGAGAGGGAGACACAGAATCGGAAACAGGCTCCAGGCTCTGAGCTTTCAGCACAGAGCCCGATGCAGGGCTTGAACTCACAGACTGTGAGATCATGACCTGTGCTGAAGTCGGATGCTCAACCGACTGAGCCACACAGGTGTCCCTCATTCATTTTGTAAAATAGGTGAGACCTTCATTCATTTTTATAGCTGAATGATACTCCATTGTATGGATATACCGGTTTGTTTCTTTGTTCATCAGTTGGTGGAAATTTAAGTTCTTTTCACCTTTTAGCTATTGTAAATAGCACTGCTATGAACGTTCACTTATAATTATTTTTTTGAGTACCTGTTTTCAATTCTTTTGTGTATATACCTAGGAGTAGAATTGCTGGGACATTTAACTTTTTGAGGAGCCACCAAACAATTTTCCATAATGACTGTACCATTTGGCATTCTCTTCAGCAATATGTGATGATTCCAATTTTTCTACATCCTTGCCAAAACTTGTTATTTTTCATTTTGTTGTTTATAGTCATCAGAAAGTATGAGCCCCCCAAGTTTTTTTTTCAAGATATTTTGGCTATTCTGGGGCCTTTGCAATTCTATTTGATTTAAAGATTGGCTTTTTCATTTCAGTTATTATTGTAGCATATCTGTGTGTTATTTGGCAGTTTGAAAAGATCATTATATAAAATCTTATTTTTATAATTAAAAAATGAATAGAAAATAGAAAATGAATAGAAAATAGTGAGATCACTAGTAATTTTTTTTCTTTTTTCTTTTTTCTTTTGTATTTTCTGTGTTCTCACCATAATAAATGCATATTTTTCATAATAAGAAAACATTTTTTTAAAAAGGAGCAACACTTACCTTCTGATGATTACTGTTTCTCCCTTTAATTTCTTTTTTCTATAATAATAATTTACTAATTTTCTGTGTAAATCTACCAAATTTCTAAGCATATGAGAAATTAACTTTAGCTATTAACAGGTAGTCATCAGAAAAGACAGTATCTCTGACACTGCTTTTCTTATATGTACATTTTGTCAGGTGTGCTGACCTACATCCTTTTTGTGTAAGTGTATCCCAGATTCACAATATCTGTATAGAAGTATACTTTCAGCAATCATACATGTCCATTTTTTTGTTTACTTCAAACTTTTTCATCTTTTCCAGATGTGTAGTTAAAATTCATTCATTCATTCATTCATTTATTCATTCATTCATTCATTCTACCCATTAGGATATTTGTTAGCCTTGGAAAGAAGAGAGTGTGGAAGCAAAAATACTTTTGTTGAGAGAAAAATGGAAAGAACTGAAATGGTTAGATGTTACTTAATCTTCTCAACAGCAAAGTCTTGAGATGGAAGTAGCAGAATGCACTTAGGCATCTCTAAAAAGGAAACTGTTTGTAAAAGCTGTTATCAGAAATGAACAAGATTATTACTGAGCAGAAAGGAAAACATAAAGGGTAGGATATAAAAATATATTAAATCATTTCCATTAGTCCAAATCTGGTTTGAGAAATAATTTTTCTTCATCAATTCTTTTAGTTTTGTTCCCGTGAATTTGAAGTCTAGTCAAATGGGAACTTTGTAACATACATAACATTAAATATGTATGTAAACATACATGCCTTTGGCATGCCTTGCAATTTTTTATTGAAAGCTATACATGTTATATCAGGTAGTAGAAACAGGTTATTAGGCTGATTTATTTTAATGTGGCTGGGATTTAGGCTATGTTTAATGTTAGCTGTAGCTGTTGGTATCAGAGGCCTCTGGTGTCTGTTTTGTTTTTTTTTTTTTTTGTTTTTTTTTTTAACGTTTTTTATTTATTTTTGGAACAGAGAGAGACAGAGCATGAACGGGGGAGGGGCAGAGAGAGAGGGAGACACAGAATGGGAAACAGGCTCCAGGCTCTGAGCCATCAGCCCAGAGCCCGGCGCGGGGCTCGAACTCACGGACCGCGAGATCGTGACCTGGCTGAAGTCGGACGCTTAACCGACTGCGCCACCCAGGCGCCCCTGTTTTGTTTTTTTGAACTCCCCTTTGACTTTGGGCTTCTATTCCTCTTCTGTAAGAGTTTTTATCATAAGACTCTCTCTTATATAATCTACTCTCATTATCCTGGAACCCCCTAGGTATGGTAGTAAATTTATAAGGGAAGAGAAGCATTCATAGACTTTCAGTTAAATATCACTTTTTCCATGGGCCTTTATCTTGGAGCTGTGATCTTTCAAGTTTTCCTCCAGTGAGACAGCTTTTTCCCACTGCCTCCTATTCCCTTCCTTGACTGCACTGTTCCTGGTCTATTTTCTTGAATCCTTGACTACTGACTATTTCCTTCTCCCCATAAGTGGGACAGAAAAGCTGGAGAAGACTGAAGTGGGAGGGATTTTCTTTCCCAGCAGAGATAAGGGACTTCCGCTCTGGCAAGGTCCTTGACTCTGGCTAGTAGATCTTTGTTAAGGAGAGTGCTCTGGGTATTTCTGTAATCCACAATGATTATTCTTCCCCTCCCTCTGCCAGAGACACAAAGTTAATATTCAGAGCTTCATCAATGTAGCCTAATGTGGTTTCTGAAGGTGAAGCCCACAAAAATATAGGGGCACTTCTCAAGACTGTGGCCTCAAACACTTTATCAGTAGTCCTGCTAGTCCACCCTTCAGTTCTAGTATTTTGTCAAAATGACCCATTTAAGTGTTCCTACTATTTTATAGCTCTAGTTATTTTTGCTACAGGCAGTTACATCTTTGTGTGTTTTGGATATACCTGTCTGTCCAGATTTCAGGCTAACAGTTTGCCCTGCAACTCACTTCTCTAATGAGTCCAAGAAAACTAGTTGTTTTTCACTTTGTCCATCTTTTTTTTTGTTGTTGTAAGGATTGGAGTAACAACCTCTAAGCTTTCTGCGTGTCAAAACTGGAACTAGAGCTCCTTTACTACATATATATATTTATATATATATATATATATATATGTATATAAAAATATATATATATGTAAATATATATATGTATATATATGTATATATAGTTGTAAAACTTTTCAGTGGTTGCTATATGCACCTTTAACTTCTAACAATCTACTTCAAGTAAGCACTGATTCTCTTCCAGTAAAATATAGCAAGTTTGTTCAAATAAAACTCTGTTATCTCCCCCTCTCTTTGGTCTGCTTTGCCATTTAGGTATATGTATTTGTTATAACTCAACAGTACATATTACTGTACTTTAAAAATTATTGCTTTTTGTTAAATATAGAACTGCCCTATGACCCAGCAATTGCACTACTAGGTATTTATCCAAAGAATACAAAAATACTTCTTTGAAGGGGCACATGCACCCCCATATTTATAGCAGCACTGTCAACAATAGCCAAAGTATGGAAAGAGCCCAATGTCCATTGGCAGATGAATGGATAAAGAAAATGTAGTGTGTGTGTGTGTGTATATATATATATATATATATATATATACACACACACATATATATACATATATATATATATATATACACATACACATACACATACATATACACACAACGGAGTATTACTTGGCAATCAAAAAGAATGAAATCCTGCCTTTTGCAACAATGTAGATGGAACTGGAGTGTATTATGCTAAACAAAATGAGTCAGAGAAGACAAATACCATATGATTTCACTCATGTGGAATTTAAGAACAAAACAGATGAGCATAGAGGCAGGGAAGGAAAAATACAATAAGATAAAAACAGGGAGGCAAACCATCTTAAAGAGATTTTTAACTATAGAGAAAAAACTGAGGGTTGCTGGAGTAGAGATTAGTGGGTGATGGGCTAGATGAATGATGGGCATTGAGGAGGTCACTTGTTTTGATGAGCACTGGGTATTGTATGGAAGTGATGAATCACTAAATTCTCCTGAAACCAATATTACACTACATGTTAACTAACTTGAATTTAAATAAAGACTTGGAATAAAAAAACATTAAATAAAAACTTACTGCTTTTAAAAAAAAATCTTAGGGTTTTAAATAAATCAAGAGAATAAAGGCCAAAAAAAGTCTGTATTGTCTTTTTTCTTGATTAAACAATGTAATGTAATAAATCAGCAGTACTTTTTCCCCTCATGGTTTGTTTGTTTTATAACTGGAAATTTATACCTTTTGACCCCTTTCATGCATTTTGCCTAACCCAGCATCCCATCACTGGTAACCACCAGTTTGTTCACTGTATCTATGAGCTTGAGGGTTTTTTGTTTGTTTGTTTGTTTGTTTTAGATTCCACATAAAAGTGAGATCACATGGTATGTCTTTCTCTGATTTATTTCACTTATCATAATGCCCTCAAGGTTCATCCATGTTGTTGTAAATGGCAAAATTTTATTCCTTTTTGTGGCTGAACAATACCCTGTTGTGTATATATTCCATATTTTCTTTATCCATTTATCCACCAGTAGACACTTAGGTTGTTTCCATGCCTTGGCTGTTGTAATTAATGCTACAGTAAAGATGGGGAGGGGCATTGTATATCTTTTTGAATATGTGTTTTCATTTTCTTTGGAAGTAGAGTTACTGGATCATGTGGTAGTTCTATTGTTAATTTTTTGAGGAATCTCTATACTGATTTCCATAATGGTTGCACCAATTTACATTTCTCCTAACAGTGTACAAGGGTTCCCTTTTCTCCACATCCTCACCAACACTTGTTATTTCTTGTCTTTTTTGATACTAGCCATTCTAACAGCTGTGAGGTGATACCTCACTGAGGTTTCCATTTGCATTTCCCTAGTATTTAGTGACATTCAACATTTTTTAATGTACCTGTTGGCCACCTGTATGTCTTCTTTGGTAAAATGTCTATTTGGATCCTCTGTTCTTTTTTTAATTGGATGGTTTGTACTTTTGGTGTTGAGTTGCCCCTTATAAGATATTTTAATTTGCAAATATTTCATTTAGTAGATTTTTGTTTTCATTTTGTTGATGATTTCCTTTGCTGTGCAGAAGCTTCTTAGTTTGGTGTAATTCTGCTTGTTTGTTTTTGCTTTTCTTGCCTTTGCTTTTGGTGTCAAATCCAAAAAATCACTATGACAAGTTATTGAGAAATTTACTACCTGTGTTTTCTTCTATGAATTTTATGGTTTCAGATCCTACATCCAAGTCTTTAATCCATTTTGAATTAAATTTTGTGTATGGTGTAAGGTAATGGCTCAATTTTATTCTTTTGCATGTGGTGGATATCCAGTTTTTCCAGTATCATTTATTGAAGAGACTGTCCTCTCCCCATTATATATTTTTGGTTCCTTTATCATAAATTAATTGGCCATATATGCATTGGTTTATTTTTGGGCTCTCTGTTCTAGATCATTGATCTGTGTGTCTGTTTTTATGCCAGTACCATACTTTTATTTTTTAAAACGTAGGCTTCATGCCCAGCATGGAGCCCAGTGTGGAGCTTGAACTCACAACCCTGAAATCAAGACCTGAGCTGAGACCAACAGTTGGATAGCTTAACTGACTGAGCCACCTAGGCACCATGCCAATACCATATTTGTAGGTTTTAATTACTGTAGCTTTGTAATATAGTTTGAAATCTGTGGGCTTGCTGCCCCAGCTTTGTTCTTTCTCAAGATTGTTTGGGTCATTCAGGGTTTTCTTTGGTTCCATACAAATTTTAGGATTGTTGTTTTCAATTTTTGTGAAAAAGGACATTGGAATTTCGTAGAGATTTCATTGACTCTGTAGATTGTTTTGCATGGTTTGGACACTGGAACAGTATTAATTCTTCTAATTCATAGGCCTGGAATATTCCATTTATTTGTGTCTTCTCCAGTTTCTTTTCATTAATGTCTTAATGGTTTTCAGTGTACAATTCTTTTACCTCCTTGGTTCAATTAATTTAGTTCATTTATTTGTGTCTTCTCCAGTTTCTTTTCATTTGGTTTTTCATAATGGTTTTCATAATGGTTTTCAGTGTACAAGTCTTTTACCTCCTTGTTCTTTGATAGAATTATAAATGGGATTGCTTTCTTTAATTTTTTTTTAAGTATTATTTACTTTTATGAGACAGAGTGTGAATGGGGAAGGAACAGAGAGAGAGGGAGACACAGAATCTGAAGCAGGCTCCAGGCTCCAAGCTCCAAGATGTCAGCATAGAGCCCGACATGGGGCTCGAACCCATAAACTATAAGATCATGACCTGAAGTCAGATGTTTAACCAACTGAGCCACCCAGGCACCCCATGCTCTCTCAATTTCTCTTTCTGATAGCTCATTATTAGTGTACAGAAATGCAACAGATTTTTGTACATTGGTTTTGTATCCTGCAACTTTACTGAATTTGTTTATTCTAACAGTTTTTTGGTGGAGTCTTGAGGATTTTCTATATATAATATCATGTCTGTTGCAAATAGTGACAATTTGACTTCTTCCTTTCTGATTTGGGTGCCTTTTATTTCTTGCTCTGACTAGGACTTTTAAATTTTTTTTTTCAACGTTTTTATTTATTTTTGGGACAGAGAGAGACAGAGCATGAACGGGGGAGGGGCAGAGAGAGAGGGAGACACAGAATCGGAAACAGGCTCCAGGCTCCGAGCCATCAGCCCAGAGCCTGACGCGGGGCTCGAACTCACGGACCGCGAGATCGTGACCTGGTTGAAGTCGGATGCTTAACCGACTGCGCCACCCAGGCACCCCTAGGACTTTTAATACTGTGTTGAATAAATGTGGTGAAAGTGTGCATTCTTGTCTTGTTCCTGACTGTAGAAGAAAAGCTTTCAGCTTTTCACTGTCAAGTATCTTGTTAGCTGTGAGCTTGATGTACATGGCATTTATTATGCTGAGGTATGTCACCTCTGTACCCACTTTGAGAATTTTGATCATAAATGGATGTTGAATTGTGTTATCTTTTTAAATTTATTTTAAGTTGTGATATAATATATGTAACATAAAATTTTTATTTTAATCATTAATTTTGAAGCTCAGTGGCTTTAAATACATTAATGTTGTGCTCCCATCATCACCATGCATCTCCAGAGCTTTGTTAATCTTACAAAATTGAAACACTGTGCCCATTAAACAATAATAACTCCACATTCCCCCATTCCTTCAGATCCTGGCAATACCCATTTTCCTTTCTGTTTCTATGAATTTCACTACTTTACGTACCTCATGTCATTGAAATCATACCATGTTTGTCCTTTTGTGACTGGCTTATTTCATTTAGCATAATGTCTTCAGGTTTATCCACATATAGCATGTGTCAGAATTTTCTTCCATTTTAAAGCTTAATAACGGTCTGTTATGTATATACCACATTTTGTTTATCCATTTGTATTGTTTTTTATATTTATGCACATATTTACCATTTCCCATATTCTTCATTCCTTCTTATGGATCTGTGTTAGTGTTGGGTGCCATTTCCTTTTAGGCTGAAGAACTTTTTTGAGTATATCTCGTAGGGCAGGTCTGCTAACAACACATCTTCTCAGTTTTATTTATCTTGGAATGTGTTTATTTCATCTTCATTTATGAAGAGTGGTTTTGCTGGACATGGAATTCATAGTTTATATATTTTTTGTCAGTGCTTTGAACATGGCGTTTGACTTTTTTTGTCCTCCATCATTTCTAATGAGGAATTAGTCTTATTTGTATTGTCATTTCCTGTACATGATGAGCCGTCTTATTCTTGCTGCTTGCAAGATTTTCCTTTGTTTGGCTCTTGTATTAACTTGGTAGTTTCACTAAGTTGTATTCAGGTATATCTCTGTGTTCATTTTACTTTGGTTTGTTGAACTTATTGGAGCTATGGATTCATGTTTTCATCAAATTTGAGAAATTTTTATCAATTGTTTTCTGAAATATTATTGATTGAAAAGTATACATTTTATGGTGGCTCAGTCAGTTGAGAATCCAACTCTTGATTTCAGCACAGGTAATGGTCTCACAGTTGTGGAATGGAGCCCTGCATTGAGCTCTGCCCTGGGCATGGAGCCTGCTTGAGATTCTCTATGTCCCTCTCCCTCTGCCCCTCCCCCACTCATGTGGGTGAGCACACTCTCTCTCAAAAAAACAAAAAACACCAACAAAAAAACCCCTTTACATTTAGTTAATAGATTATAGGAATTCTGGGTCCTGTTGTATTTTTTTGTTTGTTTGTTAGTTTATTTATTGTGGGCTGTTTATTTTTTAGTAACTTGCCTGTACTTTGTGAAATCAGTCTGGTCTCCTTTGTAGTACACAATTGCTGATGTCTCTGCTAAGTTTTTTAATTCTTATTCTTTAGGCTGGCTTCCTTAGAGGTCTTTCCTGTGTCTGCATAGCTTAATTGTTAGCTAATGATATGGGCAGAGGTGGTAAAGGCTACCACCCTTTGCTGATTGGTCTGTGGGTAGGATTTAGAATACATTCAAAGTTGGAGCCAGTTTTCAACTCTTTGTTGGTTTTACTTTTTTTTTTTTTTATTTTATTTTTAATCTCTACACCCAATGTGAGGCTCAAACTCACGACCCCGAGGTCCAGAGTCACCTGCTGTACCAACTGAGCCAGCCAGGCACCTTGGTTTCGTTTTATGCCAGGCTTTCTCAGGTCTTCCTGATAAATACATACCTTTCCATTTAGCCAGACTTGTAAGCTTTTCGTAGACCTTCTGTGGTTTTCTCATTTACATGATCTTTCTATTAATTTTCTGACTAGTTAGGCACTTATCCTAACCAGGACCTCTACCAACTTCAAAATTTCCCTATTTATTCACAATGAAGTCCATCACTTTTATCCACCAAATCCATGGGTTTTTGCTGCCCCACCCTGAAATGAGTCCACCCTTTTTGCCAACAAAGCTGTTGGATTCTTTTTGCTAGCTTTATGTTGGCAGAACTGCCAGTCTCATTATTCCTGCTGGCAGTGGGTGGTCTGGAGCAACCTCAGGCAGACAGGTCTAAGCCTCCCACTGTTCTTACCTGTAACTGTAGCATTTATTCTAGAGCAAACACTTCTCAATTTGCAGGCTGTCTTTGGTTAGTTTCCTGTGCTCCAGAATGGTTGTTTTGGATAGATTTGTCCAGCTTTATACTTGATGTTCGTGTATGGGAATTGCCAACCCCTTCATGCCTCTGAGATAACTATGTATGTATGTATGTGTATATATATATATATATATTATATAATATATATATGTTATATATTGTATATATATATATATATATATATAATATATATATATATATATATATATATATTGCAGGTAATTTTTACATTACTTACAAAGCTTCCTAAGAAGTTTTGGTGGTATTTTGATTAGATGTACATTGACTCTATAAGTTAATTTTCAGAATATCAACATATTTACATTGAGATTTCTCTCTAGGAACATGGCATTTATCTCCATTTATTTGGACTTATCCCTCAGGAAAATTATTTAACATACATATAGGATTTACTTTGTTAGTAAATAGCTTTGTTAGTAAATAGCTTCTTTGTTAAGGTTATTCTTAGGATTTTTAAAGTTTTTTTGCCAATTACTAATGCAATGTTTTTTTCCAATGTATTTTTCTAATCGTTTACTGCCAGTTTGTAGGAAGGTTAGTTTTTATGAGTTTGTATTAGCTGATCTTGTATATAATTGTCTTGCTGAACTTACTTTCCTTATAGTTCTAATAGTTTGTCAGTTTGTTATTTTGGTTCTTTCAGGTAATCTAATTATTTGCAAATAATGACAATTTTATTTCCTTATAATCTGTACTTATATTTGTTTTTAAAATTCTATTGTATAGGCTACGATCTCTAGGAAAATAGTACAATAATAGTCAGTCTGGCTTAGTGACTTTGCTAGAAATATATCTAATGCTTCACCATGAAGTGTGATGTTATATGAGTCCTTTTTAAGTAAAATTTTTCTTTTATGCCTAGTATCAACTGATATTTTGGCATGTAATGAAATTAAATTGTTTTTTCTCTTTTCATTTCCTAGTATGATAAATAAGAAATAATGGTATTTGATCAAGATGCATTATAATTTTAATATTTTCCTCAATTCAGTTTGCTAATTTTATGATTTTTGCATGTAATTCATAATAGAGATTGGTTTATAAAGAACAATGCCTTAATAAACCAGACATTCATTCCAAATTAAAAGAAATGTAGATGGGAGCACTTGGGTGGCTCAGTTAAGCTCTGTGCTGACAGCAGGGAGCCTGTTTCAGATTCTCCTCTCTCTCTCTCTGCCCCTCCCCCACTCATGCTCACATGCACTGTCTCTCTCTCTCTTTTTCAAACATAAATAAATAAAATACACATTAGGGGAAAAAAAAGAAATGTAGATGTCTCCATCTTCAGTCCCCTTCTGAGTTTTTCTGTTTACTATAGTTTACTATTAAAGCCTTTCTTTAAGAGGTATGTTTCCCATATCATATTTTTTTTAACAAAGGAACTTCAAGGATTGTTTAACATTTGTTTGTCTTTCTCTTTGATATATTTAGTCTCTCTTTTCCTTTTATTGTAAGCTTTGTGGTATTCTTCATGTTTTTCTCTTCATTCTAGTCCCTTCTGTCACCTGCTCTGTAAAGACTTTCTTGGCCCTTCCTCTTCCCCATTTCTCCCTGAAGAGTTAGCCTTTTTTAAAAAATATAGTGTATTATAAATTAAGTCATAAATGTATATGTGTATATATGTATGTATGTGTATTTCTATATGTATGTATATATATGTATATACATATGTAGTTCTCTTAATTATATCTTTGCTATAATACCATAATTTTCCTGTTACTTTTGGTTATAAGGGTAGTCTCATTTTTGGTAGTTAAGGCTTAGTCTTACATGTTTTTAAAAACTTTTCAAAATTCACTTCACTTGTAGAGATTCTGAGGGATTAAGGGCGTTCTGACTGCACATACTTTTCCCTTCTTCCATGTGTTGGGGCAGAGAGGAAGGAGAGGAAAAAAGGCAAACATAATATTTAACTGGGTGAAGTTGTCATCTTCTCCTTTTAGGTTGTGGCTGTCTCTGGCTAACAGTGACTGGTCATCATGCCCTGTTGTCGGTCATTTAAAGGCTGGCTCGTTGCCACACGTAAGATCCTTCCTGGCCCAACCTTTTGGCAGCTCTCTGAACTTAGAACATGCAAAAATTACCATCTTTTGTGCTTAGTTTAGGCCTTATGTGCAATTCTCGGACTATAGGAAACTCCTGTTCATTACTCTGTGAAATTTATTTTGAAGTCAGTGTTCCACGATCCAGTAGGAAAATAACAGTCTTCCAGAAGAAGGTATTAGGTCATGGAGATATTACAGAACACCTCTTCAGTGCAGTTTCATACTTAGAATGTTTATTCTGTATTCTGAAATAATTCAGCTTCTAGGAAACTCCATCTCAGCATGTTATTCTAGAGCTGTGCCAAATGTAGTATTTAAATGTAAATTAAGTCTCCCTCTCTCTCTGACCCTCCCCCATTCATGCTCTGTCTCTCTCTGTCTCAAAAATAAACGTTAAAAAAAATTTAAAAAAAGAAATGTAAATTAACTTAAATTTACATTAATGAAACTTAAATAAAATAAAAATTTAGTTTTTCAGTCACATTAGCCACATAAAAAAAACTTTTTTTGAGTTTACTTATTTATTGAGAGAGAGAGTGGAGTCTGGGATGGGGCAGAGAGAGAGAAGAGGGAATCCCAAGTAAGCTCAGCACCGTTATTGCAAAGCCTGATTCAGGGCTCAGACTCAAAAACTGTGAGATCATGACCTGAGCTGAGACCAAGAGTCTGTCACCTAACAAACCGAGCCACCCAGGCACCCCACATTAGCCACATTTTAAGTACTTCCTTAGCCACATACAGCTAGTGGCCGCTGTATTGAATAGCACAGAACATTACCATCATTGAGAAAAGTTCTGTTAGATATTGCTTCTTTAGACAATAGAGTCAGGATATTTTTGTAACCACAGGAAAGTCAGAGATACATGGTCAGTCATTTACACCAACCAGTTAGGCTTTCACAGGCTTTTTTTTTCTTTCTTGCCCATATGAAGGAATTTTATAAGAGGGAAAAAGAGCACACTCCTGTATGATGCACTGCTTTCAAATTCATCTGATAGTTACCTTTTCTGGTGGAAGCTTCAAGTAACTGCTACTGCAAACACATTTGCCAGCAACGGCATCCAAAGTTCAAACATTTCTACCCACCAGAGACGAATTTCTACCCACCAGAGACAAATTCCCTAGTTCATCCTTCCTGTTTCCTTTCTTACTATTCCCTTGTTTCTCAGGTGAATGTAGGCACAGCTTCAGTCCCAAGACAAGGTAAGGCTGGCATACATAGAAAGGCGTGTGTGTGTGTGTGTGTGTGTGTGTGTGTGTGTGTGTGTGTGTGTGTGTAAATTTTGGAACAAGTGACTTGTTTTTTAGAAAAAAACAATTTTTTTTTACCAAGCCCTTAGATATCATTTAATTGAATGCCTGCCCCCATTTTACGTATAAGTAAACTGAAGCTAGAGAAAATGATTGCTCAAGATGGTATCAATAGTTAATGGTAAATCTGGAGCCAAAACCTGTGTTCATTGACATACTAAATCATTTGCTATTCCCCTTTTAATTTTTTATTCACTACTAACAATTGCTGCAGATTCAATGACAAGAATTTAGAGGTAAGACTATTATAATGCAGTTTTTATTTTTAAAATGTTGCTTTTTACATGTTTTAAAGTTTTGGTAATTGTAATTTTTACAGATTGAAGAAGAGGAGAGGAAAAAAATAGAAGATATGAAAGAAAATGAACGAATGAAAGCAACTAAAGAATTGGAAGCCTGGAAGGAATGTCAAAGAAAAGCTGAAGAACAAGAAAGAATTCATAGAGAAGAGAAATTCTGTGAACAAGAAAAGCAAATTGAAGAAGAGAGAAAAAAATTAAAACATAAAAGCCATACTAGAATTTCAGCATCTAGAAATCTTGCCACTAAAGGTACAGTGATTAATATTTTCTGGGAAAGTGGGGCCTGTTGGTGAAGTGTATGTGTCACTTTTTATTTTCATAATCTATTTACACTATTAGGTCATTATTTTGGTATATAGAGAATAAGTACTATAATATAAGGCTAAGGTGAAAGATCTATTTCTTCTTTTAGGAAGTAGTGACATTTTCAAAATACAATGAGCAAGGATTCAGTGTTGGTTTTGCTTGTGTGCTTCATTTTGAAATGTATGCAAGTGTTGTTAAATACGTGTTTAACTCAGGTCCAAAAAGACTTGGAGTGGACTAGCAGCGCCAGGAGCATTCATTTATTTCTTTAGAGATAAGAAACTAGGAATCTCATTAAAATACATTTTCGTCACATGACTGAGGAACATGAGTACCCTTACACAAACTTAGTTGCAAGCAAACAAGGGTTTTCCTGGCCTTCGATCCTGATGTGTTTAGAAATAGGTAAAAGAACATATTTCTTTATTGAAAGCTAAGAGTTTGATTTTATCTGATTTTAGAATATTAAACTTTGCTTTGGGTATATTTCGTATATTTTGTAAATGGAAAATTTTGTAGCAAAATCACTTATGTAATAACAATAATTAACATTTATTGGGTGATTTCTCTATGCCAGGTGATTTTATTGATTGTGTGACTCAGCCTTCACAACAACACTTTGGGCCAAGTGCTGCTATTCTTATTAGAGGAAGTAGATATTCAGAAATGATAAACACCTACCCAATAAGTAAACTTGTGGGATTTGAGCTCTATACTCTTTCTTCTAGGCTATATGTCTTTACCTCACTTTAAGTGAGGTTGAGTGTGTTGAAAAGTCATTAAATGATCCTATGATTTAAGAACCATGATTATTCCCATTTTCCAGGTGAGAAAAGGCATAGAGAGTATTACTAGCCCAAAGTAACGCTGCTCATAAATGGTAGAGTCAGAATTTGGACTCAGGTGATCAGGCTCCAGAGTAGGTGAAGACCATTGTTATGTTATATTGCTACACAGATAAAACAGGCAGATTAGCCATGTTCATTATTTGATTCATAACATATTTTGGCAGGGTTTGTTTGTATGAAGGAGACATTTGTAATCAGAAATGTGTTAGGGAAGAAGTACTCAAAGTGTATAATACTAGTTTGAAAAAATATTACCTTTTAAATGTTTGTTGCCTAGCATCCCAAAGCCTTAAAATAACTTTGAAGAGTGACTCAGTTTGTGCTTAACCAAAATATTACTAATGAAGAAATAGCAAAACCTTAGAAGTTTTAATTACCGGTTCCATATTATAAAGCACATTCCCCTGATTTTATCTCTTAATGTGAAGCTAGGAGTCTATACTGTGATTCAGTTACTTTGCAGGGCATAGGAGTTAAATGTGTGTGTGAGATCCATGCTCTTCTTGGACCTAGAGCTTCAATATTGGGTGATGTCATTTTGTTGAAAACTACTTAGTATTTTATATTAAGGTGATTATAGAAGTAAAAAATTTCCAGAGGCACCTGGGTGGCTCAGTAGGTTAAGCATCTGACTTGAGCTCAGATCATGATCTCCTGGTTTGTGAGTTTGAGCCCCACTTCGGGCTCTGTGCTGACATCTCAGAGCCTGGAGCCTGGTTCGGATTCTGTGTCTCCCCCTCTCTCTGCCCCTCCCCTGCTCATACTCTGTCTCAAAAATAAACAAACATTTTTTAAAAATTAAAAAAAAAAAGAAAGTCCTTATCTCATAGAGATACCTACTGAAATATGTATGGATGAAAAAAATATGTCTGAGATTGGCTTCAAAATAATATGTGAAACTAGATAGAAGATGAAGTGATATTGGCCAGGAGTTGATAATTGAAGTCAGGTCATGAATGCGTGATGGTTAATTATTCTATTCTGCCTACTTTTATATATGCTTGAAATTTTTTATTATAAAAAAATAAGGAACAAAGCATATTGAATTATTTTTATAAACAAAGTAATTTTAAATTAGTAAAACAAAAAAAACCTCATTTCCCCAGCCTGTCTTGTAACTCGATGTAGCCAGGTGACAAGCTCTGGCTGATGATATGCAAAAAGAAATCTGCTAAAGATTTATAGAAAAGTATTACTCCTTTCTGCTTGCTTCTCCTTTCCTTTTCCTACGTAAGATGAAGGTCTTTGCAGAAAGTTCATTAGCTATCTTGAGACCACAAAGAGGCAAAACATACATTAAGAATGATGGAATAGGGAAGAAGAAGGAGCTTGCAACATTAAAGACATTGGAAAGCCAGTACCTCTGCACTGAACTACCTTCCTACCTTCCTTCAAGCTTGTTAAGTGAAAAACAAAAACAAAAACTCATTCTTGGTTAATCAACTGTAGTCATATTTTCTCTTCACACAGCTTAGAGAACTTTTGACTGATAGAAATGGATAATGTGCAAATTTGGTTTAGCATTTGAAAATTATTCAATGTAATTAAGAATATTAACACAGTAAAGGAAAAAACATATGATCATTTCACTATTGCAGAAAGGTATTTGATAAAATCCAACACCCATTTATGAAAAAAATTGCTCAGCAGATTAGGAGTAGAAAGGTACTTTTTTACTTTAATGAAGTCCTTTTACAAAAAAATGTATAGTAAGCTTCATGTTTATTGGTGAATTAATGAATGCTTTGCCCTGCCCTGTAGGTCCAGGATCAAGGCAAGCATGTCTAGTTTCACTGATTGTATTCAGCATTGTACTGGAGGTCCTAACCGTTGCATTACGACAAGAAGAAGCAATGAGAGGCATGAAGATTAGACAGAAAGAAGTAAAACTTATTTGTAGATGACACAATTGTACATGTGGAAATCCCTAAGAAATATGAAAAATGACAACTAGAACTAATAGGTGAATTAATAAATTCAGGATATAAGTCACTTAAAATTTTATTTACCAGAGGCAAACAACTGGGAAATAACATTTTAATTTATTTATAATAACATTAAAAGAGAAAATATGTAGGAATAATTTAACAAAAGAAGTGTAAGATCACATCACTGAAAACTACAGAAGGATTGCTGGGAGATATTTTAAAAGTCCTAGCTAAATGTAGTGATAGAACATGTTCCTGAATTGGAAAACTCAATGTTCGGATGTCAGTTCTTCTTAAACTCATCTATAGATTCAGTGCAATTCCAGTAGAAATCCCAGTAATCTTTTTGTAGAAATTGACAAGCTGATTCTAATATTTATATGAGAATATAAATCACCTAGAATAGGCAAATGAATTTTTAAAAATAAGAGCAAATATGTAGGACTCACACTACCTGATTTGAAGACTTAGCGTCAAGCTACAGTAATCAAGACAAGATGAAATTGGTGAAAGACAAACACAAGTTCAAAAGAACAGAATACAGAGACCAGAAATAGATCCACACATGTATAGTTCAATTATTTTAACCAAAGGTAACAAGATAATTCAATAGGTAAAGGAAGGTCTAGAACAAATGAATATCTTTATGGAAACAAATGAGGGTAGACTCTTACCTCACTGTGTACATAACACATACGTAAGAAGACAATCCAATAAACAATTGGATGAAAGATTTGAATGAACTTTTAACAGAGGAAGACATATGAATGGCCAATAGACATATGAAAAGATATTCAAATTATTTGTTAGTAAGGAAATGCAAATTAAAACCACAATGAGAGGGACACCTGGGTGGCTCGGTTTGTTAAGCCTCTGACTCTTGATTTTGGCTCAGGTCATGATCTCACAGTTCGTGAGATAGAGCCCCATGTCTGGCTCCTCACTGACGGCTTGGAGCACACCTGGGAGTCAATCTCTCTGCCCCTTCTCTATGCTCATGCACATGCGCATGTGTGCCTGCTGTGTTTTTCCCCTCTCAAAATAAGTAAATTTTAAAGCCACAGTGAGATACAGTACATAGCACATATCCACTAAAATGACTAAAACAGAAAATTAAAGACCATCAACACAAGTGTTATTGAGGATATGCTGCAACCGTAGCTCTTGTACACCAATGGTAGAACTGTAAAATGGTACAACTACTTTGGACAAGTTTTTGGCTCCTTCCTTAAAAGTTAAGTACATACCTATCATGTAACTCAGACATCCTTGTCTTCAGTTTTTACACAAGAGAGAGCTATACACCTAAAGACTTGTGTTCAAATGTTTATGGCAACTTTATTCACAGTGGCAAGAAACTGGAAGTGATGTTCATCAACAGATGAGTGAATAAACAAACTCTCATACATTCATAAAAATGAAATAAAAATGAAATACTCTGCAATAAAAAAGAGAGACCAAACCAGTCCATACTGCGTGAAATTGTAGAAAATATTAACCATTCTGTAATGACTGACAGCACATCAGTGGTTATCTGGGGCCAGAGGTAAAAGGAAGGGATGAACTTCAAGTGGCCATAGGGGACTCTTGGAAGTGATAGAACCTTTCTGTCTTGATTATGATTGTGATTTCATGGGTGCATACATCTGTCAACTCATTGAATTAATACACTGTAAAATTAGTACAGTTTACTGTACATAAATTATTTCTTAGTAAAATTGAATAGAGTATATTGGAAATACTTCTAGGCAGAAAAACATCAAAGTGCACATGATTTTCTCAAGTTCTTCTTATTCATCAGTTATGCTTATGGCTGGACATAGTGAAGCCTCCATTTGAGGGTCCTGGCCCTCGTACTATTGTATTTATAGGAGACTGGGAAAGGGAATCATTGAACGTCTAATTAATTAACTATGGGGACTTCCTTATCTTGTTAGAAGAAGTTCAGTTACTGGAATCAGCTTGTTCTGTTGATGTAATTTTGACTTGCTCAGTAAGCTACTAAACGCGTTGTAGAGGGAGAGATGAGACTTGAGGCCAGGTTAATTTGTCCCTTTTCAACTTAGAAAGGTAGGGCAAATGTAAGTCTGGAAAAAAAAAAAAAGATTGGTTGAAAGTGTGTAAATAGAGTTTTACTACCAGATCTCTTCCTCATCATGACAGAAGATTGGGGGTTTCCTTTCTGCACAGTTGTAGACTGAGTAAGATTCTTCTGCATTGAAAATGCAGAGATTGGGGCGCCTGGGTGGCGCAGTCGGTTAAGCGTCCGACTTCAACCAGGTCACGATCTCACGGTCCGTGAGTTCGAGCCCTGCGTCGGGCTCTGGGCTGATGGCTCAGAGCCTGGAGCCTGTTTCCGATTCTGTGTCTCCCTCTCTCTCTGCCCCTCGCCCGTTCATGCTCTGTCTCTCTCTGTCCCAAAAATAAATAAACGTTGAAAAAAAAAATTAAAAAAAAAAAAGTAAATGCAGAGATTGAGTGAAAACCTGCATTGTGAAAATCTTAGTACTTATTCAAGGGATCCCCATGCACATGTACATATGCATGCACAAGCCTAGTGTACCTGGGATGCAGATTGGAGAATTCCTCTACAGGGAAGCTAGTGAGTGTAGGATGAAAAAATCCCGCCATTTGTAATGGCCTAGCTAGTTCAACCTGCTAAAGCTGACTAGCCAACAGATTTCCAATTCATGTATACAGACCTTCCAGTCAGAATTTTTATACTTTATCTCTAATTGATGGTGACAGCCAAGACAAAGAAAAATGCAACTTGGAACAGCCAAGTAATGCAGGGAACAGAAGAAAACTTCACTATAACTAATGTCTTCAAAGAAATGAAAACATATATTTTTTAAAGTTTATTTAATTATTTTGAGAGAGAGAGTGGGGGGAGGGGCAGAGAGAGAAAGGGGGAGAGAGAGAATCCTAATCAGGCTCTGCACCGCCAGCACAAAGCCTGACATGGGGCTTGAACACATGAACTGTGAGATCATGATCTGAGCCAAAATCAAGAATCAGATGCTTAACTGACTCAACCACCCAGGCATCCCCAAAACAAATTTTAATCATTAAACAAGAACAAGAGGCTATAGTGAAGAATACTAAGAGAATACAACAGTTTGGAAATTTAAAATGTGATAAAAATTTTAATTGTAATCAAGTGGTTGGAATATACTTTATAATTTTTTTCAGAAAGTAGAACAAAAGGACAGATTTAAAGTAGAAAAGATAAAACAATCAGAGTATCCTTCCAAGATGCTCAACATTCAAATCATAGGGGTATAAGGAAGAGAGAGGGAAAGACAGAGGAAATAATTTTTTAATGTTACAAAAATTCTGAAAACTTTAATGAATTGCCGTGTTGAAAGAGTCTATCAGGTCCAACATGGTAGATTTTGTAATATTCATGCCAAAGCACTGATGAACACATTACCAGAAACTTTAGCACCCTTTAGACAAAGATCTTGCAAGCTTCCAGAGGAGAGGAGCAGATCATGCACAAAGGACTGGAAATGTTGGCATCTGTCCTCAACCTCAGCACTGGAATCCTGAAACATGGATCAGTGCCTTCAAAATTCTAAGTGAAAATAATTTTCACTATGAAATTCTATACCCAGCTTATTAATCAGGCGTGAGGCAAAAATAAGAACTTTTCACACATGCAAATTCTTAAAATATTTATTGCTCAGGTACACTGGGAATTATACCTTTTTTCTTTTTCTATTCTTCAAAATAGTCTGCTTTCACTAAGAAATATCTGCTGCTCAAACGTTTAGTAAAACTACCCCTAATATGTCTAGGCATAGAAGTACATTTAGTTTCTATAATAGTGATTTCCAGATTTTCTATTTTTTTGAAGTCAATTTTGATAATTTCTTTTCTAGGAAATTGTGCTTATCGCCTTTTCAAATTTGTTTGCATAAGGTTTCTCTTATTTATCTCTATCTCTAATTATAGCATAATTATCTCTATTTATTTATTTCTAACACCATTTTACTTTTCCTTGATCTACTGTTGTAACATTTTGTAAACTTTATTAGTCCATTCAAAAAAGCAATTTTTGGTTTTGTTGATCCTTTTTATAGTTTCTTTGTTTTCTATTCCATTAACTCCTGTGTTCTCTTAGTTTTTTTAGTTTTCTCTATTTTTTGTCCAACTTGTTTCCATTAATTTTGTAATATTTTAATACATGCATGTTAAGTTAAATTTTTTTCCCTCTTAAATACTATGTTAATACCAAGTCACCAAGTCTTGGAATCTTGTGTTTTTGTTCTTGTTTAATTGCAAATATTTTGTAACTCATCATTGTTTTTTCCTTTGGCCCTTGAATTACGAGGGAGTTTTTGTTTTGGTTTGGTTTTAGTTTCCAAATGTATAGAATGGAAATGACTATAATTTTCATATTTTAAATTTTCTGAATCATTATGTTTATAAATTATAGTTTATGATAGGTATTTGTGGTGTTTAAAAAAATTTTTTTTAATTTTTAATTTTTGAAAGAGACACACACAGTCACACACACACACACACACACACACACAGCATGAGCAGGGGAGAGGCAGAGAGAGGAGACACAGAATCTGAAATAGAATCCAGGCTCTGAGCTGTCAGCAGAGTCTGATGCGGGGCTTGAACCCACAAACTGCAAGATCATGACCTGAGCTGAATTCAGATGCTTAACTGACTGAGCCACCCAGGCACCCCTATTTTTGTTTATCCTGAGGCTTTCTTTTAATAAACAATGGGACACTTAGATTTATTATTATAAATAAAAATACACTTTGTCTTAGGATTTTCTTCTATCTTCGTGATTTACTTTTACCAGACTTTCTTTTTCGTTCTTTTTTTCTGTTTTTCTGCCTTGGATTTAAAAAGTGTTCTTAATTACTTTCTTTTCTTTCTCCTAATTTGAAAGGCATGTATTCTATTTTCATTCTTTGAATGATTAATATTAAATTTTTTGTATATGTTTTGGCATATAGATATAATTCCAATTACTATATTTTAACATGCATAATAAACAAAGTTTTAAGGTTAATCTCTACCATACTTGTAAATATTACAAGGAAATTTAGTATGCAAATTATAGTTATACACATCTATGTTATTGTCTAAATATTTTAGTCCACTTTTTGGAGGGGCAGGGGGATCAGTTGACTTCACTATATTTTTAAATCCCTAAATTCAGTCATTATTGTTAGTGTGGGTTTTTTCTCCACTAATAGTCATTACTATTTAGATTGATGCATATTTACTGATGTTTTATTTGTCTTTGCTTCTTGTGTTTCACTTCTTTGTGGGTCAAACTGCCTTCCCTTTGATAATAAATCCTTGGGGGCACCTAGGTGGCTCAGCTAGTTGAGTGTCCGACTTTGGCTCAGGTCATGATCTCATGGTTCCTGAGTTCCAGCCCTACATCGGGCTCACTGCTGTCAGCACAGAGCCCACTTCATATCTTCTGTCCCCTGCTCTTTGCCCCTCCCTCACTTGCGCTCTCTCTCAAAAACAAATGAAACATTGAAAAAAAACCTTTATATGAAAGTAAATCCTTTAGTAGTTCTTTAATGAAGATTTATGGGTGTAAGTTCAATTATTGTCTTTATATTTAAAAAAAATGTTTTTAAATTTGTTTATTTTGGAGGAGAGAGAGAGAGAGAGAACACACGTGGGCGCTTGCGAGAGCAAGCACACAAACAGGGGAGGGGCAGAGAGAAGGAAAGACAGAATCCCAAGCAGGCTCCACACCGTAAGTGCAGAACCCAATGTGTGGCTTGAACTCATGAACTTCAAGATCATAATCTGAGCCGAGATCCTGAGTGGGATGCTTAACTTACTGTGTCACCCAGGCGCACTGATTATATTTTTACTTGTTGAAGGATGGTTTGGCTGTTTGTAGAATACCACATTGTAGTTATTTTCCATCAGTAATTTAAAGATATTTTTCTATTACCTTTTGCCTTCTAATGTTGCTGAGAAGTCTGCTCTTGATCTAGCTATTGATCCTTTATAAGGTAATCCATCTTTTGTTTCTGGTTGCTTTAAAATTCTTCACTTTGGTGGTGTTCGATTTTATTAGTCTCAGTGCAGTTTTATATTTGTTTCATAATGTCAGAACTTGGAATTTACTTTTATTAAAGAATGTATGTCTTCAGTCAGTTCTAGGAAATTCTAAGCTATTGTCTTCAAATATCACCTTTCTCAGTTTCTTTATATTTCTTAATTGCTCTGTTATCCTCAGATCTCTTTGAGTTTGCAGATTTCCTTCACCTGTGCTTAATGTGCTGCTAAACTTGTCCTAAATGTTTTAAATTTCAGTGACAATATTTTTCATTTTAGAAGTTCCTTTTTTTGTTTGTTTTGCTTATTCTTTTGTCATTTTTGTTTCTTGTTTGTTCTTTTGTCATTAGTTTCTTAGTTTTTCATTATGGATTTAGCTTGTTTTTGCTCTTTAAATAAACATATTTAAAATTATTATTTTAATCTCTTCTGGATTATTCTATATTTTCAAATTCTTAGGAAGCCATTCCTCCTGTTTGTTGTGTCTGGTAACTGTCCATACTGGATTGTTTCCTTATGTGACTTATGTGTTCATCTTCAGTAGGGATTTTTTGTTCAATGGGTGCATATAAAAAAAAATCTCAAGTGTGGTGGTTTGTGGAAATAAGAGTTGCTCACAGGAATACCTGGGGTTTTGATTTCTCACAAGAGACATTTTTTTTCTCCTCCTGTCCAAAGCCCCAGGAAGAACAGGCTTTACTTTCCTAGACCAGTGGATGGAGATTTTATAAGTATCCTTTTAAGAAAAAAATTTTTTTTAATGTTTATTTATTTTTGAGAGAGACAGAGACAGAATACGAGTGGGTTAAGGTCAGAGAGAAAGGGAGACGCAGAAGTAGAAGCAGACTCCAGGCTCTGAGCTGTCAGCACAGAGCCTGACGCGGGGCTCGAACTCAGGAGCCGAAGTCAGATGCTCAACCAACTGAGCCACCCAGGCGCCCCTATAAGTATCCTTTACACTAAGAATGCAGCCCTTCTAAGCTTCTAGTTTCATTTCTAGCTTCCCACTTCTGTAATTATATCAGCATTAAATTTCCAGCCTTTAGTCTTTATGTATGTATTTTGGATATAGATATAGATATATTTCTAAACAACTTTTTTTTTTTAATTTTAGTTAACAGTGCAATATTGGCTTCAGGAGTAGAATTCAGTGATTTATCACTTATTTTTGTTTTAAGTTTATTTTTTAATTTATTTTGAGAGAGAGCTAGAGAGCAAGCAGGGGAACAGCAGTGAGAGAAGGAAACAGAATCCCAAGCAGGCTCTGCTCTGTCAGCACAGAGCCTGATGCCAGACTCAAACTCACAAACCATGAGATCATGACCTGAGCCAAAATCAAGAGTTGGACGCTTAATCAACCGAGCCAACCAGGCGCCCAATTCATCACTTACATACAACATCCAGTGCTCATCATAACAAGTGGCCTCCTTGATACCCATCATGCATCTAGCACATCTCCCACCCACCTCCCTCCAGCAACTCTCAGTTTGTTCTCTATCATTAATAGTCTCTTGTGATTTCTTTCCTTCTCTAGTCTTCCCCCCACTTCCCATATATGCATCTATTTTGTTTCTTAAACTCAACATATGAATGAAATCATAAGGTATTTGTCTTTCTTTGATTGACTTATTTCACCTATCATAATACATTCTAGCTCCACCCACGTCATTGCAAATAGCAAGATTTCATTCTTTTTGATGGTGAGTAATAAAATATTCCATTGTATGTAAACATTTTTTTCTCTAACATTTATTTATTATTGAGACACAGAGAGACACCGAACGTGAGCAAGGCAGGGGTAGAGAGAGTGGGAGACACAGAATCTGAAGTAGGCTCCAGGCTCTGAGCTGTCAGCACAGAGCCGGACATGGGGCTTAAACTCACAAACTACAAGATCATGACCTGAGCTGAAGTCGGTTGCTTAACCAACAAAGCAACCCAGGTGCCCCTCTGCTGCTTTGTTGTTGGTGTATAGAAATGCAACAAATTTCTGCGCATTGATTTTATATCCTGTTGTCTTTGCTGAATTCATGTAGCAATTTTTTGGTGGAGTCTTTCGGGTTTTCTGCATAGGGTATCATGTCATCTGCAAATAGTGAAAGTTTGACTTCTTCCTTGCCAGTTTGGATGCCTTTTATTTCTTTTTGTTGTCTGATTGCTGAAGCTAAAATTTCCCATACTATGTTAAATAGTAATAATGAGAGTGGACATCCTTGTCTTATTCCTGAACGTAGGGGGTCCAAACAGCTTTTTGTCAGCTTTTGAATTACCTGACTATAAATCTCTGATAAGACTTTTTCTTTGCTTACCTTTTGAACTGAACTGTATATTTGAACCTTTGTTTATTTGTTATACTTTTATCAAGGATTTTACGTGTACATAACATTTTATCTGGAAATTGTTTGTAGAAGTGTCTAAAGCCTTTAACTTATGCTTCTATAAACAGAAAGCTAATTTCTTTTTATTTTCTTGTTTTACTATTTGTCTTATTTTACCATAAGATTTTGGAGGCTAGATACCCTATTTTTATAATGGATACCCTATTTTTAATTTAACTAGTGGTTGGGGCGCCTGGGTGTCTCAGTCACATGAGCATATGACTCTTGATTTTTGGCTCAGGTCATGATCCCAGGGTTGTGGAGTTGTATTCTGCATTCATGCTGAGTGTTGAGCCTGCTTGAGATTCTCTTTCTGTCTCTGCTCCTCCCCCCTGCTTCCGTGCATGGAGCTCTTTCTCTCTCAGGAAAAAAAATAAAAAGGTAACTAGTGGTCACTTTAATGTTTTTCATAAACATTAAAAAAATTTTATTTTAGCAAAATTAGTAAGAAAATATTTTTTAATTTCTCATTATGGAAAAGAGTGCTTATTTCCTTCATGTTCAGTATTCTAGTAATCATTAGTAGTATTATACTGAAGTTAGATACTTCATTTTAACTTTTTATTCTGCTTTCCTTCTGTTGTACTAACATTTAAGAATCTTATTCATAAATTTTTAGTGTTTTCTCCACTATTTAGAAAATTCATGCTTTCCATTTTTACTATTAAGTTCCCTATGCTTGGGTTCTTAATTTCATTTCTCCATGTTCTGGAACGTTTCTTTGAATATATTACAGTAAAACCTTAGACTGTGAATAACTTATTCTGTGAGTGTTCTGTAAGACAAGCAAACATTTCTAATAAATTTTAACCTGATACATGAGTGATGTCTTGCAATATGAGTTGTACATGATGCTGAATGTCACATGATCACAACTGAGCCAATGGTTCTCTCTGGCTGCAGAATTGTGGGTGATTGTCTACCATGCTCAGATGCTCTATCTCATGCAGTAGTGTTTGGCAGAAATCAGATTTTTCAGAATGTTTCAAGGTGCCCACAACTGGCACTTGTGTATTTTTCTTCACTTCAAAGCACCTACAGACAGTCCTTTGCTTTCCATACAACCGTAAACTTAGGAATGTTTTGCTTTATTCTAAGTCAGGCTGCTGGCAGATATAGACCCTTTCCTCTGCTGCCTTATTGCCAGTTACATTAAATACAGTGCATGACAAGAGTTTATCAGTGCTGTACTGTAGTCAACATCCATATGAGTATATACAATGGCCCCCATGCAGAAAAAGATTCCATTGAGCCAATAAATAGCGGTGATTTCTGTTAATGACAGTGAAAGTCGTCTTACACAATAACCCTCCTCTCTCTTGTTTCCCTTATACTAGCCACGAAGGTTTTCAAAAGTAAGTGCAGGTTAATTTATTTTTCTTTTTATTGTATATTTTATTTATTATTTTGTATTATATTATGGTATTATAATCATTTTCATATGAGTATTTTTGGGTTGTGGAATGAATCATCTGAGTTTCCATTATTTCTTATGGGGGAAATTTGTGTTGATATAGAAGTGTTTTGGATTATAAGCAAATTATGCTCACAAACCAAGATTTTACTGTCTTTGGAAAAGATGGCTAAGTAATATATTCACTTAGTTTTACATATCTAGGAACATCTTTTGCTTTTATAAGTAAACAACAATTTACTTGGATATAAAATTCTTGGGACATTGTATTAGATAGTTAAAGCTAATTGTTGTAATAAGGAGATCCAAGTTACAGATCAAATAAGACAGAAATATAGTTCTCCATAATCTAATACTTGTTATATAACAGCGATCCATGTAGGCCTGATAGATGACTTTTTCTATGTGGCCATCCAGGCTGGTGGGGCCGCCTCTGTTATTACCTCATTTGTCTTCAATCTCTGGATGCTGCAGTTGGTGTTGTTTTTTAGCCAGTGGGAAATGGGAAGAGAAGTCCACAGCAAGCACATGTACCTATAAGATGACGATCCATAAGTTGTATACATCACTTCTATTCAGATTTTGTTGTCTCAGATTTGGCATATAGTCACACATAATTTTTTTTTTTAACTTTATTATTTTGAGAGAAAGAGCCCACATGTGAATAAGAGAGGGTAGTAAAGAGAGGAGGAGAGAGAGAAACCCAAGCAGGCCTCGCACTGTCAGCGTGGAGCCTGGCTCAGGGCTTGAACTTCCCAACCATGAGATCATGACCAGAGCCGAAATCAAGAGTCAGAGGCTTAACCAACTGAGTGAACCAGGTGCTCCAATCACATCTAATCTTAAGGGAGGCTGGGTTATATCGATTCTAGCCTGACATAGTCATGTA
Organism: Puma concolor; assembly: GCF_028749965.1. Classification (NCBI taxonomy): domain Eukaryota; kingdom Metazoa; phylum Chordata; class Mammalia; order Carnivora; family Felidae; genus Puma; species Puma concolor. The sequence continues at coordinate 100,117,685 of NC_141672.1, read as the reverse complement.
CCTAGCCTAGAACTCAAATTCTATTTCTTTTTTAATTTTTTTTCAACGTTTATTTATTTTTGGGACAGAGAGAGACAGAGCGTGAACAGGGGAGGGGCAGAGAGAGAGAGGGAGACACAGAATCGGAAACAGGCTCCAGGCTCTGAGCCATCAGCCCAGAGCCCGACGCGGGGCTCGAACCCACGGACCGCGAGATCGTGACCTGGCTGAAGTCGGACGCTCAACCGACTGCGCCACCCAGGCGCCCCTCAAATTCTATTTCTAAAAGGAAGAGGAGAGAATGGCTAGGATACTGGAAGATAGCTGTCTTAACTACAGACATCTATAGAAAACTTGCAGTCAAATTTTTGTTAATGTTGCTTTCTTGTTTGTTTGAGTCCTTATTTTTTTCCTCCTTGTCCCCTTCCTCCCTCTCTTGGAAATGTCAATTTAGGCCATTTTCCAATTTTTTAATTTAGAAGTTTTTTTTTCTTATTTGTTTGTATTTTATAACAAAGATATTACTGTCATATTTGTGAAAAATCTGATTTTCTTTAAATTTTTGATATTTGCCTTTTCTATCTGTGTATCATGCTTTTGGTACTTTTGCAGTTTTTAAAACTAAAACCTAATTTTCCTTCCTTTTAATCATACACTTTATATTCTAACACGTAGATTAATTTCTCCTCTTATATTGGTTTAACCATTATTACATGTAACTATCTTTATTAAAACGTATAGCTTTTCATTATTACTTTTTTTTTTTTTTTTTGCCTCTTTTCATTAGCTATCTCTGATGGCTGAATAACTTTTATACCATCACTTTTATACCATAACTTTTATAAGGAAGCTTATAGAAGATATTGCTGTAGGAGCTTAAGGAAAATAGAGGTAGTGTTTCCAGTGATGGCTTTCTAAAATGGAAAGTGGTTGTAGAGTTTCCTAGAGTGCTCTCCCTTCCCTAGATTGAATGTAAATTAGACACTGTGTGTTTTAACAAAGAGAACCCTAGAAAAGTAGCTGCGGTCATTGATTAAAGGACAGATAACTTGCTGCCACACTTTTGATGATGGGTTTTACATTCTTTCTAGCAGAAGTTATCTTCAGTTTATTTGTATAGGATTTTAGAGGTAGCTTTGCTGTGTAATTAGTTGAAGAGTCAGTTTGATTGTTAACTAGAAAATGAGAGAGAACTCACTTGCTAATACTGCTTTTGAAGGAAGAAATTCAGAAAATATATTTTTGGAGAAGTTAAAGGAAAATAGTATTCCTGCTCCTCGCTCTGTTGGCAGTATTAAAATCAACTTTACCCCTCGAGTATTTCCAACTGCTCTCCGGGAATCACAAGTAGCAGAAGAAGAGGAGGTAAGTATATTTGCTGTTAGTTACAGTGATCACAATGAAAATATTTTTTATTTCATCTTTTAAAACTAGTACTGGTTCTGAATTTAAGTATTCATTAGACTAAAGGTATTACTTCTTGAATATATTTTAGTATTTCCTTATGGAAAAGTATTTTGCAGAATTTTTTTGTCTCCAGATTCAGTGTGCAGTATTATTGCTTTTTCCAGGAGATAAACACTTGCCATCTATTTTATCAAATACATCATTTTCTTTTTTTTTTTTTATTTTTTAAACATCTATTCATTTTTGAGAGACAGAGACAGAGCGTGAGCAGGGGAGGGGCAGAGAGAGAGGGAGACACAGAATCTGAAGCAGGCTCCAGACTCTGATCTGTCAGCACAGAGCCCAACATGGGGCTTGAACTGACGGACCACAAGATCATGACCTGAGCTGAAGTTGGAAGCTTAACCAACTGAGCCACCCATATGCCCCATACATCATTTTCTATATTAGATTTGTAAACTTGTGTTTTGGTAATGGATTTGGACATTTATTGTTAATACAATTACTCATTATTAACGTTAGGTATTTCTAATGTGACATTCTAGAATATCTCTCATTCATTTATAAATACCTGAGCCCTGGCATTTTGAATGTTTTATCTTTAGGTATATAGACTCTAAGAACTGCATTATTTTTTACTACAAGGTGTTAAGTGTTGCCTCTCACAATTCAAAACTTGTGGAAATGATTGAAGATCCTTAAGACATAATGACAGTTTATAAATATTAACTATTTTCTTATTAAACAATATATTCCAAATTTTATTATTTATAAAGTTATTTCTAGAATTATAAATGTATAATTATTTAAAAGTCATTTATGGGGCGCCTGGGTGGCTCAGCTGGTTGAGCGTCCGACTTTGGCCTAGGTCATAATCTCACTGTCCATGAGTTCAAGCCCCCTGTCGGACTCTGTGCTGACAGCTCGGAGCCTGGTGCCTATTTCAGATTCTGTGTCTCCCTCTCTCTTTGCCCCTCTCCAACTCATGCTCTGTCTCTCTCTCTCTGTCAAAAATAAACATTAAACAATTTTTTTAAAAAAGAAAAAATAAAAGTCATTTATGTATTTTTCAATATAGAAAAACAAATGTGTTATAGATAAGAAAAATAAAATAATAATCCCATGAACTCCCACAAACTCCCATTTGTATGAAATTCAGACTAGAAATTTTTGTATGTTTGGTCTTAACTATCTGGTAATGTTAAACAAAAAAGGATAAAAACTGAAAGTTTAAAAAAATCAGCATTATCAAATAGTATAGTAGTCTACTCAGGCTGCTGTAACAAAATACCCTAGACTGAGTGTCTTAAACAACAGACATTTATTTCTCAAAGTTCTGGAGGCTGGAAAGTCCAAGATCAGGGTACAGGGAGTAGTGGGAGGAGAGCTGTGTTCTGGTCTCTTCTTCTTCTTATAAGGACACTAATCCCATCATGCGGGCCCCATTCTCATGACCTCATCTAAACTTGATTACCTCCAAAAGTCCTACTTCCAAATACCATCACACTGGGGATTAGGGCTTCAACATACGAATTTTGGGGGTCACAAATATTCAGTCCATAACAAATAGTATTTCCATTTTATATAGAAGCTGGCAAATGTCAAAGTAGCTGTTAATAAAAGTAAGATTTTTGTGTCCTTCATTAGACTTCTCTGATTTCAGTGGTTGCACAAACAAGCGGAAGCACGGAGAGCATTGAATACTGATATTCCTGAACTTTCTGATTTAAAAGAAGAAGAAAAGAATCCAGAATGGCTGAAGGACAAAGGAAAGTACGTTGTTTGGACTCTGGCTATGAGATTTATAATAAATTTAGGTAGACCGTAGTACTAACTACATTTTCTAGGTATCTTGACATATGTGCTTATGTGTGTATGTTGTTGGGGAAAGATAATCCAAATAAGCCAATTAGATAGGCAGGGCCTCCATATTTAAAAAGTCAGATTGTATAACAAATAAGGCTCTTATTTTTATTTGAGTTTGCACTTAAATGTCATAGAAATGAAACATATCACTTATTAAAATCCCTTTTAAAATCACTTATATTTAACATAAGCTCTTCCTAGAAATGTGTTTTTCAGAAACTATAGCTTCTTTGATTATTCATCTCCATCTTTAAAAGATTACCAAATTTATCTTACAAATTTTCATTTTATATCCATGAAATCCTTATATTTATTTATATGTTTCTCTGTGTGTGAATATTTTTCAAAATGTTTTTTTACTTATTTTGAGAGAGAGAGAGCGTGCGAGCGCACAAGTGGGGGGAGGGACAGAGAGAGAGGGAGAGAGAGAATCCCAAGCAGACTCTGCATGATCAGAATGGAGCCCAATTTGGGACTCAATCTCACAACCATGAGATCATGACCTGAGCTGAAATCAAGAGTCAGATGCTTAACCGACTGAACCACTGAGGCACCCCATGTGTGAATATTTTTATACAGTTATCAAAAACAGTACAATCTGATACATTATGAATGGCAATTTGATTTCATATTTTGAGGCAGTTGTAGATATTACTTATTGTATTTCATGACATAGACTTTTATTTTTTTATTGTTGCCATAATAAACTATCATGAACTTAGTGGCTTAAAACAACACAAATTTATTATCTTACAGTTTTGGAAATCAGAAGTTCAAAATGGGTTTCACTGGGCTAAAATCAAGGTATCATCTGTGTTTCTTCTAGAGCCTATAGGGAAGAATCTATTTGCTTTCGTTTTCCAGTTTATAGGTTGCCTGCATTCCTTGGCTTGTGGCCTCCAGCCAGCATTTGCATCACTCTAACCTCTCCTTCCATAATCCCATCTCCTTCTCTGGCTCTGACTTTCCTAATTCCCTCTTTCTTTTATAAGGATCCTTGTGATTACATTAGTATCCTTTGCTTAATCCTGAATTATCTCCCACCTCAAGACCTTAATTTAGGCCAGTCTGTGGAATCCTTCCTGCCATGTTAGGTGACAAAGTCACAGATTCTGAGGATTAGGATATGGACATCTTTTGGTGGGGTCATCTCCATTATCTGTCTACCACAGTGTCTGCATCTGTATTTTTCTTTTCTTATTTTTTCTTGGTCTTTTTGCCTGTTACAATACCAGGGATTAATATGTAGAGTTGAACTGAAGTGACAATTTTTCTGAAGGTCAGAGGCCTGGGGCTGACGAGTTGGTTTCTTTTACTTCCAACATTAAAGTCTTACATGGTCCTTCCTCCTCTTTCTCCCCTTCCCTGCCTCCCTTCCTCTCCATTTATTCAACGATTAAATAAACATCTATTAATTGTTTGCTATTTACCAACTATCCTCTGAACTACAAAGATCAGTGCAGGAGACATACTTATACAAATACTTATAATACTTTGTGAGAAGTACAATACATAGAAAAGAACAAAGTAAAATGAGAGTACATAAGAGGGACATTTACCCTTAAAGGAAGGAAGGTATGTTCAGAAAAAGCTTCATAGCAAATGTAGCACCTGAGATCCTCAGTGATAAGTAGAAGTTTTAAGAGAAAGGGAAATAAAGGCATTCATTTCAAGTATTGGAGAAAATATGAACAAAAGCTCAAGAGACAAGAAATGGTGTGATATATGGGTCAGGAACTATGTGTGGTTTATTTTTTGCTAAAACATAAAATTTGAGGCTAGGAGTAATGACAAATGAACCTAGAAAAATCATCAGGTGCCTTGTGTGTTTGGTTAAAATTCTTTTTTTAAATTTATTTTTTAATTCAAGTATAATTACCATTTGGTGTTATATTAGTTTCAGGTATAAAATATAATGATTCAGCATTTCTATACATCACTCAGTGCTCATCATGATAAGTTACTCTTAATCCCCTTCATCTATTTTACCCATCCCCCCATCCACCTCCCATCTGGCAACTACTAGTCTGTTCATTATATTTAAGAGTCTAGGTGTTTTGTTTTTTTTAGATTTTTTTTAGATTTTATTCTGTAAGGAGAGGGAAAAAATGTGTTGCAGAAAACACAGCAAAGACCTTGAACTGGCCTTGTGGTAGGTGGTGTTGTAGGGGTGAAGAGGAGGGCAAATTGAGAAATAATGATGAGATAAAATAGGCAGAACCTCTTGATCGATTTGGAGGGAGTAAGAAGGAGGAGTTCTCAGTTTCTAGTTTGAATGATTGATTGCATGCTGTCACCAGCTAAATTAGGGAATACTAGATGAGAGGCTTGTCAGGAGAGAATGCAGGTAAGTTCAGTTTTTAATATATTGAGTTTGAGATGTCTCTGGGCCATTCTGGGTGACACTGTCCAGCAAGTTTGAAACTCACAGGAGAAGCCAGTACTGTAGAAATAGATTTGGAGCTTATCAACATTTATATTGTAGTTAAATTTATAAAAGTGTCTGAGATATCCACAAAGTGTGTAGACCTGGAGAGTAGTGGCCTGAGGATAACACTCTGTGACCTACCAACATTTGAAGGTCTGGCAAAAGGAAGGAGTACACAAAAATATTCCCAGAAGCCAATGGAGCAGAAAGTTGAAACAGTTTTTGTTTTGTTTCTTTAAGAATATAAAAGATTTGAATAGATTTGGAGACAAGAGAAAGAAGAGATGATTGAAATCCTCCTGAGCCGAGTGGAGAAAATTGGGTCAAAGCCAAGAATTGGATGGATTGTCTTGATTTTGTCCTTTTTATCCAATTGGTTAGCCTTAGTGAAGACAGAGTTTGGTTTGGCTATGAATTGTTCCTCCTTGCAGCCTGAGAATGCTAAAATGGGCAAAGCTGAGTGGGCTGTCCTGTTGGATTGATTACTTTGCTCTAGAAAATGTTGATGGATTGACTTGGAATAGACAGAGATACTTCATTTTCTGAGATTGGAGGGAAGACAGTGGAGACAAGTATATATCTAGATAAGGGAAATTGATTAGTGAATACTGTTGGCTCTGCCAGGTTGAGAACATGAATTCATAGAGATGTCAGTACAGCTGTGTGATTTATCTCCTTTAGGGTTTAGTCTTCTTTCGGATTTAAGAATAGATCTTGGGCCAGAGTGGGAATTTTAACTGACAAGTACAGTAAAAGACTAGTAGTGCAAGGGACCAGATTGCTCATAGAAAAATAGCTCAGTTGGGGCACTTGGGTGGCTCAGTCAGTTAAGCATCTGACTTCAGCCCAGGTCATGATCTCACAGTTCGTGAGTTCAAGCCCCCTGTCGGGCTCTGTGCTGTCAGTTCAGAGCCTGGAGCTTGCTTCGGATTCTGTGTCTCCCTCTCTCTGCCCCTCCCCATTCACATTATGTCTCTCAGACAATGAATAAATGTTAAAAAAAAATTTAAAAAAAGAAAAAAATAACTCAGGTATTTAGCCACAAAGTCCAAGTTGGGTTACACAGGAAGAGATGCCAGGCAACTCAGTGGCTCAGTTGGTTAAGCATCTGACTCTTGATTTTGGAATCTTCTGGAATCATGGCAGAAGTCAGGATAGAGACAGAGGCTGGGAACCAGTTTCAAAGGCCTTAATGAATATGAGAGGAGTGATTTTAACTTTTCTCTCTGTCTTTCTCTTAAAGTAGGCTCCAAGCCCAACATAGGATTCGAACTCATGACCTTGAGATCAAGAGTTGAACACTTCTAACAACTGAGCCAGCCAGGTGTCCCAGGAAAATAGTGACTTTTAAAAAGACAGGAGATGACAGTGACTAGAAGGCTGTAGGGGGAAAGATGTCAGGAATCTCAAAGGATAATGACTTGTGTATAAAGAGAGAGTTTGATCTTATATCTAGCAGAAGAGAGTCTGAAGAATGCCAGTTTCTACAGTCCTAACCCCTGATGTGGGGACTCAGGATGGGACGCAGTGGAGAGGGTGGTAGAGATTAGCATTGCCCTGAGGACAGAGCCAAGTTTATTTTAGATGGGATTTTTAAGAAAAGTTAAGGGTATAGGAAAGGAATGAGAGGTGGAGTCAGTTATGGCAAAACCCGGAATAAGAAAGTGCAAAGGAGGGGCACCTGGCTGGCTTGTTCGGTAGAGCGTGTAACTCGTGATCTGGGGTCTCGAGTTCCAGCCCCACTTTGAACGTAGAGATTGCTTTAACAACAACAACAAAAAAATTGCAAGGGTGCCTGGGTGGCTCTGTCAGCTAAACGGCTTACTTCGGCTCAGGTCACGATCTCACGGTTTGTGAGTTTGAGCCCCGCATCTGGCTCTGTGCTGACAGCTCAGAGCCTGGGGCCTGCTTTGGATTCTGTGTCTCCCTTTCCCTCTGCCTGTCCCCTGCTCAGGCACACACACACACACACACACACACACACACACACACACACTCTCTGTCTCTCTCTCTCAGAAATAAACATTAGAACAAAAGATTAAAAAAAAAAGAAAGTGCAAAGGAGTAGAGGGGGATGGGAGTAGGAAAGAACGGCAACACGAAGACAGGGGAGAAGTGTGCTTTTACATCAGTGCTCAAAGATAACAGGGTTGATTGACACGGTGAGACAGGTCTTTGGTATAGGTGTTGTGATGCTGTGACTGGCTAAAGGTCCTAGGAGTGTTGGTTTGGTCTTCCTCTGATACCCTTAAGATGTGATTTGGGTTTAAGAGTAGAAAGGACAGATGAGATCGTTGAGCCAGGGTTAGAATTTTGACTGATGCGCACACACACACACACACACACACACACACACACACACACACATACACACACACAAACACACGTGTGTGTGTGTGTGTATGTGTGTGTGTGTGTGTGTGTGTGTGAATTAAGTTAAAATAAAAAATTAGGGGTGCCTGGGTGGCTCAGTTGGTTGAGCGTCCAACTTCGGCTCAGGTCATGATCTTGCATTTTGGGTTTGAGCCCCATGTCAGGCTCTGTGCTGATAGCTCAGAGCCTGGAACCTGCTGTGTCTCCCTCTGTCTCTGCCCATCCCCTGCTTGTGCTCTTCTCTCTCTCTGTCTCTCAAAAAATAAAATTAAAATGTTTCAAAAAATTTTTAAAAGTAAAATATTGAAATAAAATTGCTGGCAAAAGCAACAAATTGGCAGCAACCTAGTGCAAAAGTATACTTTGCAGCAGTTGGGCATGACTGGTAGATTATAATTACTTTTAGTCTCTTGTTTTTGTACCACTTTGCCTTACTACCTCCAATTAGGTAGGAAAAGAAAGAGAAGCAAAACAAGAGGAGAGGAAGAGAGCCGAGAATGAGGAGAGATGGAAGAAAACTTAGTAGCTAATAACACCCAGAGAAACAAAGTACAGTTAATCAAAATGCCAAGTACAAATAGATAAAAGGAAAGGTAAGACTTGTTAGAAGAATATCCTCACTAGCAATGTAATGCAATACAAAAGATAGAAATAGACATAATAGAACTGATTCAGAAGCGGTTAGTTGACTTTAAGCCAAAGGATGAAATACCTTCATCTCCAGAGGCTTTGTTTCATGATAGCCTTCTATATTTACACAGGACAAAACTGTTCTTACTGTGCTAAAACTCATGGGACACTTGCTTCACAAAAGGGTAGAGGTGGACAAGCCTTTCAAAAACCAATAGCTTTTTCTTAGAAAAAGCCACAGATTGTTTTCATGTTTTTTGCCTAGCTTCCCACTACTGTATCTTAGTTTTAAATGCCAAATCTCTACCTTTTGGGAAAATATATAAGCTTAGGTAATTTTACTTGCTCATGAAAGCATTTTACCTTTTCCAATTAACGTTATGTACCAGATAGCTTTTCACTGAGAACATCTCATAAAACAGAGTCTAGATGCTCTAATATAGGTATATGCATGGTATGTATGATGTTATTTAACAGCCTTACATGACTCAGAATCTGTAAATAAGTTTAATAGCTGTCCTTCTAGACACTTGTAATCACATGAAGTAAATGGACTGTAAATGGACCATTGTTCTGTCTCAAGGACATTACTCTGTGCTTGACTTTTAGTGTAAGTTCTTTTGGACCCTGTCTTAACTTTAGGCTTACATACCTTCTTTCCCCACGCTAGGGCCACTTGAATCCCATCTGCATACCTCACTCTCTACAGCCAAGTCCAATGTTAGATAGGAGGGAATCAAGGATATGTTATGCTACAATCCAGCATTGTATTGCTATTATTACATAAAATCATTGTCTACCCTGGTTCTTGGGTCTGAATTTTCTTTTTATTCTCTTGGCCTAAGTGTCATGTCAGATTTTGTTGCCCTCCTAGTACCCCATTCCTTTTAAGATTGAGGATGTCCTTTGCTTTTGCTTTCCCTTTTGCCACCGGGCTAATTCTACTCTGAGCCCCAACTTTGTTTGTAGGAGCCCACTATCTGTTAACAGACTAACCTAGTCTGCCAGTCTGTATTTCCGTATCCTTATTGTTTGCATATGTTCTATGTCTGGATTCGATCTGCCTTGCTGGATGTCTTTTACTTCATGTTGGACTTTTTGACGCTGATTATTGACCATCTTCTCCCAACACAGTATATAATTCTACTTGCCAAACTGAGTTTCTTCCACATACTTAGGTTTGGAGCAAGAACTGTGAAGGTTTAGCCTACCACAGTTTCATGGATACCAGGAGAAGACATGAGACCCATGGGTCAGAGACAAAGGAATGTTATTCAAGGCACAGCAATCAGTGTGACCTTCATATTGGTTCCCTTTGCGCCTCAAGTCCCACAAGGCCAATGCATAGGCAGGCCTAGGTTTGAACCACAGCTGAGAACACCATGCTTAAAGAACATAATTTTTCATGAGAGGATTATAAGCAAATATGTCCAGCCTTTGACCCACAAGGAGATACTATCTTTTTTTCATACTGAACAGCAGATAAATCTGCTCTTTGCCCCAGAGGGAGACACTATATTTTCCAAGGCTATGTTCTATATGCACATCTTTGAAAAGATTGTCCCAAATAAAAGCCGTCTGTGCATCTGACATAAGATATGCACGAACATAAAATTCCCGTGAAGAGTCATCTTCCAACAGTCCTTTGCACCTGCCTACTTTCAGGACAGATCTGCCAAATATGCCTTGCTCTCCTGCGTTTTATTTATTAAAACAATTTTTTTAATGTTTATTTATTTTTGAAAGAGAGAGAGAGAGAGTGGGAGCTGGGAAGAGGGAGACAGAATCTGAAGCAGGCTCCAGGCTCTGAGCTGTCAGCACAGAGCCCAACATAGGTGCTTGAACCCACAAACTGAGATCATGACCTAAGCTGAAGTTGGATGCTTAACCAACTGAGGCACCCAGGCACCCCTCTTCTGCATTTTAAAAACTATGTTTCTGGAGATAAGATGGTTTTCTTATACTTCTACCTTTTGCCTGACTTATAGAAGTTTAGAATCCATATTTATTCTAAGATGACTTCTTTGATGTAATTATCATTTTGTTCACTTGCTTGTTTGTATGCATTTTATAGCCCGTAAGATTCTATCACAATACACTACCTGTTATGGCCTAACTTGTCATTTTGTTTAGTATGTAGTTTCTTTTTCCTGTTTCCATCCTGAGTGCTAAATTGTAGTGGTTGATGTGCCTTCACAAAGGCATACTGATACTCAGCTTTAGAAGCTCTAGAGATACCCAAGAATGTTTTCTATGCTGAAAGATAAGATGCTGAAAGAGACAACAATTTTTGAAGTCTGTTCAGGGGCAGGTGGCTGTTACAGTTCCTATTGCCCACAAAACAGAGCCGTTCTGTCTTCTGTTGGAATATGTGTTGCCCCTGGCCCTATTGCTGTTGCTAAGCCCCACTACTTCTGATTTCTCCTAGCTCTCTTCTGCCCTTTTCTTTGCTTCTCTCTACATCACTTCTTTCTTATCATTCCTGCCTCTGGTTGCTTCTCCCAGTCTTGTACAAAATCTTGGGCCCTTTTGGCTATTGCTAATCAGAATGTTTCTTTCTTTACAAAAGCATACCCGTCAGTCATCATAAAAATGACAGGATTGTTGGAGCTTCTGGGTGGCTCAGTCGGTTAAGCATCAACTTTGGCTTAGGTCATGATCTCACACTTCGTGGGTTCAAGCCCCATGTTGGGCTCTGTGCTGACAGCCCAGAACCTGGAACCTGCTTCAAATTCTGTCTCCTTCTCTCTCTGCCCCTTCCCCCCTCACTCTGTCTCTCTGTCTCTCAAAAATAAATAAACATTAAAAATGACAGGATTTGGGGCATCTGGGTGGCTCAGTCGGTTGAGCGTCCGACTTCAGCTCAGGTCATGATCTCACACTCCATGAGTTCGAGCCCCGCGTCAGGCTCTGTGCTGACAGCTCGGAGCCTGGAACCTGCTTCAGATTCTGTGTCTCCCTCTCTTTCTCCGCCTCTCCCCTGCTCATGCTCTGTCTCTCTCTGTCTCAAGAATAAATAAAAACATTAAAAAATTTTTTTAAAAATAATAATAATAAAAAAATAAAAATGACAGGATTGTTTGCAATTGTTCATGTCTCTTTTATTCTCACTATACATTCAGTATAATAAGCACTCGGTATGTGTTGAATTAATGAGTACTTTTGCATAATTCTTTTCACTGGCATTGCCTTATTTCGAGCATCAATGAAGACTTCATGGTTATTAACTTCTCTGCTTAAATTGCTCAAAGGTTACTGCCCTTTGATACAGGTTTAATTTTTTCCCTTTCCTTTTGAAATTTGGCTGTTTCCAAGTTCAAAATCATTCTGAAAGCCATACGGCAGATTTTTGGATTTTTGTAGTGACATTAAAGTTAAAAAAAAGTAATGTTCATTTGGATTTATATTTTAATATGTATATGTAAACTTTAAAAATATTTTAATACTTTATATTTCTTGCTATTATGCCTCCTACAATGGTTCTTTTAATAACACTCATTGTAGGGGTGCTGGGGTGGTTCTGTCAGTTAAGCGTCCGACTTCAGCTCAGGTCATGATCTCAGGGTTTGTGGTTTCAAGCCCCACATCAGGCTCTGTGCTGACAGCTCAGAGCCTGGAGCCTGCTTTAGATTCTGTGTCTCCCTCTCTCTTCCTCTCCCCTGCTCATGCTCTTTCTCTGTCTCTCAAAAATAAATGTTAAAAATAGTTAAAAAATAATTTTCATTTAAAAAAAATTTTTTTTCAACGTTTTTTATTTATTTTTGGGACAGAGAGAGACAGAGCATGAATGGGGGAGGGGCAGAGAGAGAGGGAGACATAGAATCCGAAACAGGCTCCAGGCTCCGAGCCATCAGCCCAGAGCCCGACGCGGGGCTCGAACTCATGGACCGCGAGATCGTGACCTGGCTGAAGTCGGACGCTCAACCGACTGCGCCACCCAGGTGCCCCAATAATTTTCATTTTAAACTCTTCTTCCCTTCAAACATGGAAAAATTTTCTGAAAGAACTTTTATATTATAAAACTATAAACTTATGTTAAAGATGAAAAATGGAATTGTTCTTCAAATGTATAGGTTAATATAAGATTTGTAGTTATACAGACCAATGGAATAGATAGTCCAGAAATAGCTCTCCCCTCTATGATCAAATGATTTTCAATAGTTATTCAGTGGAGAAAGGACAGTCTTTTTAACACATGGTGGTGGGAAAATTGGAAATTCATATGCAAAAGAATGAAGTTGGGCCCTTACCTAACACCTTATACAAAAATTAACTCAAAAGAGATAAAAGATCTAAACAGAAGAGCTAAAACAATGAATTTCTTAGACTAAAACACAGAGTACTTTATGATATTGGATTTGGCAATATTTCTTGGATGTGACATCGAAAGCACAGACAACAAAAGACAAGTAAGTGGAAATGCATCAAAATTAAAAACTTGTACATGACGGGCACCATTAACAGAATGAAAAGACAGCCCATGGAATGGAGACAATATTTGCAAATCATGTATCTGATAAAGGGTTAATATCCAGAATATATTTAAAGGACTTCTGCAACTCAACAGTTTAAAAACAAAACAATCTTTTAAAAAGTAGGCAAAGAAAATAAATATATATACATAAATGATAAATATATAAATATTTATATATTTATCATATATATCTATATCTATATATCTATCTATATATCTATCTATATCTATCTATCTATATCTATCTATCTATCTATCTATCTATCTATATATATATATATTAGGCAAAGAACTTGAATAGACTTTTCTCCAAAGAGGATTTCCAAAGACAAAAGTGCATGAAAAGATGCTGAATGTCACTAATTATTTAGAAAATGCAAATCAGAGTCACAGTGGGATACTAATTTACATAGATTACACTGGGTATTATCAAAATAACAAAATAACCCAGAAAATAACAAGTGTTTGTGAGGATGTGGAGAAATTAGAAACCTGGAACATTGTTGGTGGGAATATAAATTGTACACAGTATGGAGCCTCCTCAAAAAATTAAAAATAGTATTACCATATGATCCGGCAATTTCACTTTAAGGTATATACAGAAAAGAATTGAAAGCAGGGAAACAAACAGATATTTGTACACTCATGTTCATAGTAGCATTATTCACAATAGCCAGAAGGTAGAAGAAAACCAAGTGCCCATTGATGGATATTTTGGTAAACAAAATGTGGTATATCCATACAACAGAATATTCTTTTTTATTTAATATGAAATTTATTGTCAAATTGGTTTCCATACAACACCCAGTGCTCATCCCAACAGGTGCCCTCCTCAATGCCAATCACCCACCCTCCTCTCCCTCCCACCAACCCTCCTCTCCCTCCCACCCCCCCTCAAGCCTCAGTTTGTTCTCAGTTTTTTAGTCTCTTATGTTTTGCCTCCCTCCCTCTCTAACCTTTTTTTTTTCCTTCCCCTCCCCCATGGTCTTCTGTTTAGTTTCTCAGGATCCACAAAAGAGTGAAACCATATGGTATCTCTTTTTCTCTGCATGACTTATTTCACTTAGCATAACACTCTCCAGTTCCATCCACATTGCTACAAAAGGCCATATTTCTCATTCTTTCTCATTGTCAAGTAGTATTCCATTGTATATATAAACCACAACTTCTTTATCCATTCATCAGTTGATGGACATTTAGGCTCTTTCCATAATTTGGCTATTGTTGAGAGTGCTGCTATAAACATTGGGATACAAGTGCCCCTATGCATCAGCACTCCTGTATCCCTTGGGTAAATTCCTAGCAGTGCTATTGCTGGGTCATAGGGTAGATCTATTTTTAATTTTTTGAGGAAACTCCACACTGTTTTCCAGAGCGGTTGCACCAGTTTGCATTCCCACCAACAGTGCAAGAGGTTTCCCATTTCTCCACATCCTCACAGCATCCATAGTCTCCTGACTTGCTCATTTTAGCCACTCTGACTGGCATGAGGTGGTGTCTGAGTGTGGTTTTGATTTGTATTTCCCTGATGAGGAGCAACGTTGAGCATCTTTTCATGTGCCTGTGGGACATCTGGATGTCTTCTTTAGAGAAGTTCTATTTGTGTTTTCTGCCCATTTCTTCGCTGGATTATTTGTTTTTCGGGTGTGGAGTTTGGTGAGCTCTTTATAGATTTTGGATACTAGCCCTTTGTCTGATACGTCATTTGCAAATATCGTTTCCCATTCTGTTGGTTGCCTTTTAGTTTTGTTGATTGTTTCCTTTGCAGTGCAGAAGCTTTTTATCTTCATGAGGTCCCAATAGTTCATTTTTGCTTTTAATTCCCTTGCCTTTGGGGATGTGTCAAGTAGGAAATAGCTGTGGCTGAGGTCAGAGAGGTTTTTTTCCTGCTTTCTCCTCTAGGGTTTTGATGGTTTCCTGTCTCACATTCAGGTCCTTTATCCATTTTGAGTTTATTTTTGTGAATGGTGTATTCTCAATAGCCTTAAAGGGAAGAAACTCTTGTTATACGTTACAACATGGATGAACCTTGAAGACATTACGCTAATTAAAACAAGTCAGTTACAAAAGGAAAAAGACTGTATAATTGCACTTATATGAGGTACCTACAGCAGTCAAATTCATAGGACAGAAAATAGAATGGTGGTCGTCGAAGGTAGGAGGTAATGGGGTGTTAATGTTTAATGAGTACAGAGTTTCAGTTTTGGAAGATGAAAAACTTCTAGAGTTGGACGTTGATGATGATTGCACAACAATGTGAATGTACTTAATGCCACTAAACTATACATTTAAAAATGGTTAAAAATGGTACATTTTATGTTATGTATATTGTGCCATAATTAAAAAGGGGAGGGGGAGCTTGTAGTAGACACTATAGGTTATCCAGCCAAAATGTATGCCCTCTCTTTATTCTTATTGGCTGAGACCTTATTTTGGTTAGGAGTGTAGACTGTATTACCCATGTGACCAAGTCCTGAGATAAATTCTGATTGACTTCAACAAATCAGGGTTTTCACTGCACTGCTGGTGGGTTTATTTGCTTGTGTTGTTGTTTTGTTTTTAGATCTATGTTTTATTATAATGTTTATAAAAGCAGAGTATTAGGAAACAAAAACCCTAAATGTCCATCATTAGGAGGAGACTGGTTTCAGAAATCCTGGCAGAAATTAGAGAATACTTTGCTTAAAAAAAAAAAATCTTTAAAAATAGTGTATCTCCAATTTTCTTAATATGAAAAGATTATCATATTGTTGAATTTTCTTAAATGCTCCCAAACAGCAATATGTAGTACTGAGGTGTAAAAGTGGGGAGAGAGAGAGACAGATGGGGAGATAGATTGAGGAAGAGAGGGAGTGACTGGTGGTTTTATTAAGACAAAATATAGGGGCGCCTGGGTGGCGCAGTCGGTTAAGCGTCCGACTTCAGCCAGGTCACGATCTCGCGGTCCGTGAGTTCGAGCCCCGCGTCAGGCTCTGGGCTGATGGCTGGGAGCCTGGAGCCTGTTTCTGATTCTGTGTCTCCCTCTCTCTCTGCTCCTCCCCCGTTCATGCTCTGTCTCTCTCTGTCCCAAAAATAAATAAACGTTGAAAAAAAAAGACAAAATATATATATTTTTTAAAGTTTATTTTGAGAAAGAGCTTGAGGTGGGGGAGGGAAAGGAAGAGAGAAGAGAGAGAATCCCAAGCAGGATCCCTTTCAATGTGGAACTGATACAGGACTTGATATGGAACTGTGAGATCATGGTGACCTAAGCAGAAACCAAGAGTCAGACACTTAACCAACTGAGCCACCCAGGTACCCCAAGGCTTAATATTTTTTTCAGGTGGGTACTTTTGGTTAATGAGATGGGAAAGGAGGTGAACCAGGAGATTTCTGGAAAAGTTTTTTTTGCTCTCAAGGAGCATATACCAGAAGATACCATCCCATTTTATTCTAATGAATATCGTGCTTTGAATGTGGCACCTTAAGCTATGCAGTCGTCTTATATATGAGAAAAACCAGCCCTAGGATGAAGTAGCTTGTGAGTATAGTCTAATGGAGAAGTGTAAGGAACCTTAGGCCTTGATAATATGTTCAAGTTGCTGATTTCATTGGGCATGGAGCCTTTCCCTCTGGAGTTGTTTTTCTGTTTTGTTTTTTTGTTTGTTTTCTTTTTAATTTTTTAAACTTATTTATTGTGATAGAGAACAAGCAGGGAAGTGGGGAGAGAAATGGGGAAGAGAACGAATCCCAAGCAGGCTCTGCCGTGTGAGCACAGAGCACTACGTGGGGCTCGAATTCACAAACCGTGAGATTATGCCCTGAGCTGAAATCAAAAGTCTAAGGCTTAACTGATTGAGCCACCCTGGCTTCCCTCTCTGGACTTTTTAAATGTGAGATCATTTACTTCCTTGTTTAAGCCAGTTTGAGTTGGGATCCTGTTACTTGCATTCCGAAACATCCTAGCTGATATGAGGCATTTCAGAAACATAAACTTTTACCAGAGAATTAGCTTTTCTAGTTTGTGCAAGTTATTTTAAACTTGAATCAGGATTACGTTAGATGTCACAGTAGTGTTGTTTTACCTTTTACTAATGGTTTACTGGGTGCTTTTACTTTGATGTCATCAAGTTCTAGAACGGTACAGTATGCAGTACAGCCAACTGGAAATAAATACAAAGTGTTCTTTATATAGCAGTTTTATATTTAGTATTTTATTTTTTCCCTTGTTTGTGCATTTTCCAAAATTCTAGGAATTGTACATGAAAAATAAAAACCACTTTACATTTTAAATAAAACCCTTAATTATGTACATCTGTTTGAAGAGAATTTTGGAAGATTTAAACTGTCTATTAGATGCTTTTGTTTGCAAGTAATAAAAAAAAATTTTTAAAACAATTTTAAACTCTGTTAAAAGGAATTTATTGGCTATGTAACTAAAAAGCTAAAGGTATGTTATATTTCAGGTAAAGCTTGATGCAGCAGCTTAATTGTATCACTAAGGACTCTGCTTCTGTCTGCCTTTTTATTCTTTTCATAATTCTCTGATATCAGCTTCATTCTAGTGCTGGCTCTTTCCATCGTGTTAAAAATGGTCACCACAGTTACGGCTATATGCTTTCTTCATTTGTATCCAGCAAGAGGAGTTTTCCCAACTTTTCATTCTCCAACATTGGAAACAAAGTCACAGGCTTCATTCTGAATAGACCAGTTTAGGTCACAAGCTTATCCCCAAGTCAGTCATTGTAGCCAAGAGGATAGAAATATGCTTAGGGCTTAAACTACCATAGCTACCTTTGGAGGTGGGGGTGAGGTCAGTCCCATTCAGAATATAGGTTGATACATGTGGAGGAAAGTAGGGGGCAGTGTAGCCTACAAACCATTGTATAGGGAATAGAAAAGGAGGTAAACCATCTCCTCTGCCAGATGTTACTAGATAGTATTTCTGTGTTCCTATTTCAATGTTATATTGTTTTCCTTTTTTTTTTTTTTTGTCTCATTAGCAAATTGTTTGCAACAGAAAACTATTTGGCAGCTATTAATGCATATAACTTAGCCATAAGACTAAATAACAAGATTCCACTATTGTATTTGAATCGGGCTGCTTGCCACCTAAAACTAAAAAACTTACACAAGGCCATTGAAGATTCTTCTAAGGTATGTGTGTGTGTGTGTGTGTGTGTGTGTGTATGTTGCTTTAAAATTGTTATCCTTATTTATTGGTTTAAATGATACCCTTCATGTGTTTTCTTTTAAATTTATGTAGTTGAGATGCAAGGATTATAAGAGTCATCTTGTTGGGCTTTTTTTTTTTTTTTTTTAAACTGAAAAAAAGATTTTTCTGTGTTTGAATAGATAAGAAACTGTTTTTTTTTTTTTTTGAGATTTCAAGTTTCATTAGAAATCCCCTATCAATTGCTCCTATATTTCCTTGATGTATCCTTTGAAATTCACAAGGAAATTAGTAAATGTTTGTCAGTTGTGCTTACCCTTTTTCTTATTAAAGTTTGCAGACTTATTGCAAGGTTGAAGGAAGAAAACTTGGTATTCCCTTGTTATCACTACCACTTGCACGGTAGGATAGCTCCCTAGTAATTTCCCGATTTTCAGAGTAACTTAGTATATCCTAATTTCATTACTAATATCATGTCATTACTAATAAACTAGTTTTTTTCTCTTTTTTTCCATATCCAAGTAACCTGTCTACAGGGAAAATCACATGCAAAATCTCTTAGGTTGCCCCTTGAGATTGAAAATATGGAAGAAATAACCAGATCCTCATACTTTGATCTTATTAAGCTACTAAAAGATCTGGCAATATTCTTAGGATCCAGTTTTCCTTTTATTAGCACAGTTCTCGCCACAAATATTTATTGAATGATTGAATGAACTGAAATGCCCAATTTGAATTTTTATAAAAGATCTCCAATACTCTTTAATCATTCCTGTTAATAAAGGTAAAAATGTAGAGGTTTCAAATGATAAACCAGAGATGACTTTGGGAGAGAGGGTATGAATCTTGTATAGGAACAATTGAACAATTCTTTAAATTGTTCAACCCAAATATAAGTATTTGATACATTTCTATATCACTTAAGCCCAAAGTTTTGGTGGGTGAAGACATGAGGCTTGTTTCAAAGTTAATATTTTTACCATGTTTTTGCTCAAGTTTAAATTAGGAAATTCTTTCCCTCATTTTATCCTGTAAGGCACTAGAATTACTGACACCACCTGTTGCAGACAATGCTAATGGAAGAATGAAGGCACATATACGACGTGGAACAGCATTCTGTCAACTAGAATTGTATGTAGAAGGTAAGAAATTGATAGAAATGTTTTAAGTTACAAATTATACTCTGAAAAAAGTATCAATGGGATTATTTAAGATCATAACTTTTTAGGACTCCACTGTCTTATATTTTTAGTATTTAATGTATTCTTTGCAATTTATCTGACAAAAATGATTTTGAAATACTTAAAAAATTTATTGTTGTAGAAGGGAGTGAACAACCGGTTTAGGTCTCAGAAAATGCTGTAGCATCAGACAACTTTTATATAGAAAGATGTGTGATAAAGGTTATAAATGAGTCAGTTAAGGGGTGCCTGGGTGGCTCAGTTGGTTCCGTGAGTTCGAGCCCTGCGTCGGGCTCTGTGCTGACAGCTCAGAGCCTGGAGCCTGTTTCAGATTATGTATCTCCCTCTCTCTGACCCTCCCCTGTTCATGCTCTGTCTCTCCCTGTCTCAAAAATAAAAAAACGTTTAAAAAAAAATTTTTTTTTTAAATGTGTCAGTTAAGATATGATGGAAATTTAAAATGAACTGCTTTGGTCACACACACACACACACACACACACACACACACACACACACAAGCTCAGAAATAACTGATGTACTACCATATATGATCATTGCTTATATTTGTGGGACTGTGCTAAGGTTTGTAATTCAGCCTGGTGGATAGAAGCCATAACACTGATTTTTTATTGTTTTTCGTTTTTAATGTGTTTGGGGACTGGTTTGCAGTTACTCATTTTGCTCCAAAGGCAAAAATTTTTAGTAGTCAGTGTCTTACCGTTAATGTTCTTCTTCCCATACTTCTGTACCCAGAGGACCATTCAGCTTTCCTTTATTCAAGGCCTAAAGGTATACTCCTTGATGATGCCTTGCCAGGGAAGGGGCTAGTCTATATGGTTTTATTATTTCTGACTTTGTTTTTAAATTTGTTTCTGACATTTTTAGATTTCTAATTTTTTCATTTTTTAAATTTAAAAAATTTTTTTAAATTTATTGAGAGAGAGCTCACATGTGTGCACAAGAGAGAATTCTAAGCAGCTCCACGTGCATTGCAGAGCCTGATGCAGGGCTCGATCTCATGACTTAAGGTGAAATCAAGAGTCCTATGTCCAACTGACTGAACCACCCAGGTACCCCAGAGTTTTTTCCAACCAAAGCACCCATATGAGATTTATATGCCCTGTTTTTGTTTTTTAAGTGTCTCATCCAGCTTTGTGAAGATAAAAATTATGAATGCAGGAATGAAAGATTTTAAAGCATTCTTTAGAAATGATAGCACTATAGACTTTCTGAGCTAAAAGTACTCTTCATTTTAAAGATGAGAAAATGGAGGCTTGGAGAAGTTAAGTGCTATACCTCAAGTGGCATGGCAAATCAGTAGCACTTAGAACTCAAGTTTCCTTATTCTCAAAGAAATTTTCCCACTGCTTATTTTGGTGAAGATTTAGACTCATTTGTGTATATATGTAACAACCAGCCCACAATGCTTTCCTTTTAAGCCAAATTTCCTCAAAAGAATTCTGTAGGTATGATAGCTATAGAAAAAAACATAAACAATAATCTATGGATTATATAAAGTATGGATTGAGTCTACCAAAATTATTTTTTTAATCTAGAATCAAAAAAATTTTTTTTAATGTTTATTTATTTTTGAGAGAGAAACACACTGAGCAGGAGCAGGGGAGGTGCAGAAAGAGAGGGAGACACAGAATCTGAAACAGGCTCGAGGCTCTGAGCTTTCAGCACAGAGCCCAACGCAGGCCTCAAACTCACAAACTACAAAACTTGAGCTGAAATTGGACATTTTACCGACTGAGCCACCCAGGCTCTCCTAATCTAGAATTTCTAAATAAGATGGCATTTTTCAAAAATGAGTCTGTTCATGCTTTAATGAGTTTAAGCTGTTAGCTTATTTGTACTTGAATTTAAAATAACTGTTTCTGAGGTGCCTGGCTTGCTCAGTTGGAAGAGCATGTGACTCTTGATCTTGGCCCCACATTGGGTGTTGAGATTACTTAAATGAATTTTTAAAAACCCTAAAAAAACTGCTTCTTACAAAATCCTGAGTGAAGTGAGTATAATTACTTCTGAAATTACTGAAAAATTTCTGCAGTATTTTAGAAATACTACATACAGATGCATATATGAAAATGAGAATCTAATTGAAAGCCTGGTACTTGTCCTGAACCATGTTCTTATTGGTTATTTTTAGTAAAAAAAAAAAATTGTCTAGATAACAGAAGTATGTATAAAATACTGATTTTATTGACTATCACTGCTATATAAATATAGGCTTACAGGATTATGAAGCTGCACTTAAGATTGACCCGTCCAATGAAATTGTGCAAAATGATGCTGAGAAGATTCGGAATATAATTCAAGGAACAGAACTAAAATCTTAATGACTGCTGAAGGAACTAGGTATTGTACTAGATATTGTTTGAAGTTTTTAAAAAAAATAACTGGAGACATTAGGAATATTTGTAAATATGGCTGATTGTGCAGAATCACTTTCTCTTTAGTTCTCTAGTTCTGTAGAGGGCAAAATCTATAGATTTATATATTACAAATCTATGGAAAATTAAATGTGTGACTTGAATGGTTTCTGAATAAGTAAATCAAAACAAGAATGATTTAATTCTTCTTCAATACACAGATTAATTATATATACATATACATATATATGTACCTACATATACATACATATGTATATATGTATATATATATTGTTGTTGTTGTTACTGAATTCAACTTACCCTTAAAACTAACCAAATATTTGTCGGTGTGATGAGTATTAAGACATGGATTCATTTTTGACAAGGTAAAATTTGAAAATAAAAGACCACCTTAAAAATATTTTTTTTAATTATATATACTACTTAGTTGTCTGAATGATTGACCTTGGTATAATCAATACTGATGTTCACTTAATTTTCAATGCACAGAACCTTTTTTTTCCCTTTCATACTTCTCCACCACCTGTGTGGGGGGTTAGACCAGTTCAATCTAGCAAAACAGCTGTTTGGGAAACCTTGTTTTCAACTTCAGGTACAGGCAGTGTTCCCCAAAGCCTTGATCATATTTCATACTATCTGATGAAGGTAAGTTTTCTAGTACCTTCAAGTACAATAGGAAAAAGAAGAAAGGAG
Organism: Puma concolor; assembly: GCF_028749965.1. Lineage (NCBI taxonomy): Eukaryota > Metazoa > Chordata > Mammalia > Carnivora > Felidae > Puma > Puma concolor. The sequence goes on along the minus strand of NC_141672.1, from coordinate 100,095,106 downwards.
GGCAAGGGTTAAATGTTAACACAGAATATTTTGTATGATACTGGCATTTGATTGCACCACCACTTTTGTTGTATCACTGTGATGATGCAAGCATTAAGCAAAAACAGTATAGCTTCCCTTTTGCACATAGTAGTTATCACAATTGTCTGTTTATATTTAGAGGATTTTTAGAAAAATCAAACAATTTTTTAGGAGTAAGTTTTTATAGCATTTGGTCATCTGATATCATTCAAATGGACCATAAGACAGCTTCATTCTTTTTTTTTTTTTTAACTCAATATTTTTTTTGAATGGGAACAGATAAGGTTAGTTCAGCAACCTTGAGACTTTCATAAAGCAACTTTTGATAACTTACATAGCAGCCTTGTCCAGTTATTAGACCTTCTAATAAGACTTGCTTCTAATAAGGATTGCTTTTGCTTATAATCAACACTGGTTTGTCAATTTATTTTTAAAAAATAAGTGTTACCAAAATGAAGATGGGTCTTCATGTGTGTCAAATACCGGTTTGATGTTCAAAATATTTAACCAACCTAGTGCTGCTTCAGGCTCTTCCTATTACCATCCTCTCCCCCTCTCCCCCTGCCCTCTCGAAAAGACTGGGCCCAATAGCTGCCCTAAGGGCAAAAGATCTATCCTTGGAGGAATAGAAGAAGAGATAGTCTTAACTAGTTATGTGTGAATATTTTTTACCCTATCCTCTAAGTAAAGTCTTGGTTTAAATGCAACAGTAGAATTTGTATTTACGAAATACTTGACCTCTTTTGAGCAATCTCCTATGGTTTACAAGGGACTTTTGTCTTAGATTGAAGTAGTGACAGAGTTGAAATATTGATACAACATTCCCATCTCTTTTATGATAAAAACATACCTCCCAAATAATAGTGCTAATTAAGGCCTGTGAATAAAAGATAAAAAAATTCTAATAGTAGTCCTTTGATTTTTTTCATAATGTCAATTATTTAATTGAAATTAATTTCAAGATACCAAATGGATAACAAACTAAATGTGGCTGTTACAGAAATGTAAACTGAAGGGATCTTTAATCATCTGAAGGGATCTTTAATCTCCCACTACTATGTGATTACCATACACATAAATACATAGTATACATGTTAATTAAAGATGATTTTTTGACAAATTTGGCTATGAAGAAATATCAAAACTATATCAAAATATTGATTACAAAGGAAAGATCAGACTTAGCCCATTTTTGCAGTGGATGCTTTACAGGAATAGAAAATAGTTATTGTTAGACTTAATTAAAAAAATATTTGGGGCGTCTGGGTGGCGCAGTTGGTTAAGCGTCCGACTTCAGCCAGGTCACGATCTCGCGGTCCGTGAGTTCGAGCCCCGCGTCAGGCTCTGGGCTGATGGCTCAGAGCCTGGAGCCTGTTTCCGATTCTGTGTTTCCCTCTCTCTCTGCCCCTCCCCCGTTCATGCTCTGTCTCTCTCTGTCCCAAAAATAAATAAACGTTGAAAAAAAAATAAAAATTAAAATTAAAAAATATTTTAATATACCACTCACTTGCCCTTTGATAGTCACTTGAGAGTCAGGGTGGATGGGTAACTAGTTTGGTTAAACCTGTTTTTATGTCATTAAAGTGCTTAAGCATTTTATGAGGAAAGTTCATCTCTTTCTTCCCAGAAAGAGGTTTGTGAATTACATTAAGCAAAAGTGGTTTGTCCCAGACCAGGTTTGGTATAATTTTTTTTAATGCATTTTAGCTCTTTACTGACAGAAGTGAAAATATTATTCCTAATAGATAGGTGCTATCTCATAGTTAAGTAGAAAGTAAACACATATGTTTGTATAAACATATCCTGCCCAGTTTTCCAGAGTCAAAGAAAACCAGAGCTGGAAAGTAGTTAGAGCAGTAAAAACAGATTTCACTTGGGAACTATTACAGGATAAGAAAAGAGATCTCCGTGTAGAATTGGGGTCTTTTCATAACATAGCATGGGCAATGGACAAGTGGTGATTAATAGCTAAGGAACAAGTTGGGCGTGGGGGTTGGAGTTGTCAGTGGATAGAAAATCACTAAGAGGAAACATCAGGGGTAGGGAGATTCTGGCTATGTTAATCTAACAGGATTCTTGCTGAAGGCAGGCCAGGTTGATTGGGCATTACCTGGGGATGATGAGGGATGAGGAATTTGGTCAAATATTGAGAGTGATTGAAATTAATGGTGGGGATTCTGGCTAACCCAACTTAGCATTATTCTTGCTAACAGCTGAACTTGACAAGGCCCAAGGATGAGGCCCAGTTGGAAAGTGGCTAAAGGAACCTGTTTAGAGTTTGGTGAAGGAGAGACCACTTGTCACCAGCAAGCCAGGTACTTTCCAGTGAACTCATCCATGTGGCAAATAAGGACAAAGGATTTTTGCACATACCATCTGGGGAAAGGGTTAGTAGGTGATCTCCCAAAAAGACTGAATACAGGAGTATTTCATTATCGTATTGATCTGATCTGGCTCAGTCTCACTCTCAAACACCTATCAATAGCTGACCCATCTCTGAGTATCAGATTCACATTAACCCAGCTCAGGAGACTGCCTGGGAAAAACAGACTGCCTACTTATTAATTATTAACCCAGCAAAACAGACTGCCTACTTATTAATTCATAATTAGAAATTGAGCATCTGCATGGGGATGATAGGTTATATGACAATTCACCTTTCCTTATAAACAGATGTATATAGTAAATCACATCATAAAATTGCTTGGTAAACATGTTAAAAGAAACAGGTCCAAAATGGAGTCACTTGTGGCTTCACAAGTGAATTCTACCAAACATTTAAAGAAGGGTTAATACCTATTCTTTTCAAATTATTCCAAAAAATGGAAGAGGAAGGAAAGCTTTCTATGAGGCCAGCATTACCCTGACACCAAAACCAGATAGAGTCACTACAAAAAAAAGAGAGAACTATAGGCCAATATCTCTGATGAACATAGATACATATATCCTCAACAAATTATTAGCAAACCAAATCCAACAATACATTAAAAAAAATCATTCACCACAATCAGGTGGGATTTATTCTTGGGATATAAGGGTGGCTGAATGTTCACAAATCAATCAACTTGATACATGACATCAATAAGAAAAAGGATAGGGTTGCCTGGGTGGCTCAGTCAGTTAAGCTTAAGACTCTTGATCTGGGCTCAGGTCATGATCTCATGGTTGTGAGATCAAGCCCCATATCAGGCTCCATGCTGAGTGGGGAGCCTGCATGGAATTCCCTCTCTCTCTCTCTCTCTCTCTCTCTCTCCCTGACCCTCTCCTGCTCATGTGTGTGCACACTCTCTCAAAATAAATAAACATTAAAAAATAAGACAAAGGATAAAAAAATATTATTTTAAATTTTTTTTTAACGTTTATTTATTTTTGAGACAGAGACAGAGTATGAACGGGGGAGGGGCAGAGAGAGAGGGAGACACAGAATCAGAAACAGGCTCCAGGCTCTGAGCCATCAGCCCAGAGCCTGACGCGGGGCTCAAACTCACGGACCACGAGATCGTGACCTGAGCTGAAGTCGGACGCTTAACTGACTGCGCCACCCAGGCGCCCCAAAAAATATTATTTTAATAGATGCAGAAAAACATTTGACAAGGTACAATATCCATTCATAATAAAAACCCTCAACAAAGTAGGATTAGAGGGAATAGACATCCACATAATAAAGGCTGTCTATGAAAAACTCACTGCTAACATCATCCTCAATGAGGAAAAACAGAGCTTTTCCCCCAAGGGCAGGAACAAGACAGGATTTCCACTCTCAACATTTTCATTGAACATAGTACTGGAAGTTTTAGCCACAGCAATTAGACAAGAAAAAGAAATGAAAGGCATTGGAATTGGTAAGGAGAGGTAAAACTTTCACTACTTGTAGATGACATGATACTATATATATAGAAAACCCTAAAGACTCCACCAAAAATCTTCAGAACTGAGAAATGAATCAGGAAAGCTGCAGGATACAAAATCAATATACAGAAACCTGTTGCATTTCTGTACACTAATAATGAAGTAGCAGAAAGAGAAATTAAGAAAATCCCATGTACAATTGCACCAAAAATAATAAAACCTAGGGATAAACCTAACCAAAGAGGGGAAAGACTTGTACTCTGAAAACTATAAAACACTGATGAAAGAAATTGAAGATGACACAAATGGAAAGATATTCTATGCTCATGGATTGGAAGAACAAATATTGTTAGAATGTCCATTCTACCCAAAGCAATCTACAGATTTAATGCAATCCCAATCAAATACCAAGAGCATTTTTCACAGAACTAGAATAAAAAATCCTAAAATTTTTATGGAACCACAAAAGATCCTGAAGAGCCAAAGTAATCTGGAAAAGAAGAACATAACTGGAGGTATCACAATCCCAGGTTTCAAGATATACTACAAAGTTGTATTAATCAAAACAGTATGGTACTGGCACCAAAACAGACATATAGATCAATGGAACAGAATAGAAAGCCTAGAAATAAACACACACTTACATGGTTAATAAAGCTACGCCAGGGAGGCAAGAATATGCAGTGGGAAAAAGAAAGAGTGTTTAACAAATGGTTTTGGGAAAACTGGACCATTTTCTTACACCATAGACAATAATAAACTCAAAATGGACTAAAAACCTAAATATGACACCTAAAGTCCTAGAAGAGAGCACAGGCAGTAATTTCTCTGACATTTTTCTAGATATGTTTCCTAAGGCAAAGGAAGCAAAAGCAAAAATAAACTATTGGGACTACATGAAAATAAAAAGCTTTGAATAGCAAAGGAAACAATCAACAAAACAAAAAGACACCAAATTGGAGAAGATATTTGCAAATAATATATTCAATAAGGGGTTAATACCCAAAGTATATAAAGAACTTACACAACACAAAAAAAAACAAAACAAAACCAAAAACCAATCTGATTAAAAATAGGCGGAAGATATGAACAGACATTACTCCAAAGACACACGAAAAGATGCTTAACATCACTCATTGTCAGGGAAAACCAATCTGATTAAAAATAGGCGGAAGATATGAACAGACATTACTCCAAAGACACACGAAAAGATGCTTAACATCACTCATTGTCAGGGAAATGCAAATCAAAATCACAATGAGATATCACCTTACACTTGTCAGAATGGATAGTATCAGAGACAAGAAGTAACAAGGCATGGAGAAAAAGGAACCCTTGGGCACTGTTGGTGGGAATTCAAACTGGTGCAGCCACTGTGGAAAATGGGTGGAGGTTACTTGAAAAATGAAAAACAATTACCATATGACCCAGTAATTCTGCTACTATTTACCCAAAGAAAATGAAAATAAGAATTTGAAAGGATATATGTACCCCTATGTTTATTGCAGCATTATTTACATTAACTGGAATGTGGAGCAACCCAAGTATGCACTGATAGATGAATGGATAAAGAAGGTATGGTATGTATCTACAATGGAATGTTACCCATAAAATAAATGAAATTCTGCCATTTGCAACAACATGGATGGATCTAGAGGGTATAATGCTAAGTGAAATAAGTCAGTATAAGAAAGACAAATACCACATGAATTCATTCCTATGTAGAATTTAAGAAACAAAACAAATGAACAAAGGGAAAAGAGACAAAAAAAAAAAAAAGTCTCTTAAATATAGAGAACTGGTGTTTGCCAGAGGGGAGGGAATGGCTGAAATAGGTGAAGGGAATTAAGAGTACCCTTATTGTGATGAGCACTGAATAATGTGTAGAATTGTTGAATCACTATATTGTATGCCTGAAACTAATATAACAGTGTATGTTAATTATTCTGGAATTTTAAAAATGATAAAAAAAGTCGAGAGGGAAGATGGCGGCGTAGGAGGACGCTGGGCTTACCGCGCGTCCTGCTGATCACTTAGATTCCACCTACACCTGCCTAAATAACCCAGAAAACCACCAGAGGATTACCAGAACGGAGTCGCCGGAGCTAAGCACAGACGAGAGGCCCACGGAAGAGGGTAGGAAGGGCGGCGAGGCGGTGCGCGCTCCACGGACTGGCGGGAGGGAGCCGGGGCGGAGGGGCGGCTCGCCGGCCAAGCAGAGCCCCCGAGTCTGGCTTGCAAAAAGCGGAGGGGCCTGACGGACTGTGTTCCGACGGCAAGCGCGACTTAGCGTCTGGGAGGTCATAAGTTAACAGCTCTGCTCAGAAAGCGGGAAGGCTGGAGGACAAAGGGAAGGAGAGCTGCTGAGCCCCCGGACGACAGAGCTCAGTTTGGTGGGGAACAAAGGCGCTCGCCAGCGCCATCTCCCCCGCCCATCCCCCAGCCAAAATCCCAAAGAGAACCAGTTCCTGCCAGGGAACTTGCTCGCTCCGTGCAAACACCCAACTCTGCGCTTCTGCGGAGCCAAACCTCCGGCAGCGGATCTGACTCCCTCCTGCTGCCACAGGGCCCCTCCTGAAGAGGATCACCTAAGGAGAAGCAAGCTAAGCCTGCCCCTCCTGCCCCTGTGCACCTTGCCTACCCACCCCAGCTAAGACGCCAGATCCCCAGCACCACAAACCTGGCAGTGTGCAAGTAGCCCAGACAGGCCACCCCACCCCACAGTGAATCCCGCCCATAGGAGAGGGGAAGAGAAGGCACGCACCAGTCTGACTGTGGACACAGCGGTGGGCTGGGGACAGACATCAGGTCTGACTGCGGCTCCGCCCACCAACTCCAGTTATACACCACAGCACAGGGGAAGTGCCCTGCAGGTCCTCACCACACCAGGGACTATCCAAAATGACCAAGCGGAAGAATTCCCCTCAGAAGAATCTCCAGGAAATAACAACAGCTAATGAGCTGATCAAAAAGGATTTAAATAATATAACAGAAAGTGAATTTAGAATAATAGTCATAAAATTAATCGCTGGGCTTGAAAACAGTATAGCGGACAGCAGAGAATCTCTTGCTACAGAGATCAAGGGACTAAGGAACAGTCACGAGGAGCTGAAAAACGCTTTAAACGAAATGCATAACAAAATGGAAACCACCACGGCTCGGATTGAAGAGGCAGAGGAGAGAATAGGTGAACTATAAGATAAAGTTATGGAAAAAGAGGAAGCTGAGAAAAAGAGAGATAAAAAAATCCAGGAGTATGAGGGGAAAATTAGAGAACTAAGTGATACACTAAAAAGAAATAATATACGCATCATTGGTATCCCAGAGGAGGAAGAGAGAGGGAAAGGTGCTGAAGGGGTACTTGAAGAAATAATAGCTGAGAACTTCCCTGAACTGGGGAAGGAAAAAGGCATTGAAATCCAAGAGGCACAGAGAACTCCCTTCAGACGTAACTTGAATCGATCTTCTGCACGACATATCATAGTGAAACTGGCAAAATACAAGGATAAAGAGAAAATTCTGAAAGCAGCAAGGGGTAAACGTGCCCTCACATATAAAGGGAGACCTATAAGACTCGTGACTGATCTCTCTTTTGAAACTTGGCAGGCCAGAAAGAATTGGCACGAGATTTTCAGTGTGCTAGACAGAAAAAATATGCAGCCGAGAATCCTTTATCCAGCAAGTCTGTCATTTAGAATAGAAGGAGAGATAAAGGTCTTCCCAAACAAACAAAAACTGAAGGAATTTGTCACCACTAAACCAGCCCTACAAGAGATCCTAAGGGGGACCCTGTGAGACAAAGTACCAGAGACATCACTACAAGCATAAAACATACAGACATCACAATGACTCTAAACCCATACCTTTCTATAATAACACTGAATGTAAATGGATTAAATGCGCCAACCAAAAGACATAGGGTATCAGAATGGATAAAAAAACAAGACCCATCTATTTGCTGTCTACAAGAGACTCATTTTAGACCTGAGGACACCTTTAGATTGAGAGTGAGGGGATGGAGATCTATTTATCATGCTACTGGAAGCCAAAAGAAAGCTGGAGTAGCCATACTTATATCAGACAAACTAGACTTTAAATTAAAGGCTGTAACAAGAGATGAAAAAGGACATTATATAATAGTGACAGGGTCTATCCATCAGGAAGAGCTAACAATTATAAATGTCTATGCGCCGAATACCCGAGCGCCCAAATATATAAAACAATTACTCATAAACATAAGCAACCTTATTGATAAGAATGTGGTAATTGCAGGGGACTTTAACACCCCACTTACAGAAATGGATAGATCATCTAGACACACGGTCAATAAAGAAACAAGGGCCCTGAATGAGACACTGGATCAGATGGACTTGACAGATATATTTAGAACTCTGCATCCCAAAGCAACAGAATATACTTTCTTCTCGAGTGCACATGGAACATTCTCCAAGATAGATCATATACTGGGTCACAAAACAGCCCTTCATAAGTTTACAAGAATTGAAATCATACCATGCATACTTTCAGACCACAATGCTATGAAGCTTGAAATCAACCACAGAAAAAAGTCTGGAAAACCTCCAAAAGCATGGAGGTTAAAGAACACCCTACTAACGAATGAGTGGGTCAACCAGGCAATTCGAGAAGAAATTAAAAAATATATGGAAACAAACGAAAATGAAAATACAACAATCCAAACGCTTTGGGACGCAGCAAAGGCAGTCCTGAGAGGAAAATACATTGCAATCCAGGCCTATCTCAAGAAACAAGAAAAATCCCAAATACAAAATCTAACAGCACACCTAAAGGAAATAGAAGCAGAACAGCAAAGGCAGCCTAAACCCAGCAGAAGAAGAGAAATAATAAAGATCAGAGCAGAAATAAACAATATAGAATCTAAAAAAACTGTAGAGCAGATCAACGAAACCAAGAGTTGGTTTTTTGAAAAAATAAACAAAATTGACAAACCTCTAGCCAGGCTTCTCAAAAAGAAAAGGGAGATGACCCAAATAGATAAAATCATGAATGAAAATGGAATGATTACAACCAATCCCTCAGAGATACAAACAATTATCAGGGAATACTATGAAAAATTATATGCCAACAAATTGGACAACCTGGAAGAAATGGACAAATTCCTGAACACCCACACTCTTCCAAAACTCAATCAGGAGGAAATAGAAAGCTTGAACAGACCCATCACCAGCGAAGAAATTGAATCGGTTATCAAAAATCTCCCAACAAATAAGAGTCCAGGACCAGATGGCTTCCCAGGGGAGTTCTACCAGACGTTTAAAGCAGAGATAATACCTATCCTTCTCAAGCTATTCCAAGAAATAGAAAGGGAAGGAAAACTTCCAGACTCATTCTATGAAGCCAGTATTACTTTGATTCCTAAACCAGACAGAGACCCAGTAAAAAAAGAGAACTACAGGCCAATATCCCTGATGAATATGGATGCAAAAATTCTCAATAAGATACTAGCAAATCGAATTCAACGGCATATAAAAAGAATTATTCACCATGATCAAGTGGGATTCATTCCTGGGATGCAGGGCTGGTTCAACATTCGCAAATCAATCAACGTGATACATCACATTAACAAAAAAAAAGAGAAGAACCATATGATCCTGTCAATCGATGCAGAAAAGGCCTTTGACAAAATCCAGCACCCTTTCTTAATAAAAACCTTGAGAAAGTCGGGATAGAAGGAACATACTTAAAGATCATAAAAGCCATTTATGAAAAGCCCACAGCTAACATCATCCTCAACGGGGAAAAACTGAGAGCTTTTTCCCTGAGATCAGGAACACGACAGGGATGCCCACTCTCACCGCTGTTGTTTAACATAGTGCTGGAAGTTCTAGCAACAGCAATCAGACAACAAAAGGAAATCAAAGGCATCAAAATTGGCAAAGATGAAGTCAAGCTTTCGCTCTTTGCAGATGACATGATATTATACATGGAAAATCCGATAGACTCCACCAAAAGTCTGCTAGAACTGATACATGAATTCAGCAAAGTTGCAGGATACAAAATCAATGTACAGAAATCAGTTGCATTTTTATACACTAACAATGAAGCAACAGAAAGACAAATAAAGAAACTGATCCCATTCACAATTGCACCAAGAAGCATAAAATACCTAGGAATCAATCTAACCAAAGATGTAAAGGATCTGTATGCTGAAAACTATAGAAAGCTTATGAAGGTAATTGAAGAAGATTTAAAGAAATGGAAAGACATTCCCTGCTCATGGATTGGAAGAATAAATATTATCAAAATGTCAATACTACCCAAAGCTATCTACACATTCAATGCAATCCCAATCAAAATTGCACCAGCATTCTTCTCGAAACTAGAACAAGCAATCCTAAAATTCATATGGAACCACAAAAGGCCCCGAATAGCCAAAGTAATTTTGAAGAAGAAGACCAAAGCAGGAGGCATCACAATCCCAGACTTTAGCCTCTACTACAAAGCTGTCATCATCAAGACAGCATGGTATTGGCACAAAAACAGACACATAGACCAATGGAATAGAATAGAAACCCCAGAACTAGACCCACAAACGTATGGCCAACTCATCTTTGACAAAGCAGGAAAGAACATCCAATGGAAAAAAGACAGTCTCTTTAACAAATGGTGCTGGGAGAACTGGACAGCAACATGCAGAAGGTTGAAACTAGACCACTTTCTCACACCATTCACAAAAATAAACTCAAAATGGATAAAGGACCTGAATGTGAGACAGGAAACCATTAAAACCTTAGTGGAGAAAGCAGGAAAAGACCTCTCTGACCTCAGCCGTAGCAATCTCTTACTCGACACATCCCCAAAGGCAAGGGAATTAAAAGCAAAAGTGAATTACTGGGACCTTATGAAGATAAAAAGCTTCTGCACAGCAAAGGAAACAACCAACAAAACTAAAAGGCAACCAACGGAATGGGAAAAGATATTTGCAAATGACATATCGGACAAAGGGCTAGTATCCAAAATCTATAAAGAGCTCACCAAACTCCACACCCGAAAAGCAAATAACCCAGTGAAGAAATGGGCAGAAAACATGAATAGACACTTCTCTAAAGAAGACATCCGGATGGCCAACAGGCACATGAAAAGATGTTCAGCGTCGCTCCTTATCAGGGAAATACAAATCAAAACGACACTCAGGTATCACCTCACGCCAGTCAGAGTGGCCAAAATGAACAAATCAGGAGACTATAGATGCTGGAGAGGATGTGGAGAAACGGGAACCCTCTTGCACTGTTGGTGGGAATGCAAATTGGTGCAGCCGCTCTGGAAAGCAGTGTGGAGGTTCCTCAGAAAATTAAAAATAGACCTACCCTATGACCCAGCAATAGCACTGCTAGGAATTTATCCAAGGGACACAGGAGTACTGATGCATAGGGGCACTTGTACCCCAATGTTCATAGCAGCACTCTCAACAATAGCCAAATTATGGAAAGAGCCTAAATGTCCATCAACTGATGAATGGATCAAGAAATTGTGGTTTATATACACAATGGAGTACTACGTGGCAATGAGAAAAAATGAAATATGGCCTTTTGTAGCAACGTGGATGGAACTGGAGAGTGTGATGCTAAGTGAAATAAGCCATACAGAGAAAGACAGATACCATATGGTTTCACTCTTATGTGGATCCTGAGAAACTTAAGAGAAACCCATGGGGGAGGGGAAAAAAAAAAAAAAGAGGTTAGAGTGGGAGAGAGCCAAAGCATAAGAGACTGTTGAGAACTGAGAACAAACTAAGGGTTGATGGGGGGTGGGAGGGAGAAGAGGGTGGGTGATGGGTACTGAGGAGGGCACCTTTTGGGATGAGCACTGGGTGTTGTATGGAAACCAATTTGACAATAAATTTCATATATAAAAAAAAAAAAAGAAAAAAAAAAAAAAAGAAAAAATTAAAAAAAAAAATGATAAAAAAAATAATAAAGTAAAATAAAAATGGAGTCACTTGCCCCCATTGCTGCAAATCAGGATATAATTGCAAGAATCTGAACTTTAACCAGTCAATCTGGAATTTTCTGATCAGCACTAGTGAGGTAAATTGCTTGCTAGAACCCCATGCTTCCCCCAAAGGAAGGTGACCTTGCCTGAAACCTGAAACAATCCTTCTTCTTCTTCTCCTCCTCCTCCCCTTCCCCCTCCCCCTCCCCCCCCTTTTTTTTTTTGTTAATAGCTTCTTTGCCCCACCCTGTTTCTGCCTATAAACATCTTCCATTTTGTTTAGCCTCTCAGAGCACTTTTCTGCTGGCTAGATGGGATGCTGCCTGCCTGACTGTTAAATAAAGCCAGTTAAATTTTTCAAGTTCACTCAGTTGAATTCTGTTTTTTAACACAGAATCAGAACAAGGAGAATTAGTTTGAATAGAATGTTTCATGGCATCATGCATCCAATTGTACACAACAGGCTTTCTCTTTCCTGTAAGGTTTGTTTATAAACCCTAAGGCATACCTCACTGTAACTAACTCTCCAATAAAACCAGGTTTATGCTTCAGATAATGACCACATTACCAGCATCTTCTCTTTGTCATTACCCATAGTTTTTGAAATGTAATTCCCCTTTCCAAAATGTTTTATTTTTTAATTTATTTTTTTTTCTAAAATGTTTTAAAGGCATATGATGACCCTATGGCCATCTTTTTTTAATTTTATTTTATTTTATTTATGTTTATTTTTGAGACAGAGAGAGACAGAGCATGAATGGGGGAGGGGCAGAGAGAGAGGGGGACACAGAATCGGAAGCAGGCTCCAGGCTCTGAGCCATCAGCCCAGAACCTGATGCGGGGCTCGAACTCACGGACCACGAGATCGTGACCTGAGCCAAAGTCGTGCGCTCAACCGACTGAGCCACCCAGGTGCCCCCCTATGGCCATCTTAAAATAGTCTCTTTAAGGAACTACTTTTGACAGTATTTATACTTCGTTTTATCCTTTTTATGACCTAATAAACATGTTTTTTGTTTAACAGTAAACAAAAAAAAAACAGTACAATAATAGAAATAGTAAACTCAATAATTTTTAGCTATTATACATAATAAAAACCAATCAACTTATTTGTTCAAATATATTTATTAGATTTTTGATGGGGTAAACTAGATTTCTGATAGTCTTTTAGTTTATAGCTAAAAGAGAGGCAGACCTAAACTCACTGATAAAATATTACTATGGGAAGATAAACTTCGTATTATTTGAAGCTGAGAGCTCATGCTGTATTTGCAGTAATGATGAGTCAAGAAATGGAAGTGAAATGTCAACAATTCTGATAATCATATAAAGGTAGGAAAGTTTGCCTAAAGTATATGAGTTTTTGTTTTTGTTTTTTCAGAGCCAGGGAGGGGCAGAGAGAGAGGGAGAGAGAGGATCCCAAGCAGGCTTCCTGCTCAGCACAGAGCCTGATGTGGGGTTCATCTCACAACCAGGAGACCATGACTGGAGCCAAAATCAAGAGTCCAATGCTTAACCTACTTAGCCACGCACGGGCCCCTCTGAATTTTTTACCTAATGTGTTTAAATATTTTCTACAAGAATGAGTTGTTCAAACTGTTTTCTGAAATGAAATCCTTCTTTTTGGAAAAATTACAGACTTGTTTGTGTTTGTTTACTTATTTGTAAAGTAAGTTACAAATTTGTGTATTTGTTTACTTACTTACATTTTAGCATATTCCAAAAATGTATTGCTTTATGTTGTATATCTCACAAAGTGGTGAATTTCACAGTCCAAACTCTAAAGCTTCTTTTAAGTTGTTTGTATCCAGATTCTAAATATACTATAAGCTGGTGAATAATTCTGTATATTGTCTATCCATGCTTTTGATTTTATACAGTTTAGTTTTTTTAGTCTATATTAAAGAAACATTACTCTGTAGTTGTCTTCAACTACATTTTATCTTTAGAGCTGATTAGTGCAGGTCAGTAGTTCACAAAAAGTGATCCCATCAGAATACAAATAGGCTATATTATCCTATCTTTTAAAAAATAACCTTTGGCCCCATATGACTACTTCCGGCTTCCAGTCTACTTCTCTGTTCAGTGTACAGCAAAACTACTAAAAAGTACCACTTCCATTTTTTCTTAAACCTATTCCATTAAAGTTTTCCTTTCTGTGACCTCACTAAAACACTTCTCCTTGAGGTGACTAATGTTCTCTGCATTGCCTATTTGTACCTTCAGATCTCAATCCATGTGTTACCTCTCAAGATAATTTCACACAGCTGGCCTCTTGAAACAAATTCTTTACTTGGCTTTTGGGCATCAGTTTGCTAATTTCTTCCTCTTTCACTAATTACTTCTTGATCTCATTTGTTTATTTATATTCATTCCCATGATTTCTAAATGTTGGAGTTCCCTAGAGTTTAGTCCTTTGGTCTCTTTTCTATGAATACTTTATAGGCTTATCTGGCCTCATGATTTTAAATAATATCTTCATGTGGATGTTGTTCAAATTGATTATATTCAACATGGGCTTCTCAGTTGTCTCACAACAGCTCTACTTTCCCCAGAGATTCTCTTCACTTCCTTCAGGGGTTTGGTCAGACATCAACTTATCAGAGACCTTCCCACGCCAGTCTACCAAAAATAACTCCTTGCTTAAGCACTCCCTTTCCCCCAACCCTATTTTATTTTTTTCCCCATAACATTTATCACTGGGCATATTTTATATATATTTATAGGCATACATAAATATTTATGTGTAACTATGTATACATCATTTATATATGTACATTTATACCTGTATGTAAATGTAAATATATGCCTATATATATATGTAATTACACACATATATATCTATACTTTTTTTTGAGAGCATTTACTTATTCTGAGAGAGAGAGAGAGAGAGAGAACGAATCTCAGGCAGGCCCCATACTGTCAACACAGAGCCCAACATGGGGCTCAAACTCATGAACCGTTAGATCATGACCTGACCCGAAATCAAGAGTCGGCCACTTAACCTACTGAGCCACCCAGGCACCCCTCTATACATATGTTTTTTGGTCTCTTTTTCCCTACTGGAATTTACCAGAATCTAAGCTCCATGAGGACATGCTCTTAGTGCCTAGAAAATCCCTGGACTTTAACAGGCACTAAATGACTATATAGTGGCTATTCCAGACAATGTGCTTGATTCTGAGATACTCATCCTACCTGAGAATTTTAGCAACAAACAAAAAAGGGCCTAACCACCTACTATAGTAAGAATCTTTAGGTTAATATATAGATTCTAAATTTTAAAAAATTGACTTCACTTGCCACAAATTGAGTACCTACAGTGAAGGGGGAAAATAGGTTGTATAGATTTTGTGGAGAAAAGGCAACTAAACTCAAGTTTTTTTTAAATTTGCAGTATTCACCTCAATATCTTGTGCAATGCCCTGATTTTTGGTGTTTTAGAGGAGGTGAACAAAACCAATTTTTCTTTTTATGTCATTATCAAATAAGTTTTGAGGTGTTTGGAAAAATCTTATGAGGCAGAATTTGAACTATTTTCTCACATCAAACCTTTTTTTTTATAAATAGAAGATACAAATTTCTGATCCCCTAGCAACTCAAGATTATTTTTTAATTGATGTTAATATCCTGAATCTGACACTAATAGGGAAACATAAGAGCCGTGATTTTTTTCATTAAAGGTACTCAGACTCAAGTGTGGTTTCAACAGATGGCAGCTGAAATAAATAAATCTCTGTATATAGTGGAATTACACTATAATTAAAAGAATATTACACTATAATTAAAGAATAGTGTGTCATCCACCACTGCTTACACTGTGTTAAGGATATATCAAATTATTTGCGTTTATAAAAAAGTACTGCATCTCTTACATCTTTGTACTTCTACGTATTGCTTCTTCTTCCTCTACTGATCTTTCCTTTGATTTGGTTTTACCTTTTCCAGGATGCTTCTCCTGATGTCCTTGGTCTCAATTTGAGCAATTCTGTCTTTGTGTCTGGAAGACCTTTTGCAAAATTTACATAAATTACCACATTTTATTGATTTGCTAATCTCATTCCCCTAAAATATTACTCATTGAAACAATAAAGGTACTGTCTTTTATTTCTGTGTTCCATTTGCATTAGTGACTGTCATTAGCAAGTGTTCTATAAATACCTGCCAAATGAATGAATGAATAGCAGGTCCTCTCTTCTACCAGCAGAGCAGTGGAAACTAACATTCATTCCCTCAGGTTCTAAGCCATTAGTTGAAATAACAGAAAACTGGGAAATTACTGGTCAGTCTTCCTTAATTCAATTTTTTTTCTTAGTGCTCCTGTGTTCCTTTGTCTTGTTAAATATATTCAGTGGACACGTGAGATCCTTAAAGCCTTTTGAAACTTTTGGAGAATATGTACTAAATAATGTACTAAATGTGTCTACTTTTTATTCTATTTTGTACTAAAACGCATCCACTTTTTCTATTTTGAACACATTTTAGTTTAAGAAGAAGTCACTGTCATTCAGTTATCAGTTCAAATGCTTTATTTCATAAAAGTTTTCTTTTAACTAATTCAAATGCTTTTCTAGTCCAAATTTGGTATTCTAGCCTTAGATTTAGAACTCACTTTTCCTGAGTATATTTTCTCTTAAATATACACAGGAATATATTTTCATAGAGTGTGTTGAAAATTAGGAAAATCAAGGGTTCTGGTTCTGTCAGGTGCAGTGTTTAGAGTATTATTTTGATAAAATCCAGTAGCTCTGATATGGCTTGAAAATACTTGTTCCTTTGGACTATAATTGCAGGGAAAAAACTGTGGCATAGGTAAAAATTCACCATAATTACTTGAACTGGTTTTGTACATAATCATCTTAGGTTTTGATAGTGAGGTAGCTGTATGGAGTGTCTTTGGGTCCAACATACATGAAAACACAGGATTTCCAGGGTTCACACAAGGGGGAAGTTGTTCAGGTTTCATTTCTGTGTCTGAATTTGAAGCTGAAGCACTTTTCTTGTCCTAAAATATAAAGATATAAAATTATTGTCAATTATAAAATTTTGGGGGAAAAAAACCCCACCAAAATTAAAAACACAATAGTGTCTTCTACCACTCATAAAAATTAACTCAAAATGAATGAAAGACTTAAATGTAAGACCTAAAACCATAAAGCTCCCAGAAAAGAACACAGGGGAAAAGCTCTGATTTAGGTCTGGCAGAGTTTTTAGATATGACGTCAAAAGCATAAGCAACAAAAGCAAAACTAACAAATGACAACGCATCAAACTAAGAAGCTTCTGCATAGCAAAAGAAGCAACAGAATGAACAGACAACCTACAGAATTGGAGAAAATATTTGCAAACCATGTTGATAAGGGGTTAATATCCAAAATATACAAGGAACTCATACAACTCAATAGCAAAAGAGAATCTGATTAAAAAATGAGAAGATGACCTGAATAGACATTTTTCACACATAAAACACACAGATGGCCACCAGGTACTTGAAGAGGTGTTCAACATCATTAATCATCAAAGAAATGCAAATTAAAACCACAATGAGATATCAACTCACTGTTAGAATGGCTAGTGTCAAAAATATTGGACAATAATATTGGAGAGGATGTGAAGAATAGGGAACCCTTGTGCACTATTGGTAAGAATGTAAATTGGTGTAGCCACTATAGAAAATAGTATGGAGGTTCCTCAAAAAATTAAAAATTGAATTAACATGTGACCCGGCAATCCCAGTTCTGGTTATATATCCAAAAGAAGTGAAAGCACTATCTTGAGGAGATATTTGCACTCCCATGGTCATTGCAGCACTATTCACAATAGCCAAGAAATGGGAACAATCTTAAGTGTCCCATTAATGCATGAATGGCTAAAGATGTAGTATACTATACTCTCATGTATACATACACACATGAATATTAATCAGCCATTAAAAGGAAGGATTTGGAATCCTGCCATTTCGGACAACGTGGAAGCCATTATGCTAAATGAACTAAGTCAGATAAAGAATACTAGATTGTCACATATATATTAATCTAAAAGTTTAGAAAAGTCAAACTCATTGAGGGGTGCCTGGGTGGCTAAGTCGGTTGAGGGCTGACTTGGGCTCAGGTCGTGAACTCACGGTTCATGAGTTCAAGCCCCACATCGGAGTCTGTGCTGACCACATGGAGTCTGCTTGGGATTCTTTCTCCTCCTCTCCCCTCCCCTGCTTGCTATCTCTCTCTCAAAAATAAACCTTAAAAATTTTTTTAAAAATAAAAAGGTCAAACTGATTGCAACAGAATAGTGATTGCCAGGGGATGGGTGATGGGGGAAAATGGAGAGATATTGGTCAAAGAGTACAAACTTCCAGTTATAAGAGGGATAAGTTCAGGGGATCTAATTACAGAATGGTGAGTATAGTTAACATTACTATATTATATACTTGAAAACTGGTAAGAGATTTTAAATGTTCTTGCCACAAAAATAACCTTAATTATGTGAAGTGATCGTCAAAATAAATAAACATTAAAAAAATAGATGTACTTGTGACTGGTTATAATCTTGAAAAATAAAAAGGCGCTACAAGTTGAAATTAACCTGAGTTAAAATCTTTTCCTCATAATAACATCCTTAAAAGCTACCTTTTTATGTAACAGTACTATAAATCATATTCAATCAACTTTTCAGTCAACTATTAATGTTCTACTTGAAGAGAGCCCTTAATAAACTTTTTGGAAGTATTTTTCTGTGAATAAGGGATTTAAAAATCTGAATCAAGTTTAGTGAAAAGAGCACTGGAATGCTGGGTCTGGCCTCCTGGACTTGCCAGGAACGTGAGAACCTGGGTAAGTCTGATTCTCTATGCTTCAGTTTCCTGCTTATAAGAGAGCCTGGATTATTTGTTCTTTTAATTATCATCTTATGACTCCATTTATCCCACAGAACTTGTAAAGTTTGTAAATTTATAGTTTATAAAATGAGGTAGTATCACAAAGTAGTATACTATGTTCTCATGCTGTGCCTGTTTTAATGACATTCATAAGGCAAAGTAACTTTTCAGAAGAGCTTCTTTAAATAATTTTGAGAACTCTTGGGTCTTCCTGAAAATCCAATCCAAGAGCACTTGTTTTGCTGCTGTATTTGAATAAAGGGAAAAGCCTTTTTCTTACTGTAAATTTCCCTGTTACAAACATAGGTGTTAGAAATGAAATTGCTGGTCTTTTTTTTTCTTCTTAAGTTCTCCAGGTTAACTATTCATTTTTTTAAAGACTGATACTGTAATTGACAAAGGTCTGAAGTGTTTGGTTATTGTTTTATTGTCTTGGTATCTTGAGCTGAAAGACTTTAATATTTGGCCTCAGAAAAACTTCATTGCTCAGTTCTTGGGAATTAGACCGTTATTTTATGAATATTTATCTCATTGGAACCTCCAGCTACTACTGACCCAGCCACCTTTAAGGCCTGCTTCTTTCTTGTCTCATCAGGAACAAAATCTTAGTAGTGCTTTACTACCTACTAATAACATGGAGAAGTTATCTGAAACTAGAAGTCCTTTATCCATAGTAGTGTTCTCTTGTACAGTCCTTCTCTTACTTTTATGTACATATGAAATACACAGGAATCTAGTTAAACAGTAGATTCTGACTCATGTCTGGGGTAGGGCAAAGATTCTGCATTTCTAACAAAGTCCCAGGAGATGCTTAAGCTGCTGATCCCTAGATGATGTTATGAAAGTTGTGGCTAAGCCATAGTGAGGAGTTAAAGAGGCCTCTGGGAGATAGACAAAGGAGTGTGGGTAGAGAGAGGGCCATAATCATACCTGCATGGCTTATTTCCCAACAGACTAGTTGGGAAACTTGCTACTTGTGTACCTTCTGCTTTAAGAGTTGTAAAGAGCACCTCTTAGGTGTCACCAGTTCTGTGTTCTGATATTAGCACTAATAGCTAGATGACTGATGAAATTATTTTATAAGGATTCAAGTTCCTTGTCTATAAATATAAAATGAAGGAGCTGGATTAGATGGTTGTTTTCTAATCTAAGGACTCAGATATCAGGACCCTCCAAATGTAGCAATAGCAACTGTTAAAAAACAAAATTCAACAAAGTAAATTTGAAGATCTAATTGGCTTTATTAAGCAATTCATGAATCAGGTAGCATCCCATCAAGTAAGTGGTGGGTAGCTCTGAGGAGTGGTACAAAATGGAAGGTTTTCATAGGAAGGATAAGTTACTAGCAAAAGAAAAGATTGTTTCAGGCAAGGTCACCTTCCTTTTGGGGAAAGGACAGAGGGTTTTATCATGCAGATTACCTCATTTTCCTTTGGGGGAGGGAGAGGGTGAGCCAAGGTGACAGATCACCTGATTGGTGCTGACTATAAAATTCCAGATTGATTGGTTTTAAATTCCTCTTGTGGAATGGCTTAAACTGCAATTAAGTCTTGGTTTGCTATCCTGGGGGCAAGTGATTCCACCTTGGCCCCAGGTTTTCTTTTTAACAGATCTAAGTGATTTTGTTATTCAAAAAGCATAAAGGGATATGCATATTTACTCATGATAAGGCCCTTTATTTGTGACAAGTTAATGTTATAATAAGTTAATAAGTATGTTCTGTGGTATCTAAATAGGCAAAAAATTTTGGTAGTTTAAAAATATAAAAATAAAAATATTTGGCAGCTTCTGGAACATGTAAGATCTAAATCCTTCCAGATAGGAAGTTACATTATTATATCTAAATAACTTCATGGTAGTTGACAGGGTACTGTAACTCTGATTTTTAAAGGTTGTGTTAAATAGGAGATTGTTTATGTATCATCTATAAATTAATAAAAAACAAAACAAAATTGCCATAGTTCCTGTGGTTATGGAGATAAAATGAAATACAATTGAAGTGATATAAATGGAATCAGTTTTCATCATTTCTTTCAGATATACCTCAGTGCATATGGATGATGTTCCAGAATTCAGTTCTAAAGTTTACAGGTTAATAACACTACATTGTACATTCCTTCTCTTAACTTTTATGTACATATGAAATACACAGGAATTTGGTTAAACAGTAGATTCTGACTCAGGTCTGGGGTAGGGCAGAGATTCTGCATTTCTGTATAGTATATATAAACTGTATAGTACAGTTTACTAATACTTCATATTCATAATTTTTTTGAGAGAGAGAGAGAGAGAATCCCAGGAGAGGGGCAGAGAGAAGGAGAATCCCAAGCAGGCTCCACTCTGTCAGCACAGAGCCCCATGAGGGGCTCGATCTCATGAACCATAAGATCATGACCTGAGCTGAAATCAAGAGTCAGAGTCGGATGCTCAACTGACTAGGCCACCCAGGTACCCTAGTATATTCATAATCTTGTAGGAAGCTGGCAAACCTAGAAGTAGACCTCATCAGATCTTGCTACTTATTCTTTGTGACTCTGCCTATTAGTGTTTTTTAAAAATATCACAGACTGGATAATAGCAAGTCACCAGAATCCTATGGTATCTCAACAGGTCAGCTTTTCTCAAAATGTGTAGGTTTCTGGGGGTGCCTGGGTGTCTCATTTGGTTAAACCTCTGACTCTTGATTTCAGCTCAGGTCATGATCTCCTGGTTCATGGGTTCGAGCCCCAAGGCGAGCACTATGCTGACTGTGTGGAGCCTGCTTGGGATTCTCTCTGCTCATGCTTGCTCTCTCTTAAAATAAATAAATGAGTTTAAAAACATTTTTTTTTTAAAGTGTGTAGGTTTCTGAAGCACAGGAAAAGCTTCTTAGTTGGAAGGCGGCTGCCCTGTAACTTGTAGGAAACAGTAGCAACCCTAATATACTTCATGGACACCCAGTCAGGTTGCCCATAGCAACCTCAGTCACAGAGTACTCTTTCATCAAATCACCTGCTACTAAATTCTGATCATTGGCCCAAAATATAATACAGAAAGCCAAATCCAGTCAAACTAGAAGACAAACTTTGTTGGCATAATTTGTACCACACAATCTGGAAATGTTAAGTGTCTACCTAAATCTTTTTAGACTTCCAGGATAATTAACAAATGTTTATAGACTTAGAAACAAAATACTCAAGGGGTGCCTGGGTGGCTCAGTCTGACTCTTGACCTCTGACTCTTAATCAGTCTAAGCAACTGACTCTTGATCTCTGCTCAGGTCATGATCACATTTGTGAGATCAAGCCCCAAGTCAGGCTCTGCGCTGACAGTGTGGAGCCTGCTTGGGATTCTGTCTCTTCCTCTCTCTCTCTCTGCCCATTCCCTGCTGTCTCTTTCTCAAAAATAAATAAATAATCTTAAAAAAACAAAACAAAACATTCATGGCTTTTACTTTATTCATGGCCTCACTGTAGTTTTCTTATTTGGGTTTCACCCTCTTCAAATCTGATATTCTTAAAATATAGAGTTCAAACTAGATACAAATAAAAACATACAGCCTCATACAAAGAATAACAAAAGGATTATTTTAAATGCTGCCAGGTTACACAGCAAATATTACTTAAGGATAAAAAGGTTAATTAAAATTGTAAATGATTTTTCTAAAATTGTCTTAAAATTACACTGTGAAATTGCCTTGAAAAGAATAAAAATCTATAGATAGATATTAGCTTTCTCACTAATGTACTTTTCAGTCTCCCCTGGAATTACAGAAAGTCAAGCCACTGTGACTTTTCAAAGTTCTTCATTATAAACACATGCACATTTAAAAAAAGATAAATAAGAATAAGTCATTGAGATAATGAAAATGCCCTTTATGGAAGCTGTAATTGTCAAATTAAAATTTGTGTTTTCTTTTTTGGTGTTGTGTCACAAGTGATGTTAACTAGAGCAACACCAAAAGCAAACGAATAAAAAAACCCTCCAAAAGTCAAATTTTGGGGTACCTTTTTCTTTCTGCCCAGGCCCATCATCTCCCGTTAATCTTTTTTTTTTTTTTTGCCACAATTGAGGGACAAAACCTTAACTTTAACCTTAAACCTTAACTTTCTACTGCTTCCACCAACAGTAAATACAAGGGCAACATATCCTTTTTTTGGTCTTATCCCTTTTGAACAAGGCACAGTGTAAGAATGTAAAATTAACAAGGTACATTTTTCTCATTTACAGCCATCACCGCACAGTTTGCAATGGGGTACGAGTTGCATACCATCCCCAATCATTTTTAGATTTTCAGAGGCAATTCTGGCTCAATGCAATGCACAATTACATCTGTATAGCCCAGTGGTTGCCTAAAAAGGTGTTTGTTTGTTTGTTTTTTTGCGGGGGCGGGGGGGGGGCGATGCTCAAATTTACAGCAAGGAGTACAAGCCGTCAAAAACATTCAGCCCTCTGCCCAAACCCACCCAGTCGTACTCGGTCATTCTCGGTATCTTCCTTATTTTTTCGGCAAACGTAGTCTTTCCCCGCAGCGGATGGTAAGAAGACCAGCGAGCATCCAGGGGACGCGGCCTTTTACTACATCCAGTTAAAGCAGCGAAGAGAACGTGATCCGCTGGCTGAATCAATATGTACCGACTAATCCGCCTAATCCAGGGAGTAGCTCTCGGGGTGAAACCGCGAATCCTTTAGAGTGGTAAGAGCAGCCCGTCTCCTTAGCAACCGGCCGCGGCGCCTCTCCAGCGCCGGGGCCCGGATGTTGTGAGGATCGCTGCTGCCCCGCCTAGCTTCCTGCAGCCTGGCAGCGGCGGGCTGCACTTCTCTTCGGGAGTCGTAGTTCTTCTCTCCTTCGGCGCCCGACATGAGGAGCAGGCGGGACTACGAGTCCCGGCATGCGTTGCGTCGCTCCGCCGGCCACCACCTCCCGGCTGCGGACGCCTGCGAGCAGGTTGTTGTTTTTAAGAGAGGCGTCACTGTGCTCGGAGCTGTGACCGCCGCCACCGCGACAGTCAGCGCAGTCGGGCGGAGGTGGCACTGCTCGTTCAGGTACGGCCCTGGGCGGATTGGGACCCCGGGAGAGGAGTAGCGGCCACCGGTCCGGGCCCTGACCAGCACCCTCTTCTGCCGGAGGCAGAGGCGGGGTCTTCTGTGAGGCTGGGGCTGCTCGGACTGGGGTCTGCTCCGGCGGGGGCCGACTCCTGGAGCCTGGTGTGTGCAGGCGCTCGCGTGGTCCCGGAACGCGAGTCCGCAGCCCCCCGGGCCTGAGCCGGCCTTTGAGGCGTCGGGTGGCGAGGTCCTGCAGCCTCAGATGCCCGCTGGCAGACCCGAACGGCGTGTCCGGGGCGTGGGGTAGTTTATAACCCGGGGGACACTCCTTCCTTCACCGGGCTGGCTTGGGGCGCTTCTAGGTCTTGATTGTTGAGCATCCATATGGTAAGATGTTACGTGCGTCACCCGGCCGGGTTTTTCATTCGGTCCATCTTTTTTGGTGACGTTTGAGCCCCGTGATGCCAGGAATAGAAAGATTAAATATTAAATAATGCGGCTGAGATTTCTGCTTATACGCCAGGCTGACAGTGGTCAGATATCCTTTCTTACCCTCTTCCCCATCCACCAACCCACTGTAGTATGGTCTTCCTAATGGATAACTCCCCTGTAGCAGCTGTCCACACAATTCCTTGTATGCGTTACATATTTATCTCTGTTTAATGAATCCAGCTCTGCCATTGGGAGCGCCAATTTTAATGAACTCAGTCAATTAGGGTACTTTGTTGAGTGGGTGAAATTTGCACTGCTTCACAATTGTTTTATGTAGAAACGACGTGGGGCTCTCTTGTATCAAGAAAGGTAACTACTTGAGTCCTGCGAATTTTAGATTTGCCTCCTCCGCTAAGGTTACATCCATTGGATAACGCTTGAAATCCTTGTTAGTGCTTCATAGTTTAAGGTTTGAATCTTATTAGGTCCCACATTTCTCAGAGGGATCTAATTTATCCCACCTTAAACGCTAGTGTGAATGGTTTACTATTCTTTGCTGAGCTCTCATCGTAAAGTTGAAGGACGGGAGTAAGGTATTATTTTAAGCATAATTTTTAACCCTTTACACTAAGAATAGGATTCTAATTAAAGAAGCAATTAAAAAATCATACTCATAATATTCAGGGATGTGGGAAATACTACTTTTTAAATGAAAACAGGTTAGAAAATAGTATAATTCTAATTGTGTAAACTGTAAAGCTAGAAGTGATCAGAAATAAGCTCAAAGGATAGTTGTAAAAGTGAGTAGATGGTGAAACTACAAATGACTTTTTCTTTATACTTTCTGGTATTTTCCAAATTTTCTATGGAAAAGAAATTAAGCAGCAATTCTAGTTAACCTTTTAAACATTACTTTAAAAAGCAAATAAACAACAACAAAAAACATACACAAAGCTCCTGCTATTGCATCCACAGACTATATGAGTAACAATTTGAATGTAAATTATTTGTGCAGAAGGGGCGTTAGGTGGATTAAAAGGAAAAAAACCCCTCACATATGACAATAATTCTTACTATTTGTACATGTCATCTTTTTTTTTTAAATCTGTTTTCATTTTTTACAATAAAATCAACGACAGAAGTGCTTAGTCTTGGGTTAAGGCAGTACAATCTTGATTATTCCTGTAAATCTATCAGGTGACAAAAGATGGGCATACTAATCTGAAAAGATCTGGAGATAGGGAAAATTTGAATTTATAATTTGTAAGCATTTGCCAGTGGAAATAAAGAAGTTAAACAGTAACAAAATGTGGGCTTTTAAAGCTTGTTTTCATTGAATCACTTTGAGTACCATGTTTAATATGTCTGATATTTTGGATTATGCTTACTTTTGTTTTATTTTCTATTACGGATATGTCTGTTATGCATGGATAAGAAGCACATTATTTAGCCCACATTTGGTTTTCTGTCATAAGGAAAGGGTCACATTGGTCTTCTATAGGAATATTCTATGTTTGCAATGATCAGTCCTGAAAAATTGAGATTTAACCTCAACTCCAAGTGTCCATTAACTGTTAATAAAAGCTCCATTCTAAAGCTTTTTGTTTTTCAAGCTATAGTAGTCATATTTTATTTCCTTAGATTGTTCTTTGGAGCTTTGCTTCCTCCTCAAATTCCAAATCCTTTTCACTATTTTGTACTTTTTAATTTTGTATATTTTGTGTATTGTGTTGCCTCAATATCTTACTAGATATTTGGGTCCATGTACTGGACATAAGAAACATAATTGATTAACATGT
The DNA here is from genome assembly GCF_028749965.1 of Puma concolor. Taxonomy (NCBI): domain Eukaryota; kingdom Metazoa; phylum Chordata; class Mammalia; order Carnivora; family Felidae; genus Puma; species Puma concolor. The sequence goes on along the minus strand of NC_141672.1, from coordinate 100,069,135 downwards.
TTGAGTTACTAACTGCTTCCACGGTACTGTAGTCTAGGCTGTGTAGTTGTATTCTTATCCAAGTTAAATAAACATTTAAAAAAGCTAGGTGAGTATGAACTGCTAAGATCCTAGAGCAGTAGTTTCTGACATGTAAAGAACATGGACACAGCAGCAAGGCCTGTTAAGCCCAGGATATCTTAAAACAGAAAATGCAGACTCATCTAACAATGCAGAACTACTAGAGGCTGGATTGTTTGCATGTTATGTGTGGTTAGGTGAGGAAGTTGCCATAATGTATGTGATAACTTCTATTTTCAAGAACTTCCTTGTGGCAGTTTTACAGTTTTGACTAGATTAAAACAATTTAGAGATATGAATGTGTTTCAAAGGATATATCCAATGTATTGCATCAGATAAACTTGAAAAAAGTTTACAGTTTGAGTTCTAAGATGAAACTTAGAGCCCTATAATGTGAGAAGGATTGCAGTTAACTGGTAAGTTTAGGGATTTTCTTTTTTTAAAAAAGGGCTTCTGGTGTGTGTTTAAAGAAGGGCCAGTAGGGTTTTCTGAAGGAAGTATTAAAAAATGAGTAAAGTGAGTCAAAGATTTTCCTCCTTCATTACAGTAAATCAGAAATCTAATTTTTCTTTAGTGTTTGTCCATAAATCACAACCCTAAAACCTTCTAGTTCATGTTACCAATGTGATGACATGTAAAAAGAGCATTGGATTGGGAGTCAGGATGTTTAATGATGTTGAGCACATAATTTATGAATCTCTTTTGTTTCCCTGTGTACATTGTACATAATAGCTGGTTGCATTACTTCTTAGGGTATTTGTGAAGATTAAATCAGATATGAAAAAGACATTACTTTGTAAGTGGCAGAGTGATCTATGCATGCATAGTATTATTGGTCTACATAAAGTAACATTTACATAAAAATATATTATGCATTTGAAGTGTGATGATAATGTGATAATGTATTTTTTGACAGGGAAGTTTGATGGAAAATGTCAAATGGGGTATTACTTTGATATTTTGGTAGAACTTTTGGCTTTTTCTAGGTTGAAGGAAACCTGGCCCTTGTCCTGACTGTGACTTTGCACTCTTCTGCATTAAAGGTCCTGAAACTTTAGTGTGCTTTTATGGTTGGGCTTTTAATTTTGGTTTTGATTTTTTTTTTTTTTAATTGCACATCATATCATTCTAACTTCTAACAGTAGGAAGTGGATGTTTTTAATGTTCTAAATGTGTTTAATGTTCTAAATGTGTTTAATGTTCTAAAATGTTGGTTTAAGTTGATTTCATAACAGGCTCATAACAGTGAGCTTACACTGTATATGAAATTGTAGGTCCTCTGAGAGATACATTGCATGTGTAAGCCTTGGTCTTTCAGAAATAGTTTACAGCTTAGACACCTTCTTGGGAAATCAGCACTGCCTATTATAGCATCTGACCCTTGAGATTAACTTCAGTAACATGGACATATAGAATATTAAAGCAAAAAAGTCTTTTAGAAACTTTTTAAGGACTGTAAGTAAATATATATGAAAGTGAAAGGCAAAGAAATACATTATGTATCCTGGGTTGGTAACAGCTGTTTATATGATTAGTTGATAACTCAGTATCTTTACTAATATTTTCTAATATTACTACTAAAAAGTAACAATAGATGTATATTTAATTCTATATTTTTTAAAATGGAAAACAAGAAAAGTGTAAAATCCCTTTGTTTTTCATAAAATTAGGACAAAGAAAAAGTATAGATATATGATGAATATTTATTTTTTAACAAGCAAAAATAAATTATTTTTAAAAAAATTTGAGAATAAAGGAGAACAAAAAGACAAAACCCAACAGTTTTATTTATGTATTTATTCATAAAAGGGAAAAAGGGGCCACCAGAGGCTCATGGTCCCCAAGTGAGTATGGAGCCTGGTCAAGTTTATGTATTTATTGGCTCTTTTGGGCTCTTCCAGAATTAAGATATAACAATCTCAGATTTTTTTCTTAGAATGAGAATACTGGTGAAGGGAATGTTTACATGCTAACAGACATCTTAATTTCATCATAGTGTTTGAAGTTTGAATTCATAATGTTTACCCCATTTCAAACTTTTTATCAAAGGTGTGGCTTCTTTTAGATTGAGGCAAAAATAGAATACTTTTATCTTTGAATATGGCAGTAGTTGCTTTTGTTTCCCTGTTACATCATAGAAGGAAATTTGTGAAGAAACTGTGTATTAATTCACTTCTTAGAGAATTTATTTTCTAGATCCAAAGGTTAATCTGCTATACTCTGCTGTATGTAACAGTGTTGGTGCCTCTTTTTGGGTGTGGATAATGTGAAATTACTACTCTGTTCTAGAATTTTTCCCAGATACCTATTTTTAGTGATAGATTTCAGTGTTTTAAATGAAATTCCATTCCATTAGAACTAGGAGAGGGTTACTTACAAAGATCGGTTATGTTTATCTTTGCATCCACTCACATGATGAATATAGTAACCAAGAGTCAGGGCAGCCATAGGACCCACATCTTAATGGTGTAATTACTGCACTGTGGACTCATCAAAGCCCTGAGTAATGCTGTCTTTTCTAGTGTCAGTTTTCCACAGTAAACTTCTCATACCTCAGATAGTAAACATTTTTCTCTGACTCCCTTAAGCCCTTTAACTTGTTTTGAAGAAACTGGTCATCCAGAAGATGATTGGATTTGTATCAGTCATATACTATGCTTAAAATTGGGTTTGTCTTTTCATTTTTTTTTTTCAGCGTTTTTTATTTATTTTTGGGACAGAGAGAGACAGAGCATGAACGGGGGAGGGGCAGAAAGAGAGGGAGACACAGAATCGGAAACAGGCTCCAGGCCCTGAGCCATCAGCCCAGAGCCTGACGCGGGGCTCGAAAGCACAGACCGCGAGATCGTGACCTGGCTGAAGTCGGACGCTCAACCGACTGCACCACCCAGGCGCCCCTGTCTTTTCATTTTAAAAAAGTGTTTATTTTCTGCTGACTATAAAGGTAATAATGGTCATTGAAAATTTAGCAGATATATTACATATAATTTTAATTTTTTTAGATTTGAAAGATACTCTGAAATTTTAATGTCACACATAGGTTAATATAAATAGCATTTTGTTATACATATTATTCTGTCTCGCTTTTTTTAATGATACCTTTCCATGCCAAGGCATGTTGATCTACTTGATCTTTTATTGGCTGTGTTAATTATAGATGCTACAAATTTTAATTTTAATAAATTCATTCTTGGTGGGCATTTTACTTTCTAATTTTATATTGTAAAAATTACTCCGTCAACCATTCTTACACGTGTGTATATATATATTTTTAATTTTTAAACAATTTTTTAAATGTTTATTTTTGAGAGAGAGCTTGTGTGTATGTGCGCACACAAGTGGGTGAGAGGCAGAGAGACAGAGGGGGACAGAGGATCTAAAGCAAGCCTGGTGCTGACAGCAGAGAGCCCCATGTGGAACTGGAACTCACAAACTGTGAGATTATGACCTGACCCAAAGTTGGAGACTTAACTGACTGAGCCACCCAGGTGCCCCTTGTGTATATATTTTCATACTCATGTTAGCATTTCTGTCAGATAAATTCCTAGAAATGAAATAAATAGGAAATGAAATGGAATTGGTGGGTCACAGGTTTTCTGCCTATCAGTGAAAGGAGGGATGCCTGGCTAGCTCAGTTGGAAGAGGATGTGGCTCTTGGTCTCAGAATCATGAGTTCAAGCCCCACATGGGATGTAGAGATTACTTTTAAAATTTAAAAACATCACTGAAAGATAACAGTATACACTTCCCCTGTGTGCAATGCCTATTTCCCGATATCTTATCCAACCTGCTAACCTGTTTAGTCTTTGTTAATTTGTTAGGCATTAAAATAATCTTGTTTCTCTTTTTACACTACTTTATGTGTTTTAAAAATTGCTTGAGCATGTTCCTTGCTAAATTTTCCACTCAGTGCTTTAACTTTTTTCTTATTGGTTATTGGTGCACTTGAAGTGTTTTGAAAACTCTTGTATACATGTCTCAGATATTTTCCCAGTATATCATTCACTTTTACATATTGTTACTTTTGGCAAACAAGTGTATATTTTTATATAATTTCCTTTACAATTTCTGGGTTTTGTGTAAAGCTTAGAAAAGGATAATCTTTTTTTTTTTTTTTTTTTTAACATTTATTTATTTTGAGACAGAGAGGAACCTGAGTGGGAATGGGCATAGAGAGAGGAAGAGAGAGAATCCCAAGTAGGCTCTGCACTGTTAGCACAGAGCTGTATGCGGGGCCCAAACTTGTGTGAACTGTGAGATCATGAGCTGAGTTGAAATCAAGAGTTGGATACTTAACCGACTGAGCTACCCTGGTGCCCCAGAAAAAGATCATCTTTACCTCTGGATTATAAAACTGTTTTCCAATTTCTTTGATTCTTTTTGTTGTTTCATTTTGTACATTTAAATATTTAGCCCTATTTTACCAGGTGGTCTTAAAAGTTTTAAGAAGCTGTATATTAATAATGCTTATCTTTTACAAGGGAAACAAAAGATGACATTGAAAGTCTTTTGTAACATGTTTATGAATGTGGAGGTTGTGTTCCTGAATGATGCAACTTGGCAAAAACTGAGTTTTTTCCTTTGGGATGCAGGATAGGGAGAACAATGAAATTTGCTTTCTTTTTTAATTTGGAAATATTTTATATGAAAGTGGCTGTATTTCTGTGTCTCTTTGATCCTCTACCTTCTACATCAACAGTGGGAAGCTTCTGTGCTGTGTTGTGAGCATCCAGAATGATAGCCAGCATGAAAGTGGCTGTATTTCTGCGTCTCTTTGATTCTCTACCTTCTACATCAACAGTGGGAAGCTTCTGTGCTGTGTTGTGAGCATCCAGAATGATAGCCAGCATTTAGTTCCATATTCAGAATTGCCTGTCAAATTTTTTGTTCCTTGATGCTTTTGGAAAGCCACTTAGTTTTGGCCTTTGCTTGCTGAAAATACGTTGCAAGATTTATCAGCTGTAACAGTTTAAAAGTCCTACAGAAACTTAGTCTTTTCCTTTTTCTTTTCTTTCTTTTTTTTTTCTAAGTCTTTTTCAAATAAAAGGTTTTCCTGACCATTGTAGCCAGTAAGCCTTGAAATCAACTTCCCCTAGGGTAGTACTTTTGCTTCCAATAGCACAAAGGCTTACTAGCTGAACTGGTCTCCTAAGCTAGGTTTATTTATTGCTAGAATTTGGGGACCAAAATGAGGTCGACACTGTAGATGGTAAAAGTGTAAACTGACCCATCACTTAAGGTTAGACTACTTTGAAAAAAGAAAGCAAATACAGTGGAGAGTTCATTCCTCCCACAGTGAACCTATTGAAGACTACTTAGTTCCTGAAAGAGATTTCTCACCATCTAACTACAGAAATATTTATGTCAGTGTAACTTTTTAAAATGTGAATCTGCCAAATTACCATAAAGTATAGTGACAGAACCATCTTTATTAGACACTAAAAGCCTTAGATGACTTTTTTCTTGCATCACTCTTTTTCATTGATGATAAAAAAACCCATCAACAACTTAAACATCCATTAATAGGATAATAAACTATGATAAATATAACACTACATTTTTTAGTCATTAAAGTCATTTTTGAATAATTTTTAAACATTAAGAAGTTTGTTAAACAGCTAATTGGAAAGAGTAAAGTAGGATACTTTTTGACCCCAATGCTTATATAAAATGTTTGGAAGGATATATCCCAGGTACATTTACAATTTGCAGGTATTTTCAGACCACAATACTATGAAACTGAGAATCAACCACAAGAAAAAAATTGGAAAGACAACGAATACTTGGAGATTAAAGAACATCCTACTAAAGAATGAATGGGTTAACCAAGAAATTAAAGAGGAAATAAAAAGTACATGGAAGCCAATGAAAACGATGACACCACAGCCCAAAAGCTCTGGGATGCAGCAAAGGCGGTCATAAGAGGGAAGTATATAGCAATCCACGCCTTCCTAAAGAAGGAAGAAAGGCCACACATATACAACCTAACCTTACACTTTAAAGAGCTGGAAAAAGAACAGCAAATAAAACCCCAAACCAGCAGAAGACAGGAAATAATAAAGATTAGAGCAGAAATCAATGCTATTAAAACCAAAACAAAAGAACAGATCAGTGAAACCAGGAGCTGGTTCTTTGAAAGAATTAACAAAATTGATAACCCCCTAGCAAGTTTGATCAAAAAGAAAAAGGAAAGGACCTAAATAAATAAAATCAAGAAAGAAAGAGGAGAGATCACAACCAATACTGCACAAATACAAACAGTAATAAGAGAATATTATGAGCAATTATATGCCAATAAAATGGGCAATCTGGAATAAATGGACAAATTCCTGGAAACATATAAACTACCAAAACTGAAACAGGAAGAAACAGAAAATTAGAACAGACCCATAACCAGTAAAGAAATCAAATTAGTAATCAAAAATCTCCCAAAAAACAAGAGTCTAGGGCTGGATGGCTTTCCAGGGGAATTCTACCAAACATTTATAGAAGAGTTAACACCTATTCTTTTGAAGGCATTCCAAAAAATAGAAATGGAGGAAAACTTCCAAACTCATTCTCTGAGGCCAGCATTACCTTGATTCCAAAACCAAAGACCCCACTAAAAAGGAGAGCTACAGACCAATTTCCCTGATGAACATGGATGCAAAAATTCTTAAGATACTAGCCAACCGGATCCAATGATACATTAAAAGAATTATTCACCATGATCAAGTGGGATTTATACCTGGGATGCAGGTCTGGTTCAATATCCGTAAATCAATCAGTGTGATAACATCACATTGATAAAAGAAAGAATAAGAACCACATGATCCTCTTAGTAGATGCAGAGAAAGCATTTGACAATATACAGCATCCTTTCTTGATAAAACCCTCAAGAAAGTAGGGATAGGAGGATCATACCTCAAGACCTATGGCTAATATCATCCTCAGTGGGGAAAAACTGAGAGACGGTCAGGAACATGACAGGATGTCCACTCTTGCCACTGCTTTTCAACATAGTATTGGAAGCCCTAGCCTCAGCAATCAGACAACACAAAGGAATAAAAGGCATCCAAATCGGCTAGGAGGAAGTCAGACTTTCACTCTTCTCAGGTGATGTGATACTCTATATGGAAAACCCAAAAGACTCCACTAAAAAACTGCTAGGACTGACCCGTGAATTCAGCAAAGTCACAGGATATAAAATCAGTGCACAGAAATCGGTGGCATTTCTATACACCAATAATGAATCGGCAGAAAGGGAAATCAAAGAATTGATCCCATTTATAATTGCACCAAAAACCATTAAAAAACCCATAAAATACCTAGGAGTAAACCTAACCAAAGAGGTGAAAAATCTTTTTTTTTCTTTTTTCATCATCCCAAAAGGATTTAACTCCGTGGTCTGTTAAATGAAGTTGTGCAATGGTGATGGAAAAATCAGTTTCAGAAGATCCTCAACGCCTTTTTCTGACCTCCTCCATGTTTATAGTATTGGGGGAGAAACCTAACTGCATTATTTGCTGAGCATTTATTATTATTATTATACCATTTTATAATTATACCATTATTATTTTTAACGAGAGGGGGTTCTTTCCTGATCCTTTGTGGGGCATCCTGAAAACTGAAAGCAGGGAGAGAAATTACTTGTAGTCTGCTTTATTGTTGCATGAGAAAAGCTGGGAGAGTGAGATCCAGAAGCTGGAAAATTAATAAAGCAAAGATTCTCTCTTGGGCCTCAATTTCACTTCGGTGTAAACTGTTAGGGTATATATTATCCATGGATAACAACACTGAAAACTATAGAAAGCTCTTGAAAGAAATTGAAGAACACACAAAAATGGAAAAATATTCCATGCTCATGGATTGGAAGAACAGACGTTAAAATGTTGATACTACCCAAAGCAATCTGCATATTCAATGCAATCCCTATCAAAATAACACCAGCATTCTTCACAGAGCTGGAACAAACCATACTAAAATTTGTATGGAACCAGAAAAGACCCCGAATAGCCAAAGTAATCCTGAAAACAAACAAACAAAAAATCTAAGCTGGAGACATCACAATTCTGGACTTTAAGATGTATTATAAAGCTGTAATCATCAAGACAGTATGTTACTGGCACAAAAACAGACACACAGATCAATGGAACAGAATAGAGAACCCAAAAATAGATCCATAAACGTATGGCCAACTAATCTTTGACAAAACAGGAAAGAATATCCAATGGGATAAAGACAGTTTCTTTAGGAAATGGTGTTGGGAAAACTGGATAGTGACATGTAGAAGAATGAACCTGGATCACTTTCTTACAGCATATACAAAAATAAACTCAAAGCAGATGTAAGACCTAAACGTAAGATAGGAAACCATCAAAATCCTTGAGAAAGCAGGCAAAAACCTCTTTGACCTTGGCTGCAGCAACTTCTTGCTCCACACGTCTCCAGAGGCAAGGGAAACAAAAGCAAACATGAACTATTGGGACCTCATCAAGATAAAAAGCTTCTGCACAGCAAAGGAAACAATCAGCAAAACTAAAAAGCAACTGATGGAATGGGAGAAGATACTTACAAATGCCATATCAGATAAAGGGTTAGTATCCAAAATCTGTAAAGAGTTTATCAAACTCAACACTCAAAAAACAACCCAGTGAAGAAATGAGAAAGAGACACGAATAGACACTTTTCCAAAGCCAAGACATCCAGGTGGCTAACAGACACATGAAAAGATGCTCGACATCACTCATCATCAGGGAAATAAAAATCAAAAACACAATGAGATACCACCTCACACCTGTCAGATGCTGTTGAGGATGCAGAGAAAGGAACCCTTTTGCACTACTGGTGGGAATGCAAACTGGTGCAACCACTCTAGAACACAGTATGGAGTTTCCTCAAAAAATTAAAAATAGAACTACCCTACAATCCAGCAATTGCAGTAAGTATCCAAGTGATACAGGTGTGCTGTTTTGAGGGAGCACATACACCCCAACATTTATAGCAGCGCTATCAACAATAGCCTAAGTATGGAAAGAGCCCAAATGTCCACTGAAGGATGAATGGATAAGATGTGGAATATATATACAATGAAGCATTATGTGGGAATCAAAAAGAATGAAATCCTGTTTGCAACAACATGGATGGAACCAGAGTGTATTATGCTAAGTGAAATTAGAGAAAGAAAATCTCTTCCACTCATGAATGGTGGAATTTAAGATACAAAACAGATGAACATAAGGGAAGGGAAGCAAAAATAATATAAAAACAGGGAGGGAGACAAAACACAAGAGACTCTTAAATATAGAGAACAAACTGAGGGTTGCCGGAGGGGGCATAGGTAGGGGGATGGGCAAGGGGCATTAAGGACACTGGTTGGGATGAACACTGGTGTTACATTAGGGGATGAATCACTGGATTGTACTTCTGAAGTCAATGCACTGTATGCTAACTAACTTGGATATAAATTAAAAGTAAAACTTAAAAAATGAAATTTGCAGCAAATATAAACTGTATGTACCACCACTGTTGAGGAAGATTTTCTTTGTCTGTTCCTTTTATTGCCTTTGTACATGCTCTTCATTTTGCCTGAAATACCCTCCCCATCTTATCTGCATGTTTTGCTTCTGTTTGTACTCACCTTGCATTTTGCCTAATCAAAACCTGTTTCGAGCCCCTAAATGATAATATTTAAAACAAAAGGATTTAGAACAGTGTCATATAGTTGATGTTTAATAAATATTTGCTGAATGAACGTGAATGAATGAATTTATCTTGTTGCCACAGGGCTGAAGCACCTTATTGAGGTAGACAAAATAGAAGAAGGTAACACAGGTAGAAGAGAAAAATGAGACAGAGAGCATAATGGTAGGAATTATGAAATGGAACCAGGGATGAAGATATTCCTCTACTCAAAATATACATTATGAGGTCTATATTATTTACCAAGGCTAGGTATCAAGAGGGAAAACTCTTCAGTTACTGAAGCCACCTGTTCAGGATAAGCTCAGTTCTTCTAACACTAAAGTCAGAAATTTCTACTGATTTTTTTTTTTTTTACGTTTATTTATTTTTTGGGGACAGAGAGAGACAGAGCATGAACGGGGGAGGGGCAGAGAGAGAGAGGGAGACACAGAATCGGAAACAGGCTCCAGGCTCTGAGCCATCAGCCCAGAGCCCGACGCGGGGCTCGAACTCACGGACCGCGAGATCGTGACCTGGCTGAAGTCGGCCGCTTAACCGACTGCGCCACCCAGGCGCCCCATCTACTGATTTTTTTTTTTGTAAAGAAGATGCTTGAAAATGTAGTGAAGTATGTGCTTACTAACAATTTCAAGGAACAAGATAATGAGTTCAGTAGGACTTTTTTAAAGCGACTCTTGGGGTGCCTGGGTGGCTCATTCGGTTAAGTGTACAGCTTTGTTCCAGGTCATGATCCCATACTTCGTGGGTTCAAGCCCGGTGTTGGGCTCTGTGCTGACAGCTAGGAGCATGGAGTCTGCTTCGGATTCTGTGTCTCTGTCTCTCTGCCCCTCCCTTGCTTGCACTCTGTCTCTGTCTTCCAGAAATAAATAAATATTAAAAAACTTTTGGGGAAAAAAAAAAGTGACTCTTAATGTACATCAGTGGCATCACAACAAAGCAAAATTGATGTTGGTAATGTTAAGGTGTGGCACTTTTATGAGGGCTGTCTGTGCTACAGAGTTAGAGTAAAATGCCTTTGCGTAGATCTGAACTAGACTTCACTGTCTTTAAGACTTAATTGAGAGCATCCTCAGTATTACACCAGGAAGGCTGGTCTCCTGATAGATACAAGAGTATTGTCTCTGACTGCTGAAAGTAAGATGAAGTGATACAGAAGCCAGCTCCAGCTGGAGACTTTCATTTTTTACAATAGTTTTTGCTATGCTTTTGTAAGAGGTCTTTTTAGAATTGAGAGTACAGTAACATGGTCAGACCACTGGGGTGATGTGGCATTAGGTTTCATCAAATTTTCTTTCCTTGCTGCTAGACTTCATTTGGAAGTTGAAGAGTGGGTGAAATTGGTAGATGATAATGGATTTCTTAAGCTTTTCTGTTTCGACCTCTTCACTGTGGTAGGTAGTGATTTTAGTGGCTCTAAATCCCTTTTGAAAATACACAGCATTAAAAAAATACTCATAACTATGCTCAGTTTAACACAGGCAAGTTTAGGGGTGGAGCTAAAGTTGAAGCTCTTTATCAAACAAAGCCTTGAACATAATACTAACAAGCAGAGTAACTCAAGGAAAAAAGTGACACAAACTACATTAGGCAAGTTGTGCTAAGAAGTAAGACGTAAATGCTGAAGACTCAGGAGTAGAGACCATTGTGTCAGAAACTGATCTAGGAAAATTTCATGGAGGAGAGCTGAGCATTAAGTATAGAAATGAGAAGAAAGGAGGAGGAAAGCATTCCAGGAAGTGTAACTTGAGTAAGTGAAGACATGGATGAATGAGTGTCCATTCTGTATTCAGGAGACATAGTAAGTAGATTACTTTGACCAGGTGAGATAGTTCAGGAGGGAGACTTAAGTGATTCCCAGATAGTGAAAGTTTATGAATTTCTCTGTAAAGGGTTTGACTGTTTGTAGAGAATAGTTATTCTCAAGGTCAGATTGGAGTAAGTATTGTATGTAACCTGCTGTCAGTTTCATCTTTGCCTGTATATAATTGTTTTGGGTGTTTATATATGTTTATGAAGGGAGTAAGAAAAGTGTTGAAAAATGGTACTAGAGAAAGTGACAAGTACCATAATAATTAAAACAGCATTGGTACAGGAATATAGATCAGTGGAACAGAATGGAGACTACAGAAATTGATTCATAAATGTATAGAACTTAAAAAAACATTTTTTTTTAATGTCTATTTTTGAGAGAGAGACAGAGTGACAGCGGGGGAGGGACAGAGAGCAAGGGAGATACAGAATCCGAAACTGACTCCAGGCTCTGAGCTGTCAGCACAGAGCCTGATGCAGGGCTTGAACTCACGAACCATGAGATCATGACCTGAGCTGAAGTTAGACACTTAACTGACTGAGCCACCCAAGTGTCCCTATAGAACTTTACATAATAAAAACTGGCATTTCAAATCATAGAACAAGTATGAAATTTCCATAATTGGGATATTTTCTCACACCAAAAGGGAAAAAAATCCAGATGTATAGATTTAAACAGTTAAATGTAAAGCCCAAACTGAGAAAGTCCTAATAGAAAATATAGGAGAATAGTTTTGTCATCCTTGGATTAGGAAAGACTTTTTAAGAGCAAGCAAGATATATAATATAGGTGTTCTAAAGAACACCCTGTTCTCCATCCTCTGTATTTGACTGCATAAAATTTATGATAGAAGGTATTTTTAAAAAACTGAAGCATTTTAGAAGAAAATATTTGTGAAGGGTGTAATAGTGAATTATTTTGTGACCCAATTTAAAGAACTTCAGATCAATAAAGATAATCCAATAAGAAAGTGAACATAAGAACATGAGATAATCTACAGAAAAGGAAATAAGGATAGTCAGTAAACATTGGGAAAGATATACAACCCCACTAAGTTATCTGGGGAATGTGCATTAAAATAAGATAGTTTTTGCTCAGGAGATGATCAGACGTTAACGATGGTTGTTAGCGTTTTGAGGTTATGGAGAAATAGTTGCCCTCATATTTTGGTAGGAGACTTTCCCTAACCTTACCTAATCTTATTCTGATCCCTATCCTCCAATCCCTACATTCAGTTTTCCCCCTTCGTGCTTTATTTTTCTCCACAGTTATTAGCCACCAACTGACTTACCATATATTCTGCTTGCGTGTAGCCCTAGAATATGAACTCTTCAGGGAAGGTCCTGGTGTTTTGCCACCCTGCTGTGCTGTATCCCCATCACTTGGAATAATTCATGCATGGCACATAGTACTTGCTCAAGAAGTATATGCTGACTCAATGAATGAAATACTTATGTTTCAGATCAAGATAGGCTCATTTAAAATATTTCTGAAGAGTTGTTATTGGAGAAAAAATTAAATATAAAGGGTGTTTAAAAATTTTTTATTAGTTGGGATGTTGAATCCTCTTCCCTTTCTCATGATGAAGTCTGGTTTAAAGCAGGCATTTTGATATCCTTTTGGGGAGGTGAAAGTTCCAGAGCCTTTGAAAAACATTAAAAAAAATTTTTTTTTAATGTTTATTTATTTTTGAGACAGAGAGAGACAGAGCATGAACGGGGGAGGGGCAGAGAGAGAGGGAGACACAGAATCGGAAGCAGGCTCCAGGCTCCAAGCCATCAGCCCAGAGCCCGACACGGGGCTCGAACTCACGGACCGCAAGATCGTGACCTGAGCTGAAGTCGACGCTCAACCGACTGAGCCACCCAGGCGCCCCTGAAAAACATTTTTGAAATGGATTCTTGAAAGCTATCTAGACTGCCTTATCTTTGATCCCACTTACAGCACAGCAGCACTTTTGAGACCTTTGCTGACAGCCCATTGGTTGGCTTACATTGGAATTATAGACATGTGGGAGAATAATGCTCCCATTCTTCTCCATCATGTCTAATTCTAGAAGATATGGTGATAGGAAACCTTACCCTTTTCCAGAGTAAAATGTAGCTACTCAGGAAGGATGAGGGGCACCATCATATCAGGTAACACTCAATCCAGTTATACTTTCTGAGATAAAATTAACGTTGCTGTTATTACTTTTGACAACTGCCACCTGAAGTGTTTTACGTCTTTAGCCCATAATTCCCCTAAACTCAGTCTCCGGCTTCCTGCTTGATGTTTCCACTTGGATGTGATAATCGCTGTCTCAAATTTAACATGCCCCAAAATAGTTCACCAGTTTTCTTTTCATAACCTACTGCTTTTGAAGTCTTTCCTGTCTCAGTGGCAATTTGGTTTTTGTATTTGCTTAGGCCAGGACTCCTCTCTCACACCCTATATTCAGTATATTGGGAAGTGTCGTTACTTAGCTGTACCTTCAGAATATATTTGTGTTATCTGTCCACTTCTGATTATCTTTATGGCTACCACCCTGGTCCAAACTACCATAATTTATCAGCTGGATATTGTAGCTTTGTAAATGATCTTCCTGCTTATGCCTTTGCTCTCCCCCACAGTGCTGTCTAAAGAAGGCTTCCAGAATGTTTTCTTTCTTTCCTCAAAAATTTTCTGTGACTCTTACTTTAACTCCAAGTAAAAAGCTATAAAGTCATAGGATCTATAAGGCTCTACGTGCTTGTTAGCCCTCTGTCCTCATCTTTTCCTCCTTTCTTTTCAGGCCACTCTTCTCTACCACACAGGCCTCATTGCTGTTCCTCAGAGATGGAGGCAGGCTTCATTCCAACTTTGTACCTGCAGTTTGGTCAGAAATGCTCTTTCCCCAGTTAACCGCATAAGGATTGCCTCACCTATTCAAATATTTGCTCAAATATACTTTTCTTAATGAAGCTTTTCCTGACTCTGTTTTTAAAAATCAGTCCCTTCCAACTTTGGATTTTCTGTACTCCTCTCTTGTTTTTCTTCATAGTTAGAAATATAGCATCAAATATACTGTGTATTCTAGCTGTTTATGTATTGTTTATTGAATGTCTCCATTGTGGAAGATGAAATGCACAGTATAATTGATGATTTTAATTCAGGCTATTGCAATATAGAGAAAGTTCATTAATGAGAAACATCTCAAAGAGAGAGGAAACCAAGGGGTTTTATAAGGGCAAGTAAACAAGGGAATCATGAGGAGAGGTGGAAGTGACTCTTAACCTGGGATTTGTGAGGGAAGGTTGGTCCTTTTGCATTTAGTCATTTGTCAGAAGACAAAACAGGACTGGGAGATTTTTCAGTGTTCCTTGCTTTCCTCCATCACAGGGCTCAGATGCAGTTCAAAATACTCAACTATGAATAGAATTCAAGCCCCAGGAGGCAAGACTCCTGTCTGTTTTGTACTTTGGTGTATGGTATTTTCAATACCTAGCAAGTGCTTAGATACTTGATAAATGTTGAACAGATGGGTAAAGGAATGAATTTAAAATGGTAATCACCTTAGGCCTCCTGTCTGCTGAAGAATGTGTAATTATACCCATGTAGAATTGGTCTTTCTGCTGTAAGTAGCTTCATAAATGAGATGAGACTCCATGGAGTAAATTTACATCCTATCATCACCAGCTTGTGCTGTATTCTCTGGTGATACCATGTGCTTGTAATACTTACTGTCAAATTCTCTTCAATAGAGTTCTACATACAAAATCTTAACATATTGCGAGGTGAGAGAGTCCATTTAAATGATGTCTCCTATTCTGGAATCTCTTATTATAGACTTTGGGTTTTATCTGGAAGGCAGTGGAGACTAATTTTAAGTGATTTGAGTAGTTCAAATGATTTTTATGTTTTTGGATAAACTTAGTGTAGGCAGCCTTGTAAAGGAGTGACTGGAAGGGAATTGATCACATGTTAGAGATCCATGAGGGAGCTGTTACCTTAACTGAAGTGGGAAATGATGAAGTTGGGGTAAGAGTGGATTTTGGGGTCAAGGTGAAGTTTTAGCTATCCTAAATCTAGGGGTTGATATTTTGTGGCTTTTCCTTATAGCCAGATTGTTTTTGGCTAATGCTGTTCTCTGAGATAGCAAAAATAGGAAGAACAGCAGGAAGATGATTTTAAGTCTTGTAGATGTTATATTTGAAATGCCCAAGAAGCCTAAGCAATGGGAAATGTATGACAAAGAAACTACTCAAGACTGAAAGGAAGCCTGGGTCTAGAAAAGTGCTTCAAGTTTATCATCTTCATAAAGTACCTTAACTTTATAACTTTGTATGATTATTTATGCCTTTGTAACTTCCCGTAAACTGCATATTTCTAAATTATTAGTAATGCTCTTAAAATGGGAGGAGTTTGTGCCTTTACCTTTGGTCAAAATAATGGGAGAGGAACCTCATGGGTCCCTCCAGAATTTTGATTTCCTTGAACAGTTTAGACTTGTGTTACTAACTGCATCATCATCCAGCAATCTGCCTTTCTTCTTTTTGAGTACCTAATATGTGTCAAGCACTGTGCTTGTGTGTTGGGATTATATAATAGGCAAGTAAATAAGCAATTACAGCACAGCATTCTCTTAAGTGGTAGATTAGGGAAAATACTAGTCTTTGGGGATGAGATAGGAAGGACGGGCACAGGAGTTTGGGTTGAGGTAAGGGGCTAGGTCACTGACGAATGAGGAGGTTCATATACAATGGCACCTTTTAGAGTCAGTGTATTTAGGGTGGGGCTCAGTTTTTAAAATTTTGCTTTAATTGCAGTGCACCCAACTTTTTGAGAATTGCTGACTTAAGTGGGTTCTTTAGTAAGGCTCTGAATTGTACTTAACCAAACTGTTTCTCTGGTGTTATGTCCAGTAGGGAATCTTTTTTTCTCATTTGGACTGGATGTCAAATTTGTCCTTCCTTCCAGATGAGTAAACTAAGAATTAAACTGGGGCCTGATTTAATGGGGCTCCTTGATTTGAAAATCTCAAATATGCTCAAGTTGTTCCAGTTTAGCAATGTATATAACTTTATTTTGAAATGTTGGCTGTTAATTTGAACACCTGAGCTACTAGAGTACTTTGTTAGAAAACGAAAGCTAGGAACTACCTGTTTAAAAGAGCCGTTTAAATGGAAATTACCTAGAGGAAAGTAGGAGATATGTACACATTAAATATCTCTGGGTTTGGTAATCACCCCCCAAGTTTTGGAAGATTATTAAGAAAGTAAAGCACTGGTAAGTCTCAGAGGTGAGATGAAGCAGTATTGAGAACGTGGGTTATAAAGGAGGTTAGAAACTTTCACAGGAAGGAAGAATGTTTAGGCTTCAGGTAGTTTTCTTTATCCTACTTCTTGTTCCATGGTTTTTCCAACTACCCAGTCACTTAAACCAGAAACCTGGGAGTTATCCTACCAACACTCTCTCCCTTCTGTATTTGGTTATTAAATCCTTTAAAACAAAAATCTTTGATGTCTTTTCAAATCTTTCCTAACCCTGTCCTTTCTTTGTTCCTTCCCATTCATGAATCCTGGTTAAATGTATACTCATCTTCTCCAGGGAGTATTGCTCTGATGGCTTGCATCTCCCAGGTCTAGGGCTCTTTAATTGCTTGCTACCTCATCTTAATATATGCACTTTTAAAGATTCATACCTGATTTCTTTTAACATTCCACTCATGCTAGATTAATTGCCTTGCTTAGAACTTTCATATTTAGTTTTTTTTCTGCCTTTGTTTTTGCTCTGTAATGCTTTTTCTGTTCTTTTGGGACATCCAGTGTTATCTCTAAAGGGGAAACAACTTTATTTTTTTGTGAAATCTCTCAACTTTTAAATTTTGGCAACTAATTCAGTTAAAACTTGCTGTCTCCCATGTCTAAAAAACATTGTAACCTCATAAAGACTTCTTTGACCATTCCTCTTTCCTCCTGTGAAGTTAATTGCTCAGTTTTTGTGTAGTCTCATATGTCAGCTCATAATTTTCAAATTGTTATAAAAGAATTCAAGTACAAATAGTAATATATCAAAGTTTTTTTTTTTTTAAACTCATAAAAACTGGTTCAATGAGGAATTGGGAATTGTATAATAGCTTAATATGGAGTGCTATAGCCTTTGGGGTAATCTTCTCTACTGGAATAGTTTACCTTTACATTTATGGAGTTATAAACTGCCTGGGCCCTAATCAGTTGCAAGTAGGAAATCAAATAATCAGGTGACTTACTAGAAAATGCTCTAGCATGACAGTATAAGTCACACAGTCATCTTTGTATCTCATTTTAGGTTTTGAGTAATTTGTCTGAATACATGCTGATTTTTATATTAATAGTGGCCAAGCACCTCTTTATATTTTCTCATTTTAAAATGTTAATTTTTCCAGAATCACTAATAGAAGATTCAGACCAATATTTTTTGGCCTGTTTGTAAATGAGCACTGTTTCCATATTGAACTATCTGCATTAGCGTTCTGTTAGAAATGCTAATTCAACTTGAATTTAATGTGTTCTCAGTGTATGTACAATAATAGCATTTATAGGACTTAAATATGTTGAATGAAGTCAGTAAAATATCATTTGATTAGCTTGGTTTTGAAGTTTAAATAGGAGTTTCAGGTAGAAAGGGGAGAACAAACCAGGTAGAGTGACCAATATATATACTGCTTTAGGACTTGAGTCTGGGTTATTGTCAATGACCTCAAGTTTCTAACCCATTTCTGGTCTCCCCCTTCCCCCTGCTTTATTTTAATTCAGGTGGAGTATTGCTGACATAGTTATTTTCATAAAAACTGTTTGATCGTATTCTTTCCCTGCTTGAAAAATCTATATTGCTTCATGTTGCCAACACAATAGACTTCATTTTGCTTGGCCTGGGAGCTCTTCTGCTATTTGGTCTCTCAACCCTTGATTTACTCACAGTCAAATTGGCTGCTCCTTTCCCTTCAGTTCTGCCTGGCCAAATCCTACATTTTCTTTCAGACTTTATTTCTTTATTCCAACAATATGACTGTCCGTATAGTCTAACTGAGGAGGTTCTCTTGTCTTAAAAGTTTGGTTGTATTTGTTCATAGAAATATGCAGTTATATGCCCTGTATGATAATTCTGTGGGTGGGTTGTCTCAGTTTCACCTGGAAGGCAGCAAGCCACTTTTCATACTAGATCACATGTAGTGCTTCCTATAGAATTTTTAAAAATATACCCCACATGTCAATATATTTTTATATTTGTAGACCTGAAAAATGTCTGAAAATTCCAGTGACAGTGATTCATCTTGTGGTTGGACTGTCATCAATCATGAGGTATGCTATTTAATACGTCAATATATGAGGTATGCTATTTAATACCTTAATATTTAATATGCTATTAATACTTTTAATGCTATTTAATACAAATAAGGCAATTTGTAATATTACAGTGTTAGTGGTGTAAGCTGGGCTTTTTGAAGGCCATTATTTTTTTATGTTGAAGCCTAAGGTTCCATTGTCCATAGCTTGGACACTTTTGCACCCATATTAAACTTCACTACTGAAAACTCTTAACGAGCAGTATCTTTTGCATTATAGTACATTGCTTTCCTCAGCTTTGAGACATTAGGCAAATATTTATTGAAGGTTTATTATTGTGTAGGGCCTGCACCTTACCTACATTCTCATAGAATTGTAAACAACCGTCTGTGGTATAGATTGTTTTCATTCTCATTTCATAGTTGAGAAAACTAGAGATTAGAGAGGTTAAGTAATTTGGCCAAATTTTATAACTAGGAAATGTTGGCTGCATTAAAACACACCAGAAAGGAGCATGGAGAACATATGTTCTACTTTTGGTATGCTATGCTATGCTATGTTATGTTATGTTATGTTATGTTATGTTATGTTATGTTATGTTATTAGCAGAACTTGACAGAAACAAGGCTATGGCCCGAACTCTTTAAAAAAATGAATATTCTTACAGAAGTATGATGTTATATGACTAGTATATAATAAGCATTAATTTCTTTTCCACATTGGTAATATATGTTCATTGTAGAAAAATCATAAAATACTGATAAATAGAAGCAATAAGTTAAAAGTCATCTATATTTAAAGTTTTAATGGATTTGTCTACAGTTTTCTTATTTGTTTTTAGAATCTCTTAAGGCTTGACTTGTTTTCCTTGACTAATAAAAGTTTTAAATGGTATTTTTTATAATTACTTTGATAATTTAAGGCTTAGACAGTTGGTTACTCCTGTCTTCTAAAAATCACTATTAACCAAAGAAGGATTTTTTTTTTTTTTTCCTAGTATAGTTGGAAAATTTAATGGCAGCTGTACCAATTGAGATTGGGGTGGTTTCTTTTTTAAATAAGTGACTTTTCTGTTTTTAACCTGTTTTATACAAAGCTTAGATCAGCTCCCATAGCAGTAACTTTTCCTTCAAGGATAATTAACATTATAGGAACAAGGAAGCTGTGGGAGTCTTACTTAGGATTCTGCATTGTGAAGCAAGGCAGGAAGCCTCTCATGCACTTAGCCAAGTGTGTCATTAGGGTGCTTCTGTTGGAGATAATCTTGTCACAGAGTAGATCAGATTTGTATTTTCATCCCTCTTCCCTCTGTATCTAGTTATCCAGTTCTACTCTTTCTTGCTAA
Organism: Puma concolor; assembly: GCF_028749965.1. Classification (NCBI taxonomy): domain Eukaryota; kingdom Metazoa; phylum Chordata; class Mammalia; order Carnivora; family Felidae; genus Puma; species Puma concolor. Next base: position 100,048,950 of record NC_141672.1, on the reverse strand, counting down.
TGTCTCTTACATGTGTTTCCTTTCCTTTTCCATTGCTACCATTCTGTTTTAGGCCAGAACCTGTGTCCCTTGCAGTCCCCAATTCAGCCCTACCCTGTTTCTGTCATTTCCCTACCACTTTAGGCATTCCCAGAGTCTTAACATTCAGAATTCTCCTTAGGACTAAACTCAAAACCTACTCCTTTAATGAATTCTTTTAATTTTTGCTGTTTTGAGTTATGTATATTAGGAGAACTTAGACCTTTCAGTTTCATGGATCAGTAAATCACAAAAAATTGGGAGAGGAGGGGCATGAGGATAGGTAGAATCACCTTAGTGGTTAACTCTATTTTACTAATTAAGATATGAGAAAAAACTGTAAGATCCACTATTTTTTTTTTTCAACGTTTTTTATTTATTTTTGGGACAGAGAGAGACAGAGCATGAACGGGGGAGGGGCAGAGAGAGAGGGAGACACAGAATCGGAAACAGGCTCCAGGCTCTGAGCCATCAGCCCAGAGCCTGACGCGGGGCTCGAACTCACAGACCGCGAGATCGTGACCTGGCTGAAGTCGGACGCTTAACCGACTGCACCACCCAGGCGCCCCAAGATCCACTATTTTCTTAAAGAGAAGGTAGTTGACATCAAAGTAGGGAGGACAACCTTGGAAGAATAAAGAATAATCTAAAATTTTATAGAGAAAATTTACTCCATCAATTCTATAGATACATTTTAATCCTTGCCTTTAGACTTTTAGTTCTGCATTGCCATAGTAAATAGTTATTTGCATGTGGAAATTTCTCTGAATAGGTTGCAAATTTGAATTTTGGAATTGAGGTTTTTATACTTCATAACACATGGCAAAGTGCCTTGCATAGTACCTTCGTAAATGTTGAGTAGAAGTAAATTCATAGAAATAGCAAAGCTTAAAAACCTACCCTCTGTGATCAAATTAATTGCTTGGGCTTATAAAATAGAGTACAGCATTTGACTTTTGGCTGACTTCTCTTAGAATCTAACCCTGTGATTCCATTCTGCTGTTTCCCTGACATAGGCCATTATGGACTAAATTGAATAAAAGGTAGTCAGATTAGATACTGTTCCCTTTGAAGTATGGCAGCATCCAGGACTTTTAACAATGGAAGCATCTACATGTAGTGAAACCCAGCTTTGAGCTTGATTTGGTAGACATATAACTGATGATCATTTTTTCCCTAGGGGTCTGATATAGAGATGGTGAATTCTGAACGTGGCACAGCCAGTGACAGCTGTGAGCTTGCTCCAGAATGCACATCTTTAGAGCAAGAGGAGCTACAAGTATTGCAATCAGAGGAAGGAGGTACGATGTTAAAAGGAGTCTGATTTTATTTTTTTTAAATAGGATGTGTGAACAATAGTGTGAATCTTGCATTCTTTCTAGTCAGGCAGCCTTTCTGGCTAATCAGATATGGTCACTAAATGACTAAAATTTTCTTGTGGATTGGGTAGTGACACCAACCAGTGGTTTATTTGCAGCTGTAGTATGTATTTCAGCCTCCGTATAAACTCTTTGATAATGCAAGTGTAACCAGTAACTAAACACTACTAATTTTAAGACTAGTGATGTACAAAATACAAGAGATTTACTGAACTCTTTTCTAGTTAGCATCACACTTCAAATTACTTTTGGTAAGAGGTGGTAAAAAAAGGCATTTAACTGCTTTACTCTTCATTTTTAAATGACTTCTTAAACAGTTTTAAAAAATTGCATTAAAATGTAAATAGAACATATTCTCCTCAGGAGAATAAAGTGGATGCGTCATGTCTAGAAGTAATGATGGTTTATACCTGTTAATCTTGTTTTCAGCCTGTGTATTGATTATTCTCATTTGAACAGTGATCCTCATCTTTGATAGGTGAGATTTTTCTCCCAAGAAATACACATACTCACATATGTAAAAGTATTTCCAGACTTCCTTGGGAGTTCTTGGACCCAAGTCCACCTTTGCTGAAAGACTTAATTTCAGATTAATACTCTATTAGGGGCTATGTAACACATACAGATGGCAAAGTTTTTCTTTTTTTTCCTCCTCTGTTTTTTTTGGAGGGACTAAATTCTATGAGAAATACACACATTAATGACAGAAAAAAATGATGAACAAAACAAATTTTAAGTCACCCTTAATTCTTTTTATCTGGAGATAACTGCTATACATAAAAATTGATAAAATTAATAATAATCTTCTTAAATTAATGTAATAAAATACGCAAATGCATATAACGTTTGGTATATGTTCTTGGCTGTGCATAAAATTTATGTTTATCATGTATTATTTTAATATTTTTAACTTCTATGAAAATTTTATAGCCTTTTGTATGAAAAATAGAATTGTATGAACTCTAGGGGTTTTTTTGTACATTTTTTTCTTTGAGGAGTTTCTTATAAAATATATGTCCTGTAGTGACATTTTGTTTTTCTGTGTTCTTTTGAATCCTTATTTTTTATAGTCCTTTTCATGGCAAAGAACTCATAATTTGAAGCTGTAGTTTTGTTTGTTGAGTTACCAGGTATTGACAGTCATTAGAATAGTGCTACTTTTAGGAATTCTGAATAAACTAAGAGTTCAGGAAATGTACCATCAGATGTCTGAAAAATGTTTTCCCATATTAACAGATTTTTACAAACACCTTAAATTTAGTACTTTGGTATTGTACAGTAGAGATTATGTTGTTTACTTAGAGATTGTATTGTTTTTTTAGTAGAATTTAAATGAGTTCAGTTCGGTATCTAAAATATCCTCTGACAATTTCAAATAATTATATTTGAAATACAGAAATCTTTTTAGCAACAGTAGAGTGATGTTATGATTGTATATGACATTTCATTAAATCCACTTACAAAATTAGGAATAGATTTTATGTACTCAGATTATAATATATGTGGCCTATAAAAAGTCAGTTAAGTATAATTGATTGAATTGATCTTTGCTTTATATCAGAGAGTAGCCAAAATGGCACAGTGTTAATGGGAGAAACTGCTTATCCAGCTTTGGAGGAAACGAAGTCGGCACTTGAGGTAAACATATGTTTTACTCTGTGGATATATGGTAAGCAATATTCCTTAGGGAATATTAAGGAATAATTAAGGTTTCCCTTTCTAGTTATACTTTTATTCCTCTTTGAATTATGCAACATTTATTAAAAATTTTGAGATTCCACAGATTGGTCACTTTTGTGATTAGCGTTAGCTTCTGTTTCAACTCTTAAGTGAAATGCCTTTTAATTTACAAAAGTAATTTCTTGGAAATGTGTGAAAGATCTGTTCATTACTCTCTAATATAATTTTACTTTGAAGTAGATTACATTCTTGAATTATACTGAGAAATTAAGTTATTAGGACTGATCTCTAAAAATGAAGATTCGTTTTTAAATTTGAGAACAAACAAAATCTTGTTTTTTGGTGTTTTACTTGACTTCTAGATAAAACTAGTTTATATGATTTTTACATGGCATAGCTATTGAAATTTATTACATATGCAACCAGAGAAATTTGTAATCAGTCTTTTACGGGCTTCCTGACTATAGAATTATGCTCGAATAAACCCAGGGAACTGGTGAGAAATGAATCCTCTTTTCCATGGTCCTTGTGTTTTAAAGGTGGGCTTTTTAGTTTCTGTAGCCCATGAAAATTAGGCAGCAGTTTGATCTAATTCTGACAGAGATAATCGTCAAGGGGGTTGATGGTGTTTTCAATCTGAAAGATGAGTCTACTCCTGAGTAATCTTTGTCTTTTGGGCAGGGCTCATATCTTTTATTTTAAGCCTAAATTACCATAGCACTTAGTACTGTTGTACACTTTGAACTGCATAGAAAACGTAAGGCTCTTAAATAATTGTTAAATTTACTGTTTTTAAAATTATTCCTCAGAGAGAAGAAAAGTTGTCGGAAGACCATGTCTATTTTGGAACTGTCAGTGATGATTCTGATATTGTTACCCTTGAGCCACCTAAGTTAGAAGAAATGGGAAATCAGGAAGCTATAATTGTTGAAGAAGCACAGAGTCCAGAAGACTTTAACATGGGCTCTTCTTCTAGCAGCCAGTATACATTCTGTCAGCCAGAAACTGGTAAGAACTGCATAAAGAATACACTGATGACAGACTTAAGTTCTCCTATGACCACCTTTTATATATATAATGGTCAAGTTTTTAATATATTTGAGATTTTTTTTGTAAAACCTACTATTAAATCTGGTGTTTTCTTACATTGTAGGACTTAGAGTACAATTGCTATAACAATAAATAACAACATCTTTTATTAAATGAAAGATGAAAAAAATATCTTCAAGGAGATTTGTTACTGTCTGAAACACTCAAATGCATTTGATACATTTTTTAGATCTTTAAGGGTGGGAGATTGTGCCATTGTAACTAAAAACAGGAGAAAGTTAAGGTTTCTACTTACAGTGGTACAAATTTTATATTCTAGAAATAAGCTTATTAATTGAAGTCTTTTAGATTCTTTCAGTTATTAATCATTTAACAAACATTTATTGGATGCTACTATGTGCTAAACAGGGTTCAAAGAGCTGGCAGCACAGCAGCATCCCAAAGCCTCTGACCTTTGTATCTTTCATTTTAGATTGAGTTATGAAAGGTTCCTATTTTAAGTCATATTATTAATGCAGTTCATGCCTACTGTTCAGATAATGATTTGGAAGTTAAAATGTGAGTTACTGAGCTAATTCCTTTCTATATTTCTTTGGCTCATTTGGAGGGATGTATATAATAACGTCTGTTCACATGGACATGAATATTTAGACACAAAGTTACTGGAAGATAAACAGACCTGGAATTAACTCACACTTATTAACCAATAACTTGAGCAGTAGCTCAAGGATGAATTGTGGGAAAGACAAGTTGGTGCACTGCTAAGGGATTCCAAAATGTCCTAATTTGATGGAAAAATAGGGACGTGTCTATTTTGGATCATTTTCTTAGAATTTACCATTCTTTAATACTTAACATTTGCCAGAATCAGACAAATGGAATTTCTCTTATTCCACTTTAAGCTAAAAAAATGTCAAGTAGAGATTTTTAGCTATCTCGTTTAATGGTGAGTTATTTTCAGTTAGTATACAAGAGCTTTTCATTCAAATATTTAAATACTCAACTGGCATTCTTAGTGGTGGTCAGCCTTTGCCAGAATGTATACGTAGTACATTTATTACAAGGACTAATGAAATGATTTTAGAACCTTTTTTGTTCATTAGATTTTATTTTGTTTAAATCCAGGATTCATGCTGTATTCAAGTAGTCTTCTTTCTTTCCATCCTTCCTTTTTTTTGGAAAACTATAGATGCTGGTTTAATTTGAGAATATTCATGGGCCAGAAAAAGTAGTCACATTGAAGCAGGAGTAGCAGAAGAGTCCAATCAGACATCTAAGAAATTGATGCTATAAACAATTTTTCTCAGGAATTTGGACACTTCAAAGCACATTATTCTAGTTTTTATCTCCATTCTGAACTTGGACTTCTTGGGGATTTTACAGTTTCAGTTAAGAGAAATATTTTATTAGGAGTATTTTTATCCATTGCTATCTCTCCGAAAGGAGTAAGTTATTTCAATAAAGTATTACAAAGTAATAAGAAAAAAGGACATTTTGCATTACGTTGAAAATACTATATAGAAATCCATTGCTAAGAGTCTTGTTTTCTCTCTCTTATCTCCTATTTTTCTTGGTTTAATTCCTGACTGCCTATTTCCTGGTTATTTTGATTTTCCTTTCCCTTCTCCATCTCTGTAGGATTTCATCTTCAGGTTTTTTCTTCTTCTAAATTAGATTCTTGGGACAATATACTTTTTGTTTATTTGAGAATACTGTCCACTGCTGCCAGAGGATTCTCCCCCAAGAAAGCAAAGTTGGTAGCTGTAGAAAAGTTTGTATTGCATATGTTTTTTTTAAAAGGCGTGATTGTAAAATTTTGATGGAGCACAAATAACGATGTTAAGTGATAATTAAAATAAGTATTTTCAATTCTCTTTTTCCTTTTTAGTCTTTATAACAAAGCTTTATACATCTTTTTTTCCTGTTTATTCACAAAAGAAAGGTGGTGGGAGAAGCTGTGGAAGATTCCTGAATGCATAAGGGGATGGGATGATCAGCTGAAACACCATGTTCCTAGCCAACTCGCTTTCCAAGGTGGTGTGACTAAATCTGATCAGCTTTTCCAGAGCTGAGTGTGCCTAGTCACATTTACTATTTACTTAGTGCTTTAAAGATATCTGTTGTCATCTGTGATACTCTAAACAGGTGTTCAAATTGGTCTTGTAATAAAGCTGGCTGAGCTTACTGCATGCCTTTGCGTTGCCTGCATCTTGGACTGTGGGCCAAATTAAGCTTTGGAAGAAATTTAAAACCAAAATATTTTAGCTGTCCTATGTATGGGTTAAAAAAGATGGAAGCATTAGATAAGGAGGTGAATTTATTAATATAGATTAGGCTGCCTTGTTTACTTAGAATATATAATGATGGTGATATGCTAATGTAGAATTAAATAAATTTAATTTTGTGACATTTCAAATGAAATTTGAAAGGAATCTTGACGAATTGTTTTTGCATTTGTCCATCTTAATACATATTGCCAGAGAGTCTGACTTAAATGCTCCAACCATGATCTTGAATGCCTTTGTATTATGTAATGCTTTGTTTAAGTCTTCCTTTCTTTCTCTTTGTCCAAGAAATGTAACCTCACAGCTGAGGCGACGGCATCTGGGAAAAACTAGTGACCAAGAATAACCAGATAAACATGATGGGCATAAGGGTCATGACCAAAAGATCTCTCAGTGGCATCTGTATCACTAAATATTAGGAATATTCATTCATTCAGTAGTTCTTTTTGTCTTTGTGTTTGTTGTTGTCAGTGTGAAAGGTACCTGAATTCCTCTGTGATCCATCTTTAAAAAGTATTGCCTAACCTAAGTCACCAACTTTCCTGTGGCATGGTTATCCTGTCTTCTGAAGAACCATTTTACTTTTTTGAAGCATGAATGTTTGTTATTTTGGAGCTCTTTGTATAACATTGAGGTTCACATTTATCCTTTTGGTGCTGTTTTTTTTTTTATTCCTCTAACTGGCCTGTGGAAATTGTTACCAAGCTATCTAACCTTCTGTGTTAACATATAGTTTTTTGATTGATGGAGCGGTGTTAACAAATTATTAATTTGAAAAAACCAAAGGTGATTTTTTTAGTGGATATACCAGGACTTGAGATTTCTTGTGGCTTTTTTTTTTGTTGTTGTTGTTGTTCTTTACTATTCTTTTCATAAAGGAGCAGCACCAGACTAGTCCTTAATATCGGAGATAGCTGTTGTGTCACTTCCTCATGCTGACATATTTACTAGAGGGTAAAATTAATAACCTTCTAGTAAGAGTGGCAGTCGAAGGGAAGGGCTCATCTGACTTCTGGATACCTGTGTTAAACTATAGTGCTTTGAACCTTGATTGTGGACTCAAGGAATGGAAATGAAACTAGGGTCCAGATACACCCAAGAAAACTTTAGGTAGTTGTTGTACTTTGTAAGTCACAGGAACTGTTTGTATACCTCCCTGTGTCCCTTCAACAGTTGAGCTTAAATTGCCTCTATTTGAAATTGAAAGAAGAGATTGACAGTTTTTTTTCCTTCCAGAAACAGTATCTCTTTATGGTTCTAATAGCAAAGAAATTTAATAGACTATGAGAATGATTGTTCTAACAGTATAAACTTTAAGAGAGGTTTGAAAAATAAAACCAGATAGACCCTCAAAGGCACAGACTATGATTGATTCTTGTGTATCACAGTTGAAATCTTTGATGTTTATGGCTTTATGTTGATAAACTTGAGTGTTTGTGTTCTTTTGTTTTTGTTTTTGGCTGTCTTATGTAAAAGGGCATGTAGGGATGGCATTGATTATTCTAAATCATATTTACTAGAAGAACTATTCTAAAACTTTTAATATTTACGTTTTTCTTTTTAAAATAGTATTTTCATCCCAGCCTAGCGACGACGAATCAAGTAGCGATGAGACCAGTCATCAGCCTAGTCCTGCCTTTAGACGACGCCGTGTTAGGAAGAAGACTGTTTCTAGTTCTGACTCTGAAGAACGGCTACTCCCCGAACAAGAAACCGAACCCTCTAAGGAGTTGCATAAACGCCAGTTCAGCAGTGGTCTCAATAAATGTGTTATACTTGCTCTGGTGATTGCAATCAGCATGGGATTTGGACATTTCTATGGTAAGTATTTGAAAATTGGTTATATAAAAATTGATGGTCTAGTGTATGGACCCTTACTAAGAGTGAGGAATTCTGGGATCTGTTTTCAGTGTCCTCATTAAATATATAACCTTGCCATCTGTTTGAGCCTCAGTTTTCTCATTTGGAAATGGGGATAGTGCTGCCTATCTCACAAAGCTGTTTTTCACTGAAGTTTGGTGGTATTTATTTAAGAAATGTAGCATCCATTTTTTTTTTTTTCTTTAAAGAAAAAGATTAAAAATCTGAAGTGCTTACCACAAAGGACATCATTTTAATTTAGAATCACAAACTAGCTTTAATTGTGGCTTTATTTGGAAGATTATTTAAATCTCAGTTGAAATGGTTATATTTGAAATGTCAGAATAATTGGTGCTCATTATTTTTCCCCTCAGGTTTTATGCAAACATTATATTTTGTGACATTTGTTGCTGCTTCCATGATCCATATGAATTGAGAGTTTATTTTTTTATAATTTATTATTATACTTTTCTCATTGTTGTTCTTGTTAGTGTTTATGTATATTGATCATCTTTAATGCAAAGCCCTTAAAAGTGTTTTGGATGAAAAGAGGAGGGAATTCCATATGGTGTTATTTTTCATTTGGGAGCCTAACTGTTGAATCTTAGTTAATGTGATTGTTTCTACAAAGATAAGACTGTTTGAGAACTGAGCATTCACGCTCTTTGCTGTATTAGAATTTTGAAAAAAACACATGAAGCAAATGTTTTAGATCTTGTCACTTTTACAGATTTCAATTTGCCTCACGTGAACTTCTGAGTTTTGCTGATATGATCCACAGTTTAACTTTTGGAATATTCCTGTTTTGCTAGTTCCTTTCAACAATGTGTACCTTAATGCAAAATGCACCATATGTTAATTTTTGGAAAAGATGCATTATTCAACACAGTGTAATATTAGAATAAGTAAGACAGTCAATACTTCTTTAAAGTCAGAGTCAATAAAATGTGTTTCTTCTTGTCTAACTTTATATTAAAAAATTAACATTTAGACTCCTGGTGGATATCTGCTTGAATTTAGTACTGAGATACTGTAATTTGTATCCTCCCTTGAAGTTTGTTGTAATGAGATTTGACTTGAAATATATGCTTAATTTTGTTATTTTCTAGCTGGAACAAATGTATGAATGTTTTTTTTGAGCATGATTTCTTTCCCCACAGGTAAACATGGAGGTAACAAAGGAGAAGGTCTTCTCTTAATCTTTTTTTTCTTACTAAAAAAATTGGACAGTGATTTAATGTTAATCCAAATTGCATTAAAACCCCACCAGTTGCATGATCTTTAAGTATTTAGTGGAAAGAATAACTTAGAAACGAGTGCTTTCAAAATTAAGAAACTACTGCTCTGTTTAAAATTTTGGTTACTTGTAAATTTTACTTTAATGATTATATTTAATAAAACATTGTCTTATACTTTTTTAAAAGCATCTTTTTGGAATATGAAAGGCCTGGGTAATATGAAATAGGTCTGCATCGTGATGAGATTAGCTCAGTGAACATATAAAAACTTCTCTGACAGTTTTTCAAGGTCACTATTTAAAGGACATCACATTATTTTCTTAATTCTGGCACTTATCTCAACACTTTAAGAGCTCTTTTGAGTTGATTTCAGAGCCAGTTTGAATTTCTCATGCACCATGAAATTAGTCATTGCATTCCATAATCTATCATTTGGTTACTAATTATGTAACAAAACATCCCATTAAGTGAATCACTCCGAACATTCACCAAGCTTGGCTCTGTATGAGCTTGGAGAATCAGACCTTTCCTAGAAGGAAAGGAAAACTAGCAGGAGTGAGGATAGTAAAACAATGTACTACAGATAATATGGTACTGCTTTAGGTTCTGAAGGTGCTTACAAAAGTTAAAAAATTTTTTCATGTTTGAAGCACCTGTCTTCCTTACTCTTTTTTATACATGTCGGCTATCCATATTCTAAATCAACAGTGGAGTTCAGTTGATTCGATTTTCTCATGGAGTTGCTTTAAGTATTGATAGGCTACCCTGCTCTTCAGACATTGTAACAGAATATAACTAAGTACTAAGTTGTGTGGCACAGACAAGAATTATAGCTCAAAGGCTATACTTACTGAGTCATCCTGGAGGTGGTAGGATTTGAGCCGGGTCTGGTTTTATGCTTATGCTAGGTAGAAGGAAAGTGGATTGTTGCAGCACCGGAGAACATGATAATCTGAATGTAAACTTTGCTGGGTTTGGGAGCATTGAGAAGACTGGCTGGACTATAGCAGAGGAGGTAAATCAGGCTACATTAAGACAGGTGTCCAACGCATGCTGTGTAATAGTACTGCAAATTCAGATCTCAACACATAGTTTTAGGTTATTTTCCAAGGGGGTGAAGGAATTCATCCTGTCAGCAGTTTGACAAAAAAGAGGTTTTCTGTTATTTGGGGAACTACAAATGAATTTTCAACATTTAAAAAATCTGAAATTCTTTTGAGTAATATTGAAACAAATTTACCATGCTTTTATAAATTGGAAAATTAAAAGAGAGGAAGTGAACCCTAACAGAAGAATATCAGAGCTGGTAACAGTTGTTTATGATTTGGCAAAAGTTTTCTCTTTACTATTTCTCAAGATTATTGAAGAAATCAAAGGTTCTTTTTTTTTAGCAGTAGGGGAAGAAGTAGTAAACTATCATTGCATCCTTTCATTCCAAATTCTGTGATGTCTTTACATAATAGAATTCCACTGTAGATGTTAATGTCATGGTTGCCAAATGCCTTTTGCTTTATTTTTTTTTTAATGTTTACTTTATTTTGAGAGAGAGAGAGCGCGCACTTGCACGCATGAGCTGGGGAGGGGCAGAGAGAGGAGAGAGAATCCCAACAGGCTCCACGCTGTCAGTGCAGAGCCCGACATGGGGCTCAGTCCCATAAACCGTGAGATCATCACCTGAGCTGAAATCAGGAGCTGGATGCTGAACTGACTGAGCCACCCAGGCACCCCTTTTTGCCTTATTTTTGACTTAGTGTTTTATTTTGTTTTTTTTCTCTCTCATGCATGAGGAATGTAGCAGCATGTGAACAGCATGTCTTGGCAAATTAACATTTTGGTTTTTAGGGTGAAAACTTAGAGACTCCTAGTTGGTTTAAGATTTTTCACTGCTGGGATGGGGATGGTGGTACTCTAGCACAGACCTAACTAATGCAGAATTTTTAAAAGATTTGGCTGTGAGAAGGGTAGGTAATCACAGCCAATTATTTTCCTTGCTATACCTTTTGGGCTGTGTTACATCATTTAGGCAAAATGTAGTGAGAAAAAATAGACATTTTTATTTTTCCTTATTGATTATATCCTGTGAATGGATTTCATGGTTTGTTTGTTTCCCTGTTGAAGACAACATTTTTTTATACCTCAGCCATCTCTCAAAAACAACAAACTTGAGTGCCCTTGTTATGGTAGACTGGCTTGTTTTAATCAAAAGGATAGTGAACTGCTTAAGTATCTGTGGATGTGTGCTAAATTAAAAAAAAAATGCATTAACCTACTTGGCCTGATTTATATTAACATTTATCTACCACCATTTGATGAATGACATCATGAGATTTTACTTATTCATTTTTCAGGCACAATTCAGATTCAGAAGCGTCAGCAGTTAGTCACAAAGATACATGAAGATGAATTGAATGATATGAAGGATTATCTTTCCCAATGTCAACAGGAACAAGAATCTTTTATAGATTATAAGGTAGGTACTACTAACAAACTTTATAAAAAAGACTTGTTAGCCAATAATTATTGTGCTGTTCAGATACAAGTACAAAGAAGATTATTAGTGAGTAAAATATACTATTGTAATTGTAGATTACTTACTGTGTCCTAGTCACTGCTGTGAGTACCTCACATACAGTATTACTCTTATTGCTCACCACAGCTCTGTTAATTAAGCAAGTATTAACTTCATTTCATAGATGGGAAAGTGGGAAAGAGGTTCAAGAAAGCTAACTTTTCCAAGGCTAGCAACTGGCAGAGCTGAATTTATCTGACACCAAAGATGTTATTTCTGATTATTATAATTAACATTTTTAATTGATATATATAGAAAACATTGTTATTATTAGCATTATTTTTATAGAACTGAACAAAACATTTCCAATCAGTGAGAAAGAGGAGTTTGTAGCCTCTCTCTAAGATCTTTCCTTCATCAAGGGAAATGAAGTAATCAGCCAGTCCTTTTTTTTCTTTGGTTTCTTGTTGGATCGGATGGAAGAGAGAGCATGTTCTACTTCCCACCGAAAACTTACCTACCACCCAGCAGCTCTTTTAATACCTGTGTGGGTATGAGGACCAGCGCGATAGCTGGTCTCCTATCTGGTTCATCCATAAGAAGGGCATAGGGCTTGCAGAACTCAGGGTAGAAAAGTAAACTGTTGCTTTTTTCTCCCATTCCTTTAAATTTCCTTCAGTTGATGTGTGTATCCCTTATAGGGTCACATTACATTTCCTTAAAAGAATCCCACTTGACATCTGAATTCTTTCAGGCAGGGACTACTCAAGTTATTTGTTTTTTTGTTTTTTTTTTTTTAAATTTTTTTTTTCAACGTTTATTTATTTTTGGGACAGAGAGAGACAGAGCATGAACGGGGGAGGGGCAGAGAGAGAGGGAGACACAGAATCGGAAACAGGCTCCAGGCTCTGAGCCATCAGCCCAGAGCCCGACGCGGGGCTCGAACTCACGGAGTGCGAGATCGTGACCTGGCTGAAGTCGGACGCTTAACCGACTGCGCCACCCAGGCGCCCCTCAAGTTATTTGTTAATAGTGTAGTTTTTCCTACCTGGATCAAAGGATGTTGTAAAAAGAGTAGCCATTTTCTTCTTTACCATCGTGGTTTCTGGTTCCATAGGATGATGTTGACTTTTAGGAGACTGACCCTGCATAGATCTTCACTGAGTCAGTTCTTGCAGATCTCTTATCTCCAGCTGTTAAATGTGGCTTTGAAGATCTTCATGGGAGACCTGCCCCTGGATTTGCTTATCAGGCACTTAATTCAAGACTATGGAGTTTACTGAATGCAGAATATACCCTGCAGTCATTCTGTGGCCCCTTATGCTTTTGCATTTAAAGATAATGCTACATTACTCTGTACTACCCTGTGGTCCACTTCCATTGCATACATGAAACTTGTTTTCTCTCTCATTTGGAGAGCAGATAAAATGATGATAATGAAATTTTAAATTTTAATTTATTCTTTGAAGACTGAAGACAGTGAACCATCCATTTCAGATGGTTATCTTTCAAGTGGAAATACTGTCATTCTAATTTTTTTATTAAAAAAATTTTTTTTAAACATTTATTCATTTTTGAGAGACAGAGAGTGACAGAGTGTGAGTGGGACAGAGAGATAAAGGGAGACACAGAATTCGAAGCAGGCTCCAGGCTCTGAGCTATCAACACAGAGTCCTATGCGGGGCTCAAACCCATGGACTGTGAGATCATGACCTGAGCTGAAGTCGGACGCTTAACCGACTGAGCCACCCAGGCACCCCAATATTGTCATTCTCTCTCTCTCTCTCTCTCTCTCTCTCTCTCTCTCTCTCTCTTTCTTTTTAAAAAAAATTTTTTAATGTTTATTTTTTTGAGAGAGAGTGCGAGCAGGGGAGGGGCAGGGAGAGACAGGGAGACACAGAATCCGAAGCAGGCTCCAGGCTCTGAGCTGTCAGCACAGAGCCCAATGTGGGGCTCGAACTCAAAAGCTGTGAGATCATGACCTGAGCCGAAGTCAGACACCCAACCGACTGAGCCACCCAGCTGCCCCCTGTCATTCTCTTAAAGGACTTTTTTTTTGTTTCTTGTATATCAGATTTTTTTTTTTTTTTGTCTGATTCAAATGAATAACCATAATGTCTGTGGTAAATTAAGTAAAATTTAAGTGTCATTTGCTGATTTATGCATAAGATACTCTAACTGATTAGATAATGCTATAACAATTAACTTGTTTAAGCATATTGTTTAGTTTCTTGCTGTTTTGGTGAAAGTTTATTACTAATAACATCTTGAAAGAAAGATCATTCAAGGCTACTTTGAAATGCAGCAAAATTCTGTAAACCTAATTGAACATGTTTTTTTTTCTCTATCAAGGGTGCTGACTTCTAGCTATAATTTTATTTTTATAAAAAATTATTTTCACTTAAGGGTCCGAGAAGCCTCTAGTCCTGCCTAAATTCTCTTTAGGAGACTTCTCAGGAGAGATTAGAGTCCTGTAGTCAAAAGATAGAAGACCTGTCTCCTTTTCTTCTAACTTGTAAGTGGACCTAGAAACCATTAAGGCTTTAATATGATTATGGGAAATAGTAATCACTAATAAACACTAATCAGAGGTACTCCTAGTTCTATTTTAGAAATCGTACTAGGGATAAACTAGGCTATAGCTAATTTTTTTCCGGTCTTTAAATTCTTCCAACATGCTGTGTTGTTGTTGTTGCTGTTTTTTTATTTTTAATGAAACATTTCATTTTATATATATTTTTTAAGTAGGCTCTACACCCCTGGGGCGCCTGGGTGGCTCAGTCAGTTGGGCTTCCGACTTCAGCTCAGGTCATGATCTCATGGTCCATGAGTTCAAGCCCCCTGTCGGGCTCTTTGCTGACAGCTCGGAGCCTGGAGCCTGCGTCAGATTCTGTGTCTCCCGCTCTCTCTGACCCTTCCCCATTCATGCTCTGTCTCTCTCTGTCTCAAAACTAAATAAAAATTAAAAAAAATTTTTTTTTAAGTAGGCTCTACACCCCAGCATGGAGCCCAGTGTGAAGCTTGAACTCATGATTCCAAGATCAAGACCTGAGCTGAGATCAAGGATTGGTCACTTGCACACTGAACCACCCAGGGGCCCCATTATGTTATTATTTTGATGTAGCTCTGTGCTGTGCATTTTCTTCCATATGAACCTTTTTATTTTTACATCTTGAAATACATACATATACACTACAGATACATATACTGCATAAAGGGTAGTCTGCAGAAATAGACACGTGGGGCTCCTGGCTGGCTCAGTCGGTAGAGTGATCTTTGTTCTTGGATCTTGATCTTGGTTGTGAGTTTGAGCCCCACATTGGGTGTGGAGATTACTTAAAAAAAAAATCTTAAAAAAAATAGATACTAAAAATTTATGAGTATTGGTTATATATGATTTCATCTTACAGATTTAAATTGAGCTTTTAAATAAGGCATTTGACATTTTTCTTTCTTCTCTTTCAAAAAAATTTAGTCATTGAAGGAAAACCTTGCAAGATGTTGGGCCCTTACTGAAGAAGAGAAGGTGGCCTTTGAATCTCAGAAAAAGAACCTTGATACAGAAAATCAGTACTTAAGAATATCTCTGGAGAAGGAAGAAGAAGCCTTATCTTCATTACAGGAAGAGTTAAGGAAACTAAGAGAACAGATTAGGCTATTGGAAGATAAAGGGACGGGTACTGAATTAGTTACAGAAAATCAGAAACTTAAGCAGCATCTGGAAGAAGAAAAGCTGAAGACACACAGCTTCCTTAATCAAAGGGAAACTCTTTTGGCAGAAGCAAAGATGCTAAGGAAGGAACTGGAGAGAGAACGACTGATAACCATGGCTTTAAAGGTGGAACTCCAGCAGTTAAGCTCTAGTGAATCATATGGCAACCCAGACTCTCCGAATGTATTGACTGAAAAAAAGGAAATAGAAATCTTACGGGAAAGACTCACTGAGCTGGAGCAGAAGCTAAACTTTGAACAGCAGCGTTCTGATTTGTGGGAAAGGCTGTATATTGAGGCAAAAGATCAAAATGTAAAACAAGAAACTGATGGAAAAAAGAAAGGGAGCAGAGGAAACCACAGGGCTAAAAATAAGTCAAAGGAAACATTTTTGGGTTCAGTTAAGGAAACATTTGATGCCATGAAGAATTCTACCAAGGAGTTTGTGAGACATCATAAAGAAAAAATTAAACAAGCTAAAGAAGCTGTGAAAGAAAATCTGAAAAAGTTTTCAGATTCAGTTAAATCCACTTTCAGGCATTTCAAAGATACCACCAAGAATATCTTTGATGAAAAGGGCAATAAAAGATTTGGTGCAACAAAAGAAGAAGCAGCTAAAAAACCGACAGTCTTTAGTGAATATTTACACCCACAGTATAAGTCACGTACACAAAACCAGAATAATAGAGGCCCTACTATGCAAAGAGAGGGAAGGAAAGAAAAACCAATTCACTTTGAAGAATTTAGAAAAAATACAAAATCACAGAAATGCAGTTCTGAGCATGACTGTAGTGCAAATTTTGATTCTTTCAGAAAGTCTTGTTCTGGTGTATTTGAATGTGCTCAACAGGAATCCATTAACCTTTTTAATATGAAAGTGTTGAATCCTGTAAGGATAGATGAATTTAGACAGTTAATTGAAAGGTATTTATTAGAAAAACTGGATAGTTTTCATCACTGGAAAGAACTTGATCAGTTCATCAATAAGTTTTTCCTAAATGGTGTCTTTATACATGATCAGAAGCTCTTCACAGACTTTGTTAATGATGTTAAAGATTATCTTAAAGACATGAAGGAATATCAAGTAGATAATGATGGAGTGTTTGAGAAGTTGGATGGATATATATATAGACACTTCTTTGGTCACACTCTTTCCCCTCCATATGGACCCAGGTCGGTTTACATAGCACCATGTTATTATAATAGTTTTTAACATTTATAGATTGGGTAGCATTTTTATCATTTTAACATCTTGGAATGTTACTATCCATAAAGTACTTTTTGTAAAGAAAAAAAAGTGTTATTTGTAAAAGTACTTTATTGCTAGAGAATTTAGAATAAATTAAATGGAAAGATAAAATTTTAATAGCTATTACAAACTGAAAATTTCATATGATCACTTTGACTCGAGCAAATGGTTTAATTTCTGCCTTAAAAATATGTTAAGGAAAAAAGATCCTATTTTAGCCTATCTTGTTTCTTTTCATTATGGTTTATATGAAAAGGTAATTAAGTGAAATTATTTTCTTTTAATCTTTTATTTTTTTACTCACTTTGGGTGAGTAAATTCAGATTTCACTCTGAAATTGGAAGAACTCGTGTGTAACAGTTTGCATTGACCCACTTACTTCTCTAATTCCACTTGCCAACTAAATTATGATACTTAATAGTTAGTACAAAATTATCTTTGATAAAAGTAGAGGCAAACTTAGCAAGCTACAGGTTATAATATGTGTGGCTTATATGCATAATTTCTAAATAAAACTATTCATTGCTTATTAGCTTTATATTCTGTAACCTGAAACTCCTAATCTTCAAATGTTAGCTTTATTTTTTTATCTTTAAGATAGTTATATATTATCTTTCTGAATAAATGTAATGTGTCTATAAAATAATGAGACTGATTCTGGTATCTTTAGTCATTAAATATCTAGTGCCTAAATGAGCAAAACAGTGTGAGGCTGCCCTGATGAAACATGAAAAACTCTTGCCATCAAGGAGCTCACAAGCTTTTGGAGAGTTAGGTAAATGTAAGAAATGAAGTGAGGAATGGAGATATTGTATGTGGTGGCCTCAACCTGGAGATGTTTTGGGAGGCTTCATGAGTGAGGTGGTCTTTGAACTGAACTTCTTTAAACTGGTTTTTGAAGGAGAAATGAGAATTTGTCAAGCAGATAGAGTAGGACATTCTATTCAAAGAGAACTTCATTTGCACACATTTGGAGATGTGAAGACATGTCCTTTTAAGGAGGCAAGGTAGTGCTGGGGTATGAAAAGATACAGATCTTTTGTGAAGATCAGAAGGACTTCATTTTATGCTAAAAGACTTGTTGCTTCATTGCATTTTGGATCATTGGCAATAGCCTGGAGGATTAGTTGGAAAGAGTGAAGCTGGTAGGTGGTCTTTGAAAAAGTACAGACATGAGCTGGTGATTAACTAGGTTAATAGTATGAGTGGGAGAGAGACAGATTTGAATAATATATAAGAAGAAAAATTGGTGGTATTTCTTGTGAAAGAGAGGTAGAAAATAACATTTCTTCCAGATTTCTGGGTTGGATCACTAGTTGGATAGTGGCATCACTAAGGTAAGGAATGCGAGGGCATTTTGAGTAAGGGGAATTGCAATTGAGAATTGGGCTTGGAGGTACCTATTGACAGTCACATGGAAAAAATTAGTTGGCCATTAGATACATGACTCTAGTCCAAATTCTGTGTGCATATAGATAGTCTAGGCTGGGGGTGTTTATCAGAATCTTGGGGAACACTAACACGTAAGGGGTTGTGGAGAATGAAGGCTGAGAAGAAGACCATAGAATAGCATCATGAAAATTGAAAGATCATCTCAAGTGAAAGGAATATACAAACGTGTGTCAAATGCTTTAAACATTAAACAAAAGAGACTGGATTTCTTGGTTGGGGAATTGGGTGGCCATGAATGGCATTATGGACTGTTTTAGTGAGGTAGTGAAGAAGCCTGATTCTTTAGTGAAGAAGCCTGATTATGGAGTTTGAGGAAAAAAAAAAAAGACTTTCTTTTGTTTGTAAGAAATGTATACATATTCCTGCTGAGGGGTGAAGCCAATGGGGAGGGATTGGTTTTGCAGGAGAGGAAAAATAATGGAAACACATCTCATTATTTTATTGTCACATTTCTATTTATTTGTTGAGTATTTTCCCTTTGTTGCCACTACAGTTATGTTTGTCTGTTTTTTCTGTCTGTAGGATAAAAGTATAATACTGAATCTTTTTGGTATGGTTGTATTAGGATTATACTTCAGGTTAATTTAACATCCTTTTTCAGAGTGTTCAGATAATTAATGGAGAAAAACATTAAAATTGTTTCTTGTTTAAATTTAACTCTAACATAGATGAAAAATGTGTTTACTGCTTTCAGTCGACCAGATAAAAAGCAACGTATGGTAAATATTGAAAACTCCAGGCATCGAAAACAAGAGCAGAAGCACCCTCAGCCACAACCTTATAAAAGGGAAGGTAAATGGCATAAATATGGTCGCACTAATGGAAGATACATGACAAATCTTGAAATAGAATTGGGGCAGTTACCTTTTGACCCTAAATATTGATTGTCATGATTCAGTTAAATTAGAAAATGGTAACAGAAACATGGATGGTATCTACAATGTTTGGTATTGAAACTAAAATGAAATTATCAAGATAATGTCTTTCTGTCATTTCTAAGTATCAGTTTGATGACTTTACATTATTACTCAGAAGCATCAAGCAGAAGCTTACTAACTTGCATTTTCCTGTAGTTTAGTTTTGCTGAAATTTTTTTGGCACTGGAAATGTTCAACTGTAGTTTCAAGGAAGCCAGGCATGCAACAGATTTTGTGCATGAAATGAGTCTTCCTTTCAGTGTATGAGCTTAAAGCAAGCTCAAATCCTATGACAAAGTGTAATTAACACTGATATTTGTGTTAAATTTGCAGTAGAGCTTGAAAAAGTACCTTGTGATGGAATTTCATCTTTAACACTTTATAATTTTACACTTGCTTCTTGTCTTTTTGTGGGTTCAAGAGCCCGTTGACTTGTGAAGAATTTGCTGCCTTCTTATGAGCTTGCTGACTTGTTCTCTTGTGAAATTTCTTGCACATCTGAATATTGTGGAAGAAACAATAAAACTACACCATGAGGAAAACTAAAGGTCTTTATTTAAAATCTGGCATTTGTATTAATATATGATTTTATACTTTGTGATATTTTTCATACATTTCCTCAGTAGTGATATTTGGTAAATCAGTTCAGTGGTGTTTTGCTAGTTCATAAATTTTACCCAGTATTTACAGGAGTATTTATGCAGCATCTGAATATGTCTACCCAGCAATGTCTGTTTCTCTAGAAAAGATTTAAACACAGTTGAGAATTTCAGCTTCTGTTGAGTTTCCTTTTTAATTTCCGTTCATAGACATATATGTGACTTCCAGTTCGACCTTCTGGCAAGTGAGTGTGGAAGAACACAGCAGTTCTCTCGTAGCTGCTTGAAATTAGGAAAGCACTTATTTCCTAGAAGTAAATAAATGTTTAAGTAAATAAAGGCTACATTTTGCTGAGCACTGTTTCAAGAATTTTAGAATGACCTCATTTGCGTCTCTACCACTTTTTTCTTAATAAAACAATATAGTTCCTTAATAAAAGAATTAACTTGTTAAGTAACGTATGTATCTTGATAGTTATAGAACTGGGACGGATTTTGACCAGGGAAAAGATGAATTACAAAATATGGGGGATGGTGGGGTGCCTGCATGGCTCAGTTGATTGAGTGTCATGATCTCACGGTTTGAGTTTGAGCCCCTCATCAGCTTGCTGCTGTCAGTGCAAAGCCCACTTCACATCCTTTGTCCCCCTCTGTTTGCCCCTCCTCTGCTCATGCTCTCCCAAAAATAAGTAAAACATTTAAAAAAATATATGGGTGTTGGAAGGGACCTTAAAAAAGTTATGTTGTCTATTTTCTTGAGTGCTAAACTTGAGGCGACATATAAATAGTAAGTTTTCCCTTTTTTCATGCTTCCTTACCTCCTCTAAAATACTGAAGATGATCAAGTGAGTAGGCAGTGTTGAATCATTGTGAAACTCTCTATAAAGCCAGTTTAAGGGATTTAGATAAAATATATCTGCTTCATCAAGATACTGACTTTTTCCAGTCAGGTCTGGGGGACATTGGAGAAATCTCATTGGAAGTGGGTAGTGGACATGGCTGTGAAGAGAAAGTTAAGTTAAAAGTTACAAGAAGTAATAAAAATTTTTTTTTTCAAAGTACTCTTAAAATCCATCATGTTCACATAAGAAAATGTGAAATCTGAATCTTAAATGGGTTCCAATTGAGGTGAAGAAGCAAGCCTTTAATGTAGTTTTCTCAGAGATGGACAGTATGATTCTTACACCATGTTGCTTGTTGTCGCAGCAGCATAACCTTCAAGTCCAAACTAAAGCATGAAATGTCACTTCAAGGTGGGATAGTAAGTAGTGTGGGAGACTCCATCTTCTGTAACAGTATGCTCTTGCAAGAATGGAAGGGGCCTTTGGGACCAGGTAGGTTACTTGTTAATAAGAGTAATTCCCCATAGGCTTAATTGGCAAGGTAGAAAATTTCATGAACCACAAAGGATTCTCGCTTTCTTCCCTTTCTGCTCTGAAAGGGGATGGATCACATCCTTTAAATAAGTTTTTTCCTGTGTGGTTTTTGTTTTTTGTTTGTTTTAGATTTATTTAAATAAGCTTTAGTAACCGAGCAACATATGTTCACTGATTAAAATCCAAATAAGTAATGGTTTTATTGTGGCATAGAAAGACTAGAGTGCATGTAAAAAAGATGGATTGATGAATTAGGACAACTTAAGCCAGTTGCTTGCACTATGCAAAAGCCATGTTTATAACTTAGCCTCAGGAAAAATAACTATGTGATAGAGGTTTTTGTTATCTATGAAATGCATACAAGTAAATTTACACAAGACCTAACACTTCATGGACTTTTATAATTTAGGAGATGAAAATCCCGCTTCAGGGAGAAAACAAACACCTGAGAAAAAGTTGCCAGCCTTCTACTCCAAAGTAGGCATTAGACATTTTTTGCTCCATTGTGCAGTTTGAAAAATGTAAGATAAGAACTTGGTGAACTATTCAAAGCCTAAGACCTCAACTGCTACAACCATGTATGAAAAGCATCTTGGTGCCTTTAGAATTCCTGTTGTCTGCAGCATTACTGCTATCATGAGCATGGAGAGATAGTGAATATCCCACTCTCAGCTCTGGTCTTTTTTATATAGTAGGTGAGCCTCAAGTTGAAGGGATACTTGGGGTCTTAAATCAAACTGGTGGCTTTTGTTAGCCAATCCCAACTTTCCAAATTGTGTATCAATGATCCGGCATTGATGATTCAGTTAAGCAGAGTATTGCAAAAGTGTTAAGTTACCTTAAAATGATATCAACTTTGATATTTAGTTGACTATGCACATGGAAAATTAACATGAGATTGTTTAAAGCCAGGTTAAGTAGGTGTATAACTTTTTAAAAGAAAGCAGTTTACTCTTGTACCATTATTGGGCATTTGGTAATGAATGCAGCTTAGAACAGAAGCATAGGACCAAATGGATATCTTTTAAACTGTCCTGCAAAATTAAGGCAATTTTAGTGTTATATTTCTCAGAAACACTTAATTCAAGCATTAGGATATCATCTAACTGAATTAACTAATTTTTATAGGTGAGACAACTGATATGAAAAGAGATCACTTGATCAGTGGTCAGTTAATTTAAACTCAGGAATCTGAGGAATTTAAGTAGTCAGTTTCATTTTCTTAATAGCATATAGTGGAACAATTTGTATTACCTATAATAAGGAGTAGAGTGGCAAGGCATCATTATAAACACTGAGGCTGAAGATATATTGGGATTATTGTAACAGAGTTCTTGAATATGAGTCATGACATCAAGAGTACCTCGTTGATGAACTAAACCAGTATAGAAGGCGAGGAACATATTTGATAAAAACAGGAAACTGAGTGCTGGTTTCTTCCACGTTTTGAGGTGGTTTAGTGAGTACCCTGTATGAAGATAGACATGTTGAACCATAACACTGGCACTCTTGTTTTAGGATAGCTAAGCAAATGTTAACTGCAGATACGTTTGTAATCTTTAATGGAAGTAGCACAAACTGTAATGCTGTCATAGACAAACAAGAAATAAACAATAGGTGATCTTTATAATTTCTCTAAACCATTCACTATCATTGCCCTCTGGTCTTGACCTTTTTCTAGAAAAAATGATAGTGGAAAAAGTATGGCTAGGGAGTCCAACAGACCCAGATTTGAATTCTAACTCTGGCACAAGTTGCTTTCCTTTGCTGAGCATTAGGTTTCCCATCTGCAAATGGGATAACAGTAACTTTTCCAAGTATTAGAAAAATGTATGTCCTGTGCTTGTCATGGTACATAGTAGTTTGTTTACCTATCTCTTCTCTTTGATCTCCCAAGCACTAGCATTGGATTGCATACATATAGTCTCAGTAATTCTGGACGAAGACCAGCAGAGTATCCTCTTAGAAAAATAAACCACTGGGGAGATTTTCAGTAGTTCCTATATGTTTGGTGGCATGGATGGATATCGTTTTCTGAAAGAACTATGTCTTCTTTTGCTACAATGTTGGGCAATTTGGAGATGCTGAACACTTTTCCATTTGTAAAATAACTCTTGCATGTGGCAAAAAACCCCAAGCAGAACAGAGTAAATGAAAAGTAAAAGTCCCCTGTCCTCCTCCTATAGTCCTGCTCTCCAGTAATAATCATTGATAATGAGCACATTAGGATCTGATGAAAATACCATAAAAGAACAGGCCTTTCCACTGGGAAAGAAAAGGCTTTCTTGCCATTTTGTTCATTCTCCATCCACATGTACTGTCTCCTGGAACTAGATCATTGTTCTTTTGGAATTTGGGTACCCAGAATCTAGTCTGTGGCTTGCCTGAAATTTTAGCACTAATTCCCACTGGGGCCAAGGCACTGTTTTCCATGATTATCACCTAATTGACTGTTATCAGCTGTTTTAGCTTGGCTCAATCACTAAAAACAATTGAACATGAATAAACTATTTGAACTATTCCCATTTAAGGACATTAACATAAGGTTGGTCTAGGAGGGATTGTTTCAAAAACAGGAGTAAATTAAGATCTGTATTTCACTTGAATCACATCTAGTACTTGACACTAACTGAAGACACTCATTCTTTCAAGTTACCATTGTTGCAGATTAAGAAAACTGTTAACATTCAGTTTAGGAAAAACTGAAGATACCTTTCATTGTACACTTAAATGTTAATTAGATATGGGGCCTTAACAGCTTTTCTTTTATCTGTATTCATTGCTTTGAAGATTATAGATAACATAATGCATATAAACAATATAATTGAAAATACAGCTATTGAAAATAATAATGAAAATAACTTCATCTATTCCAAGACATTTGATACCTGCCACTTACTTGATAGCTGAATCAAATTTGTGCAAGAAATCTTAAACACCCAATTTTGTTCCTCGAGGAAATGTTTTAGATAACATTACCTGTAGTTCATTCGATTCATCAGTTGGAGTATCACACATCCCTCTCACCTAGTGCCTCAGATTATAAAAAGCTATCAAGTCTATCCTGGCAAGGTACTTTAGAAGACAGCTTGCCGTCAGGAATATTCAAATAAAGTATAACTTGGGCATCTGGGAAGTGGTACAGTAGTTAACAATTTGTTCATTTACTAAATGTTCCTTAAGGTTTTTCAGAAACTGGCATTAGGGAGACAATGTCATGAGTGACTGATACAAAACTGGAGTACATGGTGGTGAATGTTGTAAAAATGGCATTTGAGGTAGAATGCTGGAAGAAAATGTGCTTGTATTTCCAGCTTCTTCAGTAAGGAGAGGAGTCTTAAGTTAGGTAATGCTTCTATTTCTTTGTGGTGATTTTAGGATGGATTCTTTCAGAGAGAATTCAGTCTCCATATTATTTGTGGAAATAATACATAGAAAATGCTGGGAAGAGAAGGAAAGAATGAACAGTTGAACAGACTTGATTTTGAATACTGAGGGTTTTCAAACTGACATTGAACATTTCCAAGGGGATTTCTGAAACTGGAGTTGTTAAAGGAAGAGCTGGAAATACAGTATAGCTACAGTGCTAGTCTGTGCCACAGGAGAAGCTTAGGACCCATGGTTTTCTTACAGGGAAGTACTATGGTTTCTTGACCATTTTATTTTATTTTATTTTATTTTCAATATATGAAATTTATTGTCCAGTTTGTTTCCATACAACACCCAGTGCTCATCCCAAAAGGTGCCCTCCTCAATACCCATCACCCACCCTCCCCTCCCTCCCACCCCCTATCAACCCTCAGTTTGTTCTCAGTTTTTTTGTTTTTTTTTTTTCAACGTTTATTTTATTTTATTTTTTTTTGGGACAGAGAGAGACAGAGCATGAACGGGGGAGGGGCAGAGAGAGAGGGAGACACAGAATCGGAAACAGGCTCCAGGCTCCGAGCCATCAGCCCAGAGCCTGACGCGGGGCTCGAACTCACAGACCGCGAGATCGTGACCTGGCTGAAGTCGGACGCTTAACCGACTGCGCCACCCAGGCGCCCCTGTTCTCAGTTTTTAAGAGTCTCTTATGCTTTGGCTCTCTCCCACTCTAACCTCTTTTTTTTTTTTTTTTCCTTCCCCTCCTCTATGGGTTTCTGTCAAGTTTCTCAGGATCCACATAAGAGTGAAAACATATGGTATCTGTCTTTCTCTGTATGGCTTATTTCACTTAGCATCACACTCTCCAGTTCCATCCACGTTGCTACAAAGGGCCATATTTCGTTCTTTCTCATTGCCATGTAGTACTTCATTGTGTATATAAACCACAATTTCTTTATCCATTCATCAGTTGATGGACATTTAGGCTCTTTCCATAATTTGGCTATTTCTTCACCATTTTAAAGAGGCAATTAACAAGATCCTAGTAACTGCTGCCCAGTAAGTTTACATAATTGTATGTACAAATAATATGGAGATGCAGCTCTCATTGAAAGGATCCACCCTAAAATGAACTAGCTTCTGAAAGGAATAATCCTCACAATGTAATGTAAGCATTACCTAACCTGAAATGTGAGACCTTCTCTCCCGATTACTGAAGATTCTGGGAGATTTCTATCTGTTCTATAAACCACTTACAGAAATCTGTCAGCCTGTCATGTAATTTCTATGAGAATAAAGACGTGGTAAGAACCCAGTGACTACTTGTCAGGATACAGATTCCTTCACTTCACATACAGTAGTCCTCCCTTCTCTGCGGGGGATACATTCCAGGACCCCCACTGGATGCCTAAAACTGCTGATAGTTGAGAACCCTATACTCTTCCTATACCTACATACCTATGATGATGTTTAACATACAAATTAGGCATGGTAAGAAGTTAATAATAACTAATACTAAACAATTGTAACAGTATGCTATAATAAAAGTTGTATGAACGTGGTCTCAAAATTTATTGTACTGTAGCCATCCTCTTTGTGATGATGTGAGATGATAAAATGCCTATGTGATGAGATGGAAGTCTGGTGAATGACACAGGCATTGTGACGTAGCATTAGGCTACTACTGACCTCAGGATGGTCAGAAAGGAGATCATGTACTTCTGAACCACAGTTTACTGCAGGTAACTGATATTGTGGAAAGTGAGCCATGAATAGGGGCAAGCCTACCATAAATTCTAACTCAGTGCTAAATAACATCCCAGAATATTTAATTTTCTTCTGTTATCTATGCCAACAAAGATACATAAAAAAGGGTATACAGGAAGTTTTTGTAAGAATTTATAAGAAAGTGAAAATTCTCTCTGGGAAATGGGGCTAGATTATTCAGAGGGTGACAACTATAGGGTTTTGTCTTTTTGTACCATGAGTATATTTTTATAATACACACACTGGGTTCTTATCCAATCACTATCAGACTATTGTTAAACCATTATGTCCCAGTTGACCACTCTCCAGGATAAAATCTAAAAACTTGAATATGCAAAGAAGGCCCTGCATGAGTTGGTTCCTTTTTTACTCAGCCATATCTTCTAATCATCACATGATTTATCTTGATATACACAATTACTTTTTAAGTTTTGGATACTTAATGTTACAATCTGTATTCTTAAGCAGTAACTGATGAGTTCCTTCTTGCCAAGGTAAGGTTCATTGTAATGGAGAGGATGAGAAAGTAAGGGGCTGTATATTCCTGATCCCATCAAACACATCCTGGTTTTGGCAAGTTGTAATAGAAAACCCAATCTAAAAGCCCAAGAAAAAGATCACCAGGCTCTACCAACCAGAGGTGTTTCTCTGTGTTGAACTTTTCATTTTGAAATACTCTAGGAAAGCTGTTAGGTTAACTTAAATTTCCAGTGTTGACATGAGAAAAAGGGTGGTTTAATTCTGTAATGTAACATACAGGAGAATGGGCCTGGGGAAGAGAGGCTTTATTTTTATTTGAAAGGAGACTTTATTAAGAAGAAGAGTAATAAGAATATTGGGCACAGAGGGTGGTATCAGGAAGAATTTTGTTTTCCTACTTTGCCTACTTCATAGCGAGAAGTCCTAAATAATGCCAAAAACAAAGATGTTTAAAGGCATTATGAGCATTTTATTTAAAGAGATGAATATCAAACCACCTAAAAGAGTTTAAGTGATTCTGAGAAGGGGAACTGGGAGGGTGGGAAGGGAACCATTGTTTTTTAAAACAAACTTAGGGAATGGCTTTTGAAACAACAGGCATGTGCAATTTTGACAAAAATAGTATATGGAGAAACAAAGTGGCCTAATCAGAGACCATCAAGTTTGCATTGGCCACTTTGGTAGAAACAAATTAAGCAGATACCCAATGTAGAATTAGTAGCAGGTGTTAGGAACCTCATCAGCACAAATGACAGAGGTTCAACTAAAAATTTCAATGTTACTAGACAATGGCACCTGTCTTACAGATGAGGAAACTGACGCACAAGGTTAGATCACTAAGGATAAGAGCCAAATATAGAAGATATGTTTTCCAGAGTTAGGTCCTATTTTGAATAGTACTCAGGGAAATTCAAATTAGGCAAGAGAAATTATTGGAGATTGAAAAAATGGCTGCAGTTTTTCCTCTTCATGTGTCCAGTCCCTACCTGAGCCTGAAGTTTATCTCTCCTCTCGAATCTGGCCTGGCTTTGTGACTTGCTTTGACCAAAAGAATGTGGTGGAATGGACAGTGTGCCAACTACAGACATAATAAGTGAAATTTTAAGCCACTAAAAGGTGGCTGTTACATAGCAATTGATGATAGAGTTGTGTTTATATAAAAATCAGGTTAAAAGAGGTCACAAAAGAACAAAAACTGAGATTTGAGATATAATAAAACTCAAAATTTCATGACACAGACTGGACCATTTAAAACAACTCCAAAGAGAACTACTGCCTGCTACTGTTCCTGAACATCCAAAGATTAATGTCTGTTGGTTCACT
Organism: Puma concolor; assembly: GCF_028749965.1. NCBI lineage: Eukaryota > Metazoa > Chordata > Mammalia > Carnivora > Felidae > Puma > Puma concolor. The sequence continues at coordinate 100,020,694 of NC_141672.1, read as the reverse complement.
ACAGACTCTTAGTGGGAATACAAGTCTCCTAGGAATTAGAATCTTTAGGTCTAATTCAAGGACTGTAGATACATGTGTCCACAGGAAAAGATCACATTCTCTGAGAAGATGAGGGGTTTTGCTAGTTCCTGGTCCTTTAGGGATCCTTCTGAGTGGACACAGGATGGCACAAAGGCTGATTATCGTTCATTAGAAGGGGATCTTTTCAACCCTCATCAGCATTTTATCTCAATCTTTGGGACTGGAAATGTCACCAGGAACCTGCTATTTAAACAATTCATTGTTTCGGACTGGGAATGAGGATTCACACAACTCAGTCTTTCTCTAAAACATTCTCTAAAGACAGAAGGCACAGAAGTGGAATGCTGGAAAAACTCAAATTATACAAATGGAATGAAACCAAATTCCTAAATTAACCAAACAACACCACGCACAAATATTTGTCCTCCAGTATAGCAATATACCTGGGCAAAAACCAAACAATTTATAACTTTAACTCCAATTCACATCATTGTAAAGCAAAAATTTAAATCTGAATAGTGGTTCATAAACAGATTTGCTCTGGTGAATGGCCCCAGTATTCTTAAGACTTGCCAAATAGCTGTTCTGTTTGATGCCTGTATTTTTGTGCCTGCATTTTTATATGACATAAGACTATGGAGACACAAATGACCTTTGGTTTCAGTACTTCAGATGTATCAAATATTTAGATTGTGTGTGTGTGTGTCTATCAACTGAAGACAGTACATCTGAGATCTGTAGGAGATGATGTATACTTGGTCAAAGGTGGCTGCTTAACCTTGGGTGGTTTGCTGTTTTTTGGTTTTGTTTTGTTTTTTAAGTAAAAAGTTTGATGCCAGGGGCGCCTGGGTGGCGCAGTCGGTTAAGCGTCCGACTTCAGCCAGGTCACGATCTCGCGGTCCGTGAGTTCGAGCCCAGTGTCAGGCTCTGGGCTGATGGCTCAGAGCCTGGAGCCTGTTTCCGATTCTGTGTCTCCCTCTCTCTCTCTGCCCCTCCCCCGTTCATGCTCTGTCTCTCTCTGTCCCAAAAAAATAAAATAAAAAAAAACGTTGAAAAAAGGAAAAAAAAAATTTTTTTTTAAAAAAAGTTTGATGCCATTGACTACCTAGTTTTTCCCAGCCTCCAGTCTCAGTTGATTACTTATTTCTTCCCTCCCTAGTTCAGTGATTTTTTTTTTTTAGTGATTATTTGAAAGAAGCCAACAGTCATTTATTCTGAATTAAACTTGCAGTTTAATTGCAGAATTAAAATTGTAGTTTCAATTTCAGTTTTTCCAAACCAACCAATGTAAAAATTCATTTTCCAGAGTTGAGGAATAGAAGACTTTGTACAAGTCATATGTTAAAAAAAAAATTACTGCAAAGACCTAGTGGAAAAATGGAGAAAAGGTCAAAAATAAAATCAGAGGTATGCATCACTTTAAAAATTGCATAGGCATTAGAGTGAGTCTTAAAGGGGTAGATGTGTACAAAGAAACATTAAAAAGTAGTTTCAACAGCTATAAATATATTTTTCATTTATGGAATGAAGAATTTCATAGTCTAATCATAAAATGCTAAATAGACCTATTCCATTACTTTATAGGGAAAGATTTCTAACAGCCAGAAATATTACCACCCAAAGGCTTTGGATATTAAATCCTGTTTTTATTTCACATTACAGGACACAGGAAAAAGTAGGCTGCAAAAGGAATACTGCAGTAATATAATTTGTAATTAGGAATTTCTCATTTAGCTTAGTTAAAAACTATTTTCGTGTTTTATGGAAAATTTATTGTCTTAACTATTTCTATATAAATACAACTTTTTCTATATTAAATAAAAATACTTACCACAGAACACCATGCAAAATGGTAAAACTGGATAGATAAACCTGAATTCTTTGTGGCTCAACATGCTATAATAAAAACAGATATTAAGAGAAAATAGTGTTTTCTCATATTACATGACAGTTTGAGAAATAAATATATTTAAAATGAAATATAGTTAACATCTGTTTTTCTAAATACTGAGACTGAATTTCATGCTTCAGGAAGCAGTCTCTTTTTTAGTTATGAGAGGATGTGTTAAAAGTAATCCTAACATTTGATGTCAATGTGAAATTCTAAAGTACAATTACATTCTAAAAAAGATTTCTATTACCAACCCAACTAAGTCCTATTACTCAAATTTGGAATAAAGATATATGCATTTTCATTGAAAAATATAATTTCTCTGGTCCTTCAGTACTTAAAATTTTGGTAGTTTCAGTTTTTAGAAGCAAATAAAATGTTTTCAACTTCTTAAAAATTGATTGTAATCCTTGACAAGTGAACTAAAGATATCAGAAGTATTCATTCTGAGCATCAGCATAATTATTATCTTTTCTGTCTGCTAAATAATATCACTAACGAATCATAAGAGTTAATACATCTCCAGAAGACAAACAGTTTACTTTTTGAAGAATTTAGTTAATTTCTTGGTAGCATTAAAAAAGTCTAATTATTTGGACAAATAGAATCTTACCTGTAAACTAGCAGTGTCCACAGTACAGTTACCAAAAGTATTCGGTACCTCTTTGGGGCCAGAAAGCAGCCATGAATAAAGAATGGTAAGTGAGTACCCAAAACAGCTGGAAATCCTTGACTGAAGTACCAATGCCATGGATGAGAACCATAAAACGTTCCCAAATTCTGTAGCACGTTAAATTTCAAAAAATTATATTGAACCAGGGTCCACTGGGATAGTTGATGGAAAAAGAAATAGAATTGTATTAGTGCCAGGTATGAATCTTTGGCATTAGAGAATTTGGCAGAATCTTGACATTAAATCAGGAATGAAGTTAAAAAAAAAAGATGATAGTTTATATTAATAATTTTGACTAATGACCACATGAAATCATTCTTTATTCATTTTTTTAAATTCCAAGTTTTAATGTGTTCTTTTGATTTATAAGCTAGTTTCTGCGGTTTAAGAAAACATGATTAAATGTTGATGTGTATTTTGATAATATAAGTTTTACATGCAATAATAGATAAAGATCCTCAAAAATAGTTTTTATATGAGTATGTGTGTTACTGATATTCAAAACTTTAGTACCTTATGATATCACACATTATTAAGATAAAGCTTTGAAAACATTACCATTTGAATTAAAGCACAAAGAAGATAGTAACATCAACAACAGCAGTTAACAGTAAGTGGTCATTTCTCCCAGGCACTGTTGTAAGTAAGTAAGCCTTTACATGCAGTATCTCATTTAACTCTTCAGCCTTATGAGACAGATACCACAGTTATTTCCAGATAAGGAATGTGCATAATATGGCAAGAAAGGTACATAACTTATCCAAGGTCACATAGGTAATAATGAGGGCACTAGCTTTCAAACTGTGGCCGTTTGATTCCAGAGCCCCTAAGTGACTTAAAATCAGGGAACTTAAAACAACCAAAGGCCATTACCAACAGTCATGACATTACAATGTCAAACAAAATGCTTGAAGAATAGAGAGTATTTGGATTAATTTGGAATTCTGAATGATTAACTTGGGGTCAATTAAAATCATTTAAAAAGTTAATCTTTATTGTTAACAAACCTGACTTAATTGTACAAACTTGACAAAAATGTCATAAAATAGACTCCTTTTAACTTCAACTAGGAATACAAAATTATGTTTTATAGAAAGCACAGCAAATTGAATGAAAGGTATATGCCAATAGCTTTTTTTTAATGTATCCCATAAAATTTTAAAAAAGTGATTTTCCTGTGTTCCCAAATATTCACAGATTAAGAAGTCAGGTTGAGTTTTTAGTGTAATAAATGGTTAAATTAAAAATAGCTGTTAGTTTAATATGTTTTTACTTACTTGACCAAAAAAAACCCGATCAATTATCAGAGACAAACTTAAAGTGATAAATCTGAAAAACAAAACAGAAGAGTGATTAATATTCTGAACCTACTGAAAATCCAATGTTGGCATATGGTTTCGCAAATGCTTGGCATCAAAAGTCACTTTATTTTTTTTTTTTATTAAAAAAAATTTTTTTTCAACGTTTATTTTATTTTTGGGACAGAGAGAGACAGAGCATGAACGGGGGAGGGGCAGAGAGAGGGAGACACAGAATCGGAAACAGGCTCCAGGCTCCGAGCCATCAGCCCAGAGCCTGACGCGGGGCTCGAACTCCCGGACCGCGAGATCGTGACCTGGCTGAAGTCGGACGCTTAACCGACTGCGCCACCCAGGCGCCCCCAAAAGTCACTTTAAAAAAGCTTTACAATTTTGCGAACTGAATGTGGATTTACACATGTTGAAAGATCTTCCACTGACAGTGGCTGTATTTAAGGAAAGTTTCTAAATTAATAAACACTGTATTATCTATTGCTGTACAAAATTACCCCACAACCTGGCAACTTAAAACTATGAACATTTATTATCTTACAGTATTGTGGGTCAAGAATCCAAGTGGAGCTTAGCTGGTGTCTCTGAGTCAGAGTCTTTCATGAACTGTCAAAATGTTGGCTGGGGCTACAGTTTCATCTGAAAGCTTCACTGGTCCTGGTGGGGAAATTTGCTTCCACACTCTCTCACATGGCTGTCGAGATCAGGGATCAGTCTCCCACATGTGACCTTTTTCGTAAGACTACCTCCTGACATGGAGATTGGCACCTCAGGGTGAGCCAGCCAACACAGAGTAAGGTGGGCACCAACCTGGATGCCACAGTCCTTTTATAACCCAATGTTGGAAGTGTCATCCCTTCTGCCACATTTCTACTTGTCAGAATGGAGTCAAAATGTCCAGCACATGCTCAAAGGAAGGGAATTACACAAGTACATGAATATCAAGGGCATTGGATCAATGGAGGCCATCTCAGAGGCTGCCTACCATAAACATATACGCAGAAAAGTACACTATGAATATAAGCTTTCATGAATCATCACTATATTAACACAGCTGTGTAACTGTCATATAGATTACAGGATATGGAGCATTAGAAGCACTTCAAAAGGCTTCTTCATCTTTCCAACCAATCTCCACTCTCTTCCCAAGGGTAACCACTATCCTGACTTCTGATAGTGTAGATGTTTTGCCTTTTACTGAGTTTTACAAAAATGAAATCACACTATATGTACTATGTCCAGTTTCCTTCGATCATTATGTTTGTGAGATTAAGCCACAGTTTTTTGTATATTTCAGTAGCTCATTCATTTACAATACTATATAGTATTCCACTGAATACGAATAACATACCTCAATGTATGTATTCTGTTGATGAACACTATGCTTCCCTTTTTTAACTGTTATGAACAGTGCTATGAATGTTCTTTTATGCAACTTTTGTTTCCCATATACATTTCTGCTGAGTATATACTTAGGATTGAAATTACTGGACCCTAGGGTTTAGGTGCAATCAGCCTTAATAAATTCTTACAGTTTTCCAAAGTGGTTGTATCAATTTATATTCCCACAGGAATATGTAAGGGCTCTGTATCTTTTTAGGCCATTTGGGTAGATGTACACTAGGATGCATGATAGTTTTAATTTACATTTCTTTGATGACTAATGAGGTGAGTATCTTTATACTTCTTGGCCACTTAAATTTTGTCTTTTGAAGTTCAGGTCTTTTAATCAATTTTCTATTGCTACCTTGCAGATTTTTACAAGTTCTGTATATAATTGATTGGAATTTTTTTCTTGGTGATGTTTTTTGTATTGTATATATCTTCTGGTCTGTGGCTGGCTTTTTCTCTCTCAGTGGTGAATCTGATGAACAAAAGTCTTAAATATTAATGTATTCAAATGTATTTATCTTCTCCTTTATAGTTAATACTTAACTATATTCTATTTAGGAAATCTTTGCCTGCCTCAAGTTCATGGAGATATTCTATCATATCCTGAAGAAGTGCCACTCTCTTACCTTTACGTTAAGATCTATAATTCTTTTGGATATTTATTCATTCATTTATTTGCTTATGGGAAGAGGAGTTAAAGTTAATTTTTTTCCAAATGGATATCCAGCTAATTATATATTTATTGAAAAAAATTATCCTTTCTCTACTGCCTTATCACTGTTGTTATAAATGAGCGACTATATGTCTGGGCCTGTTGCTGGACTATTGTGTTCCACCAGTCTATTTGTTTTACCTTGCAATAATTCTAAGTTATTTTAACTACTATAACTTTGTAATAAGTCTTAATATCTATTAGTGTAAGTCTTCCAACATTTTTTTTCTATGATTCTTTTAGCTAATATTGGTATTTTGCATTCCACTGAAAAATTTAAAATCAGCTTTATCAATTCATACACATACATACCCCATACTGGGCTTTAGTTGGAATTGCACTTAATATATAGATCACAATTTGGAGAGAACTGATATCTTTAAAATATTGAGTCTTCTATCCATGAAGATAGTATATATACTCTTCCATTTATTTAGGTCTTCATTAGTTTCTCCCAAAGTTTTATAACTTCCTGTGTAGAGTTCTTGTACACCTTTCATTATTTTATTCATAGAAATCTGATGTTTTTTGATGCCACTGTAAATTATAGTTTTCCTTTTTTTATTTTGACATAATTCTGAGTGAGAAAAGTTGCAAGAATAGTATAAAGAATTCCCATATATACTTCACCTAGATTCCCCAAAAGTTAACATTTTACATATTTGCTTTATCTTTTTCTTTCCTCTCTCTAAATATGCATTTTTTCCTGAACTGTTTAATAAGCCGCAGACATCATTTGCCTTCATCTCTATACTTTTAGTGGTATTTCCTAAAAATAAGAAAATTCTCTTACATAAACCACAAATAATGAGAACCAAGAAATTAATATTAAATTTTTATGGCTATCTAATTTACACTTTGTTCAGGTTCTGCCAATTGGCCCAATAGTATCCTTTATACAAAGAAAAAGAAAACCCTGATTATTTTTTGTATTCATTTGTTGTATGTCTGTAGTCTCCTTTAATCTAGAATATTTACTTAATCTTTCCTTATCTTTCATGACTGGCATATTTGAAGAATACAAGTCAGTTTATTTTCTAAAATGTATGTCAATTTCGGTTTGCCTGATGTTTTCTCATGATTAGACTCAGGCTATGCATTATGTCAGTAATACCACAGAAGGGTCAAGGTGTTTTCTCTGCTTCTAATCAGGAGTTTCATGATACTGACCTCTCCAGTTACTGGCAATGTTAACTTTGATCACTTCCAAAAAATTTATTTATTTATTTACTTAAGATTTTTATTTTTAAGTAATCTCTGCACCCAATGTGGGGCTCAAACCCACAACCCTGTGATCAAGAATTGCATGCTCTACCGATTGAGCCAGCCTTGCGCCCCTTAACTTTGATCACTTGATTAAGGAAGTATCTGTCAAGTTTCTCTACTGTAAAATTATCTTTTGTAATTAATAGATATTTTATAGCAAGATACATTGAGACTACCCACTAGTTTTAGTATACAAATGGCAATCAGTATTCATATATTGACCTTGTATCCAGTAAGCATGCTGAATTTATTTACTAATCCTAATTGTTTAGATTCTTTTGGATTTCCTACATACAGTCATGCCATATAGTTTTACTTCTTTTTTTCCAAGTATTTGTTTTTCTTGCCTTACAGCAGTAGCTAGGACATATACTGTTAAACAGCAATGGAAATAATGAGCATCCATGTATTGTCTCCAGTCTACGGAAAAAAGGATTTCAGTGCTTCAAGACTTAGTGTGATTTTGCTGTAACATTTTATAGAAATCTTTGTCATGTTAATGAAGACCCCTTCTATTACACATTTTCTAATGGTTCTTCCCTTCTCTCCCATCATGAATAGGCTTTTATCATATGGCTTTTCTGTGCCTATTAAGATAGATGAATTTTCTCCTTTATTCTGTTAATGTCATGACTCATACTGATTGATTTTCAAATACTAAGCCTACTTCACATTCCTGGGCTAAAACCAATCTTGGTTATGTATTCATTCTCCTTTTTAATATATCAGTAGATTCAATTTGGTAAGATTTGTTTAGATTTTTGCATTCATAGTCATGAGAGAGATTGATTTATAATTGACTTTTCTTGCAAGGTTCCTTGTCAGATTTGGGGATCAAGGGTATGGGATCTTCATTAAAGGAGTTGGGAATTTTTTTTTCTTCTATTCTGTGGAATATTTTGTGTGGATTAAATTTTTTTCTTCCTTAAATATATGGTAGCATTCACCAGTGAAGCCATCTGAGCCTGGCGTTTCTTTAAGTCTTAATTGCAAATTCACTTTATTATATATAGTACTATTCATATTTACTATTTTCTCTTTTGCCAGTTTTGGTAAGTTGTATTTTCCTAGGAATTCATCTATTTTATTTAAGTTGTCAAATTTATTAGCAAAAAGTTGTTCATATTATCCTCTTATCTCCTTAATGTCTACATGATCTATAATGATGTCCCATACTATGTTTTGTCTTGCTAATTGTTGGTGAGAGAATGTGGCAGCTGAAAGACAACTGAATTATGTTTGATTTTACAGAATGAATGACAAAATGATGTCCCAAATTCTCAAGGTCATGTAAAAGGCAAAAAGAAGTAGGTCCATACATATTAGAAATTTTCCTAAGACTAAAGCAAGATTTTTCTCCATATTTAGAGATACTATTCTTGTCTGGATATGCAACTGTTTGTTTGTTTGTTTGCTTGTTTTTTCTTTTCTTTTTTTCAAAATAAAAAGCCCAAGGTGTAGAAGTTTTTGGTTCTAGTCCCAGTTCTGACCCTGATCAGCCAAAAGAGCTTGCAGGTATCATTTTCTTCCCTGAACCTCCACTGCCTCATCTACAAAGTAGGGATGTTTAGATTAGATGAATTTTGTGTTTGTTTTTTTTTTTTTAAAGTAAACTCTACCCCCAATGTGGGGCTTGAACTCATGACCCTAAGATCAAATTTCATGCTCTACCAACAGAGCCAGCCAGGCACCCTGCAACTGGTTATTTTGAAAGGATGCATGAGGCGCTTGGGTGGCTCAGTCGGTTTAGTGTCTGACTCTTGATATTGGCTTAGGTCATAATCTCATAGTTTGTGAGTTTGAGCCCCATGTCAGGCTCTGCGCTGACAGAGTGGAGCCTGGTTGGGATTCTCTCTCTCTCCCTCTCTCTCAAAATAAATCTTAAAAAAACATTAAAAAAAAATAAAGTGTCCTTAAAACATAAAAGGCTGTTGGCTAGGGCCAAACTCTATGTACCAATACTTGAGAGTGTAAGACTAATTAGGACTGTGAATCATATTTGTCATGCACTGTACAATTTCAAAGTATTTTCATATACATTATCTCATTTGTTCTTCCCTATATTTCCCTTCAAAATAAACAGGTATTTGATCTATATGAATAGGCTCCTTCAGGCCTTTATAACTTGAAGCATGCTGATTCCCTAGACCTGGCAAACTCATGTTCATGTTTGATGTTATTTAAAACTTCCCCTACTTTATAAATGTTTCCCTATATAATGTTTCCCCTTCAAGCAGAATTAGGCTTTTTATTATCTTTTTTCCTATAACATTTTGTTATATAACTACTTAGAACACTTTATATTGCTGGTCAAGAATTATTGTTATATCTCTTTTCCCCCCACCAGTTTTGACCTTGGGAGCAGACACTGCATCTTCCTTACTTCTGAATCATTAAATGCTTGATACAAAACATCAATACTTGTTGAATGAATAAACTATACATCGTATTGCTGATGAAGAAAAAAGGCTTTTCATCTCCCCGTGTAAAAGCGTACATGATCTGAGCCTCTGCTGTCTCTCTGACCTCATTATCATGTTCTCCCAAACTCACTTTCCTTTAGCTCAGTCTCATTGCTGTTCCTCAAAAATGCCAAATACACCCTTATGTCAAGGTCTTTGCACTTGCTCGTCTCTGCCTGTAATATTCTTTCCTTATCTCATTATCTCAATTCCTTTAGGTTTTGGCTCCAATGTCACCTTATCATGGTGGTCTTCCCCATTTACCCTATAAAAAATAACTGCTTCCCTCCTACACTAGCATTCTATGCTTATCTCTTGTTATTTTTCCCTATAGCATGTATTATCAATTGACAAATATATATTACTCATGTTTTTAATGGTCTTCTCCCACTACAATATAAATTTCATAAAGGCAGGGACTTTGTTAAGTTGCTATATCTCTGGCACCTGGGACAGTACCTGGCATATACTAGGATTAAACAAATATTTGCTGAATGAATATAATACATTAAAAACAATGTTAATCTGAGAAATGACAGCAGTGGCAACTTGGCTTCCAGATGATTTAGCCCTTTTTAACTCCTACCCAAAAATACTCAGACAGAGTGAATACTAGTATATTAAAAAGATTACTGTTATAAGAGAATGCATGCAGACCTTTCAATAAATAATTGTTTTGAATACTCTACTAGATACTTGGGATACGTATGATCCTAGGAGCTCGAAATTAGAAGAAACGGGTTGTTTTTTGCACAGGGGCCATGCTAATCTTCTTTGTATTGTTCCAATTTTAGTATAAACTTTTTTGTTTTTACTGTTTATTTTTGAGAAAGAGAGAGGGAGAGAGAGAGAGAGAGACAGAGTGCAAGTGGGGGAGGTGCAGACAGAGACAGAGACCAAGAATCCAAAGCAGGCTCCAGGCTCTGAGCTGGCAGCACAGAGCCTGACTGTGAGATCATGCACTGAGCCGAAGTTGGATGCTTAACTGACTGAGCCACCCAGGCGCCCCCCTAACTTTAGTATATATGCTGGTGAACTGAGCACAGAAGACATGGGTTTCAATCCCAGTTCTATCACAGCTACCAACCAATGACTCTAGCTAACTCATTTTTAATTTTGTCTGTTTCCTCTACTACAAACTAAAAATACCTACATTGTCTAGATCCAAGAATTGTGATCATGAAATAATACTTAAATACACATTATAAATTATAAAGCCTTGCACAAATATAAAAGAATCACGTATTTCTAAAATGTATTTGAGAAACATTTAGGAAATGAAGTATAAAAAGTTCTAAATTAGAAAAATTGCAAAGATTCCCACTGAAGCAAATTAATTACAATTAAGCATAATCATAAATATAAAAATATAAAATATAAATTTGGAAATATTGTTTCCTTAGTCTGACAATTCTCATTGACATTAAAAGATACAATAATTGACTACAAATGTAAAATCTTGTTCATAATCTATAATTTATAGGTTATTAAAATTAATAGATGGATTGTAGCCATACTTACCCTATAGGTAAAAACTGATACAGAATAAGATCAAGCTTTTTCTGTTCTTGCCAGAAATGTCTGAAGACCAAAGGTATCCATGGAATGACAGCTGTGGGACGAATTATGAAGGCAAGTGCCACCAGGGATGAGTACTTGACACTATAAGCAAGGAAAATGTGTTATAGGAAACAAGTTTAGAAGTGATCTACAATTTATGCTGTAATATAATATTTAAAAAAATAATAGCATTTTCCTTTTGGTATAAATAGCTGTGTGATCTTGGGTAAGTTACTTATACTTCTGACTCTTAATTTTTCTTATCCATTAAAAGAGGTAATATCTAAGGTTTTTTCCAGCTCTGATATCCCAATTCTAGTCTTTTAAATTAAGAAGCTATTCATTGTCTTAATGTTGGTCTTGTTTGCTGAAAGGTATACTAATTTTTAGCTATACAACTCTGTATGGAAAAAAAGTCTCTCTTAAGGAGATAAAAGAAAGTCACACAAAACCATTCTCTAAGAAAAAGAAAATAAATGCATTTAAGGAAACATTAGGATTATTTAGGCAATGATGAGCTTCTGAGTACATATGATTTTCTTTTGAAAGTAAGCTGCTAATTTTATCCAAATGAAAAATATGTATGTATAATTGATTAAAAAAAACAAACCCTACTATACAAACTCCAAGAGCATGGATAGAAATGTGGATTTTTATTATTAGGACTTCTCTCAATAACTGGCTAAAGGAGACTAATAATTTAATCATGAGGACTATAGACAGTAGATTATTACATGGAAATAGACTTAGCCCTGCTTAAAATTTAAAGCAGGGAAAACAAAACAACTTTATGGTACCATTATATATCTATTAACTAATAAGTAGCTATAGAGAAATTTCTGATGTTGGTGAGGATATAAGAGCAGGGATTTCAAATTCAAGTGCCTACAGAGACCACATAAATAATAAAAATGAGTGATGCAGACCATGGGGAGGCTCTGATACATGAAGGAATCCTTGCCCAAAATGTTGCTGGGCATCTCATTTTTTCAAAAGAAACCAGAAATCCAGATTTTATGTAAGATCTCCCAATTTTAAAATGTTTCCAAGTAGTTTCTTCAAAAAACAAAACAAAAGCCACTGTGCAGGTGAAATAAAATATATTCATAGGTTGGTTTGTTTTGCATACATCCTAATGCAACCTCTGCTGTAGTGAAACTACTAACAGCATCCCCGGATAGATGTACACTTGTAGTCCTAACCTCACTCCAAACTTTCACACTTGTATTTCTTACTTTTTTTCTGAGTATTTCTACACAGATCTCTACTGGCATTCAAAATCAAAGTGTCTGAAATAAGCTCCAAACCTTCTCTGAAAACTGTTCAGTGTCTAATATTTAATAGTATCACTCAGTTTCTCAGTCTTAAAATTTTAGAGTCCCTTAAATAGCAGCATCTCATCCCACACATCCACTTTGTTTCCTTCCCATTCCCATCATTTTACATCAAGTTCTGTCACTTGTAAGGAATATTTTCATAGTTCTTGTTTACTTTCTTTCCTTCCTTCCTTCCTTCTTCCCTCTCCCTCCCTCCTTCCTTTCCTCCTCTCCTCCCCCCTCCTCCCCTTCGTCAAGCTTTCCTTCCTTGCCTGCCTGCCTGCCTGCCTTCCTTCCTTCCTTCCTTCCTTCCTTTGTATTGCCCTCAAATATTCCTTTACTTAATTAACATCGTCATCAGCAACACTTACTGAGCACTTACTTTGTAAAAGACCCTGTGCTATATGTTTTATATAGATTCTCACTGAATTCTAACGAGAGACGTTTTATTATCATTTTACCGAAATCAATGCTTAGGTATTCTCACACCATCATTAAATCTTTCATTTATAATAATTGCATTTTATTTTATTAAAAAAATTTTTTTAAGTTAATTTATTTTGAGAGGGAGAGAGAGAGAGAATCCCAAGCAGGCTCCGCACTGTCAATGAGGAGCCTGATGTGGGGCTCGAACTCCCCAACTGTGAGATCATGACCTGAGCCGAAGTTGGACAATTAACCGACTGAGCCACCCAGGCCCCCCTGTAATAACTGCATTTTTAAAGAAGTTTGTAAAATGTCATATATTCTAAGGCCAGGAATAGTACCTGTCATGCTTATCCAGGGAAGAATGCTTATGCAGTAGTCGTCTGTGCTACGTGACCTTCCCTGCTTGACTGAATCAGGGGAGGGCATCTGAACCCAGGCAATCTAAGACAGGCTAGTGTGAAACTCTGTCCAAATAGGGATAATGCATTTAACAGACCTAATCAGATTTTCTCAAACTGAATGTGTATAGAGAATGTTGGACAGTTGGTAGTGAGGACAGAAATGGAGACTAGCTATAAGCTTAAAATTAGACAACCAAAACAGATTCACAGATGAGGCTATAAAGACACAACAGAACAGACTTTTCCTCAAAACTGCCTTGGATTCTATAAAATTCATTCATTTCATTTATGTGGCTGAAATATTCTATAATTTTCTTCTGCGCCTGGCTACAAGGTGCCTCTTTTCCTTATTTTTATTTTTAACCTTACAGTAAAGCTCTCATCATATAGGTATGCTTAACTGAATGCCTATTCTTGCAATCAGGAGTCTAATGCAGAAACGATTTTATTTGATTTGATTCTCCCAACAACCTTTTCATATAGGAAGAATGGATACTACTTTTTTAATTAGATCAAATTCTGGCTTTCCCCCTTTCACTATATCCTAAATACTGGTACTGCAAGAGAATTCTTTCTAAATCATAGTTTCTTACAACCTACAGAATAAAGTCTAAATTCTGCAGAAGGGCAGAGTCCCATTTCTGACTCATCCCTTATTCTTCTCTTCTCACTACAGAAGTGAGAACACTAGAGTGTGTGGCAGAATGGACAACCTGTCCACGATAAGAAAACCCTTTTACAGCCTGTGTTTTTGCTCGTGTTGTTCCCTTTGCTTGGCATTTGCTTCCCCTGTTATATAAGCCCAAATCAGGCCCATATATGTTTTTTAATTTACTTTTTAAAATTGAAGTATAGTTGATACACAGTATTACTAGTTCCAAGTGTACAATATAGTGATCTGACATGTACATTATAAAATGCTTACCACAATAAATATAGTTATCATCTGTTACTATACAAAGTTATTACATTACTGACTATATTCCCAATGCTATACTTTATATCTTCATGACTTATTTACTTTATAAATGGAACTTTGTACCTCATAATCCCGTTCACATGTTTTTCCCATCCAATCACCCCTCCTCCCATCTGGCAACCATCAATTTGTTCCCTGTATTTGTGAGTCTGTTTGTTAAGTTTGTTCATTTGTTTTGTTTTTTAGATTCCACTTTAAGTGAAATAATATGGTAATTATCTTTGTCTGACTTACCTCACTAATATCCTCTAGGTCCATCCATGTTGTTGTAAATGGCAAGATTTCATTCTTTTTTATGGCTAATATTCCACTGTGTGTGTGTGTGTGTGTGTGTGTGTACACGCATGTGCACGCACACACACACGTGCCAAACCTTCTTTATCCATTAATCTATCGATGGATACTTAGGTCGCCTCTGTATGTTGCCTATTGTAAATAATGCTGCAGTAAACATAGAAGTGTGTATTAATGTTTTCATTTTCTTTGGATAAATACCCAGATGTGGAATTGCTGGACTATATGTATGGTATTTCTATTTTTAATTTTTGGAGGAACTTCCATACTGTTTTCCATAGTGGCTGCAACAATTTACATTCCTGCCAACAGTGCATGAGGGATCCCTTTTCTCCAATCCAAGCCAGCACTTATTTTTTTGTCTATTTGATATAGCCATTCTGAGAGGTGTGAGGTGATATCTCATTGTAGTTTTGATTTGCATTTCTCTGATGGTTAGTTATGTTTAGCATATTTTCATGTTTGTTGGCCATCTATAGGTCTTCTTTGGAAAAGTGTCTATTTAGGTCTTCTGCCCATTTTTTTCATGTGATTTTTAATTGTAGTATTCTTTATGTATTTTGGATATTAACCCCTTACCAGATATATCATTTGAAAATATCTTCTCCCATTCAGTAGGTTGCCTCTACATTTTGTTGGTTTCCTTTGATGTGCAAAAAAGCTTTTTATTTCCAGGTAGTCCCAATAGCTTATTTTTGCTTTTGTTGCTCTTGCCTGGGGAGACAGATCTAAAAATATATTGCTAAAACTGACATCCAAGAGTTTACGACCTGTTTTCTTTTGGGAGTTTTATGGTTAAAGGTCTTACATTTAGGTCTTTAATCTGTTTTATTTTTTTTGTACATGGTTTGAAAAAAATGGTTGAGTTTCAGTCTTTTCCATGTAACCATCCGGTTTTCCCAACACTACTTTTTGAAGAGACTGTCTTTTACCCATTGTATATTCCTGCCTAGCTTTGTCATAGATTAATTGACCACAGAAGTGAGGGTTTATTTCTGGGCTCTCTATTCTCTTTCTTTTTTCTTTTCTTTTCTTTTCTTTTCTTTTCTTTTCTTTCTTTCTTCTTTCTTTCTTTCTTTCTTTCTTTCTTTCTTTCTTTCTTTTTTCTTTCAGAGAGAGCATGAGCACACAAAATGGGGGAGGGGCAAAGGGAGAGGGAGAGAGAGAATCTCAAGCAGGCTCCATGCCCAGTGCAGAGCCTGATGCAGGGCTCAATTTCATGACAGTGAGATCATGACCTGAGATGAAATCAAGTCAGATGCTTAATCTAGTGAGCCACCTAGGCACTGGGCTCTCTCTTCTGATCCATTGATCTATGTTTTTATTTTGGTGCCAGTACCATACTTTTTTGATTACCATAACTTTGTAGTATAGTTTGAAATCTGGGAGTGTGATACTTACTGCTTTGTTCTTTCTCAAGATTGCTTTGGCTACTCAGGGCTTTTTGGCGGTTCCATACAAATTTTAGGGTTAATTTCTGAGAAAAATGCTATTGGCACATTGATGTGATAGCTTTGGGTAATATGGACATTTTAACAATATTAATTTTCCAATTCATGAACAAGGTATATCTTTCCATTTACTTGTGTCATCTTCAGTTTCTTTCATGACTGTCTTATAGTTTTAAGAGTACAGGGCTTTCACTTCCTTGGTTAAATTTATTCCTAGGTACTTTTAAAATGCATTTATAAATGGAATGGTTTTCTTAATTTCTCTTTCTGCTAGTTTGTATAGAAACACAACAGATTTCTATATATTAATTTTGTATCCTATAACTTTACTGAATTCATTTATTAGTCCTAATTGTGTGTGTGTGTGTGTGGAGACTTTATGGTTTTTGATATGTAGTATATTAACTGCAGTAGTGAGTTTTACCTCTTCCATACCAATTTCTTTTTCTTGTCTGATTGCTGTGGCTAGGACCTCCAGTACTATGTGGAATAACAGTGGTGAGAGTGGACAGCCTTGTCTTGTTCCTGATCTTAGATGAAAAGCTGAAAGCTTTTAGCTGTGGGTTTGTCATATAAGGCTTTTATTAGGTTAAGGTATGTTCCCTCTGTATCCACTTTGTTGTGAGTTTTTATCCTAAATGGATGTTGAATTTTGTCAAATGCTTTTCTTAAATTTTTTTTAAAGTTTATTTATCTTGAGAGAGAGACAGTGTGAACGGAGGAGAGGCAGAGAGAGAGAGGGGGGGAGAGAGGGGGAGTCCCAAGCAGGCTTGGTGCTGCCAGCATAGAGTCTGATGCAGGACTCAAACCCATGAAACCGTGGGATCATTACCTGAGCTGAAACTAAGAGACAGATGCTTAACTGACTAAGCCACTAGATGCCCCTTGTCAAATGCTTTTAAACCTTCATTTTGTTAATGTGGTATATATATCATGTTGATTTGCTTATATTGATCCTTGCAACTCTGGTATAAATTCCACTTGACTGTGGTAAATGATAACTTTTAATGTATTGTTGAATTCAGTTTGCTAATATTTTGTTGAGGATTTTTGCATCTATATTCATTAGGAATATTGGCTCATAATATTCTTCTTCTCTTTTTTTAGTGTCTTTGTCTAATTTTGTTATCAGGGTAATGCTGGCCTCACAATGAATGAACTTAGAAGTGTTCCTTTGTCTTCAATTTTTGGGAACAGTTTGAGGATAAGTACTAACTTTTCTGTAAAAGTTTTATAGAATTTGTTTGTAAAGCCATCTGATCCTGGACTTTTAGTGGTTAGGAGTTTTTTGATTGCTGATTCAATTTCATTTATAGAAATCAGTCTGTTCAGATTTTCTATTTCTTTCTAATTCAGTCTTGAAAGAATACATGTTTCCAAATTTATCCATTTCTTCTAGGTTGTCAAATTTGTTGGCATATAATTTTTTGTAGTACTTTTATAATCCTTTATATTTCTATGGTGTTGACTGTAACTTTTGTTTCATTTCTGATTTAAGTCCTTTTTTTTCTTGATGAGTCTGGCTAAAGGTTTATCAACATTATTTATCTTATCTTTTTATTTTTTATTTATTTTTTTATAATTGTTTTAAGTTTATTTGTTTTAGAGAGGGGGAGCATGCACACATGGCAGGGGCAGAGAGAAAGGAGAGAGAGAATTCCAAGCAGGTTCCACACTGTCAGTGTGGAGTCTGATGTGGGGCTCGAACTCACGAACTATGAGATATGACCTGAGCTGAAATCAAGAGTCAGATGCTTAACCAACTGAGCCACCCAGGCACCCCCTTTTAAAGAATCAGTTGTTAGTTTCACAGATATTTTTTTTTTATTTATTTCCATTGTGATTTTTTATTGTTTTCTTCTACTAACCTTGGGTTTTCTTTGTTTTTTCTACTTCATTTAGGTACAAGGTTAGATTGTTTGAGATTTTTCTTATTTCTTGAAGTAGGCCTGTTTTGCTATAAACTTCCTTCCTAGAACTGCTTCTGTTGCATTCTAAGGATTTTGCAATGTTGTGTTTCCATTTTTATTTGTCTCAGTATTTTTTGATTCCCTCTTTGATTTCTTTGTTGACCTATTGCTTGTTTAGTAGCATGTTTTTGACCTTCACGTTTTTTTTTCCCCATTTTTTAAAAAACTGTAATTGATTTCTAGTGTTATACTCTTGTGATCAGGAAAGATGCTTGGTAAGATTTCAGTCTTCCTAACTTTATTGAGACTTATTTTTAGCCTAATATGTGATCTATTGTGGAGGATATTCCATGTGCACTTAAAAAAAACACAAACGTATTCTGGTGTTTGAAGATGAACTATTCTATGTCTGTTAAGCCCATCTGATTTAATGTGTCAGTAGAGCTACTGTTTTCTGTCTGGACGATCTATTCATTGTTGTAAGTGGGGCATTAAAATGTCCTCCTACTACTGTATTTCTTTTAGGTCTGTTAATATTTGCTTTATATATTTAGGTCCTGCTATGTTGGATTCATATTTACAATTGTTATATCCTCTTGTTGGAGTGATCCCTTTGTCCTTATGTAATGTGCTTCTTTGTCTCCTATTATAGTCTTCGTGTTAAAGTCTATTTTTGTCTAAACATTACCACCACTTTTTTCTTTCACTTTCATTTGCATGGAATATCTGCATTCATCACTTTCAGTACATATTTTTGGTCTGAATTGAGTCTCTTCTATGCAGCACATAGACTGGTCTTTTTTTTTTTTTTTAATCCATCCAGTCACTTTATATCTTTTGGTTGGAGCATTTAGTTCCTTTACATTTAATATAATTATTGATAGATACGTACTTATTGTCATTTTGTTAACTGTTTATTGTTTGTTTTTGTAGCTCTGTTTCTTTACTCTTGTGATTTGATGACTTTCATAGTGCTTTGCTTGGATTCCTATTTTTTTGTGTATCTGTTATTGATTTTTATTAGTGCCATGAGGTTCATGTATAACACTATGTATACAACAGTTTAAATTGACAGTTGCTTATATTTGAACACATTCTAAAAGCACAGTACATTATTCTCTGCATGATTATGTATTTGAGATCATATTTTACATATTTTTATTTTTGTATCCCTTAACTAATTATTATAGATGTGGTTGATTTTACTAATTTTGTCTTTTTACTTTTACAAGTAAAAAGACAATAAAAAATAATTATTGTCTTTAAATTTTTATACTAGCTTTAAGTGATTGATCTACTACTTTTACTGTATTTTGCTTTTGCAGTGAAATTTTTCTTTCATAATTTTTTTACTGCTAGTTATGGACTTTTCTGCTTAAAGGATTTCCTTCCACATTTCTTGTAACACTGGTATAGTGGTAATGAACTTTAAACTTCTGTCTGGAAAACTTTTAATCTCTCTTTAATTCTTAGTGGGTAGCACATTCTTGATTATAGGTTTTTTCATTTCAGCTCTTTGAATATATCATGCCAGTCTCTCTGGCTTGCAAAGTTTTGGTAAAAAATCAGCTAGTAGTTGTATGGGTGTTTTGTTGTATGTAAGTAGTTGCTCTTCTCTTGCTGTTTTTTAATATTCTCTAACTTCATTTTTTGGCATCTTCCTTATTATGTGTCTTGTTTTGGACCTCTTTAGGTTCATCTTCTTTGTGGCTCCCTGTGCTTCCTAGACCTGGATATCAGTTTCCTTCCCCAGGTCAGGGAAGTTTTCAGCTATTTTCTCTTCAAATAAATTTTCTACCCCTCTCTCTCTTCTTTTGGGACCCATATAATGCAAATGTTTGTCTGCTTGATGTTGTCCTAGTGTCCTTTAACCTTTCCTCATTTAAAAAAATTCCTTTTCCTTTAGTTCTTCTGTTTGGATGATTTCCACTACCCTGTCTTCTAGATTACTCTTCTGCATCCTCTAATTTGCTGTTGATTCCTTCTAGTATATATTTCATTTCAGTTATTGTATTGTAAAGAACTGATTGGTATATATATATATATATATATATATATATATATATATATATATAATTTTTTTTTTTCTATCTCCTTAAGTTTTCACTGAGTTCATCCACTCTTCTACGTTCAGTAAGCATCTTTATGACTATTACTTTGAATTCTTTATCAGGTAGATTGCTTGTCTCCATTTAGTTTAGGTTTTGTTTTTTTTTTTTAACTGAGGTTTTGTTTTATTCTCATTTACAATATATTCCTCTATCTTGTTTTATCTCTCCGTGTTTGTTTCTTGGTTTTAGGTAGATTAGCTATGTGTCCTGTGTTAAAGGTAGTATCCCGTGGGCCTAGAAGTACAATTCTCCCTGGTCACCAGAACCAGGCATTCTAGGGGTATCCTCTGTATGTGCTGTATGACCTCTTGTGATTAGGCCACAAATGCTGTGGGCATGCTGGTGGGCAGCCCAGCCCCTGGCACAGCTGGCTGAGAGGCCTGGCTGTGGCTGCTGTGGACATGCTGATGGATGGCATTAGGTCTCAGTGTGGCTGGCTCCGAAACCCAGCCACAACTAGTGTGGTATGCTGGTGGGCAGGGCTGTCTACCCCCATCCCAGGGCTGGAGTCACTGTGAAGGGGTACCAGTCCCAACAGAGGCTGCCCCCTGGGTGGGAGATGCTTTGGAGCGGCACCTGCCAGGGTGGGTGGGTTGGGTGGGGCAGGTCTGCAGGAGAATGATGAGCTATGCTAGCGAGGTAAATGGAAAGTACTAAATTATTGCTTGCCAGTGTTGGGCTAGCTGGGCTGAAGGTGGACAAGAAAAATGGTGTCTACTGGCACTTCTGTTCCTGAAGAAAGTGCCCAGCCTCTCCAGTACACACCCTAAAATTTGTCAGTAAATCTTATGTCTGGCTCAGGTGATTTTCAAACTGCTGCCCTCTTTGCTGGTTCTTGGATCAAGTGATACTGTCTGTAGGTCCTTAAACAGCAGAGTCTAGATTTCCTATGGGCCTCGGGTCTTCTGGAGTTAAACTCTACTAATTTCAAAAGCAGACATCATAGGGACCTATATTCCTGATGCAGATCCCCAAGAAGGGGGTGTTCCTGATGTGGAGTTGATCCCCTTTCTCCACAGAGAAGACCTCTACACCTGTGATATCCCTCCTGCTGTGGGTCACTATTGGATACTTCTCAAACTACTGTTTTTCCACTGGGTCTAAATGGTAAGCAAGCCTACATGTGAGCCTTCCAAGTGGGGAATCTCAGTTTCCGATAGCACTTGGGGACCCCGGGCATCAACCTTGTCGATTTTCCAAGCCAGATGTACTGGGCGCTTGTTTCTCTGGTACAGATCCCAGGGCCTGGAGTGCCTGATGTGGAGCACCAATCCCTTGCTCTTCTGTAACAAATACCTAGCTGGTGAGAACCCTCCCTATTGGGTGCTGCCATACTGTGTGTGTGTGGGGGGGGGGGGTCGTGAGACTGTGTCTCTGCCTTTTTTACCTATCTTTACCCTTTGTTGTGGACAGCAGTTCATCTCATTTTTAGATCTTTTTTGGGAGGCAATAATCCATATGTTCCTGTAGAGTTGGTATGTTTGAGGGAGGAGGTGAGTTCAGGATCTTCTTATGCTGCCATATTGGACCTAATCTCCTGGATCCATAAATTTTTTTGTCTGCCCTTCCATATCTCTTTTCCTTTACTCTAAACTTATTCTGTGTGGAGGGATGCTGACCTGTCTGGACTACATCAATGAGCCCACTTGCTTTCTGGCTTCTGGTTGGCTTTGGTTAACTGGAGGGCAGAAGAGTTGAGTCAGAGTATTTTAACCCCCCCCCCCCCCCCCCAGCTTTCTCCTTGCTATGGCTAAAGGCTGGCTGTGCCCGTCTCCTATTGGGGTCCTCTCTGAAAGTTACAGTTCTGTATGGATTCCTGTAACAATTTCCTCTCCTTGGGGACCAAGGAGTAACAGAAATCTCCTCCTGTGACTAGCCCGGGGGTACTCTGATTATCTCCTTATTGACTTTTCTAAACACTGACTAAACATTTGTACATAGTCCTTTTATTAAACTGCCCTTCATTACCTAGTTTGCATATATCTGTTTCCTACTATAATAAATATATCAACTGAAAATGTGTGGTTTTAATAAACTTGAACATTAGGGAGTCCACCAGACATTACATATGTTGATATTTAAGATTTTTCAAGTTTTGTACATGATTATTAACAGTAATATATCTCACCTGTTCATAGACTTTGAACCTTCCAAAGGATAGTAGAAAAGAGCAATTATAGTGAGAACAGTTTCCATGGTGTTTGTAAGAGTTCTGGTACAGCAATACCACGTGAACCAAGAGCATAACTGGCAAAAAAACTAAGAACAATTATAAGCAAACATATATTGAATGGGAAGTGGAAAAGCTCGGTATTACCTTCTATGGAAAACAGCAAGTCAACATATTGCAAAAATCACATCAAAAGGTAAATGATATTGAAAACAGACATGCCCAAACATTGTTTCTAAGAAGTTACATTACACACAGGTCTGTGACGATTCCACATATATATATGTTAAAGTTAAGTTTATATTTTCAGGTAAATTCTTATGGCATTGCATTTGATTGAAGTCTCACTTCCCACTAAGAGAAGGCATAAAACAGATTGATGATAGAGTTTATAGAAGACTGAAGTTCATAAGTAGATTCTTCCAGTCAGTATTCCTGAAAATTGCCTTTTATTACTGACAAGTATTTTGACGGTTTTTTATTGATTTTGGTTGGGAATGTTGCCTTATATTTTGATGAAAAATTAAGACAGCACAGGAGAGAATAAAAACATGACTATCAGGATGTATCGTTAAATTTTAATTTGGAAATTGACTAAAATAATAAACCAGTTTTTGGGAGAACATGCAAACAGAACCGTCAAGTCTACAAAGCAAATGTCTTCCAAGAAGCTTGTTAGCTGGTGCAAGGATGTTAAACATGCAGTACTAGCTTCCTGTCTCTTGAAATGTAGCCTTTAAAAAATGTTCCAATTGTTTGTGGATTTAAAGACTTTTCCTAAACCAGAAGAATCTAGCACTGCTACTCTGGAGTAAGGATTTCAAAGGCATTATGCTTTTGCCATTTTAGGTTGAGCCTTCAGCAATGTACAGTATATAGAGACTGATTTTATCCTTGAATCAAATTAGGAAGGAGTCAATCACTACTCCAATCTGTCTTTTTAAGGCAAACAAACACCCTACTAGCAGATGTCTTATTAATGATTACTAAATTATTGATATTTATTAATAAATATTTAATAAATTATATTCCAGAAATGTGTTGATTAATTGGTCACTTGGAACACATTTTCTAGTAGACAGGATTAAAAAGGTAGTAAGATTTCTAAGCTGGCTCATATAAGTTTATTTAATTTAGGAAAGAGCCAAGTGAGGTTAACCACAATATTAAAGAATCCAATCACTCTTCAGAATATGGTTTCAATGGGAACCACTGAATGGCTGAATTCAAGATTGAGTGTGAGATCAGGAATCTCCCTACTGTAAAATAAAAGGTCTGACCAAAGACAGTTTTCTACACTACATTCTCTCCCTTACAGAGTCTATTTCAAACATTCTGGCTAGAGGTGAAGGAATGCTTCAGTGAAAACGTACTTCTTAGGCTCAGTCTCATGTAGCTAGAGGTAGTGAACAAAGCCTGTAAACAGTGGATGTGATCTGTGAGGTAGGCAATTCCTACTGAGTTTTCTTTTTTTAAGAGTTTTTTTTTTTTTAATGTTTATTTATTTTTGAGAGAGAGAGAGCATGCAGGGGAGGGAGAGAGAAGAAAGAGGGAGACACAGAATCTGAAGCAGGCTCCAGGCTCTGAGCTGTCAGCACAGAGCCCAAGACTGGGCTCAAACCCACAAACTGCGAGATCATGACCTGAGCCGAAGTTGGACGTTCAACCAACCAAGCCACCCAGGTGCCCCTAGCAATTCCTACTGAATTTTATGGAAGGTGAGGCAAGGACTCTGACAGGTTTGATTAGTGAAGGTCCTTAAACAGGCTGTTCCTAGGGTTCAGCCTCTCACAGATTTTGAGGGCATCAGTGGCTTCTGTCACCCAAGGTGCAATCAGAAGGAAATATATGGCATGCACCACTTGCATTTTGTTATTCTTCATTATGGAAGTACCTCGAAAAAGTTGTACAAATTATCTTTTGAAGCTGTTTTGAGAATTGATATTTTTCCATGTGTTTCATGCCTGTAGGAATGAAGTAAGTGACATATAGTTTCTAAAGTGTTTAGGACTTACCACCCATTTTGCCATTTGCTGATTTTCTAGTTGCTTCATTAATGAATAAAGCCTGATGTCTGCTACAGCAGACAGAAGTGCTTGGGCAAGTCTAGGAATCCAAATCTTCAACAGTTAAAAAAAAAAAAAAGATATTAAAAACATCTTAATGGTTCATGTTGAATTATCATAAGAAATCAACAAACTGATCCAACTATCAATTAAAGGCCATTCTTAGTACAAAAATAGACAATATAGTATTCTTCTGCAAAAATAGTTTTGTTTTTTTTTTTTACAAAAATTACATTAATTTTTCAGGGAAATGCGCAAGGTAGTTTTATCATTCTCATTCTTGCTCTGTAATTTATATATTCCAACACTACTACTTTTAATTTATTAGATAGCCAGCAAAACATTTCATTGTGTTAAGGTTCTATTTTACAAGGACATTTAGTGGTTTTTGTTAAATTTTTATGAACTATATACAGTAATGTGTGCTAGGTATCATACTAAGTACTTTATATATATCAGCTCATTCAGTCCTGCTAACAATCCCTGTGAGATAGGTACTACTTTATAAGTGAGGAAACTGAGGTACAGAGAGGTTAAATAATTTTCTCAAGGCTGCACAGCTAGTTAGTGTGGAAACCAGAATTCAAACCCAAGTCTGCCTGATTCTAAAGCCTGTGCTCTTAACTACTAAGTTACATTACTTCCCCATCCTGCAATAAAGATGATAAAATTACTTTTTTTTTTCATAAAAGGACAAGTATTCCACAGTTATAGAAACAATAGTAATCAGATGACATTAAAAAGTAATTTAAGGGGAGCCTGGGTGGCTCAGTGGGTTAAGCATCTAACTCTTGATTTCAGATCAGGTTATGATCTCCCTGTTCGTGAGATTGAGCCCTGGATCAGGCTCCGTGCTGACAGCCAGAGGCTGCTTGGGATTCTCTCTCTGGCCCTCCATTGCTCACACTCTCTCTCTCTCTCTCATAATAAATGAACACTTAAAAAAAAAAAGTAAATTTAAGAGTAAAACTAAAGAATAAATGTACTATAACTTACAGTTAGTAATTCTAATGCTACACATTGACATCTTTGAGAGTTTTAAAACAATGTCAGTTATTATTAACAAAATAACACACTGATAGAACACAATTTAAACTTAGTTTGTTCAAGGGTGCCTGGGTGGCTCAGTCGGTTAAGTGTCCAACTTCAGCTTAGGTCATGATCTCACGGTTCATGGGTTCAAGCCCTGTGTCAGGCTCTGTGCTGAACTCTTGCTCAGAGCCTGGAATCTGCTTCAGATTCTGTGTCTCCTTCTCTCTCTGCCCCTCCCCCAACACATGCTCTGCCTCTGAAAAATAAATAAATGTAAAAACAGGTTTTAAAAAAAATTTTTTTTAAATGTTTTATTTATTTTTGAGACAGAGAGAGACAGAGCATGAACAGGGGAGGGGCAGAGAGAGAGAGGGAGACACAGAATCTGAAACAGGCTCCAGGCTCTGAGCTGTCAGCACAGAACCTGATGTGGGGCTTGAACTCACAGACCATGAGATCATGACCTGAGCCGAAGGTGGACACTCAACCGACTGAGCCACCCAGGCGCCCCTAAAAACAGGTTTTTTAAACTTAGTTTGTTCAAAAGATGTGTTTCTAAAAATATATGTAAATTTGTATTTCTGTTAGATCAGTCTTTATTAACTTTATAGTTAGAGTGGCTTTACTATCAGGTATCAGTGGCTTCTAATACTTTATGTTCCTTTTCTTTGTCAATAATCTGTAAATTAAAAAATCTGTAAATTAATGTTTAAGTCTTAAAGGTATGCTGTACTTCATAATTTCACTTAAACTGTGTCCTGTAAAATACAGCAAAAGACATCTATGTACATACCTTGTTTACTCTGCATAAAGATCTATATGCTTATGTCTTATCTTTCAGGCCTGAAAGTAGTTCATGTGAAAAGCCAATTTGGGGGCGCCTGGGTGGCGCAGTCGGTTAAGCGTCCGACTTCAGCCAGGTCACGATCGCGTGGTCCGTGAGTTCGAGCCCCGCGTCAGGCTCTGGGCTGATGGCTCAGAGCCTGGAGCCTGTTTCCGATTCTGTGTCTCCCTCTCTCTCTGCCCCTCCCCTGTTCATGCTCTGTCTCTCTCTGTCCCAAAAATAAATAAACGTTGAAAAAAAAAAAAAAAATTAAAAAAAAAAAAAAAAAGCCAATTTGGCTACAAATAATATAAGCCAACAATATGAGGAAGTCACTAAAACTGAAAGAATCCTTGTGCATTGACAGAAGTATAGTATTTATGGAGTTAATGGTTACACTGTATTCTGAAGTAGTTACACTAGCTTTCTTTCTATTTTTTTTCAAAAAAATTTTTAATGTTTATTTTTGAGAGAGAGAGAGACACAGAGTGAGTGGGTGAGGGGCAGAGAAAGAGGGAGACACAGAATCTGAAGCAGGCTCCAGGCTGTGAGCTGTCAGCACAGAGCCTGACGCGGGGCTCAAACTCACGAACTGTGAGATCGTGACCTGAGTCGAAGTCAGATGCTCAACTGACTGAGCCACCCAGGTACCCCTACTCTAGCTTTTAATAATGTATTCAGTTTGGAGACCTACATTTTAAGACAGATATTAACAAATTACAGGATGTCTAAAGCACATTATCTGATTATGATACTTAAAACTGGAGACGTTTATCCTGGATAAATAAAACTTTTTGAATGGCTGTCATGTAGGAATCTTGAATTTAAAAGAAGGTTGATTTTTAGTACAACACAAAAATAAATGGAGATGTAAACTCTCAGTTATTAGAAGTCTCTCCAGACTTTTTTTTTTTAGACATTTTATTTTTCTTCTTTTTTTAAGTTTACTTATTTTGAGAGACAGAGCAGAGGAGGGGCAGAGAGAGAGAGGAAGAGAGAGAATCCCAGGCAGACTCTACGCTGTCAGCACAGAGAACCCCCTCTCCAGACTTTTAAGATACCATAATTTTCTAGGTTATAGTAAGGACCTAAGAAGAATTAAATAATAGTTGCATATGGCCCTTGAAAATAAATTTTTTTTTTTCAACGTTTATTTATTTTTGGGACAGAGAGAGACAGAGCATGAACAGGGGAGGGGCAGAGAGAGAGGGAGACACAGACTGGGAAACAGGCTCCAGGCTCTGAGCCATCAGCCCAGAGCCTGATGCAGGGCTCGAACTCACGGACCGCGAGATCGTGACCTGGCTGAAGTCGGACGCTTAACCGACTGCGCCACCCAGGCGCCCCGGCCCTTGAAAATAAAAAGTAGTGGGCTGGGGCGTATGAAGGAACATGCAAGGGGTAAACCTTGAGTATGATGCTGTGTTGGCAGCTTACCATTCTCCTGTTCTTTAAATTCCTGATTCCTCCATTAAACTCCAGAGGCCAAATGCCCTTGTGCATCTTCTGACTATTGAAAGCCCCCAGTGTGGTAACCTGTTCAGGTCTCCCTTCTATATCCCTTTCCTCTCACATGTGCTAAGCCAGTGCTGTCCAGCAGAACTATATATAACATGAGCCACATAATTTAAAAGTGTATAGTTGCCAAATTAAAAAGTAAAAAAAAAAAAAAATCCCAAACAGGTAAAATTAATTTTAGTTATTTTAACCCAATATATCTAAAATATTATCATTTCGTCAAAATAAAAAATTGCAGAAATATTTTACATTTTTATTTTATACTTATTTTTTGATATCCAGTATGTATTTTACACTAACAGCACTTCTCAATTTGGATTAGCCACATTTCAAATGTTTAATAGACACATGTGGCTAGTGGCTACCATATTAGCGCAATTCTAAGCCATTCCTAATTCTGTATACACACTTTATGCAGTTTGGAGAGAAGCTATCTGGTAAGAGCATTAGGCTGTGAATAAGTAGACCTAGGATTTAGTTTTAGCTCTGCTTTAAAAAAATTTTTTTTTAATGTTTATTTTTGAGAGAGAGAGAGAAAGAGCATGAGTAGGAGAGGGGCAGAGAGAGCAAGACACAGAATCTGAAGCAGGCTCCAGGCTCTGATCTGTCAGCACAGAGCCTGACACAGGGCTCGAACCCACAAACCACAAGATCGTGACTTGTGCCAAAGTTGGATGCTCAACTGACTGAGCAACCCTGGCTCCCCTAGCTCTGCTTTTGACATTCTGTGACCTTGGTCTATTTACCTTACTTCTCTGACCACTTCTAGTTTCAAAATTATGTAATCTATGTTTAAAATAATCAATTATGACAGTATGAGTGACCAAGTGATAGCATCTTAATGTTTCTCCACCTGGTCAAGTTCCAGATAGGACAGAGGTTTTGGGGAACACAGCAGGGTGGGGATGGGGACTATAGGAGGCTTACTTTAAATCACAAAATGGCCAGGTGGGTCAGCTACACGTTGAGGAAAGTGGATTGGTTCTGAAGGAATAGGAAGTTTTCTATCTTGAAGAATCCTTCATTCATAATATAACCTACTTCTTGGCATATAAGATATCCTTAATATATATATGCCTGTGTTTCCAGACTTTATAGTTATCCTACACAATCTAGAAGCCCTGACAGGAGAAGAGAATTCACAGCTCCTAACTTCTGCATGTATCAATGGGAGAAACTCTGCAACTGCTGTAAATTCTCCTTCGCCATGATCCTTCCATGTGTCTTTCTTTCCAGGCTCCAAAAACCCCTCAGGATTTGGATTACCTTTGGAATTCTGGGCCACTTCCCTAACAGAAAATGGGGAAGTCCCAAACTTCTGAGTCTAACCTGATGACAGCTTAAAGGAAAATGAGTTTAGAGAATCTTTGGCACCATTAGTTCTTCTTTTGTACCCTCTCTTGGCAAATGACCCCAGAAATTCATGATCTGGTAATTACAATCTAACTTACTACTGCTGCCTAATTACTACATACATAGCACAGTGATTGTGTATATCATTACATTCTTGTGAAATTAATTTTCCCTAGGTTTTAATTTCCACACTAAATCCTGGGTAGGTTTATATGTATTTAGTCTTCATAAGCTCCTATAACATGGTCTTCTGCTGGCAAATTAAAAAAACAAAAACTAGCTACAACACGGCTGTCATGTGATTCTTTCATGAAGGAAGAATACTTCTAAAGTCCAAATAATGAATATACAATGTAGTCATTCTCAAAGTCTGCATATCTTAACACGATTCCTTGAAGGAGGACACTTCCATGCTCAGTTTTGTGTTTTAGCATGTAATGAAGAGTTACACATCACAGTACGTCTTTGGAACTGTGGGCTTCCTAGATATGGTCAGAGTTTAGCAGTATCTTTCTAAAAACAATATTCTGATACCACTATCATTTGGTTAAAATACATTAGCCTTTTAAAAAGGGTAGAATAAATCTACTTTTAATTACTATCAGTTAGTTAATATAGATTGTTAGCCTTTTTAAAAGGATGGAGTAAGTCTACTTTTTTTTTTTTTTTCAACATTTATTTATTTTTGGGACAGAGAGAGACAGAGCATGAACGGGTGAGGGGCAGAGAGAGAGGGAGACACAGAATTGGAAACAGGCTCCAGGCTCTGAGCCATCAGCCCAGAGCCTGACGCGGGGCTCGAACTCACGGACCGCGAGATCGTGACCTGGCTGAAGTCGGACGCTTAACTGACTGCGCCACCCAGGCGCCCCGTAAGTCTACTTTTAATAACTACTTTCATTACTTTTATTTAAACTTACCAGCAGCTGAACACTATCTTTCCCCAAAAGGTGTAGAATCTTGTAAATGCTTGCAAAGATTAAGGGATAAGTGTAACCCCTCAATCGTTCTGTCCATTCCCAGGTCAAATAACCATAATTAGTAATATTAAGGACTGATGTTAAATAGCACTGAAACAAAACCTATTTTCATTTCTATGCATAAAACTCTTTTTTTGACAAAGAAGCTTAAAAACACTATTTTATACTGGTTTTTCAAACTAAAAATAGAATCGACCAATTAAACTCATAACTTCTTCAAGATGGGAATGTGCTTTTTTACTTCATCTACATCCTCCACAGTACTGAGCACTATGGCAATACATGCTAGTTAAAGGCTGAGTCAAGTATATTAACATCAAAGAAAGATATAGAAGAAATATTAGTGTAAAATAATGGTATATTTTGATAAGTTAAAATTACTTAGAAAATATATGGAAAATCGACTAAAAATACATAATAGAAGCTAACACAATTTCTAAGATGAATATACATTCATAATATAGGAAGGAAACTACAAAGGATATTTGAAAACCATGTGATGTGCAACTTCAAGAGACTGCCAATATTCATCTGGAACAAAACTTGTCTGGACTAAAAAACAGTTACATATTCGTAATGCTATAGTAAACAAGACCAGATAAATGTTTTCACCAAGAAGATCTGAAAAACAAAACAAAACAGGTAATTGTGGCATAAAAGTCAGGCAAGTTCCACTTGCAGAACTAATGCTCTGGTTGGCCCCTTGCTTAGATTCTGTTAAGTCACCGTAGAGAACTCTGGCCTCTCTACACTCTGGCCTCTCCCGTCAAAACAGAACTGGGCTGAAAGTTATACAAGGGCCAGAGTCTCACCATTGGGTAATTGCCACTCCTTTCATCTTTCTTGGAACTAACTGTATAAAGAGAATAGTAAGATAAATACTGAAAAAGAGACTGGGTTAACTAAATGAAGCCTGAGGCTAATGAGGTAATATCCTATATGGGTAGCTAATGAAAGAAACCAGCTAACAAAGTACTAAGGAGCAACTCTTCTATATATGTCAAACAGTGGCATATCAAATGGTCCTTTGTATGTTTTTAAATAGCCTTTATTGATGTTTATGCAAGGTGCTGAGTTCATTCCTTCACACGCCTTACCTCGTTTAATCCTCCCTCCAAACTATGCTAAAGGGTAGATATTGGTCCCATTTTACCTAGGAAATTGAGACTAAGACGTTAAACTGTCTTGTCCAAAGTCAAAAAGGTTGTAAATGACTAAACAGGACTCAACACAGGTCTATCTGCTGCATCCAAAGCCCTGCTCTTTACCACAAGTGGACAGTCTGCAGGCTGAATACAGAGTTTTTTTGGGGTTTTTTTGTTGTTTTTTAATGTGAATCTAGTTGCCAACATTTTAAAATCCTATTTTATATTAAAATCTATATTGTAGCATTTCAAAACTAAGAACTGACGCAGAGCTCAACTGGCTGGTTCTGAAATATAAGGTGCTTTAACTTATTTAGACGTGCCTGTCTGGCCTCCTGAGCATTTGTGTTTGCACTCTAATCCATTTTGAGTCTTTTGCTATCATTCTAGGTTCCTGCCACTCTCCTTCTTTCTTCTCCAGGAATCACATTTAAACATTTTCCAGACAATTGGTACATTCAACACAACATACATGCCCCATCTCAACTTTCATCTTTTAGAAACACTTAAAGAAACCTCCCGACTGAAATATATCTGCTGAAAGCATACCTTGTGAAAAAACCCTTTTACTCTGTGGACTGGGGAGAATAAACAGTACACAGAACTGGCCCTTGGACAGGTGATCTTGAATCCCTAAAAGTTCAACTATTTGTCCAGCTGCCTCTCCCTTTCCCCGCGTCACAACCCTCCTTCTTCATTTAGCAAAATGATTCTCCCCTTTCTTGGTCTCAGGTTTCCAGAAGAGAAACGCGGCATTCTTTTCAGCCACTTATACCGTGCTTGGTATATATAATGCGCTCAAATATTTACTGAATGAATGAGAAGTCCATCTTTATATGAAAACCCCGCTCCGACATATCAAAAACCCACTTGCTGGGGTGATTTTTCTCCTGTCAACATCATCACGACATACCAAAGAGAAGACAGGGGGCGGTGGGAAAAATAAATGGGTTAGGAGTCAGACCTGGTCCCACCCCATCCAGGAATCAACCCCTCCGCGGCTACGAAACCTCAGGTAACTCCCGGACTGGGTACCCCCTTTCTAAAATGGGGGTGGCAACGTCATTAAATTCACTCCACACGGCCGGCGGCGGCAGAATTAACTGATGCAGAAAAGCACACTGCAAGAGGCAGGGATCGAGAATCCGGTCTCGATCGCACGATTTCTTGGCAACCCTACCCAGCAGATGGAGCCCTAGCTCAGGGTCCGCGGCTTCCCGCCACTGCCTCGGAGCTCCGCGCCCGCACCTCATCACTCACCTCCGCTGCGCTCGGAGCTATTCGGGGGGCTGAGGTACAAAGTTGACTTTCTCTTTCGCAGCTTCATCTTCTCGTGGGAGCGGTTCTGCAGACCGCGGAAAAAGAGTCGGCCGTTGCCTCCTTCTTGCTCCATCCTGCACCTATTTCGATATCTACTGAGGATCCCCTGACACCTCAGTCCCTCGGAAGAAGGACCCTGAAGTAACGCGCGTTGCTCTTCCGCTCATTAAGTTTGGCCACTGCAGCAGCCGTAGCTCGCAGGCGCGGAGATACCTGGGAAAAGGCAGCCTCCTCGCGCCGGCCTGCGAATGCTTCGGAATATTGCACGTTTGTCTGGCGCGGGTAAGCTTTGTCGTGAGCTCGCCTGCGTTTTTCCTTTGGCTTCTCCTTCTCGTGAGATTGCTGCCCGGACTTGGCTTCTAGGTCTCTGAGCCCAGGTTACTCTTCCGGAAGCTGCTGGAAGGATCCGGAGCTCCCTTGCGCTGGGGCAGGCAGGAGGCGGGGTCAGCGAAGCCACGGCCACGCGTTCGGGACGTTTTGGTGGTAAAGATAATAGTAAACTTGTTTGCGTGACATTTCACTATTTGGGTGGTCGCTCAGTAACTGTCGAACCAAGTGGGTAGGGTAGGATGATTTAAGCTGATGTACAGATGTGGGAAATGAGGTTAGGAAAGGTTAAATGACTTGGGTAGGGTCACTTAGCAAGCTAGCGGCAAAAGAGGGAATCTCCCTATTTGGTATGGTTTATCTTACAAACAGCTGACTTGCTTTTTTTTTTTTTTTTTTTTCTGTTACATTCAGCAGGCGATTAACCATAGCATGCTTCGTAAGCTGTCGTTTATTTAGATTTCTTCTCCATTTTACCGATATTAAGGACAACCTGGTTTCTAGTACCGGTTCTGCCACTAATTTTTGTAACCTCGGGGGCTGGTCTAGGTGACGGTGAAAGATTGCTATGAGAAAACATGAAAATCTTTTACTTTGCTTTCTTCTTTCACAAACATGTTTTCTCCAGACACTAAAGTGTTCTCAAGTATAACTTTCTGAGAAATAGTGGAGTTTTAACTCCTCAGCTTTTAAAAGTAAACCCAGCCAGATCTCCTTTATATTTTTATCAAAAGTGGATGGAAATTATTTGTTTGATGTCTACTTGTACCTTCTAAAGCATTAAAGGGAACTCACAAAATCTTTTAGCCTGTTTTTAAAAATTGTTTTTAATCACACATACTGCCAAAACCCATAAAATAGTTTAAAGGGGGGGGGGCAATAATGAAAAGTAACAATTCTCTTTCTTCTACTTCAGATTGGATTGACAGTCACTTTCAACTTCTGGGAGCTGTTTGTTACAGTAGTTAGCTTCATGTAGTATGTGAAGGTGTAAACAGTATGTCTCTCTCCGCCCCCTCACTTTTGCCATTTTAAAAATTATCCATTTAGGGGCGCCTGGGTGGCGCAGTCGGTTAAGCGTCCGACTTCAGCCAGGTCACGATCTCGCGGTCCGTGAGTTCGAGCCCCGCGTCAGGCTCTGCGCTGATGGCTCAGAGCCTGGAGCCTGGTTCCAATTCTGTGTCTCCCTCTCTCTCTGCCCCTCCCCCGTTCATGCTCTGTCTCTCTCTGTCCCAAAAATAAATAAACGTTGAAAAAAAAAAATAAAAATAAAAATAAAAATTATCCATTTAAAACTATGGAGAATATGCTGCAATAGGATTTAGCTTTGTCTCACACCATCCCCAACCCTCATTTGCCATACTCCCTATATATTTCTATTCGTGCTTTAGTTAAATCAAGTGATATGTACATATTATGATGAAAATACTATTCACTCTGGATAGAATCTTTTCAAGGATGCTGTGCTAAGTTATTGCTTTGCTTCCCATTTTTTTTGTACACAGATCTGAAGATCTTTCCTGGATGTGGACTATAATTTTTCAAAACCACTGTGTGGCAGAAGCACTGAATACATTTGTTGAAAAATGTTTGGGAGATTGACTCTTCCACAACTACTTTTTGCTAGCATCCTTGGAATTGCTGGAGGAATGTATATTTATCAACCAATATTTGAACAGTACTACCGAGATAAGATGGAATTTAAAAAAAAGTTGAAATTGACACAAGAATCAGAAGAGAAGAAAAGTTAATACTACATGGAGTTGAACTGCAATTGTTTAAAGGTCTACTGAAATTATACACTGACTATAAATAATATAGTAAGAACTTCTCAAATATATTTTAAACATAAATAAATCATAGGCCATGATTTTAAAACAAACATTGTCGATTTTAGTGTTTACTTTTATTTGCCATCTTATGTCTTTTAACCAAGACAGATTAGTATTGTCTTAAGTATATTTATTTATTTTGAGAGAGAGAAAGAGCATGCATGGTGTGTGTGAGTGGGGGAGGGAGAGAGAGAGAGAGAGAGAGAGAGAGAGAGAGAGAGAGAGAGAGAGAGAGAATCCCAAGCAGGCTCTGCGGTGTCAGCACAGAGCCTGACATAGGGCTCAAACTCACTAACTGTGAGATCATGACCTGAACCAAAACCAAGAGTTAGACACTTAACCAACTGAGCTACCCAGGTGACCCTAGTAATTTTTTTAAAAACTAAAATGAATGTCTTAGGGAGTATTTTGTTTCCTAGTTGAGGTTAATTTTTCTGGGAATGCAGCATATACAGAATCATGGGAAGATCCTTTATATTTTTAAAATAGCTGAAAATGATGTTTATAGCACTGTTTATAGATGAAGTGGATCAAGTTAACTACCTTAGGCAGAATGTCCCTCAAGTAGCCTACAATTAGCCTGGTTTAATATACTTGAGCAGTCTTTCAGCCCCAGGCAGAATGGAGGAATAAATTGAGAATTGGGGTAGCCCAGAGCAAGGTGGGGTTTTAGAGAAGATAGTGTTATATAAGATGGCAGATATGACACAGGATCTGTTTAACCTAAGTAAATTTACATTAATAATGGTGGTAAAGGTGGAATTAATTTGTTATGAATCTATTATTTATGTAAATAATTTTTTGAAATCACTAAGAACTAATAATTTTCATTCTAATCTTAAGCTTCTATTTTCAATGAGAGCTATCAATGTAATCACACGTACAAAATGCTTTATTTAAAGCAACTCTTTTATCGTTGGTTTCTTTTTCTTTAAAAGTAAATTTATTATAACTTAATCTAAGCTACCTATGTTGAATGGAGGCCAGCATGGGTAATTTTTTTAAAAAAGAGTGAAGAAAAAATTACAAAAATAGTACACGTTCATTAAAAATTCAAACGATACAGAAATGAACAAAATGAAAAGTGAAAATTATTGATGCATATACTGATTTAATCTGTCCCTCCAACAGTTTAGTGTGAATTTTTGTGACTGTTTTTCCTCTATGCACATAAAAATACACATGATAATTTTATTTTATTTTTTATTTATTTATTTTTTAATATGAAATTTATTGTCAAATTGGTTTCCATACAGCACCCAGTGCTCATCCCAAGAGGTGCCCTCCTCAATACTATCACCCACTTTCCCCTCCCTCCCACACCCCATCAACCCTCAGTTTACTCTGTTTTTAAGAGTCACTTATGGTTTGGCTCCCTCCCTCTCTAACTTTTTTTTTTTTCCTTCCCCTCCCTCATGGTGTTCTTGCTAACTTAAAAATGCACATGAAAATTTTAATTCATCTACCAAGTATTTACCATGTGATAGGTTTAGCTTTGCTTGACTACAGATAGATTCTTTTGCATGAGTTTTCTCATCATGGAACCCAGGCTCAAGGAGCATCCCCTTTCTGGGATATGACAATATAGGACTGAGAGACAGAGGAAACTTGGAATTGTAAGCTTCTGCTCAGTTGTGGCAAATGTCAAGCCTTGTCATATTCTTTTGGTTTATAGCAAGGACATCCATGGTCAACCCCAGAGTCAAGGGCAGGGACACAGACTTCATACAGGGTACAGAGTCAAGTCATATGACAATGAGCAAGAATATATGATCCTGTTATATCCAAGGAATGATAAACCCATATATGTAGCATCAACTTAAATTGAACTGCTTTTGATATTCCTGAGAATGATGGCATTGTCAGTTTAGCATTTACATACCAAGCGGCAGAGAATGAGTTAATTTTTTTTTCTAATAAAGATATTGCAGCTATTTAAAAGAAGGTCACAATAAGATACCCACTTGACATACAAACAAAAAAGATGGAAAAATAATAAGTGTTAGCAAGGATATGGAGAAATTGAAACACTGATCCACTGCTGATGGGAATGTAAAACTTCAGTTGCTGTGGAACAATTTGGCAATTCCTCAAAAAGTTAAGCAGTGTTACCTTATGACCCAGTAATTTTACTTCTAGGTATATATCCAAGAGAAGTGAAAACATGTCCACACAAAAATTTATACATGAATGTTCATAGCTTCATTATTATAATAACTAAAAAAGTAGAAATTACACAAATGTCTATCAATGGATGGATAACAAATTATATTTCCACACAGAATATTGCTCAGCCATAATTAATGAAATAGTGATACACGGTACAACATGAATAAACTTGGAAAAACATGAAAGAAGATGGTCACAAGAGACCCTATATTGTAATTCCATTTATATGACATGTCTAGAACAGGCAAATGGAGAGAAACAAAGTAGATTAGTGGCTGCCAGGATATGGGGTTTCTTTTCAAAGTGATGAAAATGTGTTGGAACTAGATAGTGGTGATCAGGGACAACTTTGTCAATATACTAAAGACACGGAATTGTACACTATAAAATAGTGAACTTTATAATAATTCTATCTCAATAAAGCTGTCTTAAAAAAAAAAAAGAAAGAAAGAAAGAACAGGGATACAGCATCCAGAATAGCTGCAATTGAGATAGTTCATTCTTTCTGCCACAATCCATCTAGTTTGTTTTTTATGTGTAATAAAAAATACATAGCATGAAATTCATTATTTTTACAGGTTTTATGTGTACAATTCAGTGGCATTAAGTACATTCACACTGTTGTGTAACCATCATCCATTTTTCTCTAGAACTCTTTCCATTTAAATTTTGCCAGGCCCAGAGAGGTGAATTCAGTGGGGATATAGAGACTCTGCCCACATCCTTAAAATCTTTAAAGATGGCATTAATGTCTGCAGTTCTTTGCTTAAATTGCTTCTCATTTACTGTTTTAGCCAGGGAAAGCATATTCAGAGGCTTTCAGTTGGTTCTTTCTACAATGAGGATTTGGTAGGGACTGAATGTGACACCCCTGGCAAAATTCATATGTTGAAACCCTAATCCCCAGTGTGATGGTATTTGGAGGTGGGGCCTTTGGGAGGTAATTAGATTGTGCAGGTGGAGCCCTCATGAATGGGATTAGTGCCCTTATAAGAAGAGATACAGGAGAGATGATCACTTTTTTCACCATGTTAGGATTATAGCAAGAAGGTACAAACTGGAAAAGGGCCTTCTCACCAGACACCGAATCCATGAGCACCTTGATTTTGGACTCCCCAGCCTTCAGAACTGTAGGAAATATTTGTTGTTTAAGTCACCCATATTATGGTATCCTGTTACAACAGTCTAAGGCAGGGTTCCATAAGGTCAGTGATTATAGTGTATGATCCTTTTAATGTATTGTTGAATTTAGTTTGCTAATATTTAATTGAGAATTTTTGTGTCTATATTCATCAGCGATATTGGCCTGTAATTTTCTTTTTTTGTGGCATTCTTACTTGGTTTTGGTATTAGAGCTTTGTAAAATGAGTTTAGAAGCATTCCCTCCTCTTAAGCGTTTTTGGAAAAGTTTGAGGATAGGTATCGAATCTTTGAATGTTTTGTAGAATTCACTGGTGAAGCATCTGGTCCTGAGCTTTTGTTTGTTGAGAGGTTTTTGATTACTGATTCAACCTCCTTACTGGTAATTTGTCTATCCCAATTTTCTATTTCTTCCTTGATTCTGTCTTGGAAGATTATCTGTTTCTAAGAATGTATCCATGTCTTCTATGGTGTCCAGTTCATTGGCAAATAATTGTCCATAGAGGTCTCTTATGATCCTTTGTATTTCTCTAGTACCAGTTATAACCTCTCTTGCTAGTTTTACTAACTTGAGCCTTCTCTTTTGGTAAGTCTAGCTAAAGGTTTGTCAAATTTGTTTATCCTTTCAAAGAACCCACTCTTAGTTTCATTGATTTTTAAATTTTATTTTTAGTTTCTATTTCATTTATTTATGCTGTGATCTTTCTTATTTTTTTCTTTCTACTAACTTTGGGCTTTATTTATTCTTTCCTAGTTCTTTGAGATGTAAAGTTAGTTTATTTGAGATTTTCCTTGTTTCTTGAGGTAAGCTTGTATCATTATGAACTTCCCTATTAGAACATTTTTTGCTGCATCCCATGGATTGTGAATTGTTATAGTTACATTTTCATTTGTCTCAAGGTATTTTCTGATTTCCTCTTTGATTTTTTTTGTTGACCCATTGATTGTTCAGTAGAATGTTGTTTAATTTCTACATATTTGTGATTTTTTTTTTTTTAGTTTTCTGCTTGTAATTTTTTTTTAGTTTCATGCCATTGTGATCAGAAAAGATGCTTGATAGGATTTAAGTCTTATTAAACCTATTGAGACTTGTTTTGTGGCCTAACATGTGATCTATCCTGGAGAATGTTTCATGTGCACTTGAGAAGCATGAGTATTCTGCTGCTTTGGGATTAAATATTCTGTATTTAGCTATTAAGTCCATCTGGTCTAATGTGTGGTTTAGGCCAATGTTTCCTTATTGATGTTCTATCTGGATGATCTATCCATTGATGTAAGTAGGGTGTTAAAGCACACTACAATTATTGATGCAGACAATTTCTTCCTTTAGATCTGCTAATATTTGTTTTATATGTAGGTGCTCTTATGTTGGGTGCACAAATATAATTTTTATATCCTGGGTTGGGTTGACTGCTTTTTCAACAGGTAATGCCCTTTGTCTTTTATAGTCTTTGTTAAAGTCTGTTTTTTCTGGTATAAGTATAGTTACACCAACTTTTTCTTCATTTTTATTACATGGAATATTTATTTAATCTCTTCCCTTTCAGTCTAGGTGTGTCCTTACTTCTGCAGAGTTTCTTTTAAGCAGTATATAGATGAGTCTTGTTGTTTTTAAGTCCACTCAGCTTCTCTGTGTCTTTTGATTAGAGAATTTACATTTAAGGTAATTTTTTTATATTTATTTTATTTTATTTTATTTTTAATGTTTATTTATTTCTGAGACAGAGACAGAGCATGAGTGGGGGAGGGGCAGAAAGGAAGGAAGACACAGAATCAGAAGCAGGCTCCAGGCTCTGAGCTGTCAGCACAGAGCCCGACTCAGGGCTCGAACTCACAAACCATGAGATCATGACCTGAGCTGAAGTCGGTTGCTCAACCGACTGAGCCACCCAGGTGCCCCAAAGTAATTTTTTAAATTTTAACTTGTTTTATTTATTTATTTTTTAAATTTACATCCAAATTAGTTAGCATATAGTGCAACAATGATTTCAGGAATAGATTCCTTAGTGCCCCTTACCCATTTACCCCATCCCTCCTCCCACGACCCCTCCTGTAACCCTCAGTTTGTTCTCCATATTTACGAGTCTCTTTTGTTTTGTCTCCCTCCCTGTTTTTATATTATTTTTGCTTCCCTTCTCTTATGTTCATCTGTTTTGTCTCTTAAAGTCCTCATATGAGTGAAGTCATGTGATTTTTGTCTTTCTCTGACTAATTTCACTTAGCCTAATACCCTCTAGTTCCATCCACGTGGTTGCAAATGGCAAGATTTCATTCTTTTTGATTGCTGAGTAATACTCCATGGTATATATATACCACATCTTCTTTATCCATTCATCCATTGATGGACATTTGGTCTCTTTCCATACTTTGGCTATTGTTGATAGTACTGCTATAAACATGGGGGTGCATGTGTCCTTTTGAAACAGCACACCTGTATCCCATGGATAAATGCCTAGTAGTGCAATTGCTGGGTCGTCAGGTAGTTCTATTTTTAGTTTTTTGAGGAACCTCCATACTGTTTTCCAGAGTGGCTGCACCAGCCTGCATTCCCAACATTTAAAGTAATTATTGAGGGGCGCCTGGGTGGCGCAGTCGGTTAAGCGTCCGACTTCAGCCAGGTCACGATCTCGCGGTCCGGGAGTTCGAGCCCCGCGT
The DNA here is from genome assembly GCF_028749965.1 of Puma concolor. Lineage (NCBI taxonomy): Eukaryota > Metazoa > Chordata > Mammalia > Carnivora > Felidae > Puma > Puma concolor. The sequence continues at coordinate 99,979,986 of NC_141672.1, read as the reverse complement.
CAGGCTCTGGGCTGATGGCTCAGAGCCTGGAGCCTGTTTCCGATTCTGTGTCTCCCTCTCTCTCTGCCCCTCCCCCGTTCATGCTCTGTCTCTCTCTGTCCCAAAAATAAATAAACGTTGAAAAAAAAAATTAAAAAAAAAAATAAAGTAATTATTGATAGGTATGTACTAATTGCCATTTTGTTAATTGCTTTCCAGCTGGTTTTGTATTTCCTGTTTGTTCCTTTTTTCTTCTTTCACTCTTTTTCTCTGTGCTTTAATGACTTTCTTTAGTGTTATTAGTTTTTTCCTTTCATTATCTTTTGTGTATCTATAATAGGTTTTTCCTTTATGCTTACCATGTGGTTCACATATAATAATTCACTTAAAATATGCTGTAGCAATAGCAACTTAAATTTTTACATATTCTTTTTTTTTTTTTTTTTTAATTTTTTTTTTTTCAACGTTTATTTATTTTTGGGACAGAGAGAGACAGAGCATGAACGGGGGAGGGGCAGAGAGAGAGGGAGACACAGAATCGGAAACAGGCTCCAGGCTCTGAGCCATCAGCCCAGAGCCCGACGCGGGGCTCGAACCCACGGACCGCGAGATCGTGACCTGGCTGAAGTCGGACGCTTAACCGACTGCGCCACCCAGGCGCCCCAAATTGTTACATATTCTAAAGCCTCTACAGTTTTAGTCCCCTACCATGTTTTATGTTGTTTTTATTAAGAAAATTTTTTTAAGGTTTATTTGTTTTGAGAAAGAGAGAGAGCAAGAGCAGGGAAGGGGCAGAGAGAGAGAGGGAGAGAGAGAGGATCCCAAGCAGGCTCCATGCTGTCAGCATGGAGCCTGATGTGAAGCTCGATCTCACAAACTGAGAAATTATGACCTGAGCAGAAATCAAGAGTCAGATGCTTAACTGACTAAGCTACCCAGGTGCCCCCCTCCCCCATGTTTTATGTTTTTTATGTCATATTTTATATCTTTTTATTTAGTGTATTTGTTAACTAGTTATTATAGTTATGTTTGCTACGTTTATCTTTTAACCTTAATCCTAGCTTTGTAAGTGGTTTGTTTCCTGCTTTTACTATATATTTGCCTTCACCAGTGAGATTTTTATTTTTATATTTTCTTGTTATTAGTGTGTTTTCTTTTCTGCCTAAAGATATCCCTTTAATATTTCTTGTAAAGTTGGTTTAGTGATGATGAGCTCCTTTAGCTTTTGCTTGCATGGAAAAATCTTTATCTCTCCAATTCTGAATGATAGATTTACTGGGTAGAATATTCTTGGTTGGAAGTTCTCTTTTCTTCAGCACTTTGAATATATCATGCCGCTCCCTTCTGGCCTGCATAGTTTCTGCTGAAAAATCAGCCAGTAGTCTTAAGGGGTTCCCTTGTACATAATTTTTTTTTTCTCTTGGTGCATTTAAGACTTTTTATTTAACTTTTGACATTTTAATTATGATGTGTCTGGATGTGGATCTCTTTGGAGTTTTCTGTCTTTTTCTCTCTTCTCCTTTTGGGACTCCTACACTACTAATGTTACTCTGTTTGATGTTGTTCTGTAAGTCTCCTAATCTATCTTCTCTTTTTAAATTTCCATTTTCTTTTTGTGGCTCTGTTTGAGTGAGTTCCATTGCCTTGTCTTCTTGGTGACTGATCCATTTTTGTGCATCATCTAGCCTGCTGTTGAATCCCTATAGTGTATTTTTCAGTTCAGTTATGTTCTTCAGCTCTGTGACTTCTGTTTAGTTCTTTCTTTTATTTTCTACCTCTTTGTTGAAGTTCTCACTGTATTCATCCATTCTTCTCCTGAGTTTGGTGAGCATCTTTATGCCTATTACTTTGAACTCTAGCAGGTAGATTACTTGTTTGCATCTCATTAAGGTCTTTTCCTGAGGTTTTTGTCTTGTTCTTTTATTTGGAACATACTTTTACTGTTTCCTCTTTTTCCTTGACTCTTCATGCTTGTTTCTGAGTATAATGCAAACTAGCTACCTCTCCCAGCCTTGAAGGAGGTATCTTACTTTGAAGGAGATAGGAGGTGAAACTTGTTGTTCAACCTTGCCCTAGATCTTATTTGTCTTTGGAATCTTTGTGATTGCCTAAGTAGACTGATTTATTCTTGAGGGGTTCCAGTTGTTGATGGTGTGCTAAGACCTGTGATCTCAGTCAGCACCTGGGTTCAGGCTGATTGGAAGCCAGATCCTTAGGCAGCAGCTTTTAACATATGTAAATATATATAGTCCTTTGGCACACAATTGTAGACCCTGCTGACCTCTAGGTCAGGCGATCTGGAGGGTTCTCTTGGGTAAGAGTCGTAAAAATCAGGACTTCAGATGAGTGTATAAACTCCTTTCTGGGAAGTACCAGTAAGCTGTGGTGAAGTCAAGGGAGGGTGCAAAGACGGTGATTCCCTGCCTACATTCCCAGGTAGTGCCTCTGTGGTCTGTAGATATCTGACAAACCTAAAGCCTGTCCATCAGGTTAAAGCTACAGAACAAGTAAATAGGGCTTATCTGCAGGCAGTCAGGGGTTGTGTTTTGGTCAGTTTTCTACGTAATGCTCTTGGTATAGTACCTTGCCCTGAAATGTTTTTCTAGTTTTTACAATCCTGTGGTGCCCAGGAACATAAGCCCTTTTGGCCACCAGATTAGCCCCTCTGGTCACCAGAGTCAGGTATTCCACAGGTGCTCCCTGTGTGGAGTGTGTTTACCTGCAGGCTTTAGCAAGGCTTGGGACAAGTGCTGGGAACAGGAAATGCCTGTAGCTTTAGTGAGTGGGGATTCTTTTATTTCTGGTTGATACTGGGGAGATCTGTTGCAGCAGCATCTTCAACTGTCAATCTCAACCCATAAAGGGCAACGACCATCGATCTTTTCAAAGATGTCAGGCCTCCTCACCAGTGCCTCCGTGAAAGGAGTATCATCAGGGCCATCCATGTAACAATCAGGTGGTGGTTTCTCCAGTCTCATCACAAATCAATTCCAATTCTAAGATCAGCAGGGCAGATAATGGGAGTAAAAGGGTGAGAGAGAAAGCCAAAAAAATGGTAGATTTTTAAGTGGGCCACTAGACTTTATCCAAAGGGATATTCTAAAGGGACTTCTGAAAGTTTTTTTTTTAAAAAAACTATTGCAAAATAATGTCACACTTAGAGAAAAGTTACAAAAATAGTACAAAAAATTTTCATCTACTTGTTACCCAGATTCCACAAATGTTAACATTTTACTACATTTGCTTTAATCTCTCTCCATATATGTGTACTTACACATGAACACACACATTATTGTTTTTCTAAACCCTTTGAGAGTAAATTGCCCACATGATGCCATTTTACTACTAAATATTTCAGTGTGTACTTCCTAAAAACAAGGATATTGTCTTTCATAATTACAGTGTAATGATCAAGATCAGGAAATTAAGATTGATACAATATTATCTAATCTCAGATTTTATGCAAATTCTACCAAGTCCTTTTAGTGCTCTTTAGGTCAATAGACAATTTTTTTTTTCTTGTCTGGGAACTAATCCAAGATCACATTGGATTTGTTGAGTCATATGGTCATTCTGTTTAACATTTTGAAGAACTGCCAAACTGCTTTCCAAAGTGACTATCGTTTTCAATCCCCACCAACAATGTATAAGGGTTTCAATTTCTCCACAGGCTACTAGCACTTGTAATTTTTCTTTTCTTTTTTTAAACAAAGTTATGGCCAACCTAGTAGATGTTAATGAGTATCTAATTCTGGTTTTGATTTTCATTTCCCTATTGACTAATGACATTGAACATCTTTTCCTGTGCTTGTTGACCATTTTTATATCTTCTTTGAAGAAATGTCTTCAAGTCCTTTGCCCAATTTTTAATTGGCTGTCTTTTCTATTTGTAACAGCTCTTTGTTATATTCTGATACTATATTCTTATCAGATATATGACTTGCAAATATTTTCTCCCATTCTGTATATTGTATTTTCACTCTCTTGTGTCCTTTGCTAAACAAAATTTTAAATTTTTGATAAAGCCTAGTTAACCCATTTTTCCTTTGCTGCTTATACTTTTCTTATTAGGTCTAAGAAGCCATTGCCAAATCCCAGGTAATGAAGATTTATGTCTATGTTTTCTCCTATGGGTCTTATAGTTTTATGTTTATAATTTAGGTCTTTGATCTATTTTGAGTTAATTTTTATATATGATATGTGAGGTAAGGGTCCAACTTTATTCTTTTGCATCTAAATATCCAGTTCTTCCAGCACTATTTGTTGAAGAGACTGTTCTTACCTCATTGAATGATCTTGGCATTCTTGTTGAAAATCATTTGACCCCAGATTTATGGGTTCATTTCTGGATTCTCATGTCCATTCCATTCATTTATATGCTTATTCTTATGTTAGTACCACACTGTTTTGATTAGCAGCTTTGCATTAATTTTTGAAATCAGGAAGTGAGTCCATCAACCTTGTTTTTTTTTTGTTGTTGTTGTTGTTGTTGTTTTTCTCCAAGATTGTTTTGGCTCTTTGAGGTGCTTTACAATTTAATGTGAATTTTAGGATCAAATTTTCTATTCCTGCAAAAATCATTCCTTTTGGGAAGGATTGTGTTGAATCTGTAACTTCTTTTGGGAGGTATTGTTATCTTTATAATATTATGTAATGATGAATGTGGAACATCTTTTCATTTATTTAGGTCTTCTTTAATTTCTTTTTGTAGTTTTCAGTGTATAAGCCCAGCACCTCCTTGGTTAAACTGATTCCTAAGTATTTTATTTTTTTTTCATGCTACTTCACATAGGATTTTTTCTTAATTTCTTTTTTATATAGCTCATTGCCAATGTATAGGGGAAAAAAACGGATCCTGTATTCTGCATCTTTGCTTATTTCACTTATTAGCTCTAAGGTTTTATTTTTCCTGATATTTTAGATGTAATCATGTGCCTGTTGCTTGTATTGCAAAAGGGTATTTAGAAATCAAAATCTGGGTGCTAAGTGTATTCACAACTCCTGTGATATAATTGCTTTTAGCATATCTTAGCAGACACTACTGGAAAGTACATACATACCTGCATATCAATATATAATCCTATTCCTGTCTAGGTCTATGTGTTAAAAAGCATGAGTTCTTACTGATACCTCCAATTTCAACCATGTTAGTGATACTGGAAACTGAGATTCTGCATGTTTCAAGCAGCAGCCTGCATTGTCATAGAAGCCCCAGGGTGGGAATCAAGAGGTATGCTGTGACCAGTTCTGTGACTAGAGTAAGTGGTATAGAGAGGATTTTGATTTGATACACAAAATGTATTCAATATATTTAGTTTCTGTAATTAACTTTTTCTCTTTGTTTTCTTTTTACCTCTCTGGGCACTCTTTTCTCAGACTTCTTTAACGGAGTGATCCTCTGGGTTTTGTACCAAGCCCCCTCTTTGCCCACGTAGTACATTTTCTAGACTACCTCAATGACTTTCATGTCTTTGAGTACCCTTTGTGCAATAGCTTCAGTTCATGTCTTCTGTGCTTCAGATCAGCCTATTCAACTGCACACTGAACAGTTGCACTTGTATGTTCTCCTGATGCCGATATGTCAAAGTTAAAATGTCCTAAACTTGTTCATTGTGGCCAAATTTACCCTTTTGCAACAGGGCTCTCTTCCTTTTGCTCAATGGTTCCTAGTTACTGAAACCAGAAATGGGCATTTCCATAGATTTCTCTCTCTCCCTCATCTACAATCAAGTCTTCTTGATTTATTCTCCTAAATATCTCAAATCTGTTTATTCATCTTCATCCTCATGATCACTGTCTTAAGCCAGATTAGTGTTATCCCTTGGATTTCAGCATGCTAATTGGCCTCTGAAACCCATTCTTAGCCTTATAGCCATTTAGAAAATGAGTTCTAAGTTCTAGTCCTGGCTGTGCCACTTTCACCTGTATGATCTTGATCAGGTTGTTTCATTGCTTTAAGGCTCAGTTTCCTTATCTGTGATATAGAGACAGGAATAGTACTTATTTCAGAGGGCACTTGTGAGAAGTATATGAGGGGATATATGCAAAGTTCTTAGCATATTGACTGATTCGTAGTAAATGGTCAGTAAATGTTAGCTATTATCATTATAATCATTCCAGCGTAATTAAAAATCCAGCCTCTGCTATTCCTCCAGTTTCTTCTCTGATTGATTCATTCTACTCACTTTTTCAGCTTTTCTGGACTTCTTTCAGTTGCTCTAATATCTGATGCTCTCTTCTGCCTCCAGGTCTTTCCTCTGCTCTCTTTTCCTAAAATTCTCTTCTTTATCCTCCTACCTTATTTATCCTTCTTAATTTATGCAACAGTTTCTCTAGGGAATTTTGATTTGGTGTCACTTATTTGTGTCCCAATAACACTCTAACTTCCATTTTCAGGGATCTTATCTCACCACACTGGAGTTAACCTGCTTACTTGTTGGTCTACCAAGCCACTGAGTGTAGGGACCAATTTACCTTGTTCACTATTGCATCTCCAATTCCTAACCTGGATTTAAAATTCAGTGAATGAAAAGATAGTGAATGGGCCACATTACCATTGTCTGTTTTTTTGATCTCCTGCTAGGTAAACTCCTGGTCACAGCTCTGCTTGGCTTCAGGAGTGGGGAGGATTGAAAGGGAAAACTCTCCTTGTATCATATCAGCCATTAGCAGTTGCTGCATTGATGGTCCTCCAATTATTAGCTGATCAGTAACTCCCAGGACTGTTCCTTTACACATGAACACGGGGCTACTTTTCCTGTCTTAGCCTAACTCCGGAATTACTAGTATGATGGCCTTGCCTGGGGAACGTCCTTTGACACTATCACCCTATGATGAAATCTGTAATCTCTAACTTTGAGAGTACTCTGCTAAATTTGCCTAGAAATATTAGATTGGATGCATATTCAATATTTCACAATTCCATATGTTTTGTCCTGTAAGCGATTTTGTCCATTGGACACATACCTGAGAAGCTAATTATATTGCAGTGCAGTCTGTGAATAGCTACAGACTGGAAGCATGATGGGGTTGGGCAGGTGGGCCTGGAATGGCTTGAACTTGTGGTGGAAGTAGACCCAGATCAGTGAGATGGAACAGAAGGTAAAAGAAGCTTGATTAGGGTTTTCAATCATTTGGTTCTGCTTAGAAGTGGAATTATTTCGTTCCGAGGTGCTGTGCCTGAAGAGCCCACGGAGGCAAGCCCAAAGGCCACTGTCCATACCCCGAGGCCACTGAAGGAGAAATTTGGCTGCCTCTGAGTGGTAGTCTGGTGGGGGAACCGGCTTCACAGCTGCAGGTTCCAAGCAGGGGCACATAAACCCGTCCGCGCTGAAATAAGGAAGCCGCTGGGGGGCAGCAAAGGCACGGGGATTTCTCCTCACGCTGCTATTCTTTATTGTGCTGTAGTTTGCCTTTTTTTTTTTTTTTAACGAATTGCTCTCTCTTAAAATTTAGAGTGATTTTATAATCCGAACGAGACTGTATGAACAGAGACCTCGTTTGTCATTTCCTCTCAGAAATATATTTTTTCCTGCCAGAGTTTACTTTTTCTCTATCGCGTCATTTCCAAGAATCCCAGAGCTTTCCCTTGCCCCAGGAAGGCCAGGTCCAGGCCGATCCGAGTGAGAAGCTGGCGAGGCGGGATGGACAGTGGCAGAGCCGGACGTTGGGCGCAGATCCCGCCCCGGGGAGCCTGACCCGGGAGCACCTGCAGCAGGAGCATACCGGGCCTCGGGAACCCCGCCGCGGGCCGATTTTGCAGCTGCTCCGCACCCCCCTGGCTACTACGGTGGAGACACTGATATGATGCCCTGGAAAACACCTTTAAGAACATGGCTTTGGTTGGGGAGGAGATTTGGCGAGAGTCACCAAAGCACACCTCGCAGCTCGCGGGCCCCAGAGAAGTTTGTAAATGTGACCCCTGTGTCTCAACACGAAAACAACTTTCTAAGGTTTCACACTTTCCAGGAAAGGGCGGTGGAGACCTGATATGGGCCAAAGGAAGCGTGCGGGGGCCTTTTCGTGGCTCACGAGAGGAGTCAGGCGTAGGTGCGGCAGGTGCTGCGGGCCTGGGAGCGGCGTGCGAGGAGGAGCCCGCAAAGCGCCCTCGCGGGGTCGGGCGGGAGTGCTCCCTGAGGTGACAAGAGGAAGCGGGAGGTGGAGGGTGGAGAGGAGGTCCCGCCCCCACCTCGCTCTCCTCTACGGGAAGTGATGTGGGGCCAGACGGAAAATACCCGCCGAGAACCCAAAAAGGGCCGGCAACGGGTGGACGCGGAGCGCGCGCAAGAGGAGCTGCGTGGGGACAGCGAGGTGGAGCCAGGTGAGCCGGGCGGCTGCGGGTGGTCTGGGAGGCGCTGCTCGGTCCCCGGCGTCCGAGGGGTTCCGATTCAACCCGGAGGGCAGAGCGTGGTAGCCGGCGAGTGGCTGGGTTGGCCCTGGGGCTGGCATTGAAGGCTGCGATTCCTCGTCCCCCTTCGGGGGGTCTGAGCCTGCCGGAAAAGCTGCTTTGCTTCTCGCAGGCGCGCGGCACAGACCCTACGTTGACAACCGCCGGGGGTGGGGGACAGCTTGGGCGACGTGCTGCCTAGGTGCAGTTCCAGGTTGGCACGGGGCTGAAGTCACCTCCGGGTGGCACCCGGCGCGAGCGTCCCCGTCAGTGTCGAAGGAAACTTCTGGCAGGAGAGGAGTAAAGTCCGAGACCTCCTGCACTGCCCATAGTTCTTCCTCCCTCCTGTTGTTTTCAGTTTGATTACTTAACGTCTTTACACCCTTGTTGGTGAGGGTCTGGGCAGCAAACTGGCTGGGTGCGAGAAGGTTCTCCTGTCAGTCAGACCAAAAACCCTACCTGGTGACAGGCCCTTGGGTCTTGACTGGTGGTAGGACTGAAGGACAGGTTTTGGTAACTATTGCCAAATCCTTATCTCTCTTCCCATAGATCACCAATTAAGCAAAGTCAGGCCTGAAATGAAGGAAACCTTGTGAGCCCTTAACTTCATCTTCCCGGCCTTTTGGCTCCTGCTGGCCACATGGCCTCGGAATGTTCTACCTCGGGTTTTCTTCCTTATCTCTTTGGGCTAACAGCTGTTTTTTATGACTCCATGGATTTTCACTTTATGTTTGGCTCATCGCTCAGAGTTGGGGAAGGGGGAGTAGTGTTATGCTATATGTTTTCTGTAATTATTGCTGATTTAATTTGTTGGTAGTCCATTGTTGCTATCCCCTTCCCTGTTTTCTGCCTTCTTAAAAACTTGCTTTAGAGGGAAAACAGTCTGGAAAACTGTTCTGCAGATGATTAGAAATTAAGAAAGGTTAATAAAATGCTGAAAGAACTGGGCTGAAGATCATTCTTTATGTTAGTTTTCACCTACTTTCTAACTTTCCTTCCTTCCTTTCTTCCTTTCTTTCTCTCTTTCTTCTTCCCTTTCTTTCTTAAATTACATGGCTTGCCTTGATTTTTAATTTTGATGAAGTATAATTAATTTTCTCTTTTGTTGTTTGTGCTTTTAGTGTCAAATCTAAGAAAGAACTTCCGAGTCTAAGGTCATGAAGATTTATGCCTGTGTTTTTTTTCTAAGAGTTTTATAGCTTTAGCTCTTATATTTCAATCTTTGATTCATTTTAAGTTTATTTTTGTGTATGGTGTGAGTCAGGGGTCTAATTTAATCCTTTTGCATGTGGATATCCAATTCTCCCATCACAATTTGTTGAAAATATTTTTTTCCCCTTTGAATGGTCTTGGCACTTCTATTGACAATCAGTTGGCTGTTCATGTGGGGGTTTATTTCTAGAGTCTTAATTCTATTCCATTGATCTATTTGTCTATCCTTATGCTAGTATCATACTATCTTTATTATTGTAGTTATGTAGTAGGTTTTGAGGTTGGGAAGTGTGAGGGCCTCCCATTTTGTTCTTCTTTTTTTGAAATTGCTCTGTCTGTCCTGGGTCTCTTGAATTTTCATATGAATTGTAAGATCAGCTTCTCAATATCGGTATCTTTGGTTTTAGAACAGATTTTAAGGGTTTTGAAGTGTGCCACAATCTATAGGAACCAGACTCTTGATTTCCCCCTCCCAAATCTGCTTCCACTTGGTCTTTCCCATCTAAGTCAATGACAACTTTACTCTTCTAGATTCTCACACTAAATATTCTGGAGTCACCTGATTCCTTTCTTTTTCTCATTCCCACCTCTAATCCTTCAGTAAATCTCACTGGTTCTACTTTGAGAAAATGTAATATATATGGGATAGAAACCATTTCTCACCATTTCCACTGCTTCTACCAAGATCCTATCCTTTCTGTCACCTGGATTACTGCAAAAGCCTCCTGCAGGGCCACCCTGCTTTCACCGTCACCACTCTACAGTCAACATAGCAGCCAGAGTTCATTATGCCACTCACTCCTCTGTTCACAACTGTCCAGTGGCTTTTTTTTTTTTTTTTTTATCTCAGAAGAAAAAAATCCTCATCATGGTCTGCAAGCCTCTGATGTGGTGTGTGGCTTCATCTTCCATTATCCTCCTCTTTGCTTCTTCTGCTTCACCCACACCTTAAGACCTTTGCATTTGCTCTTTCCTCTGCCTGGAATGTTCTTCCTTCAGATGTCTGCATGGCTTTCTCACTCATTTAATCCAAGTCAAAGATCATTTCTTTAGAAAGGCTTTCTTGAACCATCCCATCTAAAATAGCATCCTTCACCCCACCTATCATTTTTTGCCCCCTAAGAAAACCTTAGTTTTCTTTTCTTTAGAGTATCTATAGCACTGTCATTACACACACACACACACACACACACACACACACACACACACACAACTGTTGTTTCCCACTGTTAGAATAGGCTTCATGAAGATCATGAATTTGTCTTGTTCTATGGTGTGCATAGCACCTAGAATGTTTTTTTTTGGCACATATTAAGCTCTGAAAAAATATGTGTTGAAAGAATGAAAAGGGAATGAGAGACTGAGAAATGGAGATCATTCTACTGTTGCTTCCTCTCTGTTCCTTCACACTTCACCTAAGAGAAGCAATGTCTGTAGTTACTTGAACATCTCCTATGTCTTCCCTATTCTATCCTCCTATTTCCCCCAAGAGAATAGCTTTGGATTCTTATCACAGTGGCAGTGGGGAGCCCTCTTCTCTGTAGCTGGGCAGACTGTGTGGAGACATTCAGTACCGGTCTCCAGGGATACCGCTTCTTGTGCTGAATTCAAATTCAAGAAAGTGGAATTCATTTCTTGATGAGTATTTTGCACTATAGTGAATTAATCCTTCTCTGGCTTCTAACTGAAATTGCAATTCTGAGACACATTTTGGCATTTAATTACCTAACTACTTTAGACTGGAAACTGTTTATGTATATGTTGTCATACATGTCTTATGGCTAGATTGTAATATCCTGGAGGCAGAGCATGATGACTTCGGCTTACTTTTTGAGTCTTCTACTGCAAGGTATCTTAGATAAAAGAAATGTTCAATAATAAACTCTTGCTGAATGTACCAGTAAGTTAATGAATAAACCTGGATTTATTTTTATCATTGGAAACTTCTAGTCCATACATTTAATTTTTTTAGCCAATAGCTATAAATATCTTGTTTTAGTTCATCTCATCCTGCTGCTTCTGATAGAGCAATATTGGCTGCAGTTGAACAGGGTTTCCTACTGCCATTTCTCAGTGAGAATTAAATTACTTCGCCTAGAGAGTATGGTAATTAATCTTATAAGTTATTTAAAAATTGAATCAACCTTCAATTATTTAAACTATATATTTGCAAAATATGGAAAAGGATTATTTTTACATATACATGGGATATATATAAATATATTTTCCCTAATAAATTATGTTTGAAACCTCCCCCCAAAATAAGACAGAGGTTGCATATTTCAAGTTTGAGCCCCTAACTAGATGGGGGAATCCTCTCACAATGTAAACATACATCAAATTAGCATGAAGTACACTTTAAATGTCTTGGAATTTTATATGTCAATTATACCTCAATAAAGCTAAATTAAAAACAAATGTGAACTCCTAGGAAGCAAGATTGTATTGCCATTATTAAAACAAGATTGCCTTCTGAAGAGAGTAATTTTTCCCTTTCACTGATTTCGCTTTTTATGCCTTGTGCAGTTTTTGCTTGGATCACATTTATTCTTCTGCCTCTTGATGAGGAAGTTTAAGTTTATGATCTGGTTTCCCTTGAGCTGATTACCTTGGGAGCAGACCTGAGCACTGAATTGGAGGAAGAGATAAAGGCTTTGTAATTAACTTTATGTCCAGAGAGGGAGATATGTGGAGCAGTGAGCATCCAGCTTGTTTGGCCTCCTGTCTTGTCATGCAGCACAGAAGGCACACCACATTCTCTTCTTGTATTATTGAGGTCTACTAACACTCATATTTTATTTACTGTTAACTAAAATTTGATGCCTTGCTTACTCAAAAAGAAAGTTGAAAGCTATTTCTCCTTTTATTTATTTTTGTCTCTATGTGTGTTACTCTTTAAAAAAATTTTTTTTAATAAAAAAGTGTTTGGCATGGAGCGCTACATGGGGCTTGAGCCCCTGACCCTGAGATCAAGGCCTGAGCTAAGATCAAGAATCAGCTGTTTAACCAACTGGGCCACCCAGGCACCCTTCCTTATGTGTTATTCTTGAGAAGGCCTCCCATTTAGTGCCTCAGACACCTCAGAAGTACTCACATATATGAAATCAGACTTTTGTTTCTTAAAATTGAACTTTTGATGTGGGGTTGGAGGTAGGGTGCTCGATTTAGCAAGTAAAAAAAAAAAAGAAATTTGCATCTTGAATAAACAATGAATAGTTTCTTACTATAAGTATGTTGCATAAATACTTATACTAAAAAACTTGGTTTTTTTTTTTAATGTTTTCATTTATTTTTGAGACAGAGAGAGACAGAGCATGAGTAGGGGAGGGGCAGAGAGAGAGGGAGACACAGAATCCGAAGCAGGCTGCAGGCTCTGAGCTGTCAGCACAGAGCCTGATTTTCAGGGCTCGAACTCCCAGACTGTGAGATCATGACCTGAGCTGAAGTCAGACGCTCAACTGACTGAGCCACCCAGGTGCCCCCCAAAAACTTGTTTTTATGAAATGCAAATTTAACTGGGTATCTTGTATTTAATCTGGCAACTCTAGTCTGGTAAACCCATGTTTATGTGTAGGAAATGCATTGATCATGCTAATGTCCAAAGAATGACTGAGCTATGGCTCATTCTGGTGACCATACATGTGTTTATCTTAAAGACAGAGAGGGGGTGCCTGGCTGGCTCAGTGGGTGGAGTGTGCGACTATTGATCTCAGGATTGTGGGTTTGAGCCCCAAGTTGGGGGTAGATTACTTAAAAAAATAAAATCTTTAAGGACAGAGAGGACTCATAAACTCAAGGAGTATAAGAAATGGAAGGAAGTTGAAGAAGATTGAGTTTTACTTTAGTCTTTTGTAATTAAGGAAATTCATATCCGCAGACATTAAGTGACTTTGTAAGATCACAGAGTTACTGGCAGAGTCAGGACTGAAATTCCAGGCACAGTGGTTGGTCTACTGCATAATGTCTTCCATAAGATATCTGTTACTTTGTAAGTTTCTTTCTTTTCTTTTCTTTTCTTTTCTTTTCTTTTCTTTGTTTCTTTGTTTCTTTCTTTCTCACATCTAGGTTTTCATGTTGACCCTTAATCACTTTTTTTTTTTTAATTCCAGTATAGTTAACATACAGTGTTATATTAGTATCAGGTGCACGATTTAGTGATTCAACAATTCACACCCTTAATCACTTCTGTTGTCACTCTCCCATGATCACTCCCTTATCATGCTGTCCCTTCCAGTCTCCAGATCCAAATGTGGCAGGCACATGAGACACCCTTGTCTTTTCTCTGAGATCCATATGACTGTTGAAAGCCACCATTTGGTTGTATTCCCTGTGACAATGCCAGAAAGCTTGTCATTCAATGTATTTTTATTCCTTTTGAGGTCTTGTTAATATTTTTGTCCCTTAAAAATTTTTATTATAAGATATTTTGATGCTTTTTTAAGTCCACAACAACCAAGTGTTGTCTTACTGACAACCTGCTTGCTTTGTGGCCTACTCCTATGAAACCTCTCACCCCCTGGCCTTGTGGCAGAATATGGGAGATATATGGTAAGGACAAATGTATTAGATAGATAGAGGTGACTTACCCTTTAGAGATGTGTTGTTATAAAACACTGGGTTATTTTTTTATTATTTAAAACTTATGTGTACCTATTTAAGAAAGCAGCTTTGAAAATGAACATGCTTCCTCTGCCACTAGAGTGCCATATTTCAGAGCCACTAATCTTGTTTTTTCATGGGTTAATTGATTAATTCATATAAAGCCTTACCAGCTGCCAGGTCAAAGCATAATAATAAAATTGGTTGCCAAGAGACTGAAAAATCTGTTCATTTTTATTAACTGTAGTTTATCCATCCTACCCTGATCCCACCACATGGTTGGCTGGTCAAATCTTATCTGGGTATGACTGGTTACTTATCTCCTGTGTATGTGTATCATTAAGAACAAAGACAGGGTCTCAGCTAACTAAACTTTATGATAAGGCATTTTTATTCTTGTTATACTAGCCCTAATATGGGGAGGAATAAGACACATAGAAATAGATCATGACTTAAATGTTCTTTTGAGATACCCAAGAATTTAATTTTTTTTATTTTTTTAAAAAATTTTTTGAATGTTTTATTATTTATTTTTGAGAGAGAGACAGAGACAGAGAGACAGAGTGAGAGCGGGAGAGGGGCAGAGAGAGAGAGGGAGACAGAATCCAAAGCAGGCTTCAGGCTCTGAGCTGTCAGTACAGAGCCTGATGTGGGGCTCAAACTCACAAGCTGTGAGATCATGACCTGAGCAGAAGTTGAATGCTTAGTCGACTGAGCCACCCAAGCGCCCCTTAGATATCCAAGAATTTTAAAATTTAATCTATGGTGGTGGTCAGGATTTCTTTGTTTCTTAAAATGTGATTAATTTTCATAATGAATCTCACTACTACAAGGGAATGACTCCAAGAATGAGTAAAAAGGTCTAGCAGCCCTTGAAAAGATAAGGCATTGTTCCAGTCAGTTACTAGAGACCAAATGTGGCCAAACAAGCTACTGGCTGTTCCTGACTAGGCTTCCATTGTCAGGGGCAAGGCCAAGTCTCCATCGCCTTGCTCTGCTTAGGCACAGAAAGCCATGAAGTGGGTTTTGGTGCTTCTTCAGGGAGTGACTCATACCTGTGTTCTGGAACTCCTGTGTGAATGTGGAGGATCCAACATAGCTGGGAACTAATAGGCTGGGTTTTAGTCTCTAATATGGCTGACAATTTACTATGTGATATTGCACCAGGGGTTCTCAGGGCTGATTTGACCCCCTCCTCCCCTGAGGACTCTTGACAGTGTCTAGAGATAGTTTTGGTTGTCAGAGCTGGGGAGTTACTATTGGCATTTAATGGATAGAGGCACAGGACAGCAGGGCTGAGAAGCCCTGCCTTAGACAAATCACTGAATCTCCCTGGCCTGCAGTTTCCTGACTGACATGTTCTCTCCATCATGTAAAGTTAACTAAGCATGACTCCACCATTGTTGTGTTTGTCACCTCTCCCTTACCCTGATTCTAAGTCGTTAAATGTGGAATAGGGCCCAGGTATTGATACTGTTTTTAAAGTTCCCACAAAGGATTCTGATGTGCAGTTGGACTGAGAAACCACTGCCCTCAGGGATCACATGGGAGGAGATCCTTGTAGAGGTACCACGTGGACCGTTTGAGAGGAATGGACCCTGTGGGGACAGCTGTCACTAGCAAGTCTGCCACATGACTCAGCATAGGTGGAAGCCTGCTAGAAACCCACAGAGAGCATTGTGACTGAAGACTTGGCCTC
This sequence comes from Puma concolor, assembly GCF_028749965.1. Lineage (NCBI taxonomy): Eukaryota > Metazoa > Chordata > Mammalia > Carnivora > Felidae > Puma > Puma concolor. Next base: position 99,964,111 of record NC_141672.1, on the reverse strand, counting down.
TAAATTCCTCAGAGACCTGTGCTCTCAGCACCTATGCATGATGAGCTCTCAGCTGACTGAGAGTGTCTGCTCCCCAAATTTCCAGCCGGTAACCATACCCTTGTTTCAGATTTGCCTTGGACATTAGGGTTTTCTAAGGAAAGTGTAAGAGTGGACAGTGTCTTCATTAACACCTTCATTAACTGTAGCTTCTCTGAAAGGTTAAAAGTCAACAACAGAAACTCCCTACCCTGAGTCATCAGCCCATTTTGCCACCCAGGTAATGACACCACATTTATTAAACTTACAGCATCACGTAATTCAAGGGCTGGTAAGCACTCTAGAAACCAGGTAACTTCAGAGATTCAGAAGAGGTTCAGATTGATAACAGAGAAGGTTCTAGAAGACAGGCCTGTCCCATGTCCCTATGCTAATCATTCTTGATTATAACCAGGTGTAAGATGGGCAAGACAAAATTGTGTTGTTTTGTTGTTTAAACGAAATGACTTTCAGATGGAATTTTAACAACCAGTGTCTTTTCCTTGACTGTTCTGAAATATCACAGGAAGTGAAACAAGTATATTATGATTTTTTTAAGTTTATTTATTTATTTTGAGAGAGCAAGAGAGAGCACGAGCATGGGAGGGGCAGAAAGAGAGGGATAGAGAGAGAATCACAAGCAGGCTCTGCACTTTCAGCATGGAGCCCAATGCAGGCCTTGAACCCACGAATGTAAGATCATGACCTGAGCTGAAACCAAGAGTTGGACGTTTAGCTGAGTGAGCCACCCAGGTGTATTATGATTTTAACTTAAGTTAAAGCCGTCCAGAAACATATGAGTGCCTGCTATGGGTATGTGCCAGCTTTCAGTTAAAGGCCACCATCATTTCTTCTGTATATGGCTGCTTTTCTGGTCTCATTCTTGCCCCCCACTCCCTACTCCTGCCACAGCCCATTCCTTGCAAAAAGCTGGTGATCTTTAAAAATCTAAATCAGATCATATCTTCCTTCTCTTTTAAATTTCCCTGCTATTTGCTACTGCGGTTGGTATAAGGTTCAAATGTTCTGACCATGGTCTGTAGAGGTCTCCATGATCTGGGCCCTGCTGGACTCCATGACCTCAGCTCATCCCTATGCCTTTATCTTTCAGCCTCATCTTCCTTTCTGTTCCTTGGAAATGCCAAGCACATTCCTTCTTCAGAACGTCTTGCCCTCAATGTGTTTTTCTCCAGATCTTCATGTGACTGTTTCCTTGGCATCATTCAGACTTAATTTCAAATATTACCCCCTCAAAGAGGTGGGTGATGGGGGCGGATGGGTGGCTCAGTCAGTTAAGTGTCCGACTCTTGGTTTCGGCTCAGGTCATGATATCACGGTTAGTGAGACTGAGCCCTGCATTAGGCTGCAGGCTGACGGCGTGGAGCCTGACGGCGTGGAGCCTGCTTGGGATTCTCTCTCTCCTTCTTTGTCTGCCCCTCACTGGCTCATGTGTACACACATTCTCTCTCTTTATCTCAAAATAAATAAACTAAAAAAAAAAAAAGGTGGGTGATGACTTTCACCCTGATGACTATTAAAAGTAGCTTCTGGTCACTCACTATCCTATGATTGTGTTATTGTCTTCATGGTATTTATTACTGTTTGAAATTATTTTATCCTTATGTTCACTTATTTATTGTCTCTCTTTGCATGCTAAAATGTTCTCTCAATGAGGACAGGAACTTTGTTTTGTGAACTACTATGTGTTTAACACCTAGAATCATACCTGGTACATGACAGATGCTAAATTAATGAATGAATGACAGAAAGTAAGCAGTTGGTGTTAGAGAAGATTGCTTTACAGATTCAGTCCTATGAAATTCCTGTATTTCTTACATGTTGGCCTTTATTTTATTTTTTAAACTAAAACTAGAACACTAGTTTATTAATACATGAGAATTGGAATTGTTAAGCAGACTGGATTCTTTGAGAACTAATGTACTTGCTTCCTGTAGTAAAACTCCATGCGGAGCAAATATAATAGAAGAAAGCTACTTGGTAAGCACAGACTCAGGGCACAGGGACTTAGAAATCAAAAATATCTTGCTGGAAGAGGCCCGAAAGATCACCGTGGTAATGGTTCCTCACAACTGGCTGCCTGTGAAGATCACACAGGGGGATTTATTAAAACATACTCACACAAAGCCACACATTTTTCACTCTCTCCTTTGGAAATACTGATTCGTTAGTTTGCAGTCAGGGCTGAGGAATCCATGTGTCCTTTAAAATGCTGCCAAAATTGGGGTTCTTGGGTGGCTAAGTCAGTTAAGCATCTGACTTCCGCTCAGGTCATGATCTCCTGGTTCATGGGTTCAAGCCCTGCATTGGGCGCTGTGCTGACAGCTCAGAGCCTGGGACCTGCTTTGGATTCTGTGTCTCCCTTTCTCTCTGTCCCCCTCCTGCTTACACTCTGTCCATCTGTCTGTCTCAAAAATAAATAAACATGAAAAAAATGTTAAATGCTGCCATAATGATGGATGGTATATGACTAGGTTTGGGAGCTAGTGACTGAGCCCACCCCTGTTTCCAGATAAGTAAACTGAGGCTCAGAGAGATCAAGTGCTTTACTCAGGGTTACACATCGGGTGAGCAGGGAGATGGCACTCAAATCTCCCAGGCTTCTCTCCTTGCTGTTCACAAAATATTGCAGCAAAGATTCTCAGGTTCAGAGGCAATACCACTTCAGAAATTGCTGGTTTATTACTTTTTTCTTTATTTACTTGTAACTAACCAGTCTGGTGTCACACAGGAAATGCATACAGCATAGTTTTCCTTTTTTTACCACCAAGTGTCAGATCAATTTGATTTTAGACTCTGGGGCTGCAAAATGACCATCAGAGTGTGGTTCTGGGACCAACGCCATCAGCATGACCTGGAACGTATTAGAAATGCAGATTCTCAGTCCAGACCTACTGGATCTGAAACTCTGGAGGCAGGGCCCACAGTCTGTTATTTTAAAGCCATCCAGAAGATTCTGACACACACTCAAGTTTGAGAACCACTGTCCATAGGTACATTTTGTGGTCCAACCTCTAGTTAAAGCAGCTGGCCTCAGCCTTTTAGTTGGTGACTCTTTAACATCAAGGGCTCAACTAAAACTAGTCATCTGCTTTCTTTGGTGACATTTATTCAAAACAGGGCCTAGTGTTATAAATCTTCATCAGAATGACATACACAAGAAAGGAGGGGGAGCGATTAATTATTGAGCACCTGCTGTGTGCGAGGAACCATGTTTGAGACGATTACTTATCTCATTTAATTCCCACCACCATTCTGCTAGGTTGGTATTATTATCCTTATTTTACAGATTTGGAATTTGAGGCTGGTAGAGGTTAAACAAGATCTTCCCTACAGGTTGACACAATTATAGTTATAATTGTGCATTTTGCTATCTGTTGTCTCCCTAGAACAGCTGCTCTCAAACTTTATTATAGATAACTGGGAATCCCCTGGGAAGCTTGCATTTATAAATGTAAATTCCCTAGTCTCTTTCTCAGATCCTAATTTAGAAGCCTGGATGGAAGCCAGGACTTTGGATTTTCATGAAGTACTCTAGGTGATTCTGCTATCAGTGGGCTGCAGACCATGCTTGGTGAAATCCTGTCCTGGCTCCAACCCCAGTGGTTGGAACTGGGTGCTCCTCAAGGTTTTGATGAGATTGTGTGGGTCTCCAGTGTTTCATGCACTCACAGGCCTTGGGCACCTTGTTAGGGATGTTGGCAGAACAATATGAGGATGGGAGGAGGGAGTTTGGGAGCCAGTATAAAGTAGTGTCTTACATTTCTGCTCTACCTCTCACAGGGTTCCCAGGCCATGTTTTGGTTTTGTGTAACTTGATCCTTCCTGTTTTCTACCCAAACTGTGCAACTTTTCTCATAGCAACTTCACCCTTGTGTTGATGGGGTGCACAGTTGTGAGCAATTTCCTCCAGGCTGTAATTAATATCTATTGAATAATGAGTTGCTTCAGCTTTTGAGGTCAGAAATGGTGTTTCATCTGTTTGATGATAACATAGATCCCTTATTTTTCAGGGATGGAGTTGGCATATTTAATGAATGAGTTGTCAATCCATTAGGACACTGAGTGATTTGGTTCCATTATGAAGGAAAAAAGTAAGATGCAAATTAAAAAGAATGTCAGGTGTGATGCCTGATGGCTGTCTTGGTGGGGTGGCTTGCTGATTGGTCCATAGGTTTGGAAGCAGCTACTGACATAAATACCCCAGGTCTCCCATAGTATAAAAAAGATGCATGTGTCAAAAGATGGCAAGAACCTCCTAGGACTTTGCCCAGTGGAGAAATTAGCAATATTGAAATACTAAATTTCTCTAATATGTCTTAGTTCCTAAAATAAAATTGTGTAGGGCAAGGGCAGAAGGAAATTCACAAAAGCACACATTTCAGTCTCCTGAGATCTACTGTATATAAGGCAAGTTATTTTTGCCAGTAAGAAAATAACCAAGTTACAGGGTAGGTATCTAAGAATGATTTGCCACTGATATTAGAGTGGATAATAATATGTAACTAGTACAGTAGCTCGAGCTACCACTTATTGAGAGCTTGTTATATGTCAGGAAGTATACAAACATTCTCTCATTTAATTCTCACCAGACTTTCAAAGTAGATATTATCCTTTATTTTACAGATGATGAAGAAAGCTCAGAAGGATTAGGTAATCTTCTCAGGGCTGGGACTGAGGTGTGCAGGGGTACAAGACTGTCAGTGCTAAAACTAAGATAATCCTGGGGAAACTGAGGTGGTTGGTTACCCTGAGTGTCACCCAGCGCACTGACCCACAGTTGATAGTTAGGAAGTAAGCCCAAAGGGTTCTGAGGGGTCAGACAGATGGCTCATATTGAAACTTGCCTATCTGCCTCACAGAGAGGTTTTCAGGACATTTCTGGGCGCCCAGTTTCCTCCATTTTACATGCAGTTTTAATAAGCTTGATTATTTGGTTTCCAGGTGTCTTGTCAATTAGAAACTGAACACTGGAAGGGGAAGGGGTTATTCTAGAAAGGCACAGGGATTACTATGGTGAGGGACATCTGGCTGAAGGTGGGAGCAAGGAGAACGAAGTATAAATGAGTAAAAGATGAAATCAATGCAGTGGTCAGGAGGCATTTATTACAGGGGCAAACATACCTTAAAAATAGCTATTATTGATGGGGCGCCTGGGTGGCGCAGTCGGTTAAGTGTCCGACTTCAGCCAGGTCACGATCTCGCGGTCCGTGAGTTTGAGCCCCGCGTCGGGCTCTGGGCTGATGGCTCAGAGCCTGGAGCCTGTTTCCGATTCTGTGTCTCCCTCTCTCTCTGCCCCTCACCCGTTCATGCTCTGTCTCTCTCTGTCCCAAAAAATAAATAAATGTTGGAAAAAAAATTAAAAAAAAATAGCTATTATTGAGCACTATGTGCTGAACACTAGTTTAAGCACTTATAGGTATCACATAATTCAGTTTTTGCAAAATAATCCCATTATTATCTGTTCCACAGATGAGGAAACTGAGGCACAGAGAGGTCACACAGCCAGTGAGTGGTAAAGCTCAGATTCAAAGTCTCCAGAGCCCAGATCCTCAACATCCTGCTTCATTGTAGGTCCTAGATGCTGAGGAGATAGCACAAGTCAGTGGTGTTTATTGTGATGTCCTGAATTATCTAAGAAAAAAAATTAAAGCATGGACATTACATTTTATAGTAGTCCCCCCCCCTTATCTGTGGGGAATATGTTCTAAGACCCCCCATGGATGCCTGAAACCGTGGATAGTACTAAACCCTATATATACTATGTTTTTTCCTATACATATATACCTGTGATAAAGTTTAGTTTATAAATTAGGTACAGTAAGAGATTAACAATAAGTAATAATAAAATAGAACAATTATAACAATATACTGAATAGAAGTTATGTGAACATGGTGTCTCTCTCTCAAGGTATCTTATTGTGCTGCACTCATCCTTCTTGTGATGATTTGAGATGATAAAATGCCTATACAATGAGATGCAGTGAAGTGAATGACATAGGCTTTGTTATATAGCATTTGGCAACTATTGGCCTACTGACGAATCATTAGGGATCATCTGCTTCTGGGCCATTACGGACTCCACATTCCTGAAGCCCTGGAAAACAAAACCATGGATGGGGTCGGTGTACTACTGTATTTTGTATTAATTAATTTTTTTTAATTTTATCAAGGTTATACATGGACATAGTGCTATGGGCCTGTTACAAAAAAAAAAACATCAGTTCCTCCCCACCCCCGCCAGCTCATTTCCTGCTCCCCAGAGATGACTGCTTTCAATTCTTGTTAGTAAGATGACTCTTGCTGGTAGTTACATCCCTTGTCTCTAAATGACATACTGATATTTCTGTGGTCAGTTTTCAGTTTTAGGCATTATTTAAATGCCTATGCCTAGACACTTTACCATGGAAGAAGAGAATGCTAACTCATTTCCCCACCTCCCTCTACCACACACGCCTGCCTCTACCACACATGTATGCCATTTCCGTCCCTCCTCTCAACAGTTACGAAATAGTTTTAGTCAGATCAGTATGTCCTTGGCTTGTTGTCTTTATCTTTAGGCCTTCCCTCCGGGGCTGGGCAGATTCTCCAGAGAAGAACATTTGAACCACCTGCCTGTGGAGGATGCCTGCATTCTGGAAGTTCCAGCATGTAGGTAGGGGTGGAGGTATATCAGTATTTAGAGGATTAGGACCTAAGTAGACTCCCACTGTTTTTAGCCTTAACTTTACCCTCCCTTTACCTCCGGGAGTGTTTCTACAGAATCTGTGATGAGTTCCTTTTTGGCTTTCCCTAGTGGCAGATAAGGGGCCACCTTTCCCAGGTTTGCTGTTCAGTTACCTCTTATCCATTTACTTTCTAGCTTCCACATTTTGTAACTGTTCTTTCCACTTACTTTGTCTTTGTTTGTGTCTAAAAGAATAAAACCCAGCTTTTTATCGTTATGTTAATGAGATTTGGGGAGGTAGCAGAACTAAGGTGTGTGTTTAGTGTGCCACTTTATCCTGATGTCAGAAAGTCATTTCAGAAAGCTTTGAATGTAGAGGAGGTAAAAAAAAGTTTGTGTTGCTCTAATGGGAAGACCAATAGTTCTATAAAAAATGGAAGCTTTACTTGATACTCAAAGTGTATTTCTGGGACTAGAACCATCAGTATTACCTGGGCATCACCTGGGTGCTTGTTAGGGAGAGTCATGGGCCCTACCCAAACTTACTGAATCAAAATTAGCATTTTCACAAAATCTCTGGGAGAGTCCTATGCATTCTGAAGGTTGAGAAGTGCTAATATGAAACTTTACTCAACTCCTACTGTAATTAGGATAAGTTAATTCTAATGAGTTTTAATCTGGGATTTAAAAGTCTTGGGGGGCGCCTGGGTGGCGCAGTCGGTTAAGCGTCCGACTTCAGCCAGGTCACGATCTCGCGGTCCGTGAGTTCGAGCCCCGCGTCGGGCTCTGGGCTGATGGCTCAGAGCCTGGAGCCTGTTTCCGATTCTGTGTCTCCCTCTCTCTCTGTCCCTCCCCCGTTCATGCTCTGTCTCTCTCTGTCCCAAAAATAAATAAACGTTGAAAAAAAAAAAATTAAAAAAAAAAAAAAAAAAAAAAAAAAAAAAAAGTCTTGGTACATTACCTTAATAAGTTATTCTCTGAATTCTAGAGGTTGCTGTAAGATAATATAGAGGAGTAATTTTTATGAAAATGTACCTTTTCTCCCTTAATAAACCATGTCTGTAAATCTGAGTCAATATCAGATGTGAACCAAAAATTCCATGCCATTTGCCACGAGAGATGTCAGACTGGTTATGTTCAGGCTTTTTTAGTTGCCCACAGTTCTTGAGGTTGGTGATAAGATTTTATAGATTGGCTAGGTTGAGTTTTCAGTCACACATCAAGCTGCCAAAGTGAGAGGGTGGCTTCCCCTAGAGGCAAAGGATAGATTAATTAGTTTATGCCCAGCATCTGACCCAGTGAAAGTGTATGCTCAGCAAGTGACTGTGGGATGAGTGAACTAAAGAAGATACAATTCTTGTCTTCAAGATACTCACCAACCAACACAAAATAAATTGGATGTCACCACACAGGGTTGACCAGCTCTAGGAAAGCATAAGCACAGAGAAGAGGCATCTAACTTAGCATTGCTGGCACAAAGAGGCAAAGGGCTATATGTTTTGATGAACAAGCTTGGATGGTTTAGAGCAGTGGCTCCCAGTTTAATGTGTATTAGAATCACTTGGTGGGCTTGTTAAAACACAGACCCTCTGGCCATCCTGACAATTTATGATTCAGTAGGCCTGGGGTGGGCCTAAGGATGTGCATTTCTAACCATGTCCCAGGTGATGCTGATAATACTGATTTCACATTTTGAAAACCACAGGTTTTAGAGAATTATAAATAGTTCTTGTGGCTGGAGTCAGGGGGCCAGGAATTGTAGGTGATACTGAAAGCAGAAGTCTAAGAAGTAGGAATTTCATTGTGGAGGTTGTGGGGAGTCATTGACAGGTTTTATAGAGGAGAGTGATGGTTACCCATTTGCAGTTTGGAAAGATCATTTTGGTGTGGTGTGGAGGATGGATCAATGGGGCCAGAAAACCAAGTAAGTGGTTGATCATAGCCATCCAGATGAGAAAAAATAAAAACTTGGAATAAAGGTGGGATGAAGAAAGATCCCTGGGACTTGGTGGCCAGATGGAAGTGGGAGGGGAAGTGAGGGGAGGAGTCAATTCGGACCATCAGATTTCTGGCTGGGTAGGTGTTGGGATTGGTTACTCAAGACACAGTCAGAGAAGGCGGCCTGAAGCAGAGTCTGTGAAAGAAGAGCAAAGGAGGTAAGTTGAAGGAAGGACATGTTGAATTTGAAATTCTAGAAGAAATCTGGGTGGACCCTTCAGTAGACAGTTTTATTTATGAGTTTGGAGGCCAAGAGCGGGAGGCTGGTAAATCATCCAGCCCCATACTTTCTGCCACTTTGATTTGATCTCCTGTGTTGCTTGTTTGGATCAGGCATTGAATTTGTGGAGAAACAGTGTTAGTATGATTTTTAAGGGCCTGGAGAATGCAATACTTTGAAACAGATTCTTTCTCAAGAAAACAAATGTTCTAGTCTTTTGACTGGAAGAAAACAGAGTTCATACTAGTCTTCTTACATTAGAAGAGGTTAATACAGCTGCCTTCTGCTGAAAGGCCAGTGGAATTGGGTTTTAGTAAGCTTGAAAGGAGCAAAATCACTTGACTGGTCTGCAGGCCATATGACAAACAGCTGAGACTAATTAGCTGGATTGTGGGTTTTTACAGAGATGCCTGATTTTGAAAGTTGATGGAGCAGACTGCTTTTCAAAAGATTCTTTTGAAAAACTTTTATAAGTAGACGATTCTGACTTTAATATTTCTCTTTACATCGCATAGACAAAAAGTAATCTTTTTGAAGAGGACATGTGATTGGAAGTTGTCTAATTGTTGAAGTTTGGGAACAGCATTTCTAAAGTTTTAGAAGAACACCCAACGATTTATACTCCATCAGGTATAGTTTTGTGTTTATCTTTGTTTTTTGGTTGTTTTTTTTTTTTTTTTTTGGAGAGGTTTTGAAAATTGCCAGGCCAATTTTCATGTACTTAGAATATATGCAATTTGACATAGAATACCATTGCACATATTAACTTTTTTTTTTTTAAACCGAAGACTTCAAGACACCTGCTAAATTTTGGGGGTGTGGTTTGAAAGTTGCATTTTCCATTACCAGAGAATGGGTATGAATACTGACAGCATTTTTCCTTTCTTTTCTGTGCTTCAATAAAGTAACATAGGTTTTTTTCTCAGTTAATATATTGAATAAGGGAGCTGATTAAGGACTTGAAATTGCTTCCAGAGTCTTGCTCATCCTCTGAGGATTTTATTCACAAACATTCATGCTTATTGGGATTTTGTTGTTAATATTGTTAATAGCTTTAATGGAGGAAAGCTTTATGTAAGGACGTGTTTTTGTATAAGGTATATTTCTTCTGTAAATTAAATTTGCCCCCGAATGTTAATTTTGTTTGATTTGGCAGTGGCATTGTGGTTATGTAAGGAAAGGTCCATATATTTTAGAGATGCTTAGTGATAGTATACAGGAGTGAAAGATCTGGGGACGGGTCTGCTGGGAAGTTGCTTACACAGTTCTCTCTACTTCTGGATATGTACTGGTTTGCAAGGACTGCTGTCACAAAGCACTGCAAACTGGGTGGCTCCAACAGCAGACCCTTATTCTATCAGGTCCAGGTGTCAGCAGGGTTCGTTCCTTCTGAGGGCTGTGAGGAAGAATCTGTTCCAAGCCCCTCCTTGGCTTATTGAAGGCCAAGTCTCCCTGTGTCTCATCTTGTAGCCTTCGCTCTGTGTGTCCTTCTGTGAAGAAGGAACCTGGATACAGACATGCAGGTCATGCAGCTGATTGGTATCAAGGCAGTCTCCTCACCTCTGTTCCAGGGTGCTGACCATCACCTCCTTTTGTTTTCTTTGCTGCAAGTTCAAGCTTTTCTCCTAGCAGTGAATCCAGAGCTCCTATGATCACATATCACCGTGGGAAAGAACCTTGATTAAAAGTTGACTTTCTCTGTCTAGATTCTTGAATTATAAATACAAAAAAATAAAAAAATATTTTGGGGAGGAGAGTTTACTCATGAGGCATCTTATCCATAGAACATCCAGGTTGGATTTAACACATTCCAAAGGAGTTTATCCCCATCTTGGTTGCTTTCTGTCTCTTACCGCTTTCTCCTTGTCCTTTCCAGTGTTGAGTGACCCAGAAGCCATTAGAATACAAACAACAGTTTTTTTTCTTTTCACTTGCCGCGCCCACAAGACAGGAACTGTGGCAGAAAATGCTGATGAAACCTTGCGGCCTGCAGGATGGCACCATAGCAACCAAGATCTGTGCATGTGTTAGCAGGTCCCAGAACCCAGGGCTGACTCTGCTGATGTTCCAGCTTCTGCCCTCTCCCAACCCTCAGTACCTGCGAGCTCAAAGAGGAGATGCTTGCCACTTCCCTCTGTTTCTGTTTTCTCTGTTTAGGATTAAAGTTTCCTGAGATATCTGTTCACTTTTGCTTTCATTCCTTTCCTCTTCCCTCTGAACTGGGTTGATTTATAGATAGAGCTCCAGGCATAGCATACCTGATAGCTGATGAGTCACGTAAAGCCCATTAAAAACAAAAGCTGATTTTCGCAGAAGCCCTAATTCATTTGTTCTGTCTTTGCAAGAGGACATCTTCCTGCTTGCTTCTGTGCTCCTGGTGTTGCTGCGGTATGGCTGGGGCCCTGTCCTCTCAGCAGTGGTGGGTTCCTTGAGGGTTGGAGGGTTGGGAGAACGTGAGTGAGATCAGGGTGCTGCTCATGAGATGAGTTTGCATCACTGCTGGTTCTCTGGAGGCAGGAGTCACTTTGCTGAAATACAGATAAAGCTTATCCTTCCAAGAGCTGAGTGCATCAATTTTTGTTTGTTTGTTTGTTTTGTTTTCCCCATTTCATACTCTATTAGGCATCTCTTCTCTCTGATGTAATCTGAGCAGGGAACATTTAGCTATGAATGCTAGATTGGATGGATCCCTGCTTTCACAAGAAGGAGGAAGTTCAGATTTCTATAAGCTGGCACCTCTGTTCTTTGGTGACTATGGACTGTTGTTGAAAAAAATCTCCTTCCTAGTGTCCTTCTTGGTCTCTCTTGATTCTCAAGAGTCGTCTTCTCTCTCTTATGGCCTTAGGAAATCAATTCTGTTGATCACTCTAAAATCCATATTGTTAACACTGATTTTTCTTTGGAACCTTACTCTGTTTTCCAAATGCCAATTAAACATTTGTCTAAGGGAAGTCCATCATGTCTAAGGGACATTTAATTGGTCCTCTGCAATGTAGTAGAGTGTGTTTGGGTTCAAATCTTGGCTCCACCGCTTACTGGTTGAGTGACCTTGGAGAAGTTATTTAACCTTTCTGTGTATCAGTCTTCTCATCTGAAAATTAGAGCCCTCATAAGGTTGTTGTGAGGATTAAATGAGTCGGGATTTTAAAGGGCTTAGAAAAGTGGTCAGCGTTAGTTATAATGATCATTTCAAATGTTTTTGCCTGTTTTCGTTAATGATTATAGCATTCATTCTGTTACCAAAGGAAAAGTTTGGGTTCTTTAACTCCTATACCAGTCAATTGAGAAGTGAAACTGATTTTTCTACTTCATAAATATATCTTGAATTAATCCTTGCCTCTTCATTCCCACTGTCACTGACAGAAGTCAAATCCCTACCTCTCCCATCCCCTCCTGACCCTATGTTGTATATTCCCAGTCTCCGTGTGGCTGTCCGAAAGATCTCTCTAAGGCACACACCTCATGCTCCTCCCCTTCACAAAAGTCTGCAGTGGCTTTCCGTTGCCCAGATGATAACACAGACTCTTTATGTTATGGAAGACTCCTTTCAGGCCTAGGGGGTTGCAGAGTCTGTCCCACCTTTGTAACCTCTGTCTGGGCACCTCCTCCAATCCCCATGCACTAGTCTAGCCATCCATTTACTTAGGTCCCCTAAGTGCACCATTCCCTTCTCCTTATACCTCTGCAAGTACAAATGGCTTCACTCCACTCCCATCCTCTCAGACTGTCTGTCACCCAGGACTTGCTCCCGTCTCATGGCTGTAGGCCTTGTCTGGTTTTGTACTTTGAATGCCAGACAGCCCTTAGCTAATTCCATCAACAGTGATTTGCACCTTTCAGATCGGCATCAATGATCATTTTGTTGATAGTTTCTGATATCTTTAAAGGGTGATGCTTATTTGCCATGTGAAGTCCTTTACCACATCCTTCTGTGAACTGTGTGATTTTTGTCCCTTCACTTGTCTCACTTGTCCCTTTGTGTACCAATTTTAGTCCTTGGCTTGGATGCTGCTCTGCAAAGTTTTCCCGATTCCCCCACGAGGCATTCTGGGCTCTCCTTCTAGCCCTTTCTGCCCCAGCCCTCCCACCTACCCAGCATACTGTGCATATTTCTATTACAGTTCTTGTTTCACTGAAACATTGCATCTTGTTCACTGAATCTTTTACTGTTCATTTCCACAGAGTGCTTCTTTTAGACTATTATTCTTCCAGAGCAATGTTTTCAGTCCTTCACATAGTGGTGAGCACATGGCATGTTCTCAGTGCTTGCTTATTAAATGCATGATGTTTAAACTGATGTGCTTATAGGCTGCTGCCTGAATTTAATCATCAGAACCAGGCTCTCCCTCCTCAGTGACTTCAAGCTTTTCTGGTATACCTTTTGATTGTTGCCATAGGCCACTCTACTTACCAAATTTTGAGATTATTAACACCTTTTGGGTTGGTATGTATGTCATTTTTCATTTAATTTCAGTTATATGTAAGGGACATTTTGTGGAGTTTCTTGGGAAGTACTTCCATACCTGACCCAAGTAGTACTACCCTTCCCCATATCCTCCTGTGCTTTGTAATTTTTGTCGTTCACATTTGTCAATTGAGCCCAGTTTATTTTTCTCTAAAACACTTAAATGTTCTGTTTAAAAAAAAACAACAGATTTTGCCCTTGTCTAGTCTTGAATAGTTCTTAAAAATGTGTAAAAACTAAAAGTGATTAAGGGTTTGTAGAAATCACAAAATGAAAACCCACTTTTTTTTTTTTTTAATGCTGTTGTAAAACTTGTTCACTGCTGGCAGTGGCTTGGGAGCTCTTTAGAGTCAGGTATAGACTCCAATACTATATTTTTTTTTGATATTTAATGTGCTTTTATTAGAAATAGGACTCTAGAGCTTTGTTACAGAGTTGCTTGCTGATTTCTATTTCTTTTGCATAAGTGTCCCTTTTCATTTCTAGATATACCTTGTCTAACATCCTTGGTCAAATAGATGCACTTCATGGAGTTAAATGAAAGAAATGTTAGGATAATTGCATAGGCCATCCTAAATAGAGTTTAGAATTTAGAAATGTAGTTTCAAAGTGATATGATCACTCATTTACTAGCAGAGGGAGATGGCAGATTTGGGTAGGGCCTCGAGCATAGCCCGAGGCAAGAAAGATGAGGAACCTGTTTGATACTCATCTTCAGTCATTTCTCCAAGTATCTGGAAAGGACCTTGTCTTTTTTTTTTTGTTTGTTTTTTTAAACTGTAGCCTCCTGGGTTGTATGTGTATATGGGCAGTGGGGTAGGATGGGGGCAGTGTATGGATGGGCGTCCATGGATCCTTCAGCTTTTTTTTTTCCTTTCCTGTTCTACACCATTGGACTAGAGTGCTCTTCCCCAGAGAATGCTAGCCTTATAGGTACTGTTTAGGACTGCACAGTACTTAGAGAACTTCTGCATCCCAAGTCCCCAAACCACTCATCTGCTTCTCAGAAACCTCCCCTAACCCACCTGATCCATATCAGGGTTAAGTGTTAATCTCATGGGATCCTTCCATTATGCCTACGATAGGTAATAACCATACTTGGCATCTTGTTTCGGTCGTCCCTGTCTTCTATTAGATGGTAAACTCTCTGAGGGCAGGTGCTGTATCTGTCTTATTTGCATTTCTGTCACCTTGCACAGCATGCAGTGGGTACTCCCCTATTAAGGGATTATAGGATTCTTTGTTCATTTGTAAAGACAGAACCTGCTCAGACTTTTCTAGAGGTACAAACCCTCTTGATGCAGCCTGGCAAAAAATCAGATTTGCTCACTCCACCTTATTTATTTATTTTTTTGTAATTTAAGAGTGAGTGTAAGAGAATGTGAGTGGGGGAGAGGGGCAGAGAGAGAGAGAGAGAGAGAGAGAGAGAGAGAGAATGAATGAGAATATCCCAAGCAGGCTCCATACTCAGCCTGGAGCCCGATGTGGGGCTTGATCCCACGACCCTGGGATCATGACCTGAGCCAAAATTAAGAGTTAAACACTCAACCGACTGAGCCACCCCAGCTTTAAGCAAGAGGAAATGCCAATATTTTCCCCTCTGTCTCCACATTGTTTGTACTATATCATCATTGGGGCTAGTCTTACTTAGGTTCTGAACCACGGTTTTGAGGCATGGCCTGACCCCTCTGACTGATAATGTTGAGTTATAGAACATATATAAGTAGCATTTTGTATTTCTCTAAAATGCCTATTTTTGAAATGTTACCTCTAATTGGTGTGTTATAATGGGGGAGCTTGAGCTCTAGTGCTTAAAATCAATAATAGTTTTGAAAAGAAAATTTGAAAGGTAGCTAACGACTTTCTGATATTTCTGTAGGGAGTGAAACACTATTTCACTTGAAAAACTTTCTATAATAATTACTTCTGCCTCTAAGACACTGCATCTTAAGTAACCTCTTTTTATTTAGCTCCAAAAGAGCAACTTTATATAAATGTAATGTGTAACATTTGAAGATTAGTTTTGGGTAATCACCTCAAATACCTGGTACTTACTAGATATTTCATTTTTTATTCTTTCAAATAAATATGAGTGACTCTGAGAACTATGGCCTTTCCTGCACCCCTCCCAGGATGGGAATGACCTGGGTAGAGAGTATAAATTTAAAAATCAGGAAGGTAAGAGAAGAAAAAAAAAACAACTAGAAAGATCAAAGTCACAATAAATGCAAAAGCTTGTCAATTACTTGCTTGAAAGAAGCATTATATAATTTTGCATGATTACAAATAAACACCAGATTGAAAGAAGCATTACATAATTTCCCAATAGATGCCAGAACAAACTTGATAAAACTGATACTCATTTGTAATACTTATTCTTAGAAAACTAGGAATAGATGGAGAACTTCCTTATCCTGATAAAGCATCTACCAAAAATCTATAGCAAATGTAATTATTTTTTTATTTATTTACTTTGAGGGAAAGCGCAACAGTACGTGGGAGAAAGGGCAGAGAGAGAAGAAGAGAGAGAGAATCCTAAGCAGGCTCCCTGCAGTTAGCACAGAGCCTGATGTGGGGATGGAACCCATGAAGCGTGAGATCATGACCTGAGTCAAAATCAAGAGTTGGATTCTTAACTGACTGAGCCACCCAGGTGCCCCAGAAAATGTTATTCTTAATGGTAAAATGTTAGAATCAAGACAGGACTGTCTATTAAATACTTTGGGACATCCTAAGTGGAACATATAGAAGATATATACATTTTTAAAAGATGTCATAATAGTGACAAAAATATAAAGTATCCATAAGTCTGAAGATTTATAAAGTCTTTATGAAGATATAATTTATTTATTGATAGCATTTTTAAAAACAAAGAAGGCTTAAATAAATGGGAACAGTAAAATGTACATGCACAGGTATGTTCAATATTGTGAATGTGTCAGTCTTCTCAATTTGATCCATAGATTTTTCATGCAGTACCAATCAGAATTCCCATAGGGTTTTTGAGGACCTTAGATCAAAGTGTGAGAGGTTAAGAATATCCACAGTAAGGTGGAGGAGACTGGACCTCCCAGATACTAAGTTGTACAGATGATCCTTGACTTAGGATGCTTGGACTTAGGAGTTTTGACTTTATAATGTGAAAGCGATACACATCCAGTTGAACTGCACTTTGAATATTGAATTTTGGTCTTAGGCTAGGGATATGGTAGGAAGCTCTCTTCTGATGCTGGGTAGCCAGAGTGAGCCTCAGATCCCACTTGGCCACATTCACAAGGGTAAACAACTGATACACTTAAAACCATTCTGTACCCAGATAACCACTCAGTTTTTCACTTTCAGTACAGTATTCAATTACATGAAATATTCAACATTTTATTATAGACTAGGCTTTGTGTTAGATGATTTTGCCCAATTGTAGGCTAATGAAAGTGTTCTGAACATGCTTAAGGTAGGCTAGGCTAAACTTTTTTTTTATTTAATTTTTTAAATGTTTATTTTATTTTTGAGAGAGAGAGAGCGAGAGGGAGGGAGGGAGGGGCAGAGAGAGAGAGAGGGAGACATAAGATCCAAAGCAGGCTCCAGGCTCTGAGTTGTCAGCACAGAGCCCGATACGGGGCTCGAACCTATGAACCGTGAGATCATGACCTGAGCCAAAGTCGGACACCCAACTGACTGAGCCACCCAGGCACCCCTAGGCTAAGCTTTGAAGTTCAGTAGATGAGGTGTATTAAGTGTGTTTGTGATTTGAGATATTTTCAGTTTGCGAGGGGTTTATTAGACATAAACCTATCATAAGTTGAGGAATACCTGTATAATGTAATCATAGTGATTAAGGCCTTGTGACATTGGCCCAGGGATAGTACAAATGATCAAGGAACAAAAGAGCCCAGAAACAAGCCCTTATAGAGTGAATCCCTAGGGAAAGGATAGTTTTTTTTTTTTTTCTTCAGTGAATGGTATTATGACAATTAGATATCCTTCAGGGAAAAATAATGAAATTGGATCCCTACATATACCTTAAAATGTTTTCAACAGATTAGAGACTTAAATGTGAAAGGTAACATGTTTAGGGAAATAATGTAGAAGAACATCTTTATCACTTTAGGCAAAGAAGGATTTCTTTTGACCAGTTAAAGAGCCATTAAAAAAGTGAAAAGATGAACTACGAACAGGAAGAAGATAGTTGCAACATATGTAACTGACAAAGGACTACTATCTGGAATATGTGAAGAACTCTTGCAAGTCCATAAGAAGATAACCCAGAGGAAAAATACGGAAAGGACATAAATATGTTTCCAGAAGAAGAAATTGAATGGCCAACAAATTAAAAAATATGCTCAACTACATTTGCCGTCAGAGAAATGCTAATTTAGATAACAGTATGTTACTATTTTGAAAAGTCTTACAACAAACAGCAGATCTTGGTGAAGATGTGAAGGTGGGAGTGTAAAACAACTGCATTGGACAATTATTTGGCATTATCTTGTATTCTTGAGCAGGCACATACCCAAGCCCCAGGAATTTGACTTTTTGGTGTTTACCCTAGAGCAGAGCTTCCTCTCTCATATGCCCTGAATTGGCTGAGATGGGTTGAGATATTTGAAGCCCTCTTGCCCCAGGATGGGTGAGTAGATTCTGGCATTGCTGGAGCCCCCAAATCTGTTGCCTTTGATCATGAGCATTTGCTCCAGCTTGTCATACAAATAGCAGGGAAAAGGTTGGAAAACACTTTTCTAGACAAACTCTTGCTAGCATGTATCAGGAGATGTGCACACACATATTTATAGCAATACAATATTGTTCCAAATGAGAACAAAAACATGGAGGATATGGTTTAGTTCCGCTAATTCTCATCTGAAAACCCACAGGCATTAAGTAATTAGAGAAGGGTTTTGGCATGTCATTTCTTAACATCAGCGGTAAAAGCGGTAATAATTGCAAGCCAAGTGAGACAGGCAGAGAAAGAAACTGAAGGAAAATTATGTTTTTTTTCTGGCCAGTATGTGTTTTCATCGACATGTAGTCAGATGAGTGGTATATGATGATGGGCAAGGTCTGAGTTTTGAAACTGAGCAGATGCCTTAATGATGGCTCCCCGAAGGAGAGAGAGTGGTGGAGGCAAAGTGACATCCAGCTGTCTTCCCTGATATTTCCCTCTTACTCCCTGCCAGATAAAGTACCATACAATGGGGGCCTGATGTCTGCAAACAAAATTTTGTCAGAACAGCAGGGACTGGCCATCATGTTCCATGTAATTTTCTTTGGCTGAGAATCCCTGCTGTGATCCTTGGTCTTATGTGTTCCCTCTCCTGTGGTGGGTACAGGCCTGGCCTTCTTTTTTGACCCTTCACCATTGGTTCTTCTGCCTCTATACCAAGGACAGACATAAATGTGGGACCATAGGGAATGGAGAGGGTTTTTGGCATTTCTCTGTGGTGCAACTTTCCTAATCCAAATCTCATCATCTTTCCCCTCCAAAAACCTGATCCCCACCACAGAAACCTTATGTCCACTCCAATTTTTTCCCTTCCCTCATTTCAATGGCCTCTTTCTGTCTGCAACACTACTTCACCCACTGTGATTCTTTGGAGTGCTTTGTCTGCTGCTTTCTCTTCAACCCACTCTGGCGCTGCATTATATTTTTAAATTAATGTCTCTTGGGCTTCTTCCATCTCATTCCCACTGCTGGTGCCTCTATCTAAGCTCTCATCTTTAAAGAGTGAGAAGTGATACAAAGGACAGCTGCTACCATGAGTCCATTTATCTTTCTCATTTGTCATGGCGAAACCCTGGACTCTGAACCTAGACTCAGAGAATAGAATGTTTTCTCAGACACCATGGAGTTGAAACCTCCTTATTTGATATTTGAGGAAACAAGGCCTAGAGAGGGATGGTAGTAGATAGTATTAGAGATAGTAGCAGAGCCAGAACTAGAAACCCATCCACTGACAGGTTAGTCATTCAGCCCTCTTCAACTTGCCACATTACCTCATAAGCATTCCTTTGAATTCATAATTACTTGTCTTCTGTCTCTCTGACTAAATTTTTAGGTGAAGAATTATTTCTTAGTCTTATTTGTAGCCTTTTCAGTATTTAACAGGGCTTCTCAATACTTGTTAAATTGAAGTCAGACCATGCCCTTGTACCACACATACGGTCTTCCCTATTCCTGACCACCTCACTAAATCCTTCTTGGCTTGGAAGGTATTCAGCTCAGGCCCTGGTTCCTGCTTGAAGCCTTGGTCAGATAGTTTCCCCGCCTTTTCTGACCTGCCAGAGTCTACTTGTCTTGTAAACCACCATCTTACTGTACCTAGAAGTTTATAGTTTATAAAATACATTCATGTAATGTATCCTTTAATACCAACAATAATCTTGATAGATAAATATTCCCGTATTGAGGAAACAGTCTCAGAGAGGTTATGTGACTTGCCATAGGTCATACAGCAAGGAAGTATGTAACAGAGTTCAGGTCTTCTGACTTTATGCCCTTTGCACTTTTGATGTCCTGTGCTGGGTGGTCTATGTGGTATACTAGACACTTTGCTTCCTGATAATCTTATTTTTCCTGTGTTGAAAATGAATTCATTTTATTTCCTCACTCCAATACCAACTTCTTGAGGGGAGTGGCTGGGTCACATATTTCTTTCATGCCATTCATAGTTGCTAGCACAGTACTGGGCAACATAGAAGTTGTTTAAGTATGGTTAAGTTGAAAGCAAATACAATTTAATTTACCAAAAAAGACCAGCTTTCACTAGAGTTCCAAGACCCTTTTTTGAGTCACCCCTGAATGAAATCAGCAATGAACAGAGGGAACCAGAGGAAGGAAGAGGCTGTTAGAGAAAGCCAGATGGTAGACATAATTAGCAGTTGGGCGACAGCTGGCCTGTTGTCAGTCTGGTGATGAGGGGTGGTAGACCAGCAATACACAAGACCATCCTCAGGAATTGTGCAATTTTGCTGAAGACTTTAGACACTTTCATGAGAAAGGAGAGAAGTAGTTAGAAGTAGCATAATACCCATACAAATTAAGCAGATAGAGCACTCATACATATTGAGAAAATGTTGGTTAAAGAAATATCCAGAGTAGGATGTGGCTTATGAAGACAGGTTTCCAGGGTGAGAGTGCAGTGGGTAGAGAAGCATTTGGCTTGGTTTGTGATCATTCCTTTACTACCTGAGGCTGTGAGAAAAGGGACATATAGGTAAGCATGTTTCCTTTAAAACAACTTTCCTTCCCTTTTCCCTTCTATGGCAATCAGTAGGGCCTCACCCCTGAGCCCTGGTGTCAGAAGAGAAGCGAGCTCAAATAATCACACATCATCTGTGCATAGAGATGTGTTGTGATGACTAAATCCATGGATATCTCTGGGACTTTCTCATTTCACATATTCTTGTGCATTTGCCCCTTGGATTAGTGAGATGGTTCAGAAATTCCACTACTTGGACAACCTAACTATATTTCTAAAGTATATTAATTTTTCTCAAAAGGATCACAAAAATGCACTAACATCACCTGCCCCACATTTTGGTTTGGAAATCACACTGCATCTCCTGAGTTCTGTAGCATTTTGCATCTGAATAAAATGTAAAACCTCTTCTGCTAGAATGCATATGAAAGATGTCCAATGTCCTAATGGTAGAAGCCTACACATGTTCTTTTATGAGCTTCTGTCTCTTAAGGGAACATAAAATTAAATCATTTTAGATTAGTAGTAATAGAACTTTAACATCTGTTCCTTCCTGTGTCAAAATGTCCACAGTGTAGAATTACTTAATAGGAGCTGAAGGAATGTGTATGTCAACTACTCAGAGATGCCAGCAATTAAGGGAAATTATTTCAAATCAGAAATTGTAATTTATATGCAGTAGACTCTGAAATGTAAGTATGTAAAACCTTTTCTGTGACATTCATATATGAATTTTTAAGGTAATTTCTCATTAAAAATTGATTAATATCATTGGGGTTTATTGTTAGAAGTTTTAGTTTATTTTCAATGCTTGATACCTATACAGCAATTGTATTTTTATGTGATGTGCAAATGTATATGGGAAAGTTCTAATTTTAAAAGGATACCAGGGGCACCTGGGTGGCTTAGTCAGTTAAGTGTCCAAGTCTTGATTTCAGTTCAGGTCATGATCTCATGGTTTGTAAGTTGGAGCTGCAAGTTCAGGCTCCTCTCTCTTTGCTTCCCTTCCTCCCTCCTTCCCTCTTTCTTTCTCTCAAGATAAACTAAAAAAAAAAAAAAAAAAGGATACCATTGGTAACACTGTTTTTTGTCTTTTTTTTTTTTTTTCAACGTTTACTTATTTTTGGGACAGAGAGAGACAGAGCATGAATGGGGGAGGGGCAGAGAGAGAGGGAGACACAGAATGGGAAACAGGCTCCAGGCTCTGAGCCATCAGCCCAGAGCCTGACGCGGGGCTCGAACTCACGGACCGCGAGATCGTGACCTGGCTGAAGTCGGACGCTTAACCGACTGCGCCACCCAGGCGCCCCTGTCTTTTTTTTTTTTAATGGAAGCATAATTCCTGAGGTCTAAACATTCAACTTAAAAACTTTTACAGTCAAACTTGTGGGTATGTGGAAGTTAACTTTATATTTAAAAAGTTGACTTATTAAAATATGATTATGGAATTGTGAGATTGATTGTCATGGTGGCTTATAAAAACTTTTTCTTACTACTTTACAGTTATCTCTCACATATGTAGAATCTCATTTCATCATCATTAAAAATTTTAATATCACTTGTTTCTTTAATGTCCTCCAAGCACTCGAAAAAATTTCTAAAGTTGTTGCTTATCAATTTCTTAAAAATTCATGGATACTTACATTCTCATGGTATTTTGTCATGTGCTTTATGCTCCTTTTGTCTATAATTCTCTTTACCCTATTGACTTGTTCTCTTGCTGATTCAGTCAACATTTTTATTTTGTGTTAGTAAATTTATATTGAGATTTTTTTTATCCATTCCTTTTTAAACAAGGTCTTCTAGATTTTTTTGTGAGTGACCATCTTGCCCACTCACTTTAGCCCCAATATATTTAGACTCCTGCCTTAAAATATTATTGAGAAAACAGGGACTTGGTTCCCATAGTGCCCTTATCTTAGGCTTGGCTGATGACAAAGACAGGTATGGCTTTGGGGAACCAAATGGTAATCTGGACGCTTGGCCTTCCATATGCCCAAGGTAGGAAGAGGAAACTTAGTGAAGGAATCTGGTTGGAACAATTAGGGAGCCTTTGAAATTGGATGGGCTAACAGGAGAGAGCAACCAGATGGAAAAAAATTGCTCTGACTTAGAGGGTAATCTCTCAGGTTTTTGATAAAACAGCAACTACTGAAGGCCTTTTCTAGGTGTTGTCCCTACTGTCTGTAATTAGCTAAAATGTCTCTCCAGTCTCTAGGACTACATGTTCTCCTGAATCCTGGGACACTCTTCCACAAATCCATAAACCACTTCTCTCCTTTTTGATCTGTTCCTTACTTTGTTGGTGTTTGACTTTGATGTGACCTTGACCACCTGTCTGGGAACCTCCATTTGTATTTAGCCCCTTGTGTCTTGAATTGGTTCCGTGCCACCTACACATGAGCCTGCGTGTTCTGGTAGGGAGGATAAGAAGTTGTTCTTTTCCCATTTCCCCACCACTCCTTTCTCCTTCCCTGGAACTTTTGAATAGTTTAAAGTAGCATCGTTTTCATGACATAGCCATTAGCTGGAACAAAGCATTTTGTGGATAAAATATAATACTGGCAATTTTTCCTGAATTAATAGAAAAAAAATAAAGTTAGCAGAGAGAATTTTCAGTTTTTCTCTATCACTATTAAAAAGAAACTTTGTGCCTTTTTATGCTACTCTGGTTATAGTTTAGTATAAAGTGGCTTTGGATATAGCACAAAATAATACATTATCAGTTATTTTAAGTTTGCCATTTCATTGTTTCGTTATGTTCCTCAAAACATATCTTGACTTTTTAGGGTTCCACCCCAAGCATAGCTTCTTGAGTCTGTTGAGACCAATCTGGATATATTTTCTGATGGCCTCAGTGTGTCCAATTAGTCCCATTAGCAAGGGATCACCAAGGTAGCTGGTTATAAACATCCATCTAACAATTCTCATTTTCAAGGACACTGGTACCTGTCCCAAGGTGGGGTGTGACGGGTGCTGCCTTTTTGTTCACTTTTGGCCAGTTTGGTGTGGATTTTTCCAGGACTTTTTAGACTTAGACCCATAGACCTTCATTTCCTGTGAGTGACCCAATGATCATTGTCTCCAAGACTCTATCTTACCAACTTACCTTAATTCTCTCAAGCTTTAGGTACCCCTACTTGGAGTTCTCATCAGGGACACCCAGTATATTTTAGGTTTTCCCTCCCAGGTGAGACGAGTCCTAAGAATGTGGTAAGTGGGGGAGATCTGAGAGGTGGCATCTTAAGGAGATGTTCAGTAGAAAAGCCTAGCAGGCCTTACAAAAATGTGTTGTCGATCTAAGGCTAAACACCTTAGGCAGACAGGAAGTGTTTGTGTACAAAGGCAAATGAGATGATTCAGTTGGGTGGAAGGTAGAGCTTTCCTCACTGGTTTCCAAATGTGTGCAAAGGACCCTTGATAGTCCTTGTGGGGGCCACAGGCTTTGGAGGTCAGGTATCATGTTCATCTTATTATCAGAATGGTTCCACTTTCATTGGTTTTATATATTGGAGTGCCATGTAAGATTTCATTTGAAGAAACTTGCTAAAGATAGTTTGCAACTGGCTGGACCAAAGCAATTTTCTGAGGTAGTGAAAGGTTTACTGCAATGACCTGATGTAGGTTTTCTGAGACCCTGTGCAGGAGTATCCAACAGGCTGTGAAGATACTAATCTGCAATAGACAAGAAGTAACCCAAACTTAGAACAGCTCAATCATATCCTCTTTAAATAATTTCACAAGAGTGGACCCAGGGATCTACTCTGAATTTTAAAAAAAGAGAAAGAAAAAGGAGAGAAAAGCCTAGTGCAAATTACAGCCTTCTCCATTAACAACACACTTATAGATATTTCAAGTAACATATATGCTCTAAAGACAGAAACAAATAACTTAGGCAAGCAGTATAAATGAATAATTTGGATGTCTCTAAATCTGCTATATAACTTGTGTGACTATACGAGTTTTTATTCCAAATCAAAAAAATAAGGATAAAGGTAAAACAGACCTTTGAATAAAAAGTTACAGAACTCTTAAAGTACCTCCATGGATCTCAGTGTTCTACATAACACAAAGGCCACAGATTGAATGCCTCATGAATAAGGACTGCAATGCCTTGTTCTTTTGTGATGCTTTATATTCATCTTCTTTAAGATATTATCTTGTACTTATTTTATAAGAAAAATCCAGTTTCTTCACACACCTTTCTCAGAAACAGATAAAGTAGTAAAATGTAAATAAAGGTAATATCAGATTGAAAAACATAACTAGCATACAACTAACAGGGTATATAGATAATTTTCAAACAGTCATGGAACATTCATAAAACTTAAGAAATCCCTCAAAATTTGATACTATGCAGAACAATTTTGCTGACCCAAGATGCAATAAAATTAGAAATCAACAGCAGTAGCTAAACAGCCAACTGTGATTATACAGGTTAATTTAGAAATTGGCTGGATGGTTGCAAGTACATTGTAGTTTCTCGGTCCTTTTGCATAAGTAAATCCAAGGCACACCCCATTCTATAAACAGCTGCTGACAGAAATGCAAACAGTCCTTTCCAAGACTGCACACTGAATGGGTGGAACAAGGAAAGACTTCCTGAGAATCCATAAGAAGTATATCCAATTAGACCTTGTCAATTGGGTGAGTTTCTTTTCTTTCCTTTTGATTCAGTTGTTAAAGAATATGATACTTTTTAGGGAGCAATTGAACACATGTTCTAAATATATTACTGTAGAAAGTAGACTTGAGAAGGACCCAAAAGACCTGTAACCAGCTGTCTGTAACCTACTGACACCCAATGGGCAAGGCTGAGAATCCTCGTGTCATTGTTTGAGTTGTGCTAAATCATCAGGAAATAGCTTGATTTTCTGAGCCTATTTCAATGTTCTTTTTATAATTTTTTATTTAAAAAATCTTTAAAATTGAGATATAATTGACATTCATTGTATTAGTTTCAGGTATACAGCGTAACTTTTCAATTTTTGCATATGTTGCAAAATGATAACCATGGTATGTCTTGTTACCACCTGTCCTATATGGTGATAGAATTTTTGTGTGATGAGAAGTTTTAAGATGTACTCTCTTAGCAAGTTTCAAATATGCAATACAATGTTATTAACTGTATTTGCCATGCTGTATGTTACATCCCCAAAACTTATTTATTTCATAACTAGACATTTGTATCTTTTGACTTCCTTCACCCATTTTGCCCTCCTCCACTCCCTGCCTCTGGGAGTCACTGATCTGTATTCATGAGCTTGGGGTGTTTTTTTCCCCCACATATAACTGACATCATGCAGTATTTGTCTTTCTCTGTCTGACTTATTTCACTTAGTATAATATCCTCAAAGTACATTCATCTTGTCACAAATGGCAAGATTTCCTTTTTTGTAGCTGAGTAGTATTCCTTTGTGTGTGTGTTATATTTGTGTGTGTGTGTATCGATGTCATTTTCTTTATCATTTATCTTTTGATGGATATTTATGTTGTTTCACTATCTTAACTGTTGTAAATAATGCTGCAGTGAACATGGGGTGCATATATCTTTTTGATTTTGTGTTTTTATTTTCTTTTGACAAATACCAGAAGTGGAATTATGGGGTCATATGATTGTTTTATTTTCAATTTTTTGAGGACACTGTATACCGTTTTGCTCAGTGGTTGCACCAATTTACATTCCCACCAACAGCGTACAAGGGCTTCCTTTTCTTCCTATCCTCATCAACACTTGCTATGTCTTCACTTTTTAATAATAATCATTGTAAGAGGTATGAGGTGATATCTCATTGTGGTTTTGATTAGCATTTTCTTTGATGATTAGTGATGATGGACATCTTTTCATGTACTTGGTGGTCATCTGTATGTCTTCTTTGGCAAATGTCTATTCAGGTCCTTGGCTTATTTTTAAATCGGATTATTTGTTTTGTTTTTTGGTGTTTTGTTGTAGGACTTCTTTATATATTTTGCATATTAATCCCTTAACAGGTATATGATTTGCAAAAGTTTTTTCCCATTTAATATGTTGGCTTTTTATTTTGTTGATAGTTTCCTTAACGGAGCAGCGTTTTTGAAAAGAAGAAGGTTGGTATATGGTAGGAATATTTACAGCTGTTTAAACTCAGGATGGACTTGTATCAGTATGTTGCCTGTTCATTAACATTATGGGAAAACCAAAACTAGCGCAGTACTGAGAAGAATTTATGTTCCTGAAATGGCTCTATTCCCAGGAATAGATGGGGCAAATCTCTTTTCCTTATTGGAAAAGTAGAAGTCCTTGAAGACACAGCAGCACTTGAGCTTACTGAGAGGGTCCAATACCTTGAAGTTAACATGGCAACTCACTGTGTTATAAGGAAATGTGCATTCTTTGACTGGCATTGTTGGTGTAAGGTCAGTTTTTGCACACACAAATTGGTGTTGGGGAAGAGTACCTGAAAATGAGAGACAGGAAAGCCAGAAAGGGGAAAAGAGAGTAGAGAGGTCATGGCACAGGGGTAATTATTAGAAACAGGGCTGTTAGAACCCAACATGGGGGGTGGTTGAGGGTGGTTGATGTTAGACTGTGGAAAAGAAAACCAGTTACAAAGTGATGGAATCCTATGTGTGTTAATAAGCCACCACGTAACCAAAGAGCATATTCCTGGGGGCTGAGAACAACCAAGCTCTGATGTGGTCAGCAGGGATGAGGATGTGGGGTAGGTAGGACAAAGGAGAAGTGGAACCATATCTGGAACATCTTAGTAACCATTGTAAGCATCTGTGTGCCAAACCAAGGGTTCAGTTTAGCCTTTGGAGTAGGGCACGTGGGATGGGAGCTCCCAACATTCATAGTTCCTGCAAGTATGTAGGTCATCACAGAAAAGTTAAAGTATGGTCCCTGTCCTTTAAGAAATCAGTGAAATGTTTTCACTATACTGTAAAAATCACTCTTATAAACAACATTGAAAATAATATCCTAGTATGTAATTGGCTGGATCTGGAAGGGCAGAGTGGTATTTATTCTGGACACACTTTACCTACACGGTGAATAATACAGAGTTCTCACATTCTCATTTTTTTAAAAAAGGCAATGATAATGGAGCTCTTCACTTCCCCAGTTATTGTCAACTCAGGGATATTTATCTAATTGTTTTTATTATTTGGACAGTGATCCTCAACAGGTCTTCCTTCTTCTAATTCCTAAATTTTTTCTATCCTAATGTTTTTCTTGGAATGAAAGAAGCATCATTGCTACTTCACAAATTAAAGTTGTTTCCTCCTTGATTTGGCGTGTTTCTCCTGACAGATTAACACCTTTGCTGTGTTGCAGTACACGAAAAACTTGCAGCAGGTGAGAGGCCAGAGAGCCAGGCTGTGCTGGTCAAAGGCCTCACCACACATGTCCCATGTTCTGGGAGGACAAGTATTGGGAGAAGCACCACTGACTCCATTTCTAGGTGAAAAATGTAAAGGTGTTGTGTGTTTTGTGACCTTGGAAATGCATATTCCAATATCAAGTCCTGCAAGTCTACATGATTTTTTTATCTTTGCAGTCCTGGTTGGGGTAGCAGTACTGTCATTTGTAGTATTTCTGCCTCTGAGTCCAAGCCCAGAATTTGGTGGCACTCCGACACAGCCAAATGCCATCATTTAGCTTGTGACAGCAGAATTCCTTCTGTCAACCAGTTGACTTGCAGATAGCCCACCTTCCAAGTAGCTGAAGTCACTCCTCCTTTTCTATTTTTGGAAAACATTTTCACTCCATTCTTGGAGAGTTTTATAAAGTTTTCAGTGTCATTCTGAAGGTATTGTGGAAAAAGTACCAGGCTTAAAGTCGTAAGATCAGTGTTCACGCTTTAATCTGTTGTAATCATACGAGAGCTGTGACCTACTGATAGCTATTAGGTATTTTGCTACTAATTTTACACAGGTAGGTGGTGGCGTCCTGTTGTTTGAATATAGGAGGCCCTGACTCCAGTGTTTGTTAACATCATCTTCTATGTGCTTTTAAAAAGCAGCCTCTGTGTCGGAGTAGACTTTACAGACTTTACAGATTTTTCACTTCTCTCAGATTCTTAATTTCCAGCTTCATGGTGTCATTAAGAAGCACATTTAGGGGGCGCCTGGGTGGCGCAGTCGGTTAGGCGTCCGACTTCAGCCAGGTCACGATCTCGCGGTCCGTGAGTTCGAGCCCCGCGTCAGGCTCTGGGCTGATGGCTCAGAGCCTGGAGCCTGTTTCCGATTCTGTGTCTCCCTCTCTCTCTGCCCCTCCCCCGTTCATGCTCTGTCTCTCTCTGTCCCAAAAATAAATAAAAACGTGGAAAAAAAAAATTTTTTTAAAAAAAAAAAAGAAGCACATTTAGCCATGGGTTGGACATTGCAGTGACATATGGTTGTGTCCATGATGGGGCTGCTTTCACATTGTTTGAGATATTACTCAGCAAACCAAACAGCCACTCCTATTGCCATAGTATGGCCTATATTTTACAAACGACCTATTCTACAGCGTGCCCTTTCCTTGTTACCTTGTATCTCTATAAAACAAGAATTCCTTATCACAAACTACAAGTAATATAACACCCAGTGTTTACTTTCCATAAATTCCTATAAACACTCATATTTTGATCCTAAAAGAGATTCAAGCAATAAATAAACTCTTTTAAGTAAATGAAGCAATGGTCTCCATAAATTTAAAAAAAAAAAAAAAAGCCATAATTTCATTTGAATCATTCCACAATGGTCTTCCAGAAGAACACTCTCCACTTTCAAGAATAATTCCAATGTCCCCTTCTTTCCTAATGTGTAGTTGCTTGTATTTGTTTACTGGGTTATGTTGCTCACATACTGAAATGATGGTAACATTTCAGAAATAGGTCAACGCCTGGATTGAGACTGTTTATTCTTTATTTACCCTAATACTTCTCTTTAATACTCATAAAGAATTTGCAAATGTCTAGAGGAAGAATTTACAAATGAGGAAACGTTTGGATGTCCTGCAAGTTTTTGGAAATGTATAATCTCATGGTATTTGCAGATCACTTTATTTTTTCTTTGGATAACTTGCTATGCCGGAATACTACCATCTGCTATAAGTCAGTCTTTTCACTTTGTTTAAATGAGGAGAATGGAATATTCCTATGTAGCAGGTGCATCTATAAATATTAAGCCAAATGATATGCAAATTTAGATTTTTAGCCAGGGACATCTCCCATTACTGTTAAGGATGGATCCATGATATTCTACAAAACACTGTATTGATAGGAATGTATGTATGAATCATAGGTGATAGGTGAATATCTAATGCAGTTTATAATATTCAGAATTTAGATAAAATCAAACTCATCCTTCAATAAAGTGTCAAGGAAGAGCTAGATTCCAATTTCCTTCTGTTTTTCAAAGCTGTTAGATTTCCACTTAGTTCTCTCTACCCAAGATCTTTTCACAAACAAGACCAGCTCCTACTCAGGAGGGCAGAAACCTATCTCCTCATACTTAGACAAGAAATTGAGAAGAGGAAGCCTACGTACAGGGAAGGCAGAGGCTGTCTTCTCTTGTGGAAATGGAGCAGTACACATGTTGTTTCTGTAGTGAGAGTGGATGTGTTTCATTCCAGGATGTAGGAATTGCAATGGTTTGAGACCGTTGTAGCCAGGGCTTATTTGGTAAACACAAGTTGACCCCACTCATATCTTGGTACATCTTAAAATGCTTTTTCTACCCTGCCTCACTCTGTATGATTTCTCTTTCCTTTTTCTGCTTCAGAATGCCAGGAATGGGTCAACAGTGGTTCCATAAACAAAACAAAATAAGACAAGCCTCCTGATTTTTAACATTAAAATTTAAAAACACTGATAGACTTTATTGTTCTATGCCAGTCATTGGTACGTGAACATTTTTATCTAGATGAATGCTTGGATAAGGGGATATTAATATGTACGACAGAACATGAGGCGATAGAGTTCCCAAAAATGCTGATGTTTTATGCTTTATCAGAAAAATAGTTACATTCATATGCTCCAGTTTCTACATAGAAATCACTTTGGGCAAGACAAGTGGAATCCATAAGCTCTATAGCAATACTGTAATATTTTATTAACCTAAGAAGTTCAAAATCTTTTCCAGTAAAAATTCTGGACATATACCTCATGTTTCTCTTTTAAAAGTTTTCTCTTTAGGGGCGCCTGGGTGGCGCAGTCAGTTAAGCGTCCGACTTCAGCCAGGTCACGATCTCGCGGTCCGTGAGTTCGAGCCCCGTGTCGGGCTCTGGGCTGATGGCTCAGAGCCTGGAGCCTGTTTCCGATTCTGTGTCTCCCTCTCTCTCTGCCCCTCCCCCGTTCATGCTCTGTCTCTCTCTGTCCCAAAAATAAGTAAACGTTGAAAAAAAAAAATTAAAAAAAAAAAAAAGTTTTCTCTTTATTGGCACACCTAGGTGGCTCAGTCAGTTAAGTGTCCAACTCTTGATACTGGCTCAGGTTGTGATCTTGTGGTTGTGAGATGGAGCCCTGTGTCAGGCTCCATGCGGAGCGTGGAGCCTGCCTGGGATTTTCTCTCTTCCTGTTGCCCTCTTTCTGTCCCTCCCCCCTCTTTCAAAATAAGTATTTTTTTTTTAAGTTTTCTCTTTATTCTCTATTGAGCTTCACATTTTTCTTCGTTTTGCATCTTTATATGCATGCCACACATGTGGCTTGTGCACATATCGGCAGGGAAAAAGTACTATGGGGATATGAATTTTGATGTCATATTGTGTTATGTTTAGAAAGGAAGATTAAAATATTCATGAGGATTGGCTTTTTTGAAAAACCATAGAGGTGGGTATAGTCAATAGAAGAATATACCTTAGGATGTGTCTAAAAGTGTAAGATTTCCATGGTGAGTATTGGCTCTCCATTGTGCTCAGGCAACAAGCACAGAAAAGGCAGTCAGTAAATATTTGATGAATGAAAGAGAGAGTGAATGAGCCAGAAGTATCCTTACAGAGAACTTAAGGCAGCACTACAGAAAATAATCTTGATTGGAGAGAAGAGTACTAAGCTCGAGACCAAACAAGTTTGTAAGGAAATGAAAAACTTGATGATTTTTATGCTCTTTCCACTTTGAAACCACAAGAAAGAAAGACCTAAAGAAAGGATTTACAGGAGATGGTACAAGTATCAAGATACTTAATTGCTTGGATTTACTATGACCAATAAGAGGCAGACAAGCCCTCAGTTTCTGACTTCTCTTCTTGGGGGAACCAATCAGAAGGAAGGGCTTTGTGACAGAGACGCAGAAGTACAGGCCTTTTATCCCAACTTCTCTGAGTCTAAGCCTTGGTTATAAAGCAATTCATCTCTGTAAGAGCTGGCACCACAGAAAACTTTGGTTCCTGAATCAAAGCAACTATAACTGAGGTTCCTGGCTTTTAAGGAAGGAAAGGAATACAGAGAGAACAAAAATCATGATATGTTAGAAAAGGATACAGTGCTAGAATTTAGACTAGGGATCTAGCTCAGTCCCACATCTAACCTGCTGGTTGATTTTATATTATTCACTTGTCTTTTCTGAGCTTCATTCAGTTTTCTCTTGTAGAAATTAAAATATTCAACTGACGAACACTCCAGCTCTGAAACTGCCAAAAATCACACAGATAAAACTTAGTGTTAGTTTGGAATGCCAAGATAGCTTTTGTGATGGATGAAGACCTCATAAGTGATTGTACCTAAATTGAATGTTTCCTATGATTTTTCTAAAGGTTCAGGTACTGGGTTAAATAAGAATAGATTGTAAAATGACATGCCTTGCTGAAAACTTGATGAGACTATTTGGAATAATATTGCTAAAGACAAATTTCAATTACTGAACGCTTAACACAGACCAAGCAATATGCTAAAAGCTTTCTGTAGATAATGTCACTTAGTAGCCATTATTATCTCCACTTTATGGTTGAAAGAATGGAGGTTTAAAGAACAAGGAGTCTCACACAAAGAGTCAAAATTTGAACCCAAGCCTACTTCCCATCATATTAAGAAAATATCACTCTTTATGTATTATAACTCTTATACAGACCATTGAGTTTTCTTTAAGGATGATGACCTGATAAAATCATGTATATCTAGTACTGTTTGTGGCACATGGTGATTATTCAACTAATATTATCCTTCCCTTTTTTTTTTTTTTTTTTTTACTTTCTGTACTAAATACGGGTGATAGAGGGAAAATTTGGCTGTCAAGAAATGGCTGACCTATCTGGAATAGTTTTAGAATGATTCTGCTAAATGATAGGAGATCCTAAGGTTGGAGTCTGTGATTGACTTTAATAGGAAGCTTTATGGAGAATTTGGGCTAAGGTTGTGTGTGTGGTGGGGGGTAGGGAGAGAGGGAGAGAAATGGATCTAATTCCTTTGCTCTTAACTAAAACCACTCTCCTATCTTATTCCCTGAAAAACAATTAAAATATGTTTGTTTTTTAAATAAGGAAGAAGACCATTGACTTTCTCTCAGAAGGCAATTATCACCACTTAGTGAATGTTGAGGAAGTGGGTGTTTCTTGCTTTCTATTGTTAATCTGATGAGAGTGAGGGTGGAGAGCCCTGTGAAAAAATATTTGTATAGGGAGGAGAGGTAGAAGTGAACTGAGTAAGAAAGTCTTTTGCAAGTCCCAAATTAGGGTCATTCTTGACTTTTTAGAAGACACTTCCTTGAGGTATTTCAGATTCTACTTCCTGAAGGAGATCTAGAGTTTAAAGAAGTGAAATTTTTGGGTTCAAGTGTTCTTCATACATAGATCCTTATTTTCTTTTTCATTAATTTTTAGGGACATAGTTCTTTCTTACAGTTCTAAGAAAGGAATATTGCCTGCATATTGACTGTTGGAAGCTAGATTGTGATATGATGACGCTAATAGGAATTAATACTAATACAGGATTTACTCTGTGCCAGACATTGTTCTAAACTCTTCATGTACACATTAGCTCAGTCCCCACAATAACCCTCTGAGATAGGTTTAATGCTTCATCAAATCTAAAATGTGTTGATGGTGCATTTGTGATGTTGCTAGAAGATGCTAATGAAAGGTTTTCACACAATTATCTCCAGTACCACCTCATTTAGTAACAATCCCAAGATGTCGTGGGTTGTAAGACTGTAAAATGTAAGATGCACCCCAATTATAAAGAAATTGAAATAGGAAAGCATATGCATGATAGAATTAATAAAATAAAAATTAATTTAAAAAAATCATTCCTAATTTTAAAACTGCAGAGCCTGAGGCAAAGGGGTTAAATTTTCTAAAGTGAAATGACTGGATTCACATCCAGGTAGTTTGGTTCTAGATTCCATGCTCTTAACCTCTACTTTTTCCTGTCTCTCAACAATGTGCTGGAATTGAGCCCATGTTAGCATGTAGATAGACTGCCCAAGGCCCACTTACTCATCTTCTCATTGGGACATCCATGACAGAATGGCACTGAGATCCTTCTGAGGGAAGAAGTGTGTGTAGTGTGTAGCACCTGCCTTTAGGGCTGTGATAAAGATTATAAAATACTTAGTGTGTGGGCTTCCAACCCATTTTTAGCAAGAGCAATGCAATTGGAAAGAGCTTTCATGAACTGGCTTCTGAAGCATCGGTAGTTTGGAATACTGACTGCAAATAGTTTGCACAAAATGTTGTTGGGGTGTTCCAAATGTAAAATTCTGCACTGTATGTTTTCAGCTGAAACTTAAGTTTTCTTCATCTGGTGGTAAAAAGCATTGGTGAAACACACACATGTGTGTTTGTACTTGTAGTTTCCTAAGCACTAGAATTATCTTCTGCTGAAAGATGGAATGGATCCATTAATTCTAGGCTTTAACTAAATAACTGCAAACTCAGAGAAGAATCTTGTTACCATCAATATACCCTGCCCAAACCCTGAAAAATCTGTTACCGGTTTGAAGGCCTGCCTCTTTTCCTGAGTCCTTTTATTTCCTTGCAGCTTCCTTCCTTTTTAGAATTCTGGTCTCTGTTAACCCAGACTAGCCTAGTTATTGTGACCAATTTAGGGCACACTTTACATAGCCTCCAAATTTGATGAAGGTTTTCCTCAACTTGAAATCTCTATTTTATTGTTGGATCATGGATCACTGTTTTGCCGCTAGGTCCCTTAGATAAAATGAAGGGTGAGTTCTCAACCAAGGAAGACTCTGGCCCTCATCACACCTCTTCCTATTGTTTATCGTATTCTCTGCCAGTGTGCCAATACTCCTTTCTCCCAACCTGTTCTCTATTCTCCAACACATACAATTGAGGTAAATATAAGTAAAAATTTAAGTTTGTTGGTTCAGCGTAAGTGTAAAGCACCAAACCATTGCTTTTTGTGCTTCTATTTATCATTTTACATTTCTAGCCTTAAACTGTTTGAACATCTGATAAATCAACTTGGACTCGTTTGAGCCAGTTTTTAATCCATCTAAGACCATAAAAAACATTTGATAGATGACATGAACTAATTTACAAGAAGTTTGATAAAATTAGAGCAAGTATGACTTAGTTGGAGGGATTTAACTGATTAGCACTAACCTGATTCAGTAAAATATACTCTGAAACAATCAAACCTAATGTGAACCAGTCAGAACATGCTTGTCCAGGTCAGAACTTACAGAGCTAGGTAAAACTAGTTTGAAGCAGTTTGAGCCATTCAAACCAGACCCAAGTAATGTTCACTAGATATACCTAATTTTAGCCAAAGTGGCTTTAGGTCAGTAAAAAGGTGGACTCTGAACTCAACTCTTTGATTCTGAACTAGAATGAAGCATTCAGATTTTTTTGGAACAAGTATGAGCTTATTAGAATGGATTGCAATGTCTGATACAGATTTGAACCTGTTTTTAAGCTGGTCATAACTCTTTTGCAATAGACATATCAATTTACAATGCGTTGAAAATGTTTTAAACCAGCCAAAAAAGATCAGAATTAGTTTGAAAGTGATCTATGTTGTGAACTAGATCTAAGTGATCTAGTTCAGCAAATGACTCTGAACCAGTCAGAAATACTTTCTGCTAGAAATATGTCTTGAGCTGATCAGGGGCAATTTCAGAGATTGTTCTTGGTCTTCAGAGCCAGTCTGATCTGTCCAGAATGGGGTGAAGAGAGTGAGCTAACATCTGCTGTGTACCCAGTATATGCCAAACACTGTTTGTTCTGGGTGTTCCACAAAGAGCATCTCATTCAATCCTTAGAACAATAGTGTGAAGGAGTATATATTCTTTTTCACAGAATGGAAACTTGAACCAAGGCTCAGAGATGTCTGAGTAGCTGGCATGTGGGAGACTTGGGATTCAGCCTGGCTCTCCTGGACTTCAGAGGTCATGTGTTTCCTATTAGGCTACCTTATACAGTATCGTACCCAGTCACTGTTAAGCCCAACATGCATTTGTAGAAACTTGAGTAACAAGAATAAGCTTGGAGATAGAGTGGACATTGGACTTGGAGTTAGGAGATGTATATGCTAGACTGTGCAAATGAGTTCATCTCTATGGGTTCTAATTTTCATCCTTTGGAAAACTGAACCCAGAGAGTGAAAGGTCTGGATCTTTATCTGCCTTGTTAATCTGAAAATAATTGCCTAGAGGCATGATCTGAAGAGTGCAAACTATGATTAATAGTGATGGTGGTTTTTATACCTTTAGTTGTGGTATTTGGTTTGTTAATACCTTCATTTATGATGGCTTAGTTTGTGAATAAACTGTTAGGTATTGCTGTCAACATGAATAGAAAACGAAACCCACAAAGAGCATTTGTAGACTTATCTGCGTGACTGTTCTCCCATGATAACTAAACACATTAAATTTGGTGCAGCAGAGGTAGTTTCATCTGTCTTTGAATTCCGTTCAAGTGGATTTAGAGAATTACAGAAGAGTGATGCCATTGATGACAACATTTTCTTCTGTACCTTAAATGACGTAAAAACACAGATGATAGAAATGAGCAAACTTTGTTGAAATTAAAAACAAAGAAGTAAGATAGCTGTTATCATTGCAGACTTCGGAGTTGCTTTCTGCTTGGTCATTCATTTTGAGGGGAACCTCTAAAATGATTAAACACTATCTAGACCTGCTTTTCAATTCTTAGCTCTTATTAATGAATCACTGGGAGCCAAATGAGATGCTGTAGTGTGATAAACTATTTGTACCCTATTGGTCATCTTCTGGAGAGGAATTCTGTTATGTACCATTAATACTGGCAACCAACCTGTACATACTGAAGCTATAGCATAGGAAGGTCATCATCTGTGAAGTATCATTCTTTATAGTGTGCAAATAGAATTATGAATGTTAGTGGAGGCTCTGCCCTTATCAGCTGACCAGCCATATCTGAATATGAGGTCACAGTCTTCGCTAAGGCATGATGAGGAAATAAATTGCAGTGGCTCTTGGGGGTTGGCATTCAGGATTTTTGGCCATAAGGTGAGTCATCAAATTGAGGATAGGGTGGGGGAGGCACCCTTGAAAATCAATAAATGTCCTTGCTTAAGCTTTTATGAATCTTATGGATCTATAGAAATAATTCCATAGGAAGCATTGAGAATTGTGGTAAAGTTTCTCGATGTGAGGCTGGGTGAAAGTGGATAATGAGAGGAAAATCAGCATCTAATGTAGGCATTTGATGTGTGTGTATGGGTAAGTATGCATGTTTGAATGGGCAGGTAGAGTGGTCAGTGGTAATGGTATAGCTGATTATTTTTCCGATTTTTAGAACGGTTTATTGGTATCATAAATGCAAAGATAAAAAGAAGTAAGCTTTCCCTGGAGGCAGACTACATTTTCAGTTGGACTGGTATTTTGAGTAGTTTGAATCTATTTAGAGAATAAAAACAAATCATGAAGAGTGCTGATTGCAAAGGATAAAAATAACCATGTTTAGGTCTTGGTGGTAAAAACAGAATTTTTCTTCTGTAAGGTGGACTTTTGTTTTAGTTACTATTGAAGATCTGAATTGGTAGCATTTCTTGTTCAAATACCAAGGCAAGTATGGGTAGGTGAACCCTTTGTAATGGAACTATGGTCTCTAAACAGTGACTGCCCAAATCTGGAACTCAGTTCCCAAGGGAGAAGTGAATTCTAGCAAAGCGCTGACCTAATTGCAACATATAATAACAATAAAATAAAAGAAGCTGCAAGCCAAATTTTACTTGTGAATTTAGCATTGTCTTTGAAGGAATTAACTATAGTGACATTTGAAAATGAATAGGATAAATGAAATTGCCTAGATGTCCACATAAAAGAGAAAACCCAAGGATCTACTGCTAGGAGACTCTGAAAAAGAAGGAGGGGGGGTGGTTAGAATCATTTGCACTCCCAATTTTTATTATTTCTGTAACATTCTCCTTTCTCCTTTTAAAATTTTTGTTTTATAGGATCTGTATGTAAGACTGAGTGGTTGGGGGCGCCTAGGTGGCTCAGTCAGTTAAGTGTCTGACTTTGGCTCAGGTCATGATCTTGCAGTTTGTGAGTCTGAGCCCGGCGTCAGGCTCTTGCTGAAAGCTCAGAGCCTGGAGCCTGCTTTGGATTCTGTGTCTCCCTCTCTCCCTGCCCCTCCCCTGCTTGTACTCTCTCTCCTCTCAAAAATAAATATTTTAAAAATTAAAAAAAAAGACTTGGTAGTGGTTATCTTCTTGATTTTCATTCTCACTTGGAATTTTTATCTTGATAGTACTATAATGTGCATGTTAAATTTAAATTAAAATGTTATTTCAGTAGTACCTCATCTAGCAAAATATTAGGTCCTTGGGGGCAGTAATATCTAATCCTCTTCACAGAACCCTTAGACATATAGGTGTCACATAGTACTTATTGAGCTGGATATTAAAGTAACTCACTTTATTCATGGAAGATTCTAATATTTCCTAATGGCTTTTTCGTAAATATGCATTTGTTTGTATTTTGCAGGTGAACCACTGAGTTCTTCATTATGTCTGATGGAGATTATGATTACCTCATCAAGTTTTTAGCTTTGGGAGACTCTGGAGTGGGGAAAACCAGTGTACTTTACCAGTACACGGATGGCAAATTTAACTCCAAATTTATCACAACAGTGGGCATTGATTTCAGGGAAAAGAGAGTGGTAAGTTCTATATAAAAATACCTGAGTCAACATTTGCCTTTCTGTTTAGTCTACTTGGTAGGAATTAGAAAGACAAAGTTTGGAATATACCAGTAAAGGGTGCATATGAAAATGCATTATGTTCAATCTAGGCAACGTGTTTTAGAAGGTTGTGCTGAAAAACACTTCATATAAAACCAAGGAGATAGGCGCCTGGGTGGCTCAGTCAGTTGAGCATCTGGCTCTTGATTTGGTCTCTGGTCTCGATCCCGGGGTCTTGGGATCTAGCCACATGTCAGGATCTGTGCTGAGCTTGCAGCCTGCTTGAGATTCTCTCTCTCTCTCTCTCTCTCTCTCTCTCTCTCTCTCTCTCTCGCCCTCTCGCCCTCCCTCCCTCCCTCCCCTCCACCCCTCTCCCACATTCATGCACTCAACCTCTTTCTCTGAAAACAAAACCAAGGAGACAAAAGTGAAGATTTCTTTTAATTTTCCCTTGAACACCCTTTCGGCTTGTGTCTTTCCCTGGACCTTCACAGTTATTTGTCTAACTTTGTTATGAAACCTACAAAGCACCCTGACCCTGATACTCCTGTTTTGTGAGCTATGCTCTTCCCCCTTTGATGTCATTTTTAATGGCCTTTTTCTTAATTCAACCCCACTAAGTGGCAGAATTCATCACTGCTGCCAGAAGGGTGAGGTTGGAGTTGGAGTGAGAATGCCAGTATTGCGTTTTGATCTGGGAAGTAACCAAGGGAACAGGGAGGTTCCTCAGAACACTGAAGGAGGGGGCTCTTTCATTTAAGGAACCACAGGACTGAAAGTTATTCTGGTGATGGAGAGGAGGGCAGGAAGTCACTGTGT
Organism: Puma concolor; assembly: GCF_028749965.1. Classification (NCBI taxonomy): domain Eukaryota; kingdom Metazoa; phylum Chordata; class Mammalia; order Carnivora; family Felidae; genus Puma; species Puma concolor. The sequence goes on along the minus strand of NC_141672.1, from coordinate 99,924,625 downwards.
TAGAGTTGCAGAGAGAAGATGGTCTTCTCTGTGAACTACATTTCTTGCTGAAAAATCAACCCTTACCATGAAGCAGGTCCACAAGGGGTCAGGAGATTAATAACAAAGATCTTTCAATGGGGAATATTCTTCCTGGAAAAGATACAGGGTCTCTGTCTTCCAGGGCAAAAGAATTCATTCCCTCTTAGTCACCCTAAGTCTTTTTTTCCACTTCTAGAGTCTTAAAGGCCCACTGAGTAAGAACAGGATTTTATAAAAATTTTAGTATTGACATGTAATTGGTAGAATCAGCATGTGTATATGTGATTATATTTATCAATTCCCATTTTATAACCTTGTATTTTAAAAATGACTTTATTGGGGCGCCTGGGTGGCGCAGTCGGTTAAGCGTCCGACTTCAGCCAGGTCACGATCTCGCGGTCCGTGAGTTCGAGCCCCGGCTCAGGCTCTGGGTTGATGGCTCAGAGCCTGGAGCCTGTTTCCGATTCTGTGTCTCCCTCTCTCTCTGCCCCTCCCCCGTTCATGCTCTGTCTCTCTCTGTCCCAAAAATAAATAAACGTTAAAAAATAAAATAAAAATGACTTTATTGAGATACAATTTACATAACATAAAATTCACTCATTGAAAGTGTACAACTCAGTGTTTTAGTATATTCACATTTGTACAATCCATCACTACTATCTAATTTTAGAACATTTCACCACCCCAAAAGAAACCTCATGCCCTTTAGCAGTCTTTTCCAATTTACCCTCCTTCAGGCATTAATTAATTCTCCATAGGTTTTGAGTTAATTTTGTGTATGGTGTGAATAGGGGTCCAGCTTCTATTTTTTTGCATATGGGTATCTAGTCCCATTAGCATTTATTGAAAGTTCTTTCTCTTATGTATGTTCTTTCTCTTATGAATGATCTTGGTGCTCTTGTTGAAAATCAGTTGACCATAAATAAAAATACTTATTTGTGGACTTGAAATTCTGTTCCATTCATCTAGATGTCTATTCTTAAGCCAGCACTATCTTGACTACTTCTGCTTTGTAGTACGTTTTGACATTGGGAAGCATGTCAAAGTCTTCCCACTTTGTCCTTATTTTTCAAGATTATTTTGGATACCTTGCAATTACATTTGAATTTTAGGGTCAGCTTATCAATTTCTACAAAGAAGCCAGCTGAGATTTTGGTAGGGATTGCACTGAATCTGCAGATCAATTTGGGGAATATTGGTATCTTAACAATATTACACCTTCTGATCCATGAACATGAGATGTTTTTCCATTTATTTAGATCTTCTTTAATTTCTTTCAACAATGTTTTGCAGCTTTCAAAGTATGTTTTTTGTTAATATTATTCTTAAGCATTTTAATTTTTTATGCTATTATTTTTAAAAACTATTACTATTTTAATTTTAGAGACAGAGTATGAGTGGGGGAGAGAGGTAGAGGAAGAGAGAGAGAGAATCTTAAGCAGGCCCCACGCTCAGCATGGAGCCCTGACATGGGGCTTGTGCCTGGGATCATGACCTGAGCCAAAATCCAAAGTTGGACGCTCAACGGATTGTTTTTATGCTATTGTAAATTGAATTAATTTTTTAATTCATTTTGGATTGTTCATTGCCCGTGTATAGAAATACAATTTATTTTGTAAACTGATCTTGTACACTGGGTACTTGTTGAACTTGTTTATTAATTCTAATTGTGTGTGTGTGTGTGTGTGTGTGTGTGTGTGTGTGTGTGTACTTATTCCTTAGGATCTTAGGTGTAGATTGTGTCATCTTCTGTTTTACTTCTTCTTTTCCAATTTGGATAAGTTTTATTTTTTTCTTGCCTAATTACCCTGGCAAGAACCTCAGTAAAATGTTGAATAGAACTGATGAAAGAGAACATCCTCATCTTGTTTTTGATTTCAGGGAGAAAGAAAGCATTCAGACCTTCACCATTACGTATAATGTGAGTTCTTGGGTTTTCCATAGATGCAGTTTTTCTTTTTTTAAATTTTTTTTTCAACGTTTATTCATTTTTGGGACAGAGAGAGACAGAGCATGAACGGGGGAGGGGCAGAGAGAGAGGGAGACACAGAATCGGAAACAGGCTCCAGGCTCCGAGCCATCAGCCCAGAGCCCGACACGGGGCTCGAACTCCCGGACCGCGAGATCGTGACCTGGCTGAAGTCGGACGCTTAACCGACTGCGCCACCCAGGCGCCCCTAGATGCAGTTTTTCAAGTTGAGGACATTCTCTTCTAATTCTAATTTGTTGAGTGTTTTTATCATGAAAGGCATTGGATGTTTTCAAAGGTTTTTTTTTGCACATATTGAGATGGTCATGTGATTTTTGTTCTTTATACTACTATGGTGTATTGTGTTGTATTGATTTGTGTAAGGCCAATCAACATTGCTGTCCTTGTGATAAATTTCACTGTGTCATGGCATATAATCCTTTTTATATTTTGTTGGATTCTATTTGCTAATATTTCGTGTCTATACTCAGAATGGATGTTGGTCTGTAGTTTTTTGTTTTTGTTTTTGTTTTTTCTCATGATATCTTTGGTTTTGGTATCAGTATAATATTGGCCTTATAAAATGAGTCAAGTATTTCCACCTTTTATCTACTTTGGAAGAGTTTGGGAAAGATTGGTGTTGATTCTCCTCTAAACATTTGGTTAAATTCATCAGTGAAGACATTTGTGCCTGGCCATTCCACAAAAACTCTATTTGTCTCCTTATTAGTTATATGTCTATTTAGATGTTCTATTTCTTCTTGAGTTAATTTCTGGTATTTGTGTTTAAGAATTTCTCAATTATAGATTATCTAATTTTTTGGCATACAATTGTTCAGAGTATTACTTTATAATCTTTTTAGAAATGTAAAGTTGGTAGTTTTGTCCTTTGAAAATTTTTCTAATTATTTAAATTTTTATTATTTTTTAGTGTATCTGGACATACAGAGATCTTTAAAAAACTTTCTGATTTTAAGAGTTTGAGTATTCTATTTTTATTCTTGGTCAATATAGCTAAAGGTTTATGAATTTTGTTGACCTTTTTTTTTTTTTTTAAAATTTTTTTTTTTCAACGTATATTTATTTTTGGGACAGAGAGAGACAGAGCATGAACGGGGGAGGGGTAGAGAGAGAGAGGGAGACACAGAATCGGAAACAGGCTCCAGGCTCCGAGCCATCAGCCCAGAGCCCGATGCGGGGCTCGAACTCCCGGACCGCGAGATCGTGACCTGGCTGAAGTCGGACGCTTAACCGACTGCGCCACCTAGGCGCCCCTAGTTGACCTTTTTAAAGAAAAGACAATTCATTTCCACCAATCTTTATGATTTCTTTTCTTCTGTTTGCTTTTGGTTTAGTTTATCTTATTTTTCTAGTTTCTTAAAGTTGAAAGTTATTTATTAGAAATCTTTATTCTTTTTTAATATAGGTGCTTACTGCTAGAAATTTCCCTCTAGGCAATGCTTTAGCTTCATTTGATCATTTTTTGTAGTTGTGATACAACTACAGTAAAAAAGTATTTTAGTAAAAATACTAAAAGTATTTTTTAGTTTCCCTTGTGTTTCTTCTTTGACATATTGGTTATTTAAGACTGTGTTGTTTATTTTTCACATATTTGTGAATTTTCCAAATTTTGGTTTACTGTTAATGATTGCTAATTTTACCCATTGTGGTCAGAGACACATTTTGTATTATTTGACTTTTGAATTTATTGAGGCTTGTTTTATGATCTAACATATGGCCTGTCCTTGAGAATGTTTTGTGTGTACCTGAGAAGAATGTATGATCTGCAGTTGTTGAGTGCAGCATTCTGTAGATGTCTGTCATGTCTTTGATTTATAGTGTTGTGCAAGTCTTGTATTTCCTTGTTCATCTGCCTACTTGTTCTATCCATTACAAAAAGTAGAGTATTGGAATATCTCAATATTACTGTCGGCTTATTTTTCTCCCTTTTTCTTCATATATGTTCTTAATGGAGTAACCTTTTTATCATTATAAAATGATAAATAACAATTTTTGCTTTAATTTTACTTTTTTCTGATATTAGTATGGCCCCTCGAGCTCTTCTTTTAGTTTTTGTTTGCATGGTATTTTTTCCCCATCCTTTTGTTTACAGCCTCTTTGTGTCTTTGAATCTAAAGTGTGTCTCTTGTAGACAGTACATTGTTGGATCATGTTTTCAAGTCCATTTTGCCAATCTCTGCCTTTTATTTGCAGTATTTAATCCACTTACATTTAATATAGTTACTGAAAAAGTAGCATTTATGTTTGCCATTTTGCTACTTGTTTTCTATGTATCTTTTTCTGGTATTTATTTATGTGTGTATGCGTTTATGTATTTATTTTTGAGAGAGAGCACAAACGGGGAAGGAGGAGAGAGAGAAGGGGACAGAGGATCCAGAGTGGGCTCTGTGCTGACAGCAGCAAGCCTGATGCGGGGCTCTAACTCATGAACTATGAGATCATGACCTGAACCCAAGTCAGACACTCAACTGACTGAGCCACCCAGGTGTCCCTGTTTTCTACATGTCTTATTTCTCTTTTTGTTCCTCAATTTCTTCATGACTACTTTATTTTGTGTTCTATATTTACTAGTATACTATTGTAACTCCCTTGCCATTATTTTTACTATATTTGAGTTATTTTTTTAATAGTTCCACTAAGCATTACAATTATCATCTTAATTTATAACAATCTAGTTTTGATGAATACCAACTTAATTTCAATATTATAATGAAACTGTGCTTATATAGGACTTCATTTCCTACTCCCTCCTCTGCACCGTTATTGTCACACAAATTACAACTTTATATGTTGTGTGACTATCAACAGGTTTGTACTTATTCATGAAGTTGTACTTAAATCAGATGGAAGAAAAGAATTACAAAAATGCATTTATACTTTCTTTTATATTTATGTAGTTATCTTTCTGGTGCTGTTTGCTTTTTTATGGACTTTATTTGCTGCCTAGTGTCCTTTTATCTTAGTCTGAAGCATTATCTTTATTATTTCTTATAGGGCAAGTATGCTAGTGATGAATATTCTGTTTTTGTGTATCTGGTGATGTCTTAATTAATCATTCAATTTTAAATGAAAGCTTTGTTGCCTATAGAATTATTGGTTGATTAGTCTTTATTCTTTCAGCACTTTAATTATGTCCTCCTACTGCCTTTTGGCCTCTATTGCTTGTATGTGATGAATCACTTTTTACTTGCTGCTTTTAAGATTCTCTCTTTGTCTTTGGATTTTGACAGTTTGATGATGATGTGTCTAGTCAGTCTCTATGAATTTATCCTTCTTGGAGCTCACTGAGTTTCTTGAATGTGAAGACAAATGTTTTACGTCAAATTTTGGGATGTTTTTGGCTATTATTTCTGCAAATATTTTTTCTGCCTCTGTCTTCTTTTGATATGATTGCTAGTTTGCATATGTTGGTATGTTTGATGGTTCCATAGGTCTCTGTAACTCTGTTCATTTTTCTTTACTCTATTTCCTTTTGTGCCATGGCCTAGATAATCTCAACAGACCTGTCTCTTCAAATCAGTGGTTATTTCTTTTGCCATTTCAAGTCTGCTATTGAGCCCCTCTAGTGAATACTGCACTTCACTTACTGTATTTTTAACTCCAGAATCTCTATTTACTTTTTATAGTATCTATGTCTTTATTGACATTCTGTATTCAATGAGGCATTATTCTCATACTTTATTTCTTTAGATATGATTTCCTTTAGTTCTTTGAACATGTTTATAATAGCTGATTTCAAGTCTATGTCTAGTAAGTTCAACATCTGGCCTTCCTTAGGGATGACTTCTGTTGATTTCTTCACTCCCTTCCCCTGCCCCCCCCCCCCCACCCCATGTATAAGCCATACTTTCCTGTTTCTTTGTGTGTCTCATAAACATTGTTGAAAACTGGACATTTTAAATGATAAAACCTGGCAATCAAATTCTTCCCCTTTCCAAAGAGGTTCTTGTTTTTGCTCTTTATTTTTGTTGCTGTTGTTCCTGTTGTTTATTTAGTGACATCCCGGGACTAATTCTATCCCAGCACTAATTCTAGTGCCGAAGTTAACTGAAGTCTCTGTTCAGTTAACTCAGTGATAAGCCAATGAGTGGACAGGTTTCTTTGAACCAGTAAGTCTATCAGCCTTTTCCAACAGATTGTGTATGTGCATGCATGCACCCATTGTGGGACATGTGCCTAATGTTCCTGCAGGCAGTTTACAACTCTGCCTTAGCCTTCATTTCCTGCTTGAGAGAGTCTCAAAGTCAGCCATAGAGAATTGGGTCTTTTCAAGTCTTTTCCAAGCATATGTATGGTCCTATACATGAAAGTGGCCTAGTAGATTCCAAGGAACATTTTGGAGCTTTTCAAGACTCCCTATGGACATCTCATTTCCTGTTTGTTTGTTTGTTTGTTAGATTTAGCCCCAGTTGGTATTGCTGCCTTTGGTAGCTGTGATGTTAAATAATTGCTGCTGATTGTTTTCAACAAATGTCCTAAGGGTAAGGTTATCATCATAGAGCAAGCTTTGAGTCAGGCAAAGTCAAGTGAAGGCCTGGGAATGGAGATTTACAGGTAACTTTCAGACAGTTCTCTGGGGATGAGACTTCAGACAGTTCTCTGGGGATGAGAGCTCCAAACCTGTTCTGCCTCCTTTCAGTGGCTACTATGCTAATGGTTTTCACAGCTACCATAGTTATGCATCTGTTGGTTTTCAAAGCTACTAAGGAGCTGGGGAGGGTGGGATGGGAATAAGATAAATTGAAACAGCACAAAGTTTACTGTTTTTACTGATATTCAGCCATTTTTATGGAATAGATTCTTCTTGGGATGTTGCAAGCCTTTGTTAATTCTCAGAGTTTAGAAAAAGTGCATTTTGACATTTTTGGCCAGTGTTTCATTGCTTTAATGGAGGAAGAGATCTTAAGATGTCCTTCCTATAAAATTGCTTTAGAGTACTTTTTAAAGATGGGATAGGGAAAAATCATAGAAAGGTAGTATTTTCTGAAACTAGTGACCTGAGGGAACTTTGAGGAAAGGTGAGTGGATTAATGTTTTGTTTCTTTCTTTAATATTTATTTTTGAGAGAGAGAGACAGAGGGAGAGGGAGGGAGAGAGAACACGTGCATATACAAGTGGGGGAGGGACAGAGAGAGAGAGAGAGAGAGAGAGAGAGAGAGAGAGATGGAGACAGAGGATCCGAAGTGAGCTCTGTGCTGACAGCAGAGAGCCTGATGCGGAGCTCAAACTCATGAACGGTGAGATCATGACCTGAGCTGAAGTCGGACGCTCAACCAACTAAGCCACCCAAGTTCCCCAGATTATTGTTATTTATACGTATTATATGATATTTATATATATTTCATAATATACTTATAAAAATATATAACGTGTATATTTATGTTTTATTACAAATTACTGTATTACCCAAAGATAATTGTTTGGAATAACATACAAACAAGGTTGTATTCCACAGGGTTTTTTTTGAGTCTAGAAGCTTATGGGAGTTTTACTGAATAGAAAAGTAAGAAGAGTAGTGTTCTCAAAAGTTTTCTTTTCCATTTTGCTATTTTAGGTGTACAGAGCCAATGGGCCAGATGGAGCCATTGGCAGAGGTCAGAGAATCCACCTGCAATTATGGGACACAGCAGGGCAGGAGAGGTATGAGACCTTCAGTTATGTGTTTCTTACTGGAGGAAAGGGAAAACCAGGTGTGCTCTTCATACAGTGCCTGAGCAGGAAAAGGCCAGCTGATTGGTTGATTTGTACTTAGATAAGACATACTTCCAAATTAGCAGGAAATTTATCAATCCGAAATGGTAATGATGTGTCCTTCATACAAGGACAGAAGAAAAATGAGTCCTTTTCAAAATAGACCATCTTACTTACGGTCTTTCTTCTTCTTCCTTCTTCTTCTTTCTCTTCCTGCTTTCTCCTCCTCCTCCCTCCTCTCTCTTTCTTCCTCCTCCTTTCTCGTTCTACTCATTTGCTTAGACACTTTCCACCATTTACTTTTGCTATTTACTCAGCCACAAAGACAGTTGTAGAATTGCATGCATTATTCTTGATTGTTGAAACCTCATGGAAAATCTGATTGGAATTAACTCATATGGTCAGAGGTTGCTTGATCAAGATAAGTCACATGAAATCTTGATAAAAATTTCTTTAAGTTAGTTAGAAGCTGCTGTTTTCTGTAGTTTTGTTGAAGTATTCTTTTGTTTTTTAACTTTTTATTCTGGAAATATTCAAATATATACTAGAAAGGATAGTATAATAAAATCATGTACACATTTCCCAGCTTCAACAGCCATCGATTTGTGGCCTATCTCATTTCATTTATACCTCTACCTCTTTTTACCCCCACTCCTAAATTATTTTTAAGCAAATTCCAAATATCAGATTTTTTCATTTATAACTACTTTGGTAGGTATTTCTAAAAGATAAGG